>NC_064631.1:323812707-324437707 GCF_023864275.1 Schistocerca cancellata
CTCTTGATGGTACATGTTTTACAGTATCAATAGTAACTGGTAATGGCGCCTTGCTAGGTCGTAGCAAATGACGTAGTTGAAGGCTAGGCTAACTATCGTCTCGGCAAATGAGAGCGTAATTTGTCAGTGAACCATCGCTAGCAAAGTCGGCTGTACTACTCGGGCGAGTGCTAGGAAGACTCTCTAGACCTGCCGTGTGGCGGCGTTCGGTCTGCAATCACTCATAGTGGCGACACGCGAGTCCGACGTATACTAACGGACCGCGGCCGATTTAAAGGCTACCACCTAGCAAGTGTGCTGTCTGGCGGTGACACCACAATAATAATAATAATAATAATAATAATAATAATAATAACATCACTTTTGAAGAGAAGAATCTCTACTTTCACGGGTAACTGGCTTGGAAACAGTACAGACCTAAACCCTACAGAGCACCTGTGGGCCATACTACAACATGCATGCAGTCTTTCAAAGAACCTCGTCCAAGCAACGGAAACCAGCTTATTGCACCTGTTCGGGAGAAAGCACATGAGTCACTCTGAAGAGACAGTAGTGCTCGTAAGGAGTTTTGGCAGACGAGTTGAATGTGTGCATAATCAAGAACACTATACAACACACCGAAAAAGTTAAAAAATGACTGTCCAAATCATTCATTCAAATGTAGAAATTTGTGTTTGTAAAAAAAATTTCTGCAGGGCCAAAATATTGTAAAAGAACGAGAGGGAGAAACTTTCCGTCCACCCCGTATATCGATTCCACTGCCCACGGAATTTTCGCACTTGGACAGTGGATCAATGGACTGCAACTCCTGGTCGGATGAATCGCGGTTGTTGGTACTTAAGGTCTGTGGTCGTCACCGGACACGCCGTTACACAAGCGAATGGCTGCTCGTAACTTGCATCGCACCACTAACGAAGACTGGTGGGGACAGTATTGTGTGCTACAGGACTATTGTATTTCAAATCGGAGAGAAATGAGAAAATTAATCTTGTATTTCTTTAAATCAATAATAATTTTTACATGTGTCGAGTAGTGTAAAAGAAAATAACTCGTATAAAATAATCTCTTCAATGTTTACTAGTTTTCGAGCTAAGGTTCGGTTAAGTTGACGCTTTCCGAATGCGACAATTTGCCTGTCGTGTTACTCAAGAACTCTGTATTGGATTTTAGTGAATTATGATTCATTTTCAGGCTGAATGCGTGTTGTTGATGAAGCTATATAACAATAATGTAACAATTTTTAAAGACTATTTATTCATGTATTAATCATAAATGCAATTTTCATAAAGATTAAACTTACATCGGCTTGAAACTTTTAATTAGTCGTTGACTGCAGTTTCAAGTTTATCTCAAACGTAGAAAAAAATAAATAAATATTTAAGATCTCACTGAGCTTATCTTGCGATGGGCTGCCACGAGACATAATCAGCAGGCGATCGAGAACAGCCTTGTCATGACTCATGCATATCGCCGCTGTTTCTATTTACCTTTTATTGAAGACAAAATAAAAAGATTTATTGATTTTGTTTTTAAACCAATTGCTGAAGAACATGACACAATTTTAATTCTACTTTTCAGAAAAAATAAAACATGATGAAAATTATATTACATTTAAGTTCTGAACACAATGAATAATTACCACCACTAACTAGACAATATTAGCGTCATTTTAAATTTTTATTTGAGAATTTTACTTTGAACGTTTCAGAGCTATGAGTCTCAAACTTGAGTGATTTCATTAGATTATGGTAACTTTGAGAATTTAAAAAAACCAAAAGCTTCTGTTTATTATCACAACTGTGATTTTGCAAAAGATATTAATTTAACTTCCCCTTTAGATGACAGAAAACTGAACCCCACAAAGAACCCATGGAGCCCCGCTGTGCAAAGTGAAATGGAATGGCCCTACAGGGCATTCAAATGGGCTCCCACTTGATCTGTGGTCGAGTCCGTGCAGCATACAGGGGCCGATCAGCAGTGAGCAATTTTCGTGTAAAGCGCTGAGCGATTTCACTCGTTTGTTCAGAGGGGAAGGCCGAAAGTGTCTGCCACTTTTCGGCCAGTCGGCGATGAAAGAATCGTGGCACATGCTCTGCTGTCTTTCTCAAACGATTTTACGGACACTATTCGGTAAAAAAAAATTCATTTTTGCATTACTTATACCTTTATATGTCAGGTTCATGATGATGTGCCCATCATTTCGCTGATGGTCATACTTATTCAGATATTTACATTGGAGTAAGACACTGCGCGAAATTCGAAAAAGTTGGCATCGAAAAATTGGGGTCGCTATGATTTTGTGTTTGTGCAAATTACATAGTTTGTTGTTGTGCATAAAATTTAGCTAAGATATCGTATTTTTCTTTAGAATTGGGTGGAGATCTGTCACCAGTCTCGAGAAAACTGATCTGATGTAGCACACTCATTTGCGACTGCGCTGCTCCAGCGATAAAGCCAGAGTGAAATATCCACAACATTACTGTTATTTCATAAACAGTTTGAGTCATCGAAATGAGATTTTGGCAAATGATAGCACACAAAGTGGAGAGAATTTTGTCATGTGGTTATTACGAAAAACTTCGTTATCTGCCGTGTTATTCCAAGAACGAAAGATTTTTTCGATGAAAGAATGTAATTTTTAAGGGTCATCGATAGCTGGTGCAACGAGAAATGCTATGGGTTTTGGCGCAACATAAGTAAAGATATTACATGTTTATTTTTGTAGCGTGGATGCGCTTTTCAGTATAATATTGACCTTTCGTTTCCTCAGTTCTTAACATACTTGATAAACCAATGTTTCAGAATTCTTTCGCAATTGCGTCTGCACAAAAAAGTGGCAAGGTAACATTGTGCAAACTCCGCTGAGGTTTGGCAAAAGAAGCAAATTTTAACATGGCAACATGAGAAATGTGTAGGTTTTACTCAACGTTCGCCTCTTATGTCGTTTCTCTAAGAGTTATAAATGGTTAAGAAGCAAGGTGGAAATAAATCGCACCATTTTTAGCGGAATTCCTTTTAGATACTGACCAAAGTGGAAGTGACATCTTTTTGAATAGTCACCACACAAGCGTGAGCGTGGAGGGGCTCCACTTAACATTAATAAAAAATGTGAGCGTAGGCTCCAGTTAAGAACGTCACTTCTCCTACAGCAATTTCTCCTACAGCGTCTGCCAGTAACTCCCACACTACAGCTCTCCCCACGCATGCCCTGTCTACTGCGCATCTACGCATCTACCGACCATGGTATTCTGCACCGACTCTACTAACTGAAGGCACCACAACTGCTATGGACTACGGCAAAATTGTTGAGAACCATCTGAATCCCTTCATGCATTATATCTTCTCTGATAGCAATGGCATTTTTCATCAGAATAACTGTTCATGTCACAAGACCGTAACTGTGAATGACAACGAACTTATGTTGATTTCTTGGCCACGACATTCATCTGATCTGGATCATATGGAACTTAGTTATGTCACTATCAGGCACCAGCTCTGAACTCGTAAACCACTGATCCGCAATTTACGGCAGATGCGTAAACATATGGTGCCACTCACCTCCGAAAACCTTCCAAGGATGTGTCGAATCCACTTCAAAAAAATTGGTTCAAATCGCTCTGAGCACTATGGGACTTAACTGCCGAGGTCATCAGTCCCGTAGAACTTAGAACTACTTAAACCTAACTAACCTAAGGACATCACACACATCCATGCCTGAGGCAGGATTCGAACCTGCGACTGTATCGGTCGCGCGGTTCCAGACTGTAGCGCCTAGAACCGCTCGGCCACCCCGGCCGGCTGATAAGTTCACAAAGGTACATGTATCACATTGGAACAACCGAAATAAAATGTTCAAACGTACCTATGTTCTGTATTTTAATTTAAAAATCCTACCTGTTACCAACTGTTCGTCTAAAATTGTGAGCCATATGTTTGTGACTATTACAGCGCCATCTATAACAAAGCGAAAAAAGTGGTCCAACTAAAACATTCATATTTCTTTACGTACTACACGAATATGTAATAAAAATGGGGTTCCTATTTTTTAAAAAACGCAGTTGATATCCGTTTGAGCTATAGCAGCGCCATCTAGCGGGCCAACCATAGCGCCATCTGGTTTCCCCCTTCAAGCTAGACAAGTTTCGTTCTTTGTAGTTTTTTCGTTTGACTCTTATTTCGTGAGATATTTGGCTCGGTCACGATCAATGGACCACCCTGTATAGCCCGACTATCCAACACACACTGCCTGCTACTCTCTTCAAATAAGTAACCTCTCTGGCCAACACTGTGGTCTCAAAAACAAACTCACAAAGAATGTGATTATATCGATACCACAGAGGTCGAGTACATTTATCAAATTCACAACTTCACTCACAATTATGGTCAAAACTTGTTGCAAAATCGAAGGGGCAAATAGGACACTCCCCTTTCACGGTGTTCGTAATCTTTTGGCTCATCAGGGCTAGCTGCTTCCCCTTTAGCCGTTATCACGTTCGCAGATTTTACCTTTGGGTCCCAGCCCTCCGCCTGGCCGGCTGTTGTGCGTGACAAGCTCGTGGAAAACAGAGGTTGATGAAGAGCCCGTCGTTAAATTAACGACTCCCAGCGGCGCTACCAAGCTGCAGGGGCGTGGGCCGCCACAATTGCGATAAGGCGTGGCTGTTGCCGGCCAGCGGCACCCAGGGCAGGGTGTCGATTACAGTACAGCACCGGCGGGGGGCACCGAACCGACGCGGTGCGGTAAGATCTTGCATCTGGCCACGTCTGATTACAGTGTATAGCGCACGTCTTGAAGAAGCGCTAACTGCCAGC
This sequence comes from Schistocerca cancellata, assembly GCF_023864275.1. Lineage (NCBI taxonomy): Eukaryota > Metazoa > Arthropoda > Insecta > Orthoptera > Acrididae > Schistocerca > Schistocerca cancellata. The sequence continues at coordinate 323,817,520 of NC_064631.1, forward strand.
AAGTCATTAGTAACGATTATTATTATCTTCATCTACGGAAACTACTATGAAGTGCATGGCAGAGGATACTATCATGGCTTAGTTCTGTGCTATTCACGAACGCACCGCATGAAAAATGGTTGGTTACACACTTCTGTTCACTCTGTAATTAGTCTTGCTTGCTACTGACTTGAACATTTATGGAAACGGAGCGTTAAACGGGCGGCTGTAATATATTTCTAGGTTATTCACTCAAAGCTGGTTCTGCAAACTTTATCAGCAGGCCTCGGCGATAGTTTGTGTCTATCTTCAATCGTCTGCCACTTCATTCTGCTCAGCATTTCCGTGACACTCTTCTGTAAGTCAAAGCTGTGACCATTCGTACCGCCTCCTTCTCTGCATATGCATATTCCTGAACAATTTTCTAGGGCGGGGTGCATTAGTGTTTTGTAAGTGATCTCCCTATACACCAATTCGGTTTTCTTAAGATCCTAACGATTAACAAAATGATTCCACTTGCTTTCTCTTCGACCGAGTCTATGTTATTGTTTCATATCACACCGCTATAAATTGTTAAACCCAGGTATTTGTATGAATAGTAACTCTTTGATTGTAGACATAAGATGTTACGTTTCTTGGTTTGTGAAGTGCACAGTTTTACGCCTCTGAACGTTTAAGGCAGGCTGACATCTATGCGCCACTTTAAAATCAGAACAAGATACGACTGAATATTTGTGCAGCTTTTTCCGGACAGTACCTCATTATGGATAACAGATATGTTACTACTCATATTGTGTGCAAGGTCGTTGATATAAAAACTGGACATTTAGGACTCCAACACACTTATGTGAGGCACCGTCAATGGCTATATCCAACATAACATTCTACTTCCTCACTACCAATAAATCCTCAATCCAGATCAGTCCAAAAAAATGTTCAAATGTGTGCGGAATCTTGTGGGACTTAACTGCTAAGGTCACTAGTCCCCAAGGTTACACACTACTTAACCTAAATTATCTTAAGGACAAACACACACAACCATGCCCGAGGGAGGACTCGAACCTCCGCCAGGACCAGCCGTCAATCCAGATCAGATTCCGCTAGATACCTCACGTGATCGTATTTTCGATAGTAATCGTAGCTGTGATACTGCTTCAAAATGGTTCAAATGGCTCTGAGCACTATGGGACTTTACTGCTGAGGTCATCAGTTCCCTAGAACTTAGAACAACTTAAACCTAACTAACCTAAGGACATCACACACATTCATGGCCGAGGCAGGATTCGACCCTGCGACCCTAGCGGTCGCGCGGTTTCAGACTGTAGCGCCTAGAACCGCTCGGCCACTCCGGCTGGCTGAGATACTGACACCGGGAATCCCCCATAGATGCTTTTCGACACAATCGAAACTTTATAAGATGAAAATAAAGGAACATCTATTTTGGCATATATCCCAACACTCAAAAGTTTCCGAGAAAATGACGGTCAAACATTTGCGTCGCCTAGAACTAAATAGCGAAGTGGCTAAGAGCACAGTTTTGAATGTTTACCCCCTGTATTCAAATCCTATCGTACGGTGATTCATTTCTTTTTTTTTTCTTTTGGTGACGGAAGTATGTAACATCAATACTGTTCGTCATGTCGTGAAATACAGTGGAATGATTGACAAAGGAAATAAGCATTTCAGATCCTATTAAAATGGATTTTACTCTCAAAAATCTTACATAATTAGTAGATACTGAAAATGAAAAACACTTAAGTTTTAGTTTATCAGTTGTTGCTTTGATTTTTACTGTTGTGCTTAAAGATAATCTATGCAGTCCCGGATTATGGACTCTGTTATAAAAAAACAAAATATGAACATTCGGAGCACCCAGAGCAACGTACGGAGAATATTACGCCGTAGTCACATCTTTTATGAGAATATCATTAAGAGAAGCAGCGTCCGTAACGTTGTTAAATACGTTGCGATTTGGCTATAAATCGGCGGTGAACAACGCATTTTCTGAAAACTGCAAATCGATCATGGATCAATGCGAGTATTTTAACTGCATCGCTTCTACCTGCGACTTCACTGTGCTATGTTATGAAAATAGGGCATTTCTGCAATAGGCGAAGGTAATTAATCACTAGCTTGTTTTTCAGTAGTCAAGAAATACTGTATCTGGCTTTCTTGGTCCACAGGTTTCAGGATGCCATGCTCGAAAAGTGTGAACTGGGTTTCATATCCTAACATCATGCTTATGAAACACGTAGTAGCAAAAATATTTAGCTTAAAATACCATCCCTCCAACCGAGTTTGCCGAAGCTTGTTACACCACGTAAATTTCCTATGACGTCCCATGGGAAGAATTTTTTATATTTTTGTAGAACGTATATGTATATTGATACCTACTTGCAAATTATAATGATGTGTCCGACACAGTCTAAGCTTCAATTATTATCCCTAACATTTTTACTAAGAGAGAAAAAATTACATTTGATCCATCCAGAATTAAAGATAGTAATTCCCCACATTTCGGGCTAATGAGCCTTGAAAGTTAACCAGGATCGCTTGATTTTGAATTAATCGAGCTTTCACTCTATGTTGTGTGTCCATTTTGCCAGTCCACGCAAGTTAACATTGACAGTCTCGGTACCTACCACGTTAATTGATTTTGCACTTAAGGGACCTACATACGCACCGACTGACCGAGTAATTTCGTGTGTAGCCTACACACATCCCGACAGACTTCACAGAGCGATTACAGCGCCACACTGTTCGTAACGTTTATTGAGAATTATGAATAGTATGTTCACTGAGATTATGTTCGACGAGATTTTTACATTGTAACAAAAACTGAATGTTTTTTAAGAGGTAACAGAGTCACGAAAATCCGAGAGAAACTTGTGGGCAAAGGAATTGTCAATGCAGGGGAAGAAATTTAAGAGCTGGAAGCCAATGATTTTCGGGATTATTTGTGACTGTACGAAATATTCTTTCGTAGCTGCTGAACGTCGTCAAATCATATTTGACGAGAAATAACACGTCACTACATTACTATGCTAGCCGCTGGCAGAAGTTAGGAGGACCTCAAATTTAGTGCAGTTATATCCCCACCATTACTATCTGTAATGATTCCTGAAAATTGCAAGGTGATTTATAGCTCGCTGAAGACATAATTAATGGTAAAGCAACGTAAATAAAACAAATTATGTTCATGTAAATTTATTAATTTATTTGCGTATGGAGTTTAAAATAAACCGCTCCCTCCCTTTTTTTTCAGAGCCTCCAGTGTTCTGACAGACTGGTTTGATGCGGCCCACCAAGAATTCGCCTGCTGTGTCAGCCTTTCCATCTCAGAGTAGCACTTACATCCAGCGTCTTCAATTATTTGCTGGAAGTATTCCATTCTGTCTCTTCCTCTACAGCTTTTACCCTCTAAAACTCCCTCTGTTACCTTGGAAGTTATTTCGTATGCCTTAACAGGTGTCCTGTTATCCTGTCCCTTCTTCTTGCAGCGTTTTTCATATATTCCTTTACTCGCCGTTTCTGCGGAGAACCTCCTCATTCCTTATCTTATCGGTCCACCTAATTTTTAACATTCTTCTGTAATACTACATCTCAAGTTCGTCGATTCTCTTCTGCTCCGGTTTTTCCACAGTACATGTTTCACTACCATACAATGCTGTGCTCCAAACATACGTTCCCAGAAATTTCTTCCTCAAATTAAGGCCTATGTTTGATACTAGTAGACCTCTTAGCAAGGAATGCCTTTTTCGCCAGTGCTAATCTGCTTTTTATATCCTCTATGCTCCGTCCGTCATGGGTTATTTCGCTACGTAAGTAGCAGAATTTCTGAATTTCGTCTACTTTGTAATCACCAATTCTCATGTTAAGTTTCTCGTTGTTCTCATTTCCGCTGCCCCCTAAAGCTAAAAACTCATTTCGTTTAGGACTGCAAATGGTGGTGGCGCTCACCATCTAATAAATACAGCAACAGATACTTAAGAAATGAAGTATATAGTAACCTCTAGAATTGTAAAAAAGAAGTTCTACACTTTGCTCTTCATTGTAAAATAGCAATTGGCTAGTTTTTTGTTCTAGAACTGCTAACAATGAAGCAGGTATATTTTATGAATAAAAGTCGGTTGACTGTCTTATGTTTTATTTCCGATACGTTTCAAAAGCGAAAACTAGGATGTAATCTACACGTATTTCGGGTTTGAGGGTTCACTTCCGATAAATCTAGAATCTGATATGTCTCTATTTCCAGTAAGTGTCGGAAATAAAACCTAAAAACCGAAATATAGAAGATCGACGGTCTTTTATTTATAAAATATATATCTTTTACTTTCTCTCTCTCCCACATTCTTTAAAAAAATTAAAAAACTTTTTTGCATGTCTGTCGGAATACTCCTCGCACGACGTGTCCTGGGAACATCTGCAGTCCATAAATTTCTCCAGGAACTTTGACATCAAAGTATCGCACGCCTCGCACACTCTCATGTTAGCCACATTTGAACAGTGTCTAGTTCCGCACGCAGTGACAGAAAACGAAGTTTGGTCGGGCGGTTGGTACGACTTCGCTACACGCGGCACAGTTTCTTGGCTGAAGTGCTGGCCGTACCCAACTGACTGCCGACACGTAAAGTTGGTCGGTCGGTTGGCCAAAGCTGTCACACTCGCTCAATTTGTAGGTCGACTCGTGTGTGTGTGTCTGTATGTATGTGTGTGTGTGTGTGTGTCTTTGTGGTGTGTGTACGTGGTGTGTGTATGCGTATGCAGGGCCCTTTAAGTATAACTCGATGTCTTCAGCGTGCATAAAGTATGACAGAATCGACTCACCATACAGTGAGAAGACAGCATGCTGCGAACTACCTGTAACGATTGCGACTTTATTGTCTCATATATGTCGCATTGTTGATGAGGCGCCAGCTATGAGCGAAATTACTGTATTCCACTTGGATATTCACTAATGACTTCGACACTGAAGATTCTAAGAATAGCAATACTTAGGGTCACTACCGCCATTTTGTTTATTATATTATTGTCCAGCGCTGCACAAAAATTCACTGTAAATCTCGGTAGATTGATCACTAAAAATTTTCATACTCTGGGTCACTTGTTTGTTCTCGACGCGGATGTGGTGCTCCGTTTTACGATATAGTCCTCTCATTATCTGTCAGATATTCATCGAATAATCTTGGGGTGGGTATGCTGTCAGAACTCGCTTCCATGATTACGCTGCACTGCGGTTCCCAACGAAATAAAAAAGACGCGGACAAACTAACACTAATCTTCTATGATCAACTGTTGAAAGTTGGAGTTATACATTTGATTATTCTTTCATCAGCTGGATATTATTTTACTCATTATCGCGTACGTTTAATCGAAACCCAGGAAGTCTGCGTGAAAAGAATAAATAATGATGAAATACAAAATTAATAATAACACGTAGAAATGTAACAGTACGTTGCCTTTACAATTAGGTTGGTATTTTTTCCGGATCTGAGGGGTATTAATACATTTTCTATCGAATAAAACTACTTTTTCAACAGCGCTTAATAAGGAATTCCTACACTGAGAAACATAAAATTATATATAGGAGAAACTGAAGAGCATTCAAAATGTTGTAAACCAAGTAGCCACGAAAGGTCTGGGAAAGCAAACAGACTTAGGATAGAGAAAGGCGTTAAGATCTGGACTGAATAAATTCAGGAGGCTATCCAGGAAAAGTATACGGCATAGAATACACTTTAAGGCAATCCTACAAAAGAGAATATGGAAATTATCGGATAAAGAGACACATAGCAAAGAAACTAGCAACGAAGAACCGTCAAGGTTCATGGGATGGATTCATTTCTAACACTGAAAATTATGTATTTGGTCCACAGCCTCTGTCTTAGAAGGTCTCAAGTTGTTTAAAATATTACATAACGAACAAAAAGACACAGTGAAACTAAATTGACGAGGAATCTCGGCGCTCTTGCTAAGGAAACCTTTGGTACGAAAATAATTCCGGGTAAGAGACATATGCAGATGCGCCTCACTGATTATTCAACATTCGCCTTGAGGGGGTTATCGACGGGGTCAGCCTAAAAGAAAAGATAAGCAGCAGATTGGACGGCATAAATGCTCAATGCTGGAAATACATATATACATATTGGATTCACGCGTCTGCTGAATGTCTGCTGGACAGAAGGAAGAATATCTGAGAAGTGGCTAAAAGCGAAGATAATTTCTATATACAAGAAAGGTAACCGGAGTCAAAGTGAAAATTATAGGGATATCAGTTTCCGGTGCAGTACGTTTAAAATATATTTCAGAATGATCAGTAGTAGGCTTAATAGAGTGGTAGGCTCTATCATCAACGAAGAACAGATGGGGTATAGATCGAGCCGCTCAAGGATGGGTGCTATTTTTAAGTAAAGGCATGATTGAGAAAGGAAGGGAATTAAATTCGGAAACTCACATCGCCTTCATTGATTTTCAAAAGTCGATTGACAGCGAGGCTAGAGGCATGTTTTTGGGAATTTTGATCAGAAAAGGTTTATCAGATAACCTAGTAAAGGTGATCAGAAGTCTATAGCAACATAGTACTGTGTTTATTGGTTGGGGTAAGAAGCAAAGAGCAACAGTAAAAACAAATCAAAGACTTTGACAAAGTTGCCGTTCTTTCCCCAAAATTTTTAATATCTATGTGTATGACGTCATAGTCAGACGGAAACAAATTTTAAAGTGTTGTATTATGCCCTCATTGCAGTACAGATTAAGGAGTACTTACGTGCAGGCGATGTTGTTATTGTGCAACAGACAGAAGATAATATACGAAAGTGGTTAGACATCTTAATAAATGTAGCAGACGAATATGGCCTAATAAAATTTCCACATGGATCAAAAGAAATGGTACTTCTAGGAAAAACATGGTAAGATCCAAAACTGAGATAAAACGCAAAATATTAGAACAGATATCAACCTTTCATTATCTCGGATGTAAAATATCCCCAATAATAGATCTGCGGCATACAAATTTTATGAATTTAAACATATAAGTTTATGTTTGAGGGCGCTGCTGTAACGTACATGCAACGTAGCGCGACTCCAATACGGATATATATGCACCGATATGTAGACAAGGGAGCAGTGTGGCATTCGTGTCATTCCCCCGAGGTGCGTACCGTAAATGCGAAAACGTGAACTGTGGCGACGTTCTTACCAAACGTGTCAAAACTGGACGAATGTGCTGTTATTCTTTTCTTGGCTGCCGAAGGACAAACACCGATAGATATCCACTGGAGAATGAAAAATGTGTATGGAGCAGCATGTCTGTTGAAAACCCCATTGTGGAATGGTGCGCCAAGTTCGTGCTGGTCACGATACGGCACAAGGCGCAGGCCGATATGGTACGCCAGCCTCAACTTGGAGACTCAAACGGGAGACACTCGGGCACCCGCCCTATGGTCTTGATCTCTCTATATGCAAATATCTAGCCTTCGATCCCTTAGAAAAGGCCTTGAAGGATCGACGATTCCTGTCTGACAAAGATGTGCAGCAGGCAGTTACGGCCTCTTTCACACAGCGAGACACTGTGTTTCACGAAACGGGGAAATTAAAACTGATGCGTCGGTGGGACGATTGCCTCAATGTTTACGGCGATTTTGCCTGACTGACATAACGATTCTGGACTGTACGGTCTGCTACATCTACATCTTCATCATACTCCGAAAGCCACCTAATGATGTACGGCCGAGGGTACTTACTGTACGACTAAATGAGCCCTCCAACCCTGTTCCACTCGCGAACAGCACATGGAAAGAATGATGGTTGGTAAGCCTCTGTACTGATTCTAATTTCTCGATTTTTGTCCTCATGGTCATTACTCGAGACGTATGTAGGGGGATGTAACATGTTGTCTGACTCTTCCCAGGAAGTTCTCTCTCGAAATTTCAATAGTAAATCTCTCAGAGATATACGACGCCTCTCTTGTAACGTCTGCCAATGGAGTTCGGTGAGCATCTCAGTAACCCTCTCTTGCTGACACTTTGTTGAATCTTCGCTATCTCTTTTATCATTCCTATCTGGTATGGATCCCAGATAGATTAACCATACTCAAGAATGGGTCGAACAAGTGCCTTATAAGCCAATATCGAACGGAAAGTTTTTGATTACCCCCTATACGAGGTGAACATGAATAAAACCGACAAACTGCAGGGACGAATTCCTGACTATAAATAGAGGAAAAGAGGTCCTATGAACATGTTTCCGGAGATGGACGACGTGCGTGCAACGTCAAGAAATCGTCCTAGAACACAGTACAGCGCTGCATCGCATCCAAGTCACAACAGATGTCCAAAGTGGCCTCCATGGGATGCAGTGCAATACAGGATACACACACTCGTACTTTACCTTACATGATGTTGGCGGGCCACTTGCCTGGAGCTTGCACTAGGTTTCGTCCTAGTATCCTGTAGAGCCTGATCCTCCAAATCTGGTGCACAGACAGTCCACCGCCTCTCTGCGTGTTCGTCTGTTTCAAAGGACACATGATCACAGAAAGGCCCGAAATAATCTAAAAATGCTTTGTGACGTAGTTGGTGTCTGTGAAGACACTTGATTTGGAGTAGCCATGCTGCCTCTCAACTGTTTCCATATGCTTGAAGGTACACAAAGACCATCTCGGCCTGTTCCCAACATGAATACTAAACCATTCTACTGCTTACAGTACACTGCGTCAAATCACGCAGCCTGCAACACACAAGGAACACACGGCCAGAGGAACTGTCATTGGAAACTGTCATTCGTCAGCACCATCTACCGTAGCCACGATGCATTTCCAAACACGTCCTTTCTTCCTCTATTTCCAGTCAGGAATCCGTACCCACAGTTTATCGCTTTTATTAATGTTCACCCTTTACATATGGAACGATTCATAGAACTTTGAAACACAAAATCAGAAAGGAAACTAACCTTAAAGCTTATAAAACAATGGCTCTATCTGTAGTATGGAGCTGAGGCATGGACGCTCTCGAAGAAAGACAGATCGAAAATTACGCCAGCTAGGATGAAATTTCTCAGGGTAGTTAAAGGCTACACACCGGACTGACAAAGTATGAAACACGTAAATAAGACAAGCGCTACAGATTTTCGATTTGAAAAGCAAAACTAAAAAACAAAATATAAAGTCAGTTGGTGTGAGCATTTAGAAAGAATGTAGCAAGATCGTGTGTGCTTCAATCGCTAGGAATTACAAGACCACTGCATAGCGAAGAATCGGACGTTCGACGATAAGGTAGAAGACGGTTTTCGTAACAGGCTGTGTAGCCTATTCCATGACACGAATATACTGAGGATAACTAATTCTTAGATAACCACGTCAAGCGCTATATTATACACTGAATAATACTATCCGCTAAATCATTAATGAATAAAATGAACAGTAATGGGCTTATTACACTTCCTTCAAGCTGAACACATTCTTTCGGTTATACACTAAAACGCCAGAGGTATAGGCATGAGTGTTCAAATACAGAGATTGTTAACAGGGAGAATACGGCGCGGCAGCCGGCAAGGCAAATATAAGACAGCAAATGTCTGGCGCAGTTGTTAGATCGGTTACTGCTGCCACACTGTCAAGAGTTAAGTGAGTTTCGGGAGGACGACGGTTCAATCCCGCGTCCGGCCATCCAGATTTAGGTCTTCCGTGATTTCCCTAAATCACTCCAGGCAAATGCCGGGATGGTTCCTCTGAAAGGGCATGGCCGACTACCTTCCCCATCCTTCCCTAATCCGATGAGACCGATGACCACGCTGTCTGGTCTCCTTCCCCAAACAACCAGCCAACCAACCAAGTGAGTCTCAACGTGGTGTTATACTCGGCGCACGAGCAGGGGGACACAGCATCTCCGAGGTAGTGACGAAGTGAGGATTTTCCCGTACGACCATTTGACGAGTGCACTGTGAATATCAGGAATCCGGTAAAACATCAAATCTTCGAAATCGCTGCGGCCGGAAAAAGATTCTGCAAGAACGGGACCAACAATGACTGAAGAGAATTGTTCGACGTCACAGAAGGGCAACTTTTACGCAAATTGCTGTAGATTTCAGTGCTGGACCATCAACAAGTGCCAGCGTGCGAACCATTCAGTGAAATATCATCGATACGGCCTTTCGCATCCGAAGGCCCACTCGTGTACCCTTGGGGACTGCACGACACAAAACTTCACGCCTCGCCTGGGCCTGCCAGCACCAACTGGAAACATATTGTCTAGTCTGCCAAGTCTTCTTTCAAATTGTATCGATGAAATGGACGTGTACGGGCATGGAAATAGCCTCATGAATCCATGGACCCTGCATGTCAGCAGGTGACTGTTCAAGCTGGTGTCAGGCGTGTGCCGTTGGAGTAATATGGGACCCCTGATACGTCTAGATAAGACTCTGACAGCTGACACGTGCGTGAGCATCCTGTCTTAACACCTGTATTCATTCGTGTCCATTGTGCATTCCGACGGACTTTGGCAATTCCCGTAGAACAATGTGACATTCCACACATCCAGAATTGCAATTGAGTGGCTCCAGGAACACTCTTCTGAGTTTAAACACTTCCGCTGGCCACCAAAATCCCCAGACAAGATGATTATTGAGCATATCTGGGATGAATTGTAACGTGCCACAACGTGCCACTCCTTTGTATCTTAAGGATTTATGGAAAGCCCTGCAGGATTCATAGTGTCATTTGCCTCCAGCGCTACTTCAGACATAAGTCGAGTCCATGCCACGTCGTGTTGCGGCACTTCTGCATGCTCGCGGGGGCCCTAAACAATTTTAGGCAGGTGTACCAGCTTCTTTGGCTCTTCAGTGTGTATTGCAGCTTCATGTCACACGGGTAGCATCATTACCTGTTTTGATTTATTAGAAATTGCATACACCATCACATTTGTCGGTGGGCACCGTTTACGCCCTTTTAGCAAGTGTCTAATATACCTATACCAGTGGCGGCCGAGGTGGTCGAGCGGTTCTAGGCGCTACAGTCTGGAACGGTGCGACCGCTACGGTCGCAGGTTCGAATCCTGCCTCGGGCATGGATGTGTGTGATGTCCTTAGGTTGGTTAGGTTTACGTAGTTCTAAGTTCTAGGGGACTGATGACCTTAGAAGTTAAGCCCCATAGTGCTCAGAGCCATTTGAACCATTTTAACCTATACCAGTAGTTACGTAATTTTTTGTCAGTTTTGTCAATTTTGAGTAGGCTATATCTCGCTATTAGTTTTGTAATGTGAACATTTTAATCTTATATATGAGAATTTAAAATTAAGAACTTAGTACTATTACGTAGTTAACCGTAGCCTTCATTTACGCACATCAAAAAAAGTTTTGCATCACCTGGGTTCCGAGAGTTCTGAAATCTGTACAGATAATTCGAATAGAGATCAACATAAACATCATTTCCGCCCTTTTCATTGCTCATGAAAACCACACATTGCATGTTGTACCACCATACAGCGAAACCTTCAGAGGATGTGCTTCAGATTGCCGTACACACCGGTACCTCTAATACCCAGTAGCACGTGCTCTTGCATTGGTTCATGCCTGTATTCGTCGTGGCATACTATACCACAAGTTCGTTAAGGATCGTGGGTCCAAATTGTCCAACTCCTCAACGGCGATTCGGGGTAGATCCCTCAGAGTGGTTGATGGGTCACGTCCTCCATAAACAGCCCTTTTCAATCTATCCCAGGCATTGTCGATAGGGTTCATGTCTGGAGAACATGCTGGCCACTCTAGTCGAGCGATGTAGTTATCCTGAAGGAAATCATTCACAAGATGTGCACAATGGAGGCGCGATTGTCGCCCATGAAGACGAATGCCTCGCCAATATGCTGCCGATATGGTTGCACTATCAGTCGGAGGATGGCATTCACGTATGGTACAGCCGTTACGGCGCCTTCCATGACCACCAGCAGCGTACGTCGTCCCCACATAATGCCACCCAAAACAGCAGGGAACCTCCACCTTGCTGCACTGGCTGGACAGTGTGTCCAAGGCGTTCAGCCTGGCCGGGTTGCCTCCAAACACATCTACGATGATTGTCTGGTTGAAGGCATATGCGACACTCATCGGTGAAGAGAACGTAATTCCAATCCCTAAAGGTCCATTCGGCATGTAGCTGGGCCCATCTGTACCGCGCTGCATGATGTCGTGGTTGCAAAGATGGACTTTGCCATTTACGTCGGGAGTGAAGCTGCTCATCACGGAGACTGTTGTGCACAGTTTGAGTCATAACACGACGTCCTGAAGCTGCACGAAAATCATTATTCAACATGGTGGCGTTGCTTTCAGGGTTCGTCCGAGCCATAATCCGTAGGTAGTGGTCGTCCACTGCAGTAGTAGCCCTTGGTGGCCTGAGCAGAGCATGCCATCGACAGTTCCTGTCTCTCTGTATCCCCTCCATGTCCGAACGACATCGCTTTGGTTCTCGCCGAGAACAACATCGCTTTGGTTCACTCCGAGGTTCCCGGACACTGCCCTTGTTGAGAGCCATTCCTGACGCACAGTAACAATGCGGACGCGATCGAACCGCGGTACTGATCGTCTAGGCATGGTTGAAATACAAACAACACGAGCCGTGTACCTCCTTCCTGGCGGAATGAGTGGAACTAATCGGCTGTCGGACCCCTCCATCTAATAGGCGCTGCTCATGCACGGTTGTTTACATCTTTGGGTGGGTTTAGTGACATCTCTGAACAGTGAAAGGGACTGTGTCTGTGACACAATATCCACAGTCAACGTCTATCTTCAGGAGTTCTGGGAACCAGGGTGATGCAAAACTTTTTTTTATGTGTGTATAACGATCAGGGCGAAGATAATTTGTGGTGTTTACATTGAATTCGCCTTTCCTGGCTTGTTCTGTTGTGCTTTGATGAGTAACATTTCAACTGATCCAAGTGCGTGTAGTTATGGGTAGAACTTAGTTTCATTTTGTAATTCAATATCCTGGTATTTTACCATCCCTCCTTTTCTTCCTTTTCAAACAATTCTTCTGATGATAACTAGCTCGCAGACTCCTCTGTTACTGCCACCCACCTCTGTAATAAGCTGTCCTGCACTCTGCGCCAATCAATCCCGTGTTGCTTTTAAGAAAAAGTTGTAGCACTTCCTTCTCTCAGTCTCATAACGTTTCCCCAAAACTTGATATATTTGCCCAGATCTCCACTCTGTCAAACAGTAAAGCAAATGCTCCCACCTTTTCTCAGTTACGCTTCTCTCATTTTTTATCTTTCAGTCACAAATGTTCCCTCCATGTGTTTTATCACGTGCCTCTTTATCTCCCTTTTCCACAAGTCTTCTTACATCGATTGCTGCTAGCACTCATTGCTTAAATCTACATTCACACACTTTGTAATTATTGTTGCACTCCTGATGAACGAATATAAACTGTGTGTTTTCCCGCAGTACAATAGTTTCCACATGTATTCGACGTTGGATGTTACTTACAACATGCTTGTCATAGTACAAGTAATGCAAAATACATAAAAAGGGAACTGATGACAGACATCTAACCAGGTCAAATAAATCAATCTGTATACATAAAAGGAAATGTTGCAAGTCGTCGCGCTGGCCGCTGTGACCGAGTGGTTCTAGGTGCTTCAGTCCGGAACAGCGCTGCTGCTACGGTCACTGGTTCGAATTCTGCCTCGGGCTTGGATGTGTTGATGTCCTTAGGTTAGTTAGGTTTAAGTAGTTGTAAGTCTAGGGGACTGATGACCTCAGATGTTAAGTCCCATAGTGGTTAGAACCATTTGAATCAAGTTGTCGTTTGCTTTAATCATAAATATATATCGGAGTGACGCTAAATGTTATTATCTTTACATAATGAAAAGTATTATCTTCTCAATGACCTTCAAATCGTGAGCTACACCATTAGCTTTTATGCATGAAATTGGTGAATTTGCTCATGGCACTTTTGTTGTCTATGCTTGCGGTTACTTTCAGAACTCAAATCAATAATCAAATTAATTAATTTAATAAGATTGGAACATAAATTGCTGGTGTAGCCGTGTACGACCACAGTAAAATAAAAACAGTGAATAGTTGAGGGAGTATGAATGAGAGCAGTGGTGTATTTAAGTTTACAAATTAATGACCAGTTTTATTGATCCTTTTGTAACTACAACTAACTGAAAAATCTTACACAAAAATGATAAAGATAAACCAGGAAAGGAACGGTGTTTGATTGGCAAAGCGTATGTTGGAATGGAAGCTAATAAAATTCTCCCCTGAATTAATCATTTTTTCAACGCAGTCTTTATTTACATGAATTCACTGTGAGGTCCAACTCTGTTCAGATGGAATCAACTACGACCAAGTATATCACAAACATGGTTCACCTGAGAACAGAGAGTTGTGAATATCATTTAATAACTCTATGCCGGTGAAGCAGTATTTTAGCCTTTCACTTTGATTCAGGCGACAGCAGAATATCGTCTCAGAGCGACCGACGAGCGGCGCGCTGCAGCAGCTGCAATATTCTGACGCGTCCTCGAAAAATTGCAAACTACGAGGTCTGGCCTTCTGATTATCAGAAAGCGGGAAACTTCTTTATCAGAGCCCTGAAATCCCAGCAGATTTCAGTGCGAGGCGCATCTGTTACCTAGTCTGGCCAAGTCAATTTGACTCGTAGGTAAGACAGTGCGTGCTGGAATTGTCAAAATGTCGGACGGCCGACTCAGGACCATTAAGTTTACGCTCATGGCACACGATATGTCCAAGATGATATGCAGTTCTACTGCTGGTACAGTTGGAACTACCTCTGGCTCGTAGTCCACCACAAGATACAGACCACAAGTGTCACCCACCAGGGAAAGATCTGATGTTCTCCATCAGGGGAGGAGCAGAAGGCGACGAAAGGCAAAGAATTACAATCACTTTCTACCAAGCCTCGGTGTGGGAGCTGAATTAGCAAAAACATTCGCTCTCTGCACAAACCAATCGAACTACATTATACTCAATGAATCTGCCCTCTTGACTGTTGTGTTGGCCTGGTAGCCAACCCAGACACAGCACCAGGGTTTCCTTGTTGGGGGAGCAAGCCTCCACTTTGCATATCCTAGGAGGAGCCAGTCAGAGACTCCATATCTCTCTCGTCTAAAAAAGGAGATTTTAGACTAGGGAGGCGTCATTTTCACCGTTAGCATGGCGATGTTTCTGCAGAAAATTTATCTAGATGGGACCACAATCCCTCATTTATGGAGAGATCTGATCTTTCCATACCATCCATTTCCAGTTTCGGAAAGAAAACTGTTAAGCTTCCCAGGCAGTCGTGCCCATGAAGTATGTATATTTTTTGCCGTTCGCTAAAAGAACCTGGCTACCTCCTGGCGCGTCAGGGGAGTTACTGTCTTGCCACCACGAAACACGTGCGCCAGCCGCTCTGTCTGTATCGTCCCACACCTAACATGAGAATGCACACAGTTTAATGACCTTCCCACAGTTTGCACAAAGGCTCAGTTTACAGAAGTGTCTCTTAAATCTCTTCCTCCCCCCACTTTCCGCAAACTGGCCGCCTTCACGACGGACTGACGCCTGGCCCAGGTAAAGTGCTTTGAACCAGCAACCTCCGACCACAAGAGGAAAGAAGAGAGTGCTATGGCCAGATGTCCCTCTGCAAGTACTATCCACTGAGTGCTGCTTCCCAGAATCACTCACACAACCTGATCGCTACACTCAGAATTAATGGTCCCCAATCCGTCTGTCTCTTCCTGTTCACCGTTACTTCTACTACGGCCACTCAGTTACAAGTTCTCTACAGGTTATAGAAGCAGTTATAAGAACATTCTGCCCACAATTTCTTCCTGCAGAAAAGTTATGAATCACACGTATCAAATGTAGTGCTGGGGAACAGTGAGATCATGACCTAAAATATGAACGTTAATCTTACAGACAATGTTGTTAAAGTGAGAGAGTGCTGCGCCACCTCTCAATGTCCTGACTGGTTCAATGAGTCGTCATCGCCCAGCCCAAACCTCCAAGGATAGAATCTTAAAATTTGGACAGGGTTTTGATCGTATGCTGCAGGCATCGATTACAAGGGGTTTGCGAAATTTCACCTCTAATTGAGTGAAATAAGGTTTTTGAAAATGTGTCGAAATTAAGGCAATTTTGAAGCTAGAACAACGAAAATTGGTAATTGGTTTCTCAGTCAGAAATTAAATAAATATTTGTTTAAATTTTTTTTAAATTACGGCACTAATGGAGTTAAATACGAGGAGGATGACCTTTTTTAAAACTAAATCGTTACTAAAGCTAACTCTATGAAAATTTGTGTCTGAATTTGGTTATAAAGAAAGAATATGTGGCCTGGGATCAAAGGTTCTAGGGAAATTTCACCACGAGAACTCGAAAGGCAGGATTAACAGAAACCTCTGACACCGGTCACCAGAATCGCTTTTTAGTTAGCAGTACATTGGGAAAAGTCCATCCTAATGTGGCCTTAATTAGTGTGAAGAGTTTGGAAGATACTGTGATTTGTGAACTAAAACAAAGAAAGCTATTTAACAGTCACCACAACAGATCGATTTTGTCAGAGTTGCACAGAAAAAAACGGACCTTTACTACACTAAGTGTTCATTAGGCCTAATATTTGTTTATAAAATTATTTTTGTGGTAATTACGACGCAAAAATAAACATTACTGTTGACAAAAAAAATGCCACATTTAAATGCGATTTCATGTACAGGAATATCCGTTCGAGATAAGAGAATTCAGTACGAGGTGTAAGACTGGCGCTAACAACTACAGAAAAACTTACCCGATTTGTCTCTTTTTTTAAGTACGTATATCATATTAAATTAAACCCATTGGAATACTTTAATCATGTAAAGACTGGCAGCCATCTAAATGGTCATTAACACTTTAATTAAATTTTAATATCCTGTCTATACTTTAGTTTGCGTAAACTACACTCCTGGAAATTGAAATAAGAACACCGTGAATTCATTGTCCCAGGAAGGGGAAACTTTATTGACACATTCCTAGGGGTCAGATACATCACATGATCACACTGACAGAACCACAGGCACATAGACACAGGCAACAGAGCATGCACAATGTCGGCACTAGTACAGTGTATATCCACCTTTCGCAGCAATGCAGGCTGCTATTCTCCCATGGAGACGATCGTAGAGATGCTGGATGTAGTCCTGTGGAACGGCTTGCCATGCCATTTCCACCTGGCGCCTCAGTTGGACCAGCGTTCGTGCTGGACGTGCAGACCGCGTGAGACGACGCTTCATCCAGTCCCAAACATGCTCAATGGGGGACAGATCCGGAGATCTTGCTGGCCAGGGTAGTTGACTTACACCTTCTAGAGCACGTTGGGTGGCACGGGATACATGCGGACGTGCATTGTCCTGTTGGAACAGCAAGTTCCCTTGCCGGTCTAGGAATGGTAGAACGATGGGTTCGATGACGGTTTGGATGTACCGTGCACTATTCAGTGTCCCCTCGACGATCACCAGTGGTGTACGGCCAGTGTAGGAGATCGCTCCCCACACCATGATGCCGGGTGTTGGCCCTGTGTGCCTCGGTCGTATGCAGTCCTGATTGTGGCGCTCACCTGCACGGCGCCAAACACGCATACGACCATCATTGGCACCAAGGCAGAAGCGACTCTCATCGCTGAAGACGACACGTCTCCATTCGTCCCTCCATTCACGCCTGTCGCGACACCACTGGAGGCGGGCTGCACGATGTTGGGGCGTGAGCGGAAGACGGCCTAACGGTGTGCGGGACCGTAGCCCAGCTTCATGGAGACGGTTGCGAATGGTCCTCGCCGATACCCCAGGAGCAACAGTGTCCCTAATTTGCTGGGAAGTGGCGGTGCGGTCCCCTACGGCACTGCGTAGGATCCTACGGTCTTGGCGTGCATCCGTGCGTCGCTGCGGTCCGGTCCCAGGTCGACGGGCACGTGCACCTTCCGCCGACCACTGGCGACAACATCGATGTACTGTGGAGACCTCACGCCCCACGTGTTGAGCAATTCGGCGGTACGTCCACCCGGCCTCCCGCATGCCCACTATACGCCCTCGCTCAAAGTCCGTCAACTGCACATACGGTTCACGTCCACGCTGTCGCGGCATGCTACCAGTGTTAAAGACTGCGATGGAGCTCCGTATGCCACGGCAAACTGGCTGACACTGACGGCGGCGGTGCACAAATGCTGCGCAGCTAGCGCCATTCGACGGCCAACACCGCGGTTCCTGGTGTGTCCGCTGTGCCGTGCGTGTGATCATTGCTTGTACAGCCCTCTCGCAGTGTCCGGAGCAAGTATGGTGGGTCTGACACACTGGTGTCAATGTGTTCTTTTTTCCATTTCCAGGAGTGTAAATACACTGTTTGCACAATGTTTAGACTTGCACACGAGCAATGGGCGTAACACAAATTCCATTAGAGAAAAATAAAAAAAACTCTATGCAGACCATACAGTCAACATGAGCGAAGCAGCAGGCGCTAAGCTGACTATACATACATATTTTAAAAATAGACACTTTAGTCATCCAGCAATTTAGAATGAGAGCACTTAATGACTTGTAGCAAACTTCACACACAATTTCAAAACTTTACGAAACTTTTTGTTGTTTTTGTTGTTGAAAACCACCCACACCATGATGAAAGGAAAAAAGTTTATACCTTACTATCTTTTCACCGTTCACTGTCCTATGAAGCATGACGTTTTAAGTTATTACTTCTGTGCTACTACGTATACACGCGACACATATTTGATGCAGTATTCACATACACCACTGAATGTACCATCAAAGTTATATTATTGTCCGACGTGTAGTTCAGGAGATATGACGTCAAATACCGAAAAACTGCAGCATCATGCTTGGTGATTTAATTTATTACTACTTTGCTACGAACTCTATTTCCAGCACATTTCGCAGTCGGTAGTCACATGTGTCACTCGATGTGTCGGAAAAATTATATCATTGTACAGCACATCGTTCATGAAATATGACGCCAGAAACATTGAGCTGAAAATGAAATTCCATGGCAAAATTCGCTAGAAATGCAGGTGAAATATGTGTAGAACATATGTGAAATATGTTAGATAGATGTGAAATATATCTGACATGTGCGTACATGGGCAAAGCCTTGGGTAAAAGACTCATCCTAAACCAAAATGTCAACTAAATTGGATACAGATATTAATTACGATCTGGAAATAAATATTATGGGGGTAAAAACCAGCAGACTCCTATTGGGGTGAGCGTGGTAATGTGGAGAGAGAACGGCGAGGAGGAGATGAACAGACAGCGAGAGGGGGGGGGGGGAGGAGTGGACACACATAGGTGGGATGTGGAGATGGACACACACACACACACACACACACACACACACACACACAGAGAGAGAGAGAGAGAGAGAGAGAGAGAGAGAGAGAGAGACAGAGAGGGTGGCGGAATGGGGAATGGATAGGGAGAGGGGTGAGAAGGGCATAGACAGACAAAGAAAACAGGAGGGTAGAGAGGGGGTGGAGGACGAGATGAACAGAGAAAGAGGAGGAGATGCACAGCGAGAAGGGGAGGGGGGGGATTGACAGAGAGAGGAGGGAGGAGGAGATGGACACAGGAAGAAGCAGCAGATCGGCATAGGGGGGGGGGGGCATTTTGACATAGAGAGGGGAAGGAGTAGACAAACAGAGAGTGGCAGGAGGAAATGGACAGAGTGGGAGGGGTGGACCAGTTGGATAAAGAGAGAGGTGGGGCAGATGGGGAGGAGAGGGGGGATGTAGGATGAGATGGACAGAGAAAGGGGAAGAAAAAGATAGACTAGTAGAAGACTGGAATAATATCCGGGCAACACAGTGAACTCAGCTTGTATACAAATAATTCGAAACTAGTAATGATACTATTCATACTTTGCTTTAGTTCACAAATTACAATACCTTCTCCTCTAAGGAGAAGTACCTAGGTCCTACATCATATTTTACTTCTGTTTGTGTTGCAGACTTTTTTCCAACACAATGTACAGAGTTCTGGTCGCCCATCGAGTGACGATTCACCTCAGCAATACCTGTGTGGCACTAAGTTGTTACTACTGCACGTAGGGGCTCTGCGGCGCTAATTGTGTTCTTGTTTGTTGTTTTTCCCTGTTGTGACGCTTCGTCTTTCTTCGTGCCCCCACAGGCTGGTGCTCTGAGGACGAAGAGCGGCTGGTGCGCGACCTGTTCCGTGGATACAACAAGCTCATCCGGCCCGTGCAGAACATGACGCAGAAGGTGGAGGTGCGCTTCGGACTCGCTTTCGTTCAGCTCATCAACGTGGTGAGTACCGACCTGAGTCACGCTGGCACTGTCTGGACCTGCTGTTGCGGAAGAGTGTGTCCCCTCATCAACGAAACCGCACACGTCATTCTCGGCACCTCTTAACGCTGTTACTCATTGATGAGTCGAAACATTATGACCACCTACTTACCAGTGTATTAGCTCACCTTAGGATCGAAACACAGAGCCGATTCTAATCGGCATGGATTCGACGAGTTCCTAGTAGGCTTCCGTGGGGTTGTGGCATTAAATATTTATGCTTTGTTCACGCAGTTGCCACAAATTACAGCCATGGGGTTCATATCAGGCAAATCTCATGGACGAGAGATCAATTTCCCGCAGTTATGCTGCTCAAACCACTGCAACACGATTGTGGCCATGTGAGGCTGACAGTTATGCTCCCTGAACGGATGCTGATGGTCACTGCTGTCATGGCGCCTTCCATTACTGCCACAGATTCCAATGATGGCCAGGTGAATGTTACCGAAAGCATAATACTGCCCTCATCATCCTGCGCCGGTGTCGCAGTGCCTATTTGGAGCAGCCGTTGACAGCCGGACCAGGAATCGACCTGGTGTATCAAGAAACGTGACTCATTCAAACATATTATGTTCCCATGGCCATTCCAGTTGAAACTGAAGATGTCGTTTGGTCAACATGGAAACAAATACGAGTCGACTGTTGCGGACAGCTTACTTGTGACAGCACTGTACTCTGTAGTCATATCTGCCACACATCGCCTACTGTCCTCCTTTACAGAACGAAAACTCCCACGACCTCCACACAGTTTTACGAGGCGAGGACGTCGAGCACCTTGTGCTCTTCGTGGTTTCTCTGCCCTTCAACCAACTTCCATAGCTGCTCATCACTTAAGCACGAGAACAGCCAACCGTTTTCGTCGTTTGCGAGATGCTCATTGGCAGACGCTGGGCCACAACAATCTGTCCTTCATCATAATCGCCACCAGGCGTCATTCAGTCTCACGGTTGGCAGTGGTCATAATGTTTCAACTCATCGGTGTACGTCCTCATTATACAAAAAAGCACTAATCAAGTAGGACCAGCAACGCTATCAGATTGTTTGCAGACGATGTTGTCGTTCACAGAAAATTAACGTCAATGGATAATCGCAAGTAAATGCAAGACTTGGGCAAGATTATATATGGTCTGATGATGACAGCCCTCTTTGAGTGTCGATAAATACAGCACAACACAATGCCTAAGGCAAAGAGAAACAAATTGAAGGTGTCAGATTACGAGATAAATACCCTCTGTACCACGTCACATCGTGTAAGTATCGACGGGAACCACTAAGCAGTGACATGAGTACCTCTTGTATAGTTTCTCGCGCAGAGCGATAGCTGGAGAGACAGGGTAGCGAACCAGACTTAAATCTTACCCCGCGGGAGATTAACGACCGCTGCTCTGCTACACCGATCTTCTCAAGTGTAGTGTTCAAGTGGTTTTCCAGGTAATTACTGGGCTGGTCTTCAATAACAGCCCCACCAAATACGATCCCGTATACAAACAGCTACAATACGATAACACGCAGAACAAATATCAAACGATTCATGGTCTAATAGCGCAGGCGATTTCCCATCCTTATCTTAAGAGACCATTATGGCATCCGACCATAAAGCGAAAATACGTTTTTCTACTCATGGAAACAGCGAACACCGTATGACGCAAGAAACGGGACGAACAACATTACTGAGGGCGAAAAATATGGCTTACACCTATTGCAAGGGTTCTGGGAACTCTCACTGCATTTATAAAGAAATACTGCACGCTAGTGTGATCAATGCTATTGTTCCGGCATGTGGAGAGTATCAACCAGTCATGACAACAGAAAACAAAACAAAAAATAGAGCCGCAATGCTAGGATCGTAACAATCCGGGACACCCTAAACGAAAGCGTAGCAGATATGTTTTGGAGGAAATGGGATTTATTTCTCGTGCAGCCCTGTTGAGTAAATTTAGAGAATCAGTATTCGTGGAAAACGTGATAGCATTCTAATGCAACCGTCGTGTATCTCGCATAGGGATAACGAGAACAAGATAAGAGATCTTAAAGGGTGATCATAAACATTACCTACCAAAAAAGTGAAACACCCAGGAGGCACGGCGGGATGTCAGGTCACTCCGTTCATGCACACACCGTCTGCGGGTACATCAACGATTACACTTGCAATTCAGTGTGAGAGATAGAACGGCAGGCAGAAGGCATTAGGATTGCTCACGTTTAGTGTTGTTAACAGACTTTGTTGTATATAAAAGCGGCGTGAACAGCGTCAGAGCTTGAATGACCAATGTGAAGGACACGGAGATGTCATGTACTCTTGTGAGACAGCGTTATCAGCATCTGGCAGAGAAAGGCGTGTCACTGTCGAACTCGATTTGGTCGGTTTATCGCAAACCCTTCACATTTGCTCGTGTCATCCGTGAACATTCTGTGTCATTACACACCACTGGTCGTAGACACGCAGCAGCCGGACTATAGAATTACCATGCCAGCACCGACGGTGTGTTTGGAGTGGTATATGACCGGGAAATGTGGATTGCTGATGAATGGCGTCGCATTGTATTCAGTGACGAATCGTGGCCCTTGACTGTCACGGATGACCACCGTCGGCGAGTATGATGACGACCTGGGGTGAGGTCCCCTTCTGCCGCTGTTTTGGAGAGGCACAACCGTGTAACTCCTAGTGTCATGGTGCGGTGAACCGCGGGATACGACTTCAGATCACGGCTGATGGGGACTTCCTGTGTCCTCATGTGTTACCTCTCATACGACGGTACAGTAATGCCATTTTTCACCAGGACAGTTGTCGTGTACACCAGGCATGTGTCTCCATGAACTGTCTGCTGATGTTGAGGTGCTCCCGCGTGCAGCGAGATCCCGGGATATGCCCACTCCGTCATGTCGCCAATGTCCAGGATATCAAGGACCAGTTACAACAGTTTAGAATTATATTACTACCTTCAGCTGCTAACAGGCGTTGATATATATCAACAGGGACAGGTGAAAATGTGTGCCCCGACCGGGACTCGAACCTGGGATCTCCTGCTTACATGGAAGACGCTCTATCCATCTGAGCTACCGAGGGCACAGAGGATAGCGCGACTGCAGGGACTATCTCGTGCACGCCTCCCGCGAGACTAACATTCTCACTTTGTATGTCCACGCACTACATTTGTAGTGTCCCACCCCAGCACACTTATTACTTGTGGAAGACATTATTACCAAGTCCCGTAAGAGTTCGGGGAATACGTGTGCATCCGCACAGAAGAAGAACATGTCCGAAAGAACAGACACCATATCAATATAAGTATATACACTCCTGGAAATTGAAATAAGAACACCGTGAATTCATTGTCCCAGGAAGGGGAAACTTTATTGACACATTCCTGGGGTCAGATACATCACATGATCACACTGACAGAATCACAGGCACATAGACACAGGCAACAGAGCATGCACAATGTCGGCACTAGTACAGTGTATATCCACCTTTCGCAGCAATGCAGGCTGCTATTCTCCCATGGAGACGATCGTAGAGATGCTGGATGTAGTCCTGTGGAACGGCTTGCCATGCCATTTCCACCTGGCGCCTCAGTTGGACCAGCGTTCGTGCTGGACGTGCAGACTGCGTGAGACGACGCTTCATCCAGTCCCAAACATGCTCAATGGGGGATAGATCCGGAGATCTTGCTGGCCAGGGTAGTTGACTTGCACCTTCTAGAGCACGTTGGGTGGCACGGGATACATGCGGACGTGCATTGTCCTGTTGGAACAGCAAGTTCCCTTGCCGGTCTAGGAATGGTAGAACGATGGGTTCGATGACGGTTTGGATGTACCGTGCACTATTCAGTGTCCCCTCGACGATCACCAGTGGTGTACGGCCAGTGTAGGAGATCGCTCCCCACACCATGGTGCCGGGTGTTGGCCCTGTGTGCCTCGGTCGTATGCAGTCCTGATTGTGGCGCTCACCTGCACGGCGCCAAACACGCATACGACCATCATTGGCACCAAGGCAGAAGCGACTCTCATCGCTGAAGACGACACGTCTCCATTCGTCCCTCCATTCACGCCTGTCGCGACACCACTGGAGGCGGGCTGCACGATATTGGGGCGTGAGCGGAAGACGGCCTAACGGTGTGCGGGACCGTAGCCCAGCTTCATGGAGACGGTTGCGAATGGTCCTCGCCGATACCCCAGGAGCAACAGTGTCCCTAATTTGCTGGGAAGTGGCGGTGCGATCCCCTACGGCACTGCGTAGGTTCCTACGGTCTTGGCGTGCATCCGTGCGTCGCTGCGGTCCGGTCCCAGGTCGACGGGCACGTGCACCTTCCGGCGACCACTGGCGACAACATCGATGTACTGTGGAGACCTCACGCCCCACGTGTTGAGCAATTCGGCGGTACGTCCACCCGGCCTCCCGCATGCCCACTATACGCCCTCGCTCAAAGTCCGTCAACTGTACATACGGTTCACGTCCACGCTGTCGCGGCATGCTACCAGTGTTAAAGACTGCGATGGAGCTCCGTATGCCACGGCAAACTGGCTGACACTGACGGCGGCGGTGCACAAATGCTGCGCAGCTAGCGCCATTCGACGGCCAACACCGCGGTTCCTGGTGTGTCCGCTGTGCCGTGCGTGTGATCATTGCTTGTACAGCCCTCTCGCAGTGTCCGGAGCAAGTATGGTGGGTCTGACACACCGGTGTCAATGTGTTCTTTTTTCCATTTCCAGGAGTGTAGTTCTGGCAACACCGGCCATGACCTTCTTCTTCTGTGCGGATGCTTCCGTCGCGGATTTATGGAACCATTTCATGTCTACCAACGAAAAATACAATTATCAAATATGACAGAACAGTGGTGAACAATTTTGACAAAGATAGTCCTAAAGTAGATTGTTAACGCAAAAACAGATAAACATATTTGACAGTGTAAGTGTAAAGAAGTAGAAAATTTATAATGTCAACAATAAATGACTATAAAGGGAGCACACCAGGAAACAGTGTCTCTTTAGCTTGTATGCGTGAGGGAGGGTGAGGAGGGAGTTAATCATTTGGGTGACTTGCCAGTTAATCTATGTCTCTCTTAACGGAGACTAAAGACTTGATTTTCACTACAATTACTGACACACTTTCTTGTATCGGCCTGTAGGTAAAGCTCTCACTTCATTTGTAATCTGTCTACCCACTGCAAAAAGCACTTACCTGCAGATTTTCGCTCCACGTTTCTCGCAAATCAATGATAAACTGTTCAGTGGTGGCTCGTACAAAATTTTATAAATCTGCTACAATATTACAAAAATAAACAGAAGACAACTTCACAAAAAATATATTAAAATAAATCTAGTATTCCGTGACGATAAATGCAAGCCATACGCTCCTGTTTTCTGCTGCAGAATTTGTCTATACCTTGGAGTTGAAAGCCTCAACGTTGGTTCAAAAATGGCTCTGAGCACTATGGGACTTAACATCTATGGTCATCAGTCCCCTAGAACTTAGAACTACTTAAACCTAACTAACCTAAGGACAGCACACAACACCCAGCCATCACGAGGCAGAGAAAATCTCTGACCCCGCCGGGAATCGAACCCGGGAACCCGGGTGTGGGAAGCGAGAACGCTACCGCACGACAACGTTGGTTACCGCATTCTTCCCATATATTCTGCCTAACCACACACTCGGATTAACTACACATTCAGACGAAACTAAAAAAATGGCTCTGAGCGCTATGGGACTCAACTGCTGTGGTCATAAGTCCCCTAGAACTTAGAACTACTTAAACCTAACTAACCTAAGGACATCAAACACATCCATGCCCGAGGCAGGATTCGAACCTGTGACCGTAGCGGTCGTGCGGTTCCAGACTGTAGCGCCTTTAACCGCTCGGCCACTCCGGCCGGCTCAGACGAAACTGCCAAAAAGTTTTGACAAGGAAGAATACAAATGTCGTTGCTGATTCCAGAATCTGTTATTACTTATGTTAGTGTCTCCTTAAGGCTTTTACCGCCGATACATCATTAACTGACATTTAATTATACGAAATTTTATCAAGGGTGACGTGTTTCTGATAGATCTTGTATGCGCCAAAGAACATATTAGCAATATAAACCCTACATGTGAGTGAAACATAGCGCTTTTCGATTAGCTTTCCGGTTCTGTCTTTTCGTTGGTTATTTGTATGAAGCTTAATCAGCGCAGTGAGGATATTGCTATACTCCGTATTATTTCCGTTCTCGCCTCCACTTGTGTGGTGCACCGAAGATTGTAGCTCTGTTAGTGTCGGCACGGGGCCCACAGGAAATACTGGCGCCGCAACGAACATGTAACGTCACACTAGTTGCCTTGCCCGACATACGTTGCGAAAGTTCGGCTACATGTGGGTCCAGGCGAGAAATCAGTACGCAAAGGTACCCAGCATAGTCGTAAACTTTGTCGTATGTACGATGTACTGGAGTGGACTTAAATAATAACTCTACTGGAGACTGTCGCTGGAAGTCTGCAGATCTATAGTGTCACGTGCTGTGTCGTACGTCACAGAGTTGGTATATCTTGTTGGCCCGGCGCAGACAGTGGTGACGTCTCATTAGAGCATGAACAGCCAAACACATACAGCCGGGTGCTGTCTCTGAGTATATCGTAGTGCAGTGAAGTCATTTCAGCACTCGACACTGTGGCTTCTAGTTTCAGTAAAACATGTTTTCATCTGATTTGTTTGCACACCAGCATGCACTCAAAGAAAAATAGCGTAATTTTAGCGCGACGTTTACAGTGTGCTGTAGCACACTAGCACGTGATCAGCGGCCACCACTAAAGGTGCTTCTTACTGTCTCATTTCTGCCACTCAAAGTGTTGAGCAACGCGCAGTTGTGGAGCAGAATTTACTCAAAAATTTGACCGCTCATAATGATTTTAATATTTTTCATCCTTGTTAATGATTTCATATAGACGCATTGTTGACAAATACCAAAAACTGAAATGGTTCAAATGGCTCTGAGCACTATGGGACTCAACTGCTGTGGTCATAAGTCCCCTAGAACTTAGAACTACTTAAACCTAACTAACCTAAGGACATCACACACATCCATGCCCGATGCAGGATTCGAACCTGCGACCGTAGCGGTCGTGCGGTTCCGGACTGTAGCGCCTTTAACCGCGCGGCCACTCCGGCCGGCCCAAAAACTGAACTGCACTGAATTATCATAAACGTTCACACCCACTTTCACTTCCTGTTCCACTGCCACTGTCTTCCGTCGTCACATTCCTCAAAGTTATTCTTGCGAGGCCTCGGCTTGCGTTGAGGGCCGCCAGGAGTACACGAAGGGTGCTTACACAATCTTCTCTCTCACCTGATGCAGACCTCCATCACTTCTTTTCGTATGCCAGTGTCTTCATCTCAGCTATGAACTTACACCCAACATCCTTAATTGTTGGGTATGTTTCAGATTGTCTTCCCTAAAGTTTTTTCCTCACAACAGCTACCTCTAGTACTATAGAATTTATTCCATCGTACCTTAACATAGCTATCATACTGTCCCTCCTTCTAGTGTCTTCCATGTATTCCTTTGCTCTCCCATTCAACTGAAAATCCCTTTATTTCTTAATTTTCTGCACCCATTTGTAACATTACATTTCAAACGCTTCAAATCTCTTCTGAAACGTGGACTGGCGCTTAGTTGCCTTGGGGATGGAAAGTCTGTGGAAACAGGGATTTAACACCATTTGTGATACGAACTTCAAGTAGATTTTATTACAATGGCCAAGTTTCTTGACAGTATAAAATTAACTGTGCAAATGAATAATGTCAGCTAAAAATGAAGAGAATAAGTCTAAGCTCCGACGCCTGAGGCGAAGCGGGTAGCCTCACACGTTAGGCTGCTCAAGGTACTCAGATACCATCTCATTCCAAAGTATACATAGAAAACCCTTGAAATGCAAATTATAAAAGTGGTTCAAGTTGACATGCTATCCACTGTAATTGGTCACAGGAATCTCTTCCTTTTATAAACAAAGAAATTTGTCCTTGAATGCAGTCGACCCCAACGAACTCTAATAATGCATGTGAGTTAAAAACGGCGAGCAAGATACTTGCCTTAAACCACTTACCAACAACTCTAGAAGGCAAATGCACAAAAATTGATAACAAAGTTGGCTAAAAATTGGCGAACACATATGCTCTCAAACAAGAACTAGAACGCTTACTTCAAATTACTCAACAAGTTTGACAGGCAATTTAAAAACATGCTTGGAAACAGAGATGCGCTTACACTGGAAACAGAGGACACACCATGAGTTAGATTACGACTCTAGAGCCAACAAGTGAATAACGAATGAAGAAGTGTCCAAGCAACCACTAGAATAAATACGTTCAATTAAATGAAGATCAATTTCTTTAACAAATAGGCTAAATCCTAATGCAGCTTGCACATACACACCCGCTTCGTCGTATTAACACTTAAAGCCTACATTACTCCGAGCTACTTTGCTAAGCAAGGATGCTGAACCCGTCAACACACACAGAAAGGGAGCGGAATTCATTCACCCAGTTTTTACAAGTTACCCTGATTCAGACGAAACGCAAGCAGGGAGTGCGTCATAGAATTCTTTTAGGAACTGCAAAGTTTTAAGGGGAACAGTTCTTATAAATATAACAATTACGGGAGGCAGAGGTGCATCCCGCACAAATTTAATAGTTTCAAACATGCTTATCCGGTCCTGGAAAGCTAAATTTATACCAGCCAATAACATGAGGAGAAGAATAGACAACATCTTCGGAGAAAGCCAATCAAGAGACTGAAAGACTCGTCGCACTTTCTTGACCCAAGAGAAAAACTTGCTACAAAACGAAGTTAACTTCAGGGATAGTTCCAGAAAGTGCTGTCACCCATAATCAGAATGCGGCAAGCTGCCAGAGAACACAAGTTGATGTAGGTGCGAGAGTCGCCTTCAAACAGTGGTGAGACTCCCTCTCTGCCAAACGCTGTCCATGGGAGCGCTGCTACTGCGATATATGTCACGTGGCTTAGTGCACGCAGCCGGCCCCACTATGATCCGTCCAATTCGCCAGGGCCAGCAACCCCGCGTTCACCAGGATGGATTTCTGCGACGAACCACGGATCGAAAATATGAGGCCACTCGAGTTGAACGTCGAGCGAAATTGCGACCCCCACTTCCTACTTTGCTCCCCACCCAGCTATGCTCTCTCACCGTCGAACATCAAGACAGCGAAGCCCCGGACGGCGTGGTGTATGAGGCCGCCAGCCACGCCCCCTGGCCAACGACGAATATAACAGTGTGACGCGACCTGTCGACTCGTGCCATGTGTAACTGCTCCTTCTATTGAAAATGTTAGTTGATGAAGTTCGTGCTCCGACAGCTAACGGTAGACTGCCTGCATACTGTCTGATAAGGAACGTTACAAAAGAAGTCTGTCCTGCTGCACTATATTCACGCCGAGTGCTTGTTAATTGTACCGGCTAGCTCAAATAACCATATTCTCCCCGACGTGTACGAGTACAGCTACACGTAGATGCACACAAACTGCTATTATTGCACTAATCATGGTTACAGTCTATATTCAGCAATAGTTTCTCCATTAAAGTTTTCAGTTTACGTAAGCTAAATAGTCTGAATCAGTACGATAACATTTTTAGAGCGACCAGCGCTCTATTATTAATCTGCATCGCTGCACTGATAAAATGTTTCGAAAGCACTTAATATTATTTGGTTTGAAATAAATGTCAAACACGGTAAATTCACGTTATGCTGGTTCAATATAGTCTAAGCACATCCTATCATTGTCTTAAAGGTTCAAATGGCTCTGAGGACTAAGGGACTTAACATCTGAGGTCACCAGTCCCCTAGAACTTAGAACTACTTAAACCTAAGGACATCACACACAGCCATGCCCGAAGCAGGATTCGAACCTGCGACCGTAGCGATCGCGCGGTTCCAGAATGAAACGCCTAGAACCCCTCGGCCACACCGGCCGGCTTGTATTAAAGAAGTAACCTTTCCCTAAGCTGGGTGGAATTAGTTACATAAATTTCAGTCAAAGAGATTGCAATAAGATCCTGATTCCACCAGTTGTTTTAACGAAATCTAACTATTTTCTCACAATTCTATACGAATACTCACTTCCTTTTTTGTTAAATTACTAAAAGTCTATCACTTTGGGACGAAGTTCAGTCTTCCTTTGATAATAATCAATTTAAGACAAATCTCGGTACTTTTCCTATCTTGACTTTACGACTTTACTTAATGATATACTCAAAGTTGCTGATCTACCTATTTCAAGCTTAATGATTTCTAGCAGATGGTAAATCTCCAAAATATAAAAACAATCTCGTATCGCCTCGTACAAGAGACACGTTAAGTTACGACATGATCAAGCAAACGCTAGAACCACATTAACAATGTATAACTTTATCTTCTGTATTCCGCGTTGTCCTCAAAGAGTACTCACAAGGAGTATTCTTTGAGGTCACTTGTTCTACTCCGTGATCTATAAGTACACTAGTTTGCGATCTACTTTTACTTTAATTTGCTACAAAAAGGATTCTACTTTACTTTATTTTGTAAAAATACTAAGTTACTTTATACTGGATTTCTTTTCGAGTCTCGGCCGGCACACAGTTTAAATCTGCCAGGAAGTTTCATGTCAGCGCAAACTCCGCTGCAGAGTGAAAATCTCATTCTCTTTTTACATTGTTTCTCTTCAGAATACTTGCTACTATTCAAGTGATGCTATCACAGTGGGACTTTGTTTTCTTTTTTTTATGAAATTTGAACCTTTGTTTGGGTCTTGTATTTGGGTTTGGGTCCTGTTTTTATATTTTGATCTTTGCGTCCGAGGGAGCGGCGTTACACAAGGCACATCTTCTTTCTCCGTTTTCCCTCAGTCTGCATTTACATACACTCTGCATGTATAGAGCATAGTTTCATACCACAGCCTTTCATCTAGTTCCAATCACGTATGGAGCACGGGAAGAATGACTGTTTAAATGTATCTCTGCTAGCTGTAATTAGTCTAATCCAGTATTAGCGATCCCTACTAGAGTGATATGTTGATTCATTTCTATACAAAGCTGAGCTTAGATGTACATTCTCAAATTAGGTCCCATGTTTCGTGCCAGTAGACTTCTTTTAGCTGAGAATTCCGCCTGTCTGTACTTATTTCAAGTTTTCTCCTCCCGTCATGCATTATTTTGTTGCGTAAGTAGCAGATTTCCTTTATTTCGTCTGCTTCGTGATCCTCAATTTTAATGTTAAGTATATGTCTAATCTCGTTTCTATTCTCCTCATTACTTTTGTCTTTTTCCGGTTTACTCTCATTAGACTTTTCATTCCGTTCAACAGCTCCTGTAACACTTCCTCACTTTCGTTGAGGATCACACTGTCATCAGCGAGTCATAACATTAACATCCTTTCATCCTGAATTTTAATTTAACTCCTGAACCCTTCTTTCCATTCGATCATTGATTCTTCGATGTGCAGCTTCAGCAATAGATGAGAGAGATTGTATCCCCGCCATTCGCCGCATTATTCCAAGCATTACCTTTTGATCTTCCATTGTCATGGTTCTTGTGCATATTCTATATTACTTGTCTTTCAAAACAGTTTATACCATTTTTTTAACAATTTCAAACCTATTCAGCCATTTTATGTTGTCGAACGCTTTTGTAAGGCGACAAATTCTATAAGCGTGTCTTGATTTTTCTTAAGATTACTCTCCATTATTAAGACGACGTCACAAATGCATCTCTTGAACCTTCCCTATAGTCAAACTGATCGTTATCCAACATATACCCAGTTTTCTTTTCCATTCTCGCCAGCAACCTGGCTGCACGAGCTGTTAAACTGATTGCACCATAGTTCTCCCATTTACCTACCTTTGCTATCTTCGTTACTGTGTGGATAACATTCTTGCAAATTTCCGATGTTTCAGGTCTCACTGATTCTACACAATGACATGATTAATCCTTTGGTTTGCACTCCACCCAATGACTTAAGAAATTTCTAAGGAACGTCATCTATCCCTTCTGCCTTGTCTGGCCGTGTTTTCCAAGTTACTGTCAAACACTGCCTCTAATAGTGAATCCCCTGCGCCTTCCTCAATGCCACTCATTTCTTCTGTCACGTCAGCAGACAGGTGCTCCTCCACGTAGAAGCCCTCAATGTTCTTTTTCCATCTATCTACTTTCTCCCATGCGTGTAAGAGCTGAATGTCTCTGCAGTTTTAATCTTGCCAGCTTTGTTATTAATATCATCGATTGTCGTTTCGACTTTTCTGTTTTTCACTTTTCTTTTTACCGGCGACTTATTATTTTATACTTTTACTACCTTGAATATTTTTGGATTTCCTTTCGTCGATCAGTTACTAGTTCCTCTTTATCCCAAGGATTGGCGCAGTTTCCATCCTTGTACCTATACTTGTCCGTCCAATTTCTCTGACTGCCGTTTCCGGAATTTCGATTCCTCCTCCGCTGAAAGTTCGAATGCACACCGTCATTCCTCAGTATTTCAGTACTCCATTTGTTTACACATTTATTCTTCGTAACGATTGTTCTAAAGCTCAACCCACTCTTCATGAATACCAAATTGTGATCTGCTCCTGCGTCCGCCTTACGAACCAATATATGTTTTCGGAATCCCTTTCTCCTTACAATATAATCCATTTGCTGCATCCCCACGTCCTTCTGAGTATACTCTCTTTACTTGTGTTTACTGAACAAAGTATTTGCTATCGCTAGCCGAAATTAACTGCGGAAATCAACGATTCTTTCTCCTGTGTCATTGTATTATGTTTTGTATTCTCCAGTAATTTCTGTCTTCTATTCTTTCCCCTACCTTAACAAATCACTTCCCCATTATTATTACACATTCATATCCCTTTACGTATCGAGTTACAGTTTCAACACCTTCAAATACTCTCTATCTCGTCTTCTGGTTGTAATGTCAGCATGTATAACCGAACTGTTGCTGTCGGCTGTCGATTCTGATAAGAATAATATCATAGCCTAATCTTATCACTCATTACAGTAATTCACTCTTTGCCCTACCTTCCTATTTATAATCTTACTCCGTATTTTATATAATGTCCACTAAACGTGGGCTCCATTACGCATACCTTACGAGCTATGAGCACTTGCTCATCTTCACTATTGTGAAACTACTCTTCTACTGAAGAAGTACACGTAGCTCTTAATGAAAGCGTTTGAGAGCCCATGTTTAACAAACAAATTTTTCTTTTTATGCTCCGTAATGCCTCATCCTAAGATACGAAAAACAACGAGCCTGCAGGAGAAGAGATTTGTATTTGTTTCATAGTATCGAAGATGAAGACGTGCCAGTAGCGCTTCAGGTCTGTATTTCAGAGCCCATGTTTGCGATACTTTTTTGCTTCTAGTATCGTGTACGGTTAACTGTTTATGCCATTAATTATGCACTACATTCTGAAAAATGTTGTGTGTGTGTGTGTTTGTGGGGGAGGGGGGGAGGTGGAGGGTAGGGAAAGGAGGGGGGGGGGCGGAAGAGTGGGTAGGACAATATGAGCAGAATGAAATCATGATTCTAAATAGTAAGTTTGTAGAATTATTAAAAATTAAATTTTACTGTGAAAATAGGATAGGGTTCTATAGAATGAAACGCCGTTGAATTCGTCTCTTTTATTACTGCGGTACTAACAGCCGAAATTCGTGTAGCTCTATTTCAAAAAATCGTTGTTGATAACTACATCTTTGCGATTAAAGTAGCTATGAAAAGAGACTTTACGTCGTTCATCTAGGACAAAATGGGACTAAGATATCTTTTTTTACAACTTAGGAGGGCCATCATCTATATGTTCTTCTCTCTGTATGTATGTAGAGAGAGAGAGAGAGAGAGAGAGAGAGAGAGGGAGAGAGAGAGGAGAGAAGACGTTGACAACTTGTGATTCGTACTTGACCAGTTCTAGAATATATATTCTTCGAACTCTACAATTTCAGAACCTACGTAAAACTATAGATTCAGATTTATTTTACATCCATCATGAACCACGTTCATAGAAAGACCCAGTTCCAACACAGAAGTCAATCCATACTGATTCTCGGAACATTCCACTGTTTTCGTTAAGCGATTTAGGAAAACATTGAGAAACCTTAATATGGATGACTCCCGAACACTAGTCAAGTGTCTTGTACTGAGGTGACGAAAGTCATGGTATACTTTTTAATATCGTGCCGGACATCCTTATTCCAGGCATAATGCAACACCTCGACGTGGGATGGACTCAACAAGTCGTTGGAGGTGCCCTGCAGAAATACAGAGCCATGCTGCCTCTATAGCCATCCATAATTATGCGAAAATGTTGCCGGTGCAGGGTTTAGTGCACGAAATGACCTGTCCATTATGACCCTCAAAGGCTCGATGTGGTCCATGTCGAGCGGTCTGAGAGGCCCTCGAGTTGTCCAGAATGTCGTTCGGTGACAAGGCGCATTTTTGTCCACAAAAGTTCTTCTTTGTTAGTCAACATGAAGTGAATAGCTGCAGATGGGCTCCAAGTAGCCGAACATAATCATTTCCAATCAATCATCAGTTCATTTGCACCGATGACCCATTCCATTCCATGCAAACACAGCCCACACCATTATGGAGCCACCACTAACTTCAGTCCATGGCTGGGACATGGACCACACTCAAACCCTATCATCAGTTATTACCAACTGAAATCGGGACTCATCTTATTAGGCCACGGATTTCCGGCGTCTAATGTCCAACCGATGTGGTCAAGAGCCCAGGACAAGCACTGCAGACGATATCGTGCTGGTAACAAAGGCTGCTGCCATAGCCCATTCCAGCCAAATTTCGCCGCACTGTCCTAGCTGATTCGTTCGTTGTACGTCCCACATTGATTTCTGCGGGTATTTCACAAAGTGTTACTTGTCTGTCAGCACTGACAACACTAAGCAAATGCCAGAGCTCTCGGTCCAATGAGTTGTCCATGGTGTGAGGTAAACCCTGAAATTTGTTTTTCTCGTCATACTCTTCACAATGCAGATTTCTGAATATTGAAATCATTAACGATTTCCGAAATGAAATGTTCATTGCGTCTAGCTGCAACTAAGTCTTTTAATTCCATACACACGTCGGAAACCTTTTCACATGAATCATCTGAGCACAAGTGTCTGCTCCGCCAATGCACTGCCCTTTTATACCCAGTGTACGCGATACTACCGGCATCTGTGTATGTGCATATCGCTATTATTTGCATATCTCTATCCTATGACTTGTCAGATCAGTGTAATTCTCCCTTACATCTTTCTGAGACCGTGAACTGCTAAAAATATCTAAAATATCTTTCGCGTGATTCCTTGGAATCACATGATCCACTACCGACATCATCTCCTTCTATCCGCTTGTTTTACAGATGCAGCAAATCTGCAAATTACGAACCCTCTCTCTTTCCTCCACTTCGGAGACTCTCTTTCGCCCTCCTGAAGAATACCATTAGTCACCTTCTAAATCTTATTAACGCCGTCGCGAATGAAAACAGCGGAGAAAGGGATGCGAGACAATTCAATTAGGTCCTACAACTAACGAAGTTATCGGATTTAATAAAACGCTTTGGCGCGAGAGTGCGAATGAGATGCTGTGACAATCAATCACGTTTGAATTGATTCCGAAATTTGCTAAGAGCGTAGCAGAATGAAGCTCTTAGAAATAAGTGAGCTACCCTCGGTGTCAAGTTCGACCTATAAGATCTCAGATTTGTCATGGCTGTCCCGTCATTCCCATTCGTATAACTTTAGAAGAGCGGTATGATTGGTGCCTTTTAAACTCTGAACGGGTATTTTTGGATTAAGCCGGGTTTTCCTAGAAACAGGAATTTCGCGTCGCGTAAAGGAGACTGTGTGTTTTAAGTCGGCAGGTAAGCAACACTTAAATATTTTGCGCATTTGTGTTTTCCCAGAAAATGAAGCCGCAAGAGCATTAACTATTCAGTTCAGACTTGCTGTCTGGGAAGTGTGTTCAGCAAAGCGTTGCTACTTTAACCAAACTGTTAATATACTCTGCAGTATCTAAGGATCACGGGGAAAAAAGGGAAATCCTTGGTTTGCTGATGGTTTAACATACAGGGTGAAGAAAAATTCACGCACTCGGATTTCGCAGGGCGCTTCCTCACATACTGGCGCAGCATACAAAACATACTTATTGGTCTATGAAACTCTAGAATTTATGTAATTTATGAAAAAATAAATGAGCTGTTACATTTTAAACTTCATGTTTAGAAAAACCTCAAATTTTATAGTTAATTATGTCAATTTTTACCACAGTTTTTAACAGATTTGAAAAATTCTAGAGTTTCATACGTCGGTAGTATGGTTTGTGTGCTGTACAAAATTCATCGAAGAATCTCTCTTGCTTATGAGGAAAAGTGTACCTATAGCAACAAATGCAGCCAATAGTAAGTCAAAAATGATGAAATTTCACGTGTATAAAAAAATTTATTTTGTTATGTATTTGAACTTCCACTGCCATGAGCGCGAATCCTGAATCCTTCCTGGTCATGCTGACAAAGTTTTATGAATTTAATTGTAAAAGTATAGACAGTGGAAATTAAAATGTCCTGTGGTGCCTCTCGTGCTCCAAATTGTTCCGTTTGACGTCCTACCCCTCTTAATACGTTGATGTAATGCATCCCAGTGGCGGATGGTAGAAGGATACAGAAGGCGATGCCGAAGGATGGCATTTGAAAATTTGGAAGGAGTGGTAAAATTTTGATGGCGCGTGAATCCAGGTGACACTGTCTTGAGAGAGGATTAGGCGGATGCGTCATAAACTGTGGTCGTTTTTTTGGGGCGGTGGTAGTTTTGGCGGTGCCACTGGCGGTCCAAAGCTTCCATTTATGGCAGGGGGCAGCGTCGGTTGCGATTCACAGCGTTGCGACTGGAGGTGGTCGATCACCGTATCGATATTGACAGTGGTCGACACCGCCAGTGATCACAACGGTTTTAGTTTTGGCAGATCATTCACGAGAATTGTCGTCTACAGAAGTACGGCCACTTGGAATTCAGTTACCTGTTCCTGAATAACTGAAAATAGACTGAGTCCTTACTAACTTGTAAAGTATTAGATACATCCCCATCTACATCTGTACTCCGCAGGTGACCATATGGAGTGTACCACTACTCCCTTTTTCTGTTCCAGTTGCAAATGGTGCGTAGGAAAAACGATTGCTGGGATGCCTCCGTGCGATCTCGAAGCTCTCTAATATTGTTTTCATGGTCTTTTCGCGAAATATACTTTGGGGGAAGCAGTACATTGGTTGACTCTTCCAGGAAAGTACACTCTAGGAACTTTAACAGCAAACCACATCGTGATGCACATCACCTTTCATGCAGCATCCGCCGCTTGAAGTTGGGTCAGCAGCTCCCTAGCGCTCTCGCGCTTACTAAACTAACCTGTGGCGAAACGCGCTGCTCGTCTTTACATCTTCTCTATTTCCCCTATAAATTCTACCTAGTATGAATCCCAGACTTATGAGCACTACTGAAATATCTGTGGAACGTGGGTTTTGTAAGATATCTCGTTCGTGGGCGGTGAACATCCCCTGGGGACTTTACGGCGGCTATTTTTATATAGTATATTTCCACCTTAAACCGCTCCGTCAGCATACTCACCGATATTTAATCGACGTTGTCTATCCGCCTATTTAAGCCCAGTAAGTTACATTTAGTCACATAACATAACATTTCCTTATGCTTTCCGGGGCTACTTTCATGTCTTGAGATTCGTCTTCGTTAAAAATGACATAATGTGTTGTATTTGCAAAGAAATCTTCAGTTCAGTCCAAAAGCCCGTCTGATATTCCGCAAGAACTAAAGTTGTTCACTAGGTGGCACTACGAAACTGTACCGGAAGCCTTCCAGTACTCAAGGAGCACGGCGTCAACCTAGGCACCGACATCTACTACCTTCTGGGTCTCGTGGACGAATAGAGCGGCCTCGCTTCACACGATCATTGTTTGCGGGAACCATGTTGATTCGTACGGAAGAGCTTTTCAATCTCTATAAAGGTTATAATATCGAGAATAAAACGTGCTCCACTGACGATAATCCTACTAAAGACAAGAAGAATTTATGAATTCACAGGTACTAGAGGTAAAATTATGAATACCACATTTTGCAATAAATTGCTTTGAACCATGAAATTTGCAATGTTAAGATTTTTATTACTTAATGACTAGTTTAAAGCCTAAGCTCATTATCCAATCATCCAATAAGCTAAGCAAGGTCACCGCTGCATTGCTTTACGAGACATGTTTAACTAAAACGAACAGCCATGTGGCTCTCGTATGTTATTGCATAACTTATTGGATGATGTGATAGTGAGTTTGGCTTCGAAACTAATCATCAAGTAACAGAGAAAATTAACACTGCATCTTCGACGGTGCTCTGCAATTAATTGCATAATTTGGTAAACCATACAGTTGCTGACGTCGTGCCTTCCAAATTATTAAAAATGTAAATGTCGTATAGCAGTGTTGACTGGGGTATCCTACGGCGTAGTTTCAGTTTCCTGTCGGAAATTGGGGTTTTTCCTTCGCTCATAATGGCCACTTCCCTTGTGGATATGTGAGAGTTGTCAGGTATGAGTATTTGTATAAGTGAATGTAATGGATGAGTATATAGAATAGTGTGATGATGATGATGATGATGATGACGATCAGAGAAGGAACAGACCGAAACCTGGTGCCAGCACGTAGCCTACTTCTTTCGAATAGCAACGAGGAGGCCACCAAGCTTAACGTGTCCACTCGTCAGGTGGAGCAGCATCAACAGTGTCATATGTCCTCATTTCATGAGACACTGTGGAGAAGTTTCGAATTTTATCCAGACCGTTGGCGCAAAAGCCAGTGATCGGGAGCTTTACACTACTACCTCCCCTTGCCGGCCGAATGCTAGCAATGAAAACTTCATCCACCACCCGAATTCAAATAACTTGACCTCCGAGTCCAGCATCACTGCGCAGATGGTCGTTATCGATCTTCGCCACATAGGCGAGTTAGTACTCAAGTCTATCTGTTTGTACGAAACATGCACAAAAGACAGCTTTCAAAAAACGTACAAACAGAACTGTCCTACGGATAAAGCTGACATCTGATTTACGAGATCCAGCGCAACCAGAACAAACTTTACTATACTGCATATAAACGTTAACTTTGTAGCATTGTAAGAACTACTCACGCTACCGCCGTAGGTACGGACTGTTGGTGCTGTGTCCGGGCTTATTGCACGTGGCTCCCCCTCGGACAGGTTTATTAGTTCAACTGGATAACTCCAGTGCCGCTCTCGATTACTGGGGACAGCCTTCCCATTTCGCCATGGAGGGCCACAGCACAGCTGGCCGTCCAGGTCGGGCAATTACGACGCCTACAGAGGCGCCACCGTCCACCCCTCATTTTCGTGCGTAATTAAGTTTGCCCGCAGGGAATAAAGGCGTTAAATTTTCATGATGTTTGGCTTGGCGTCCGTTTCCTACTCTCTAATCATAGTCCCTGGCAGAGAAACTCATTAAAATACTTCGGAGGCAGCGTCGAACTTCCCTCACCGATCCTTTTTCGCGACAAAGGAATTCTGCCTCTAAAACGTTAAAGGCGTTCCATTGTTCTTGAGCACAATGAAGATTAGAAGACCATCTCATTTTCACCTCGCATTTAAGACAACATCTCGCTGGAACAAAGTGGACCTGCGTGCATTAGCGAATAGCTGCTTACTTTGTGGAGCAAACACAGGTGCTGACAACATGCAGGATGAACAAGTGGATATTAGAGGTAATCGACAACTGTTATTTCGTCAGAGAAGCAACTAAAACTACTACCAAAGTATTGGCTACAAATGCATAAAAGTCTACAGTTTCGCATAGCAAGCCCAGGACAAATGCGGCGTGATTCAGCTGCCCCTACCGATGTCATTTTATGCGACCTGCAGTTCTGTTCCTGACATTCAGAATCCACGTAGGAGATTTTCACATTATCTCGCTCCCTACACGAAATCTGTTAGTCCAATAGAAAAAATTAATAGGACCTTTTTGGAGGAAATTCAATGATGTTCAATTTTGTACTGGGGTACGTTTACTCTGAAGGCCAAGATTTTCGAGTTACTCACGAAAAAAGTATTAAAGTGACCTTCACAAGGACCTCCACCCCCACATTTAGCCCTCTCCAGTCAGGACTTTTAGTATGTAGTTCATGGCAATCCTTCCTACCATTGTACAAAAATTTGTGATTACATGAAGTATGCCAAATATTCGACCTTTTTCTCTCTCTATTGATAGGACCATTAGGCCACCATTATAATCCGTAACTTCGCTAACATTATTAATGTAAATGTGCCCATGAGGGTAATGAACGAAAAAAGACTTCAGTAAACATTACGATAAAATTAACGTTGACAATTCGAACCAAACTTAACCCTTACAAACACAGTAATTTCATAGTCAGGCCTAACGAATACAATGCTGTAATTGTTTATTTTATGCAGGTAAAATTTACAAAATCATTAGGTGAACTTACACAAAAATCAGTTTCACAATTTATAAATGTCCAACTAAGCTGGTGGGGTAATTATGCCAGCCAGTGATGACCAAAAAAGTTCGAATACGGGAAATAACTCGTGCAACCGAAAATTTTTGTACAGTGTAGAAGGAAGTGTAGTGAACAACATACTAGAAAACCTTACCGGTGGGGGCTGAGTGTGGAAGTGGGGGTGCGTCTGAAGGTCAATTTTGTAGGTTTTTCTTGAATAACTGGAAAACTACGGCCTCTAACGAAAACGTATTCAAATACGAAATTTAACTACATCAAATTTTTCTACAAAAAGGTCCTCTTCGTTATTCTGTAGAATAACAGTTTATGCAGAGCGAGCGAGAGAATATGAAAATCTCGAGTGTGGTTTTTGAAGGCCAGATATAGTATTGCGGATTGCATAAAACGACATCGGTAGGGGCAGCTGAATCATCCTATATGTCACTCACACCTGTCTGTTGCGGGATTCTAGAATATATTCTAAGCTCAAACATTACGATGCTGCTCGAAGGAAACAAGCTTGTCTCAAAAAACCAGCACGAATTCAAAGGAAAAACACTCGTCTGAAAGACAGATTGCTTTATTCATATACGACACCTTTCAAACAATAAATGGAGGTGAACAGGTAGATTCCGTCTTTCGAGACCAGAGTGCTGACCAGTATATGATCAGAAGGAGTATCGTCGCAGATGTGTGACTGGACAGAGAAATAATTAACTAATAGAATCCAGTGCGCTATCCTTGGTGGCCGTTCCACAGAAACGAAAACAATATCGGGTTTGCCCGGGCACAAAACAGAACGTTCAATGTTTTCGTGATACATAAACGGCTTATCGGAAAGGATCAGCAACACTAGAAGGCTGTTTGCTGAAATGTAGTTGCGTGCACGAAAGTATCGTCGCTGGATGGTAGTGAGGAATTGCATGGAGTCGGTTTTGTCATTCATAATTAAGGAGTAATTAGTGCCATTCGTGGCAGACTCTCATCTTGTGTCATTACAGATGTTATTATCAAGGGAAACATTTTCTGAAGCAGATTTGACCTGCTGTAACTAATTCCACACCGAAAGGTCATTCCTGATGCCAATGTTGTTTTGACGTTGGAATGCTGAGGTGATGGTTACGGTAACCCCATAACCAATTTCTTTATGCCGCAGGGTCCTGTCAACCGATCCCTTCTTTTATTCAAGTTTTGCCATAAATTTCTTTTCTTTCCAATTCTGTCCAGTACTTAATAAGTTATTCAACTACGTTCCTAATTGTCAGTACCCTTGTGTAACTCCACATTCGACAAGCTTCTATTCTTGTCTGCATTGTGTGTCGTCAATGCTTCACGTCTCTCTAACACTACACTCCAGAAAAAAACTTTCACAAAAGTCGTACTAACACATAAATTTACATTCGACGTTTCTTTCTCTCTTTATAAAAGATAGTCTTGCTATTGCAAAGCTACATTTTGTAACCCCTTTGTTCTATACGTTGTCAGTTAATTTGTTTCCTGAAGTGAAACATCAGTGTCTCACTTACTAGTCTTATTACTTCAACGTATTCTAATTGTCACTAGAAAACCTCGAAAATTTTATTTCTGCTCAATGAACTTTAATTCCGTTTCGAACTTTTTATTTTGATTTCCTTTACTGCTGGCAAAACTGAATAACATGGCGGGTAGTGTACAGTGGAGGATGCTGCATTAGAGAAGTGCAGCATCGTAGAAGCAGACCTTTTCAATGCCACCGTCAGTAGACACACTTTTTCCATCAGAAAAACTATTTCGGAACAGTGCAGTCATTATCTTAGTGTTTGACATCGTCTTGTGCAAATACGTTGGATAAACGTGCCTCGTCCTTCCACACGTACTGACAACTACCCCAGAATCTCGCTACCGCCATCAGAACTCATGTTCGTCATATCTCTGTCAACTCAAATCGTCAGTCCCGATTTTCTGCTACTTTGTGAAGGCTTCTGTGCTTAAAGAGTGCTAAGAAGGGAACCTCCCCATCGCACCCCCCTCAGATTTAGTTATAGGTTGGCACTGTGGATAGGCCTTGGAAAACTGAACACAGATCAATCGAGAAAACAGGAAGAAGTTGTGTGGAACTATGAAAAAAATAAGCAAAATATACAAACTGAGTAGTCTATGCGCAGCATAGGCAACATCAATCATAGTGTGAGCTCCTGAGCGCTGTAGTCCTGTGGTTAGCGTGAGCAGCTGCTGAACCAGAGGTCCTTGCTTCAAGTCTTCCCGCCGGCACGATAGCTCAGCGTGTTCGGTCAGAAGGTCAGCAGCCCTCTGTAATAAAAAAAACTGAGTTAATCGATCAACAACGCACTTCAACGGACGTCTTACGACGTCCGCCCCGAGCAGATTCAACGAACGAAAGCGATCAAAATGAGATTTAGAAGAAAAAAAAGTCTTCCCTCGAGTGAAAAGCTTAATTTTTTTTTTTTCAGACAGTTACTATCTGTCCGTCCGTCCGTCCGATGCGAGGTAAGTGTGGCGTAGTATCGGGACGTCGCATATAAACAAACTTCGAAACATCCATAAAAAAACCTAAATCGGGCAAGGTAGTAGTTTTTACCCATTCGCAAAGTGTACAAGTTAGGTGGGTCGACAACATATTCCTGTCATGCGACGCAGATGCAGTCACCAGTGTCGTATAGAATATATCAGATGTGTTTTCCTCTGGAGGAATCGGTTGACCTATGACCTTGCGATCAGATGTTTTCGGTTCCCATTGTAGAGGCACGTCCTTTCGTCTACTGATCGCACGGTTTTGCGGTGCGGTCGCAAAACACAGACACTAAACTTATTACAGTGAACAGAGACGTCAATGAACGAACGGACAGATCATAACTCTGCGAAAATAAAAAAGTAAACTTTTCACTCTAGGGAAGATTTGAACCAAGGACCTGTCGTTCCGCAGTTGCTCGCGCTAACCACGTGACCACCGCGCTGCTGAGTTCATCTATGTCCTTGATGTTGCCTATCTTGCGCATGGACTACTCAGTTTGTATATTTTACTTATTTTTTTCATAGTTCCACACAACTTCTTCCTGTTTTCTCGATTGATCTGTGTTCAGTTTTTCAAGGCCTATCCACTGTGCCAACTTATAACTAAATCTGAGGGGGGTGCGATGGGGAGGTTCCCTTGTAAGTAATAATATTTCATGTCATACCTTTGAGCTAATAATCAGACTTTCCACATACATTATAATTAAAGGCAACGTAGCAAACGTATAGTATACATCTTTTTTTTTTGAAGATACATCATAGAGTTTATTCCTCCCATACAAGTAGTATACGCTATCACTAATGAGGGCGCTACTAGCTCTCGAGCGCTACAAAGAGCATGAATCATGCATACAACCGTGCCTATCCCGGCAAGCAGTATTTGGTTAAAAATACTGTTACAAACTACAGCTAAGGGCTTCGATGTCATTCAGACTAAATGACTCAGTGGGTAAGAATCAGACCATATATCCAAAGACCCGGAGGTTCTATATTCAGTTCTGGCAATGGAAATGCCGTGTGGCTTAGGGCCTCCCGTCGGGTAGACCGTTCGGCTGGTGCAAGTCATTCGAGTTAACGCCACTTCGGCGACTTGCGTGTCGATGGGGATGAAATGATGATAAGGACAACACAACACTCTGTCCCTGAGCGGAGAAAATCTCCGATCCAGCCGGGAATCGAACCCGGGACAGGGGCGGACAGTTCTGGTAATGATTT
Organism: Schistocerca cancellata; assembly: GCF_023864275.1. NCBI lineage: Eukaryota > Metazoa > Arthropoda > Insecta > Orthoptera > Acrididae > Schistocerca > Schistocerca cancellata. The sequence goes on from NC_064631.1 coordinate 323,862,107, forward strand.
GTATATACAAAACGGCGAGTTGCGTTGTGGTTCGGTGTCCACGCTAAGCTTTAGCTCCCGATTCAAGAAAGTAAAGGCATACCATATCAATTCGACCATGCCAAGCAAACCAACCTCCGGACTGCACCGTCTCTCCCTCTATAAGTAAACGTGTGAAATATTACGCTCTACACACTGTCAAACAAATTCGGTAAATTTCCATTAGACCTTTGTAAACAAAAGCAGTGAAAACCTTGTAATAGAATTTCTGTAAGATATGCGAGGACAACTATAAAGTGATGTCTGATGCTCTCCCGCATTTCAACGAGAAAGAGAATGGCACAAAGAGGAAGAATTAAATAAAAGTTGAAAATGAAGCAAATGGAGAGATGGTTCAAAATGCTTCAAATGGCTCTGAGCACTATGGGACTTAACATCCGTGGTCATCAGTCCCCTAGAACTTAGAACTACTTAAACCTAACTAACCTAAGGACATCACACACACCCATGCCCGAGGGAGGATTCGAACCTGCGACCGTAGCAGTCGCGCGGTTCCGGACTGCGCGCCTAGAACCGCTAGACCACCGCGGCCGGCGCAAATGGAGAGAAAAAAAGCAGGAGATAAGAAGAGAGTAGTAGAAACGACTGAGAGGTAGAAAGGGAGACAAACGAAGTGAGTGAAGAGGGAAAGAAAGAGGAAGAGGGGGAGGGAGAAAGAGAGATAGAAACGGATGGGATAATTTACTGCTGCAAATCGGCACGAGGTTATTACGAGGAGCGTTCAACATGTAACGCTACACATCTTTTTCTCGGCCATTTTCGGCTGAAAAAACTCGGAATTTGTTGTGGAACTTGTTAGGATATTCTCGCTTCAGCCCCTATCGTTTTATGGAGCTCCGACAGGTGGCGGCGCTATAAGTGGTCTTCAAAATAGCCTCTATAAAGGACGTGCGTTACAAGCGAAGAGCTGCCTATGAGTTTCTTTTGGAGGAAAAGCAGAGCATCACAGACATTCATAGGCGCTTGCAGAATGTCAACTGAGACGTAGTAGTGAATAAAAGCACGAAAGTCGTTGGGCGAGGCGTCTGTCATCATGGCAACAGTCGCAAGAAGGCCGGTCAAAACTGTCCGATATTCCGCGTGCCGGTTGGCCGCACACAGCTGTGACCCCTGTAGTGTTGGAACGTGCGGACACTCTCATTGAGGTGATCGACGGATCGCAATCAGACACCTCGCTGCACAACTGGATGTCTCTGTCGGCAGTGCTCACAACCTCGTCCACAGATGGGGTACTCAAAGGTGTGTGCCCGCTGGGTTTCTCGCTGCGTAACGGAATACGGAAGACCTCGTCGCCACAGAGACGCAAACGAACTTCTACTTCTCAATTACAAAGCAAGGCCTATCACTAATCTGTGCACCCTAGAGGACATCCCATTACTGGACTGTACTTCCTCGTCCACCCTACAACCCGGTTTTCGCACCTTACGACTTCCATATATTTGGCCCAATGAAGGACACACGCCATGGGAAGCGTATGTGGATGATGGGGAGATTATTGATGCAGCAAGACGTTGGCCATTAGACTGACTGGCACCATGCGCTCATACAGGCCCTCACAGTAAGGTGGCGTAAGGCCGTCGCATTGAACGGAGATTAAATTGGAAAATAGGGCTTTGTAGCCAAGAGAGTGGGGAATAATACGGTATATTGGAAGTCCTGAATAAAACCAACCTGCTTTCAGAAAATAAATGTGTTGCATTACTTACTGAACGCCCCTCGTATTATTCCAGCTCGCGTACGGTAAGAAATTTAAAATAAAATCTAACCAAGTGCCGTCTACGCAAGATGGCGCTCTCCCTTTCATAGCCGGCCACTGTGGCCGAGTGGTTCTAGGCGCTTCAGTCCGGAATCTTGCTGCTGCTACGGTCGCACGTTCGAATTCTGCCACGGGCATGGATGTGTGTGATGTCCTTAGGTTAGTTAGGTTTAAATAGTTCTAAGTTTAGGGGACTAAGTAGATGCAGGCAAGTTTTAATGAATGAAGCACGTCTTCTTTACCTTTCACTCGCCATAGTATTGACGATATTCTCTGAAGAGTAAATTTTTACTAGGAGTGATAGGTATGTTTATGATTTTTTAGAGTTGTGAGTACGATTTAGACATTCCGTTACTAACTTTAATATTCACAAAAGGTGGTGACACTGTACTTCGATTGTTACCGTGTAGGTTCGCCTGATGATGCGGCTTGAAGCCGCGAAACCGACTGCGTTTTAATAAACAACCAGATTACCGACTGTAAGCAGAGTTCTTCGTTACATGATGGCACCCGAACATCGTGTTCTCAGCAACGGAAAGGTCGCTTCGGTATAAACGGCAGTCGTAGCTATGCAGCAAGCAGATTATTTAAATGATACACTACTGTCGATATGAGCACTTAAAAACACAAGCTGTTTAGCAAGATATCGGAGTTACTGCATATTCCTAAAGAATAAAACTGCAGTTCGTAGCAAATATATTCGTGTTAACACTAAATCTGTTGTTGCTCTTGGATGAAACTCGCCACCTGCCCAGGCTTCCCTTCCCTAACCAATCTGCTTTATTATCGGTTTTGCTGCAGCTCTGGTGGGCAGTAATCCATCACGCAATATCCGCCATAGCAATTCGTCACTCGCTGACCGCTTTTACATCTACCTCTCACAAACAAACGGAGCGATGTCACACTCGAACGGTGCTACATCAGAGCGAGCGTCATTCGGCGCGACGGAGCAACGCGTGTGTGTGCGCGGACAAATTACGCTTTTGTTTAGATGAGGGCGGCGATCGCTCGGACGCCAGACGTCGAATAGCGCGTCGCACTCCACATTCCCAGTCCAGCGAGCGACAATCATATGACAGAGAAAATAGCCACATACAAATACACTCCTGCAAATTGAAATAAGAACACCGTGAATTCATTGTCCCAGGAAGGGGAAACTTTATTGACACATTCCTGGGGTCAGATACATCACATGATCACACTGACAGAACCACAGGCACATAGACACAGGCAACAGAGCATGCACAATGTCGGCACTAGTACAGTGTATATCCACCTTTCGCAGCAGTGCAGGCTGCTATTCTCCCATGGAGACGATCGTAGAGATGCTGGATGTAGTCCTGTGGAACGGCTTGCCATGCCATTTCCACCTGGCGCCTCAGTTGGACCAGCGTTCGTGCTGGACGTGCAGACCGCGTGAGACGACGCTTCATCCAGTCCCAAACATGCTTAATGGGGGACAGATCCGGAGATCTTGCTGGCCAGGGTAGTTGACTTACACCTTCTAGAGCACGTTGGGTGGCACGGGATACATGCGGACGTGCATTGTCCTGTTGGAACAGCAAGTTCCCTTGCCGGTCTAGGAATGGTAGAACGATGGGTTCGATGACGGTTTGGATGTACCGTGCACTATTCAGTGTCCCCTCGACGATCACCAGTGGTGTACGGCCAGTGTAGGAGATCGCTCCCCACACCATGATGCCGGGTGTTGGCCCTGTGTGCCTCGGTCGTATGCAGTCCTGATTGTGGCGCTCACCTGCACGGCGCCAAACACGCATACGACCATCATTGGCACCAAGGCAGAAGCGACTCTCATCGCTGAAGACGACACGTCTCCATTCGTCCCTCCATTCATGGCTGTCGCGACACCACTGGAGGCGGGCTGCACGATGTTGGGGCGTGAGTGGAAGACGGCCTAACGGTGTGCGGGACCGTAGCCCAGCTTCATGGAGACGGTTGCGAATGGTCCTCGCCGATACCCCAGGAGCAACAGTGTCCCTAATTTGCTGGGAAGTGGCGGTGCGGTCCCCTACGGCACTGCGTAGGATCCTACGGTCTTGGCGTGCATCCGTGCGTCGCTGCGGTCCGGTCCCAGGTCGACGGGCACGTGCACCTTCCGCCGACCACTGGCGACAACATCGATGTACTGTGGAGACCTCACGCCCCACGTGTTGCGCAATTCGGCGGTACGTCCACCCGGCCTCCCGCATGCCCACTATACGCCCTCGCTCAAAGTCCGTCAACTGCACATACGGTTCACGTCCACGCTGTCGCGGCATGCTACCAGTGTTAAAGACTGCGATGGAGCTCCGTATGCCACGGCAAACTGGCTGACACTGACGGCGGCGGTGCACAAATGCTGCGCAGCTAGCGCCATTCGACGGCCAACACCGTTGTTCCTGGTGTGTCCGCTGTGCCGTGCGTGTGATCATTGCTTGTACAGCCCTCTCGCAGTGTCCGGAGCAAGTATGGTGGGTCTGACACACCGGTGTCAATGTGTTCTTTTTTCCATTTCCAGGAGTATACATTTGGTGTTCCCAAACGAAATAGCCACATACACAGCTGAAAAACATTCTAAGAGGTCAAAAGCATCTCAATACTCACTGATGCTCGTTTCAAATACGCCAGGAATGTAATAATTTATTTAATTTTCCTTTTATTGCTATTAGAACAGGCGCGTCCTTGTTGTGAATCTGAGGAGGCTCGTTTCTTTCACTACCACACTGACAATAATGTTAAAGATCTACAGCAAAATTCTACATCTTTACTAACGGAAAATGAAAGGAAACCCCACCATCACCACCGGACCCCTTTGTCTATTCTGTCTCAATGTTAATCAGTAGTTTACTATTTACTTAAGACTGCTGACCATGCAGTTTTCTACATCTACAGTCATCCCTTTACTACTACCACCAAATGTTCCCACATGGTTCGGCAGCGTTCGAGCCTTCGCATTACCATTTGGGACTCCACGTCAAAAAAATTTGATGTGCAATTTAAACTGCTGTGTACTTCAACACATCCATCGTCATCATCATCTTCTTCCAAGGATTACGTGCTACAGTCACCTGTTGCGGTGAAGTCTATCTACGTCTGTGTTTCTAATCGGTTGACTTTTTTTCAGTCTGGTTTCTACCATTCTATAATATGGTCTTTCCATTTCATTATATTCTCTTGTATCTAACCATTAACGGAAAACATTTTTTAATCTGAAGTTGCTGTTGTATTACTGTTTTTATCCATTTTATTGCAGTCCATTGCATACCTCATGAACTTCATCACTGCTGGCCGTATATGTGATCTTTCTTTTTTTATCTTTCATTTTAATAACCACATACGAAAGTAGGTATAGCCACTAATTTATAGAATTTCATTTGTGTTTCGTCTCTTGTTTTTCTACCTAAAGTTCTTCCACTTTTTCCACAGATGATCTTCTCAATATCTTCGTCTCAGTTACAATTAATTTTAAAACTTTCTCATTTATTTCCGCTTCCGATATGATAGATTCCCCCCTTCGGAAACCATTCTCTTTGACTTATTTTCAGATACAGTTCAATTTTAGTATGTTGCATTTTTGTTCAATTTATTCATGTCTAGTGCTCTTTATAAATTACCTTCTTTTTCCTGACAATTATCTGATCATCAGCATATAATAGACTATTTAATGGTATGCTAGATCGTGTTTTGAACCCTTCCTGTAGCCTGACTGATTTTCTGAAATTATTACGTGTTCGATAGTCTGCAATCTTTGATTAAGAAATTTCCCATAAATTTTATATTCTGCATTTAGTCAACTTTTTCTGTATAATTTCCGACCTGCTAGAAAGTTTCTGGATAACTTCTAAAACATACGCACAGAGTACAAATTAAATTTACTCAGAAGCTGAATAGAACAGAAACATGATGCATACAACTGAGCCCATTTGGCCCGCTAGTATCCAAAGAACATGTATACTGGACGGTCATAATTAAATTAATTGTGTTATGAGCTCTGCAGTATGGGCTGTATACATCGCACGACGCTGAAACATCGTAGGTATGCTCATTAATTGGTGCACTTAAAATCATAGCTGCATTTTCAGCCACCAGGAGAAAATATGGCGTCATAAGCAGTCAGGATGTGGTGTAGTTGCAGGAAAAGGGAAGGAACGGTCAAACAGATTATAGGGGTGGTTCTGGCAGATTTATTCGGATATAGTCACAACTAACAATAGATGCTTAATATGATCTATCGGTTAAAAAACATGTTGTATGTGTAACACCGCATGGTTAACAGCTACTTACAGCATATCCCGTGTAATAAAAAAAATGTTCAAATGTGTGTGAAATATTATGGGACTTAACTGCTAAAGTCATCAGTCCCTAAGCTTACACGCTACTTTGCCTAAATTATCCTAAGGACAAGCACACACACCCATGCCCGAGGGAGGACTCGAACCTCCGCCGGGACCAGCCGCACCGGTGTAATCAGATCGATATATTGTCGTATGGTGTCCTTCAGATCAGGAAGGTTCCGGAAACATTCCCGATGGATACGATTTTTCAAATACCGACTGCCAGAAGTTACACGGGTTTAGGTCAGGGTATCTGGGAGGCCACACATCTTGAAGTTGTCAAGAGACGATGTGGTCGTTACCGAAGGTTTCTCGAAGCAAGCGATAAGTCGTGTTGCCCAATCCTGCATTAAAATGGTGATGTTGACACAGCTGATTTCTTGCAAAGGCCGCGCGGGGTATCCGCGTGGTCTTCGGCGCATGGCCACGGTTCGCGAGGCTTGCCCCGTCGGAGGTTCGAGTCCTCCCTCGGGCATGGGTGTGTGCGTTGTCCTTAGCCTAAGTTAGTTTGATTAAGTAGTACGTAAGCCTAGGGACCAGTGAACTCAACAGTTTGGTTCCATAGGAACTTACCAAAAACTTCCAAAATTGTCTTGCAAAGCTGGACTCTCGTGTTGCACAGGAAAGTCCTTATAACGTGTAGATGTTGCCGTACACCTAACAGGCCCGATAGCTTGTGAAACCTCACCACACAATCACGTAAGCCGTGTGTAATGGATGTTCCTGCACGTGGTGGAGTAGGACCCCACAAGTGACAGTTCTCTGCATTCACGACACCTTGCAGAGTAAAGTGCGTCTCATCCGTCCAAAGAACACTCCCCAGCCACATGTCCACCAATTTCTATGTGTTCTGAAAAAGGAAGGGATAAGTCACGGCTTTGTAGCCTACCTTGGGACTTCATTTGGTGCACACTCTTAATCTTGCAGGGATACCAGTATAAAATGCCCCGCAAAATCATTTGAACTGTTGAATAGGCGAGAAACAATTTCCATGACACAACTTGAGCACTGGCTGCAGAATTTGAGGACTGTGTGCACGGTCACCTACAGGTAGAGCAAACTCATCAATAACTGCTGCTTTCCCCTCCCCGCTGTCACCTATTTCTTCATATTCTTTAGCCCATTTATTGACATAAAAGCCTCTTTGCAGCTGTTTCTGTCGACGACATTCCGACAGTGCAGCTTTGTTATTGCTGCCGTACTGATGAAACAACTTTACCAGCAGTGCACATGGTTTTCTTCGCAATAGCCACCACGTTTCGTACGGAAAACTTCAAACTTCTTAACTCTTTACAACAACAGTCACTTCACAAAAGAAATAAACACGCGTTGCCAAGCCACAAACAGCATACTGACGTCAAAACAGCAAACGTTTCACATTCTGTTTGCTTACAGCGTCATATTTTCACCTGGTGGCAGAAAGCGGAACTACTGTCAGCATACTCCGCAATCGCGCCGGGTACTGAACAAGTCTACGATGTTTCAACGTCGTGCGATGTATACAGCCCTCACTGTAGCGGAACATCGCCAGTTTAATTATAAACATCAAAACCGCCAAACCCTAGCCGATCTTGACTAAGTTGCATGTGTGCTTAAACCCTTCGAGATCCAATAATATAAAACAAAATAATTTTAATTTTTTCACAAAACTTACCTTTACGATCATAATTAGCAATGAATAGAAAAAAGAACTGGTTAAAAGTAAACAATCAACTGATTCACTTTGGATCCACTGGGACAGAGGGTTTTCAACCGTCCATCATTTCATGAGATATATTTGAAAGCAATTTCGCATATTTACTAGACACAATCCCGCATATCGAAACAGATAATGCATAAAAGAAATTTTAGACCTAAATAACAAGAAAAAATGGCCTTAAAATGTAATAAATATATACCAAATGTACACACTGCTCCAATGGTTGCATTTTGATACCACTCATAAAAGCGGTAGTACAAGTTCAAATTTTCGTTATACTAAGTTTACAAGTACTTACTTTCACTATCAGTGATCTACTCAGTATGATAGATATAAAAGCTAGTCGCGATTTCCTACAATCAAGTAGCAAAATCTCGGCGCCGACTGTTGCCTTGATCGCTGTAAGTGACTGCTTTAATGAATGACATTCGTAGAAGTACTTCATAAGGCCACGAGATGTTTCTGTCTTGCAACAGCATAGGTGGTTTCTTGCGAAAGGCACTGTGCTTTCAGGAAGAAATCACTTTTATCAAAGGGTTAAACCCCTTGCAGGGACGCCCCAGCCGCCACCACTCGGGATGCGAAGAAAGCCGTAGCTAAGCAACGCTAGGCAAAGAGTTTACACTAGAGAAAAATCGATGTCCCCACGTGCACGTATCAGGGCTATCGTCAGCTTTTGCATAACAACTTTCTTCCGTGTCTTCATCATTCCACAAATTTCTGTGAAGTTGTTTCCATTGATTTTCTGTTATGATTCCCCGTTTTATTCACATGTTTCATAAGTTTAAATGCTATATTCCGTTTTGTGTAAATGCCATATGCAACATTAGCAATGAATCTTTCCCAGAATTCACTACGGTATCTTTTTATTGAAAACATTATAGCAGTAATTAGCAATATCTCATTCCGAATCGTCATCATCTCTATCTGAAAATACACCGTCCCATTAACCTTCCTCCTCATTTTTTTCTTTCCTGCAGAAATTCTTCTCGCGGTGGTGGCTTACTGATGAACCTTCTCTGGGGCGGCTGCTTCCGTTTGATTTATATTGGTGGAAGCCTCGTCCCATTACCTTTAAAGAGCGTTGCAGGGTTCACTGTAACTCGGCCTGAAGGCCCTTGTAGAGTACTGCGTGCCGGACCTGCTGGACCAAGAGTTTTTAAGAACATGTGCTACACCCCCATTAGTTCCACTTCATCCCAGCTTGTGACATCAGACCCTAGGCACTCAAGACACAGATCAGGTTAGCGGACTATCAGAGACTGTGGACCAAAAATGTCATAACTGAGGAGATTTTCTGGTGAATAGGCGTGGAAAGCAAGATAAGCAAAGCATTAACTGGACTGAGAAGTAGGATAACAAACATGTGTTACCCCATAACGGAATAACCTACATCGTTCTAGAAGAAGCCTCAGAAGGCAAAAATTGTTGGGAAGATATAGATTATAATAAGTAGTAGAAACAATGAATTGACGAGATTGGCGCAAGAGAGGAGATCTTGGTCGGCCGAAAAACTATCGAACAACTGTTACAAAAAACAGTTATTTTCCAGTTGCTGTTTCTTGCGAGATGACCCATGGAAATTGTAAATGCGTCATTTTAATTATCAGTTGCTCGACCTAAGTTGTTAGTTGCTGGTACTTTATTTTAGTGGACTAATTTCATGTGTTGCCAATCATCGGTGGCATCAGTATTACGAAAGATACATATTTCTTTTAATACGTTACTTACAGTATGAACAGTAGATTTTCATGCGTATGTAATTTTTAATATCATTATAATGCAGCTAATTTTATACATACGGCTTCTTAGCGTCTACCAATAACGATATTTCGTAATAATCGCGTAATAAAACGTTTATATGGTTTACATGTACATAAATGCAATCAGCAAAAGGTATCATTTTACGAAAGCACACGCAGCTGTCATTGGCGATTGCTGTACATGCTAATATCGATTTTTGTGACATGTCACAGAATAATATATATAATACTGCTTCTAATTAGTATGATCTCTAGTAGCAGAAATAAGAAACATGTTGTCATTCAAGAATGACAAGAAAGTTTCGACAATTTTTTTAAAATCTGCTAACAGAGAGAATATAAATTAGAAGTAGTATTATTAGGGGTGTCCCAGGAGGAATGATCGATATTTAGGAATACGACAGGAACGCTCATTCGACCAAAAAACTACAGTAAACATAGGCTCTAAATTTGCCTACCACTTAAGCTATGAGCACTTATTCGCCTTTGATGCTGTCAAAGCATATCTATTGCTTTACAAGTTCTTTGCTTTACATATTTTGGGGTGAGGTAGTATGGACCGACACGAGAGAAAATTTTGCAGTAAACACGGGCTGTAAGATTCTTACCTAAAGAGCTATGAGCAGTTTTTCAGTTGTTTTTTTTTTTCCTTTTTGTAATATGTTTTTCACAGTAGTGAATGTGAACAAGAGTTCATAGCTTTTAAGGTACGGAGTTTTCAGCCCTTGTTTGCTATATTTGATGGTTTCGAATGATCGTTCCTTTACGTCCCTGAATATTGTCCATATCTCCTGGGACACCTGTATGTATTCACTGACATATAATGAAAAAAAATTTTTTCATGTACAGAAACTGCCAATGACAACTGTTTATATTTTCGTACGTTGTGCTGACTGCATTTATGTATTTACAAAGCATATAGTCGTATTTGTACACGATTGTTACGAAATGCGCTAAATACGCTAAAAAGTATGACGTATAAGGCGAATCACATTATAATAATATGAAAAATCCCGTAGCATAAAACATATGAACGATAAGTCCTATGCTATACTATATTACAAAGATTAGATGCTTTTTGCAACACAGACACTGCCGATGAAGGGCAACGCCCGGAACTAGTCGAGTAAAATAAACTAGTAACTTACCAACAAACAATTTACGTCAGACAATTAATTATGAAATGACATATTTACTATTTCTGCAAACTGCGAAGCGTCAGTTGTACAAGACACACATGGAATAGTGGTAATCGTTAACTATCTGTATAAGGTGATCACGCAGAAGTTTCTTCACTCGTTTTGAAAACGCTGACTCACGGAAATACAATAGCTAGTCTCCACGCGATTCACAAGGTTTTTAATGTAGAGTCTCCCTAAAATGTTTGGTGTGCATTTTCTTGACTATTCCGCATAGACTAAACAAGTACTGTAGGCATATTGCAAGAATACCTACGAGGGGTGATTAGGGGAAACAGTCGTTTCCCTCTTTCAATTCCGGTTCGTAACTGCCGTTGGTCTGTGTTACTGGCTGTCCGAAAAATATTTACTCTCCTCTAGGATTTAATATCAGCCTTATTCCTTTTAGTTGTTCCCTTTCATGATCCCACATTTTATTTTATTTTTTATCAACAGTATTAGTGGCCAAGCGGTGATTTAGCGCATGCACACATCACATTTCCACTGCAAGCAAGAAAAGGATCAGAAATTTCTACCGTTGGTACTTTCGAAACTTATTAAAACGAAACTTCTATCGTTACACAATGACGCATTTACATAGTTTACACAACAGGTCTAATACTACGTATGCAAAAATTAAAAATTGGATCGATGTAATACTAGAAGAATCAGTACGACGATGAGGTGAAATGATTTAATGTATTTATGCCTATTGAATTTTCTCTCGAACCTCATCAAGTTAGAGTTAAAATCTTGGCGTAAGAAAATCTATGGATTTTTTCTTTTTTTTATTAGAATTCTGGTCTAGAGCATGTCACAGTGCACTTCCAACACACTGCAGCATTCCAATCACACACATTCTACTCAGCGGTCGACAGTGCGTGATGATCATTCTGATCTCCTTTATAACTTTCACAATCTCTTATACACTCCTTGAAATGGAAAAAAGAACACATTGACACCGGTGTGTCAGACCACCATACTTGCTCCGGACACTGCGAGAGGGCTGTACAAGCAATGATCACACGCACGGCACAGCGGACACACCAGGAACCGCGGTGTTGGCCGTCGAATGGCGCTAGCTGCGCAGCATTTGTGCACCGCCGCCGTCAGTGTCAGCCAGTTTGCCGTGGCATACGGAGCTCCATCGCAGTCTTTAGCATGCCGCGACAGCGTGGTCGTGAACCGTATGTGCAGTTGACGGACTTTGAGCGAGGGCGTATAGTGGGCATGCGGGAGGCCGGGTGGACGTACCGCCGAACTGCTCAACACGTGGGGCGTGAGGTCTCCACAGTACATCGATGTTGTCGCCAGTGGTCGCCGGAAGGTGCACGTGCCCGTCGACCTGGGACCGGACCGCAGCGACGCACGGATGCACGCCAAGACCGTAGGATCCTACGCAGTGCCGTAGGGGACCGCACCGCCACTTCCCAGCAAATTAGGGACACTGTTGCTCCTGGGGTATCGGCGAGGACCATTCGCAACCGTCTCCATGAAGCTGGGCTACGGTCCCGCACACCGTTAGGCCGTCTTCCGCTCACGCCCCAACATCGTGCAGCCCGCCTCCAGTGGTGCCGCGACAGGCGTGAATGGAGGGACGAATGGAGACGTGTCGTCTTCAGCGATGAGAGTCGCTTCTGCCTTGGTGCCAATGATGGTCGTATGCGTGTTTGGCGCCGTGCAGGTGAGCGCCACAATCAGGACTGCATACGACCGAGGCACACAGGGCCAACACCCGGAATCATGGTGTGGGGAGCGATCTCCTACACTGGCCGTACACCACTGGTGATCGTCGAGGGGACACTGAATAGTGCACGGTACATCCAAACCGTCATCGAACCCATCGTTCTACCATTCCTAGACCGGCAAGGGAACTTGCTTTTCCAACAGGACAATGCACGTCCGCATGTATCCCGTGCCACCCAACGTGCTCTAGAAGGTGTAAGTCAACTACCCTGGCCAGCAAGATCTCCGGAACTGTCCCCCATTGAGCATGTTTGGGACTGGATGAAGCGTCGTCTCACGCGGTCTGCACGTCCAGCACGAACGCTGGTCCAACTGAGGCGCCAGGTGGAAATGGCATGGCAAGCCGTTCCACAGGACTACATCCAGCATCTCTACGATCGTCTCCATGGGAGAATAGCAGCCTGCATTGCTGCGAAAGGTGGATATACACTGTACTAGTGCCGACATTGTGCATGCTCTGTTGCCTGTGTCTATGTGCCTGTGGTTCTGTCAGTGTGATCATGTGATGTATCTGACCCCAGGAATGTGTCAATAAAGTTTCCCCTTCCTGGGACAATGAATTCACGGTGTTCATATTTCAATTTCCAGGAGTGTATCAATCCATCATACTAAGGCCCCAAAAATTTAGAAAAGAATTCACGAATTACAAATGTAAAGCACAAAATTGACACAAGAGCAAGTGCAGAAGAGGGGAGACTGACAGATCAGCTGTTGCGGAACATGCTTTGCAGCCAGGAGACCACTACATTCAATTTGATCGGACTCAGGTACTGGTAACGACAAGAGGATATCATGAAAGGCTATACAGAAAGGCCATAGAGGTTGTAAAACACCCCAGGAATTTCAACAGGAAAGAAGAGGTCATGAAACTGAATGACATCTGGATTCCGGTGTTGATGAAATGTGTACCAGTCTTCCACCATGAGGAGATAGCAACGGCGGGTGAAAGCAGTCGACAACTGCCCAGTATTCCAAACATGTGACGTCACGCCATTGCGCGGAAGGACTTGGAAGCGGAATTTTGCTATAGGCAGTAGCCAGCCAGGGTGTGAATCGAACATTCAAAGAAGCTACCGTCGCCCTTGAGAATGTTCTTCGCAAATGGGAACGAAACGTTGAGTTTTAATGTGAAATCCATTCGACCACGCATTATAGCCCGGTACATTTTGCTAATTGTAGTTGTTAAACTTTTCATTTTATTCATAAAATCGTTGAATTTTTTCCTAAACTTTCATCCATGAGTTCCTAACTCATTGTTAAGATAATGTCACTTCAGGATTACTAATTTTTATCTCATACAACATCCGTCGTAATTTTTGCATTGTGGCACTTTAGCCAAACATAGCAACAAAAATTACGCAAAATAACAGGCTTAAATAATGCTTTGTAATAGGTGGAGCTCCTTTACGTAGTTCCTTCATTAATGTAATTTTGTTTTACCAAATTAAACTTTTCAAATTAGCCTTAATCTAAAAATAGAACATATCGATGTAAACTATAAGAAAGAAAGGTAATAAGTACAATCTAGGACAATTCCAACTAAAACTATAATTTCACTGTTTCTGTTAAGATGTATCACGTAAATAATTATGTGAAATGTACCACCCACTGCATCCAGTGTGGCTCCTGCACCAGCAGGATAAAAATATATACCTACCAAAGACATTACAAGCAACAGAAATGTGGTTCTTGCGTCGATTACTAAAAATACCATCGATTGAGAAAGTGAGCAATGCTGAAGTGTTGCGTAAGAGCCGGGGTGGGTAGAGAACTAATGGGGTCAATTAAAAGAAGAAAGACATCGTACCTGGGGCACATTATGAGAGAAAATAAATATGAACTTCTGCAATTAATTCTAGAAGACTGAATAGAAGGTAGAAGGAAGCAATCATGGCCACAGAATATCAAGACATGGACTGGTATCACCTACTTTGAAGAGCTGGTTCAAGAAGCAGCCGATGCACTACAAGTGTATGGCATCAAGAAGAAGAAGAAGGTCTACCAAATTTCTCCTCCTTTTTAGGATCCCGTACATAAATCGGCAGAAACGGAAGTCTGATAGAATGGCTTCTTTTGTCCGTCTGTCTGTCTGTCTGTCCTAACGTTAAAGGACCTTTTTTTTAGGAACGGGTAGAAGTATCTTTGGTAGAGTAAATAATTTGAGCTAAACAATCAAAAGATACGGTCGTCTATTAAGACCCCTTTTTCTCAGGAACGGGCATAGGTGTCAAGTTGAAATTTATGGCAAATACTAGGGTATGCCGGCCAGTGTGGCCGAGCGGTTCTAGGCGCTTCAGTCTGGAACCGCGCGACTGCAACGGTCGCAGGTTCGAATCCTGCCTCGGGCATGGATGTGTGTGATGTCCTTAGGATAGTTAGGTTTAAGTAGTTCTAAGTTCTAGGGGACTGATGACCTCTGAAGTTAAGTCCCATAGTGCTCAGAGCCATTTGAACCATTTTTTTTACTAGGGTATACGGTCCCTTGGTGGTGTAAAGAGTTTAAGCTTATAAGTCAGTAAAAAGACACGGCCATTTATGTCACAAAGTCACTCATCAAAACTTGTCGATGAGCTATCTGATCATGCACGATTAAGTATGTACGGATACCTTAGATCGCGAGGTAACATCGATATCATTTAGTTCATTTTCGTCACACAAGGAGATCAAATCTGCCTCTAATTCAGATTTAGATGATAAAAATTATTATCTTATAATTTGTACGTTTTGTCTTAGCAGCACCCGCTTTCCTTTGTGTAATATTTTATGATTTGCGATCTTCCGTTTCTCTTCTTTACTTTTCAACAACACCTGTTTACTGGGTGTAGCAATACAAATTACTTTTGTGTTTCTCGCCTGTTTCTATGTTTTCAACCATATAATTACAATAACATATAACATTGCGGAGATGTAGAACACATCCAGTCATCGTGCGCTATATTACGCCATCGCACAGTGGTAGACTAAACCTGTTACAAAAAAAGTACGTATCAAATGGTATTGAGTACTCAGTCGCTGAATGCAGAACGATATGAGGAATATTTCTGTTACACATATATCTCATAATAAATTAGACGGCTTGTCGGACCTCTTAATATTTATAGTAGAAAAATTACAACAAACGGTGACAAAAATGTATCATTTCGCTCCAATAAGTCACCGGCAAATGATGACTTCATCATCCTACAGAGTGAGATGCATTAGCAACCAGTGGATTGCAGTAACCTTCAGGTGCTTCCTGGTTCAGGAAAAAAAAAAGAAAAGAAAAGAAAGAAAAAACAATACAGAGATGTGTCAGATTCCCCAACACATCAAATTCCACCCTCTCCTACACACAACAAGGAAAGTTTCGTTTCTAGCTTTCCTAATGTTCCAATTTAAACCCCTCAAGCGGGTATTTCTCGGGCGCGCTCCTCTGAATCAGAGAACAATTTCCGCTAGCCCAAACGGGCGCAGTAGTGGCACGCACCTTGCTCACTCATTAAAAAAAATGCTTTTGTTGATTTTAGTTCAAAAATGGTTCAAATGGCTCTGAGCACTATGGGACTCAACTGCTGTGGTCATAAGTCCCCTAGAACTTAGAACTACTTAAACCTAACTAACCTAAGGACATCACACACATCCATGCCCGAGGCAGGATTCGAACCTGCGACCGTAGCGGTCGTGCGGTTCCAGACTGTAGCGCCTTTAACAGCTCGGCCACTCTGGCCGGCGTTGATTTTAGTCTATGGATCCAAATTAAAGGGGATTAGGATCGAATAAAACAAGCACCGTCCGAACACGCCTTGAAAGCCCAACGGTACCGACCGGCCGCCGTATCTTCCTCAGCCCTTAGGCGTCACCGGATGCGGACGGCCATGTGGTCCTCACACCGCTCTCCCAGCCGTAGTCCGTTTCCGTAACCGTTACCGACTGCGCCCGACAGTGCTTAGCTTCGGTGGTCTGACGGTCACCAATGTTACCCCTGCGGCAAGGCCATTGACATTTTGATTGAATAGGACTTATTAATGGAGATAATGTAACATTTATTGTACCATAATTATAGTTTTTTCTGTCTTAAGTATTTTAAGACATGGTGCTGTACAGAGAGGTATATTTCCACACTTTTTTGGTGGTCTTTTCTTGACTGTATTTGGCAAACATTTTGTAAAATGACTGATTAGAAGGCGAGCCACTTTTTCTGTTCGAAGTGGTCGTCCAACTGCTGCCTTTTGTTGTGGAGATGTACTGTCAATTTTTCCCTCGTACTAATCATGAATGTCAACACACTTTTTACACAGTCGTGTTTTTTGTACAGAATGTAAGCATAGAAGCTTGCTACGACCAATAAATGAAGAAATATCTTCTGAAAATATTTTTAGACTCTCCTCCTGGCCATTCTGAAGCTACGCAGTTGGGAATCGCTGTTATTTACGCCTCCCGTATTCTTGTAATCCATACAAACACGTAGCTTTTCACGATGCTATTGTTTCTATTTAATTCCTGGAATGTAGCCCCACGGAACGTGCTGACAATGACAGCGTCTCTCTTGTCCTTCCATTTTTCTCAACATGTGCTTGTATCTGTACGCCGACAGGTGTCCTTCAGTTTTTCATTTGTCATGAACTTCGAGAACTCCTTTTCAGTTAACATACCCGTTAGTCTCCCAACCAAATCTGAACTAATATACAACTTGACGGGGTAAATAGAGTAACCCTTACCGAATAAATTACGAGCAGCCTCCAGAACAATTCCGCACTTTATTTTATCTTCAGAATAATCATGCCGTAATATGTGTCATTCCAGCATAATCAATGAAGTCTCGTATATAACGCTGGAGAGGGGGGGGGGGGGGGAAGGGGAAGGAGGGGGGAAGATGTACATGAGCAGACCCGGCATTTTTCACCGTTTTGGGCCTTACGTAATTGAACGGCCACACAAGCTGAGACTATAGAAACAAGAAAATGCCCCAAGAATTTTTATAGGCACCAAGACTAATACCTAGCAAAAAGACAGCGCATAAAAACAACAACCATAAGAACGGAAACCAAGAACTGTACATCACTGCACCGGAGTTCTACCATGTTTCAACACAAGAACAAACAAGCGTCAACACAAGAATAAACAAGCGTCCACATGGTTAACACTGCATTATTAAAGCACGGAAAAATAAGTACTAGTTTAAGGTAGGCACTCCAGCGACAAACCAGTATCTTTGCAGAATAACATACTAATCTCTATAGAGCAAGCTGTCCGCCCCGGTAGCTGAGTGGTCAGCGTGACAGACTGTCAATCCTAAGGGCCCGGGTTCGATTCCCGGCTGGGTCGGAGATTTTCTCCGCTCAGGGACTGGGTGTTGTGTGGTCCTAATCATCATCATTTCATCCCCATCGGCGCGCAGGTCGCCGAAGTGGCGTCAAATCGAAAGACCTGCACCAGGCGAACGGTCTACCCGACGGGAGGCCCTAGCCACACGACATTTCCATTTATAGAGCAAGCTGTGTTCCAAATCAGAGCAATCAAAAGAGGAACACAAAGTTAACTTACTCGGCAACTTTAATAGAGAAAAAAATGTACCTTCTTTTGCCGTGGACGTGTTCTTCCTGGTGTCAACGCTTGCTGTTTACGAAGTCATTCAGTGCCCAATGCTTCGCCTTCTTCACTAACGAGCACTGAAGTCACAACTCCCGGCTTAGTATCATTATTACACATACAGTTGAAGAAACTGAAACATAAGCGTCGAAGCCACAACAGGACTCCAGGCATAGTAACGTCATAACACATACAGTTGAAGAAACTGAAACGCAATCGTTGAAGCCACAACAAGACTCCAGATTTTGTAACATCATTGCACCAATAATTGAAGAAACTGAAACAAACAAAATCAAGTTACTTAAGAGTAAATCACAAACTACAACATAAATCTGCCAAAACCAAATACTGAGTAGAAAAAACCTTAGTCTCGAACAAACAGCTAATACACAACATAATCAGCAATATAGTTTCAAACAGGAAATACTCAATCCACTGTGGCCGTCCTTACTCAACATACTTGCTGAAAATTTTGTAGCCAGTAACGTGACTCGGTCGTGCCATTCAAATAGAAGGAGTAAACCTCACACAGACATTAGGTTTCTGGCAATGGTACAGGAAAGCAATTGCAACCGGTACACATAAAGCCAGCTAATAAACTAGAAAAACAAAGTACACAGCTGTTCGCTGTTCAATTCCGAACACTCAGCAGAACAAAGAAGTTACAACTGGCCTACGAGTTGCCAAACATTTACTCAAGACATACGATAGTAAACAACTTTAAGTAAGATACTAACACAAAGTACGGTAGACTCTTGTGCAAAGCCAATAAAGTAAAAACACGTTTACAGTCACTCGTTGTTTACCTTTGAACACTCTGATGTACAAGGAAGGTACGTCAAACGGCCGTATGATTTATCCACACAGTTTACACAAGACACATGACAGCGAACAAATTTGAATAAGCTACTGCAGAATTAATAAATATTAAAAATATGACACTAACGAGCTAGTTGTAAGAGTACGTTCAGGCCACACAGAGTTAACACAAATTTAAGAGATGACCAAGGTTTAGCACATCCAAACTATAGACATCACAATAAATCAAGTGGTTAATCCGCCAGCGAAATAATAAGTCCAAGTCTTCCTAGTAACTGAAGTACACATGGCCTCAAAGCGTTACAGCTTCGATGCCCCAAACTCCTGCTTCCAACGGTTGCCGCCAGTGGCAATATTCAACGGTCTGCAGCAGAGTGGCACCTTGTCCACCGATACCGAGCACGAGGCGTCCTCGTGGAGTTAACACTTCGCTCACACAAGAACAGTTCCCTTATATAAGCGCACTCACATCTTTAAATGCACTTTCCCGGCAGCTTTCCTGCCCTCAGTCAAAGTTAAGCTCACGTCCAAAGCGGAGTCGGTAACGTGCCACGTGCCGGTTACACTAACATGCACGTGACAAAGTTTTCTAATAGAAAGTATTGAGTAACAAAATATACATCGAGGCGACAAAAGTCATGGGACGGCATATATAGGGATGACGGTAGTATCGCGTAAAAACAAGCACCGTTCGTAAAGGCTTTGAACGTCCAATGGTAAAGACCGGCCGCCGCGTACACAAGGCATAAAAGGGCAATGCATTGGTGTAGCGGTCATTTGTACTCAGGTGATTCATGTGAAAAATTTCCCACGTGATTATGGCCGCACTACGTGATTTAACAGACTCTGAACGCGCAATGGTAGTTGAAGTTAGAAGCACTGAACATTCTGTTTCGGAAATCGTTAGGATTTCAATATTCCTAGATCCACAGTGTAAAGACTGTGCCGAGAATATCAAATTTCGGGCTTTACCTCTCACCACGGCCAACATAATGACCTTCACTTAACGACAGAGAGCAATGGTGTTTGCGTAGATCTGTCATGCTAACAGCCAAGTAACACTGCATAAAATAACAACAGAAATCAATGCGGGACTACGATAAACGTATCCGTTAGGACAGCGTTACAAAATTGGACGTTAACGGGCTTTGGCGGCAGACGACCGAAGCGAATGCCTTCGCGAACAGCACAACATCGCCTGCAGCACCACTCCTGGATTCGTGGCCATATCGGTAGCATCCTAGACGGCTGGAAACCATGGCCTGGTCAGATGAGTCCAGATTTCAGTTAGTAAGAGCTGATGGTAGGATTCGAGTGTGGCGCAAACCCCATTGAGCCATGGACCCAAATTGTCAACATGGCATTATGCAAGCTAGTGGTGGCTCCATAATGGTGTCGGCCGTGTTTACATGAAAGAGACTGGATCCTCTGGTCCAACTGAACGGATCATTGACTGTAAATGGTCCTGTTCGGCTACTTGGAGATCATTTGCAGCCATTCGTGGACCTCATGTTCCCAAACAACAATGTCAAGTCTCCAGACCGCAGGTGATCACGATTGCTTTGATGAACATTCTGGACAGTCTTAGCGAATGAATTGGCCACTAGATCGCTCCACATGAATTCTATCAAACATTTATGGGACATAATCGAGAGGTCAGTTCGTGCACATTATTCTGCACCGGCAACACATTCGCAGTTATGGACGGCTATAGAGGTAGCATGGCTCAGTATCTCTGCAGGGTGCTTCCAACGACTTGCTGACTCCATGCCAGGTCGGGATGCTGCAATACGCAGGGCAAAAGAAGGTCCGACACGATATTAGGAGGTATCCGATGACTTTTGTCATCTCAGTGTAAATGGTTCAAATGGCTCTGAGCACTATGGAACTTAACATCTGAGGTCATCAGTCACCTCATCTCAGTGTATATGTCAACAGTAGTCATAATATGTAGTCTCACACTTGTTGTAACAAGGGGTGCAAGTGTGAATTTTCTGACCATAGGAAGCAGTGTATGTATGTTTCTGCAATAGCCATAATGCCTTACAGTGTCCTCCGATTTTTGTAAATTAATGTCGGCTTAAGCTGAGTTGTGCCATACATACATGAAAATAAATCTGGCACTGCTACCATTTCTCTATAGTCTCGATGGTGATGTCTCGCGGAAACGCCCACTTATTGCAGAATGCACTGGCCCAACATTCTGGGCAGTAATCTTGCTCACATCTATGCCGAACAGCTCCATTTTTTTTTAAGATCCGATGGGTCACGAAATTAAAACCACACTGAAAATCCGATAATGATTCGCGTAGGTGTGTTGCGCAGTCTGTAGTACGCCCATCGATCACGTCACTTTTCATTTTTCAGTTCTGAGCGGACAGTGAGCGTGCCTAAGATGAGAAAGTCTCCCACCAAGTGAAAATTGCGTTCTGTCATTCGATGGCTTCGTGCTGAGGGGTTCCGCTTGATTACATGAAGCCAAAATATCGTAAATGTCATGTGTGACAGCAAATGGCGGCAATGGTGCCGGAACTTTGAAGAATGAGGTACAGATATTCCTGAGGCAGGCGGTCAGGGAAGGAAGCAAGAGTGTCAATCGATTATTTTGTTCAGGCGATTCGAGAAAATCGTCTAGGTAGGGTGATCCGGAAAAAGCGAAGAGGGATATCGTCGTCAGGCATTTTCCTTCCCCATGGCAATGCTCGGCAACACACTGCAGCGTTTTCGATGGGAAGTGTTTGATGACGTACATACGGCGCGGAGTTGGCTTCCTCTGATTTTCATCTCTTCGCTCACACTAACCGCTGGCTGTGAGGAGACAGAATTTTGGACCAGACTACGATCTGCATACCATTGTAGACAAACAGTGGAAAGCCCAATTGGTACAACGCTACGACAGATATCTAAGTCAGAGCGCGGTGAGTACGTAGATAAGTAGTTGAAAGATTACGAATAAAACATCTTTAATTTTAAAATTACCAAATATGCAGCAACCAGTCGCAAAATCATGTTTTATTTATTTACTTTTGCAAATCGATTTCAACTTATTAACAGCCATCATCGGTGCTTGCAACCAATATGTGCCCTGGGTAGTAATACTGTCTTAAGCAGAGGTCAAACATAAAGTGATCACTTTATGTTTGACCTCTGCTTAAGACAGTATTACTACCCAGGGCACATATTGGTTGAAAGCATCGATGATGGCTGTTAATAAGTTGAAATCGATTTGCAAAAGTAAATAAATAAAACATGATTTTGCGACTGGTTGCTGCATATTTGGTAATTCTATGGTTAACGATCGCTGCACGACTTGGGAACCACATGGAGCCCACCATTCATTTTTAATTTTCATTGTGGTTTCCATTCCGGGACTGATCCGACATTGAAAAAGAAAAAAAATGGCACTCATCATATTATAGCACCTCGTCCAGCACGAAATTCCAAGGGGGATGTGACTGTTGTATACGAGAAGGGTAAAAAATGGACCCTCAAAATTACGGACCCATATCCCTAATATATTTTTGCTGCAGAATCATTTGAACATGTTCTGAGTTCGAATATAATAAATTTTCTTGAGACCGAGAAGCATAGGTCCACGAATCTCCACGGTTTTAGAAAGCATCGCTCGTGCGAAACTCAGCTTGCCGTTTTCTGACGTGATAAACACTGACAACTACGTAGGGAAGGCAACAGACAGATTCCTTATTTCTTGATTTCCGGAAAGCATTTCATATGGTGCCCCACTGCAGACTGTTAACTAAGGTGCCAGCTGTGAAATAGGTTCCTAGATAAGTGAGCCGCTGGAGGGCTTCTTAGGTAATAGAATCCAGTATGTTGTTCTCGACGAGGGTTCATCAGAGACATAAGGAACTGTCAGGAGAGCCCCAGAGATGTGTGAAAGGACCGCTGTTATTTTCTATACACACAAATGATTTGGCGGACAGGGTGGGAAGCAATCTGCCGTTGTTCGCTAAGGATGATGTTGTGTACGGTAAGGTGTCGAAGTTGAGTGAGTATAGGAGGATATCAGACGACTTATACAAAATTCCTAGTTGGTGTGATGAAAGGCAGCTGCCTACAAATGTGGAAATATGTAAGTTAATGACGATGAATAGTAAACAACTGCTTGACACAGTCACGTGGTTTAGTTCAAATGGCTCTAAGTACTATGGGAGTTAACATATGAGGTCATCAGTCCCATAGACTGAGAACAACCGGGTGATCAAAAAGTCAGTATAAATTTGAAAACTTAATAAACCACGGAATAATGTAGATAAAGAGGTAAAATTTGAAACACATGCTTGGAATGACATGGGGTTTTATTAGAACAAAAAAAAGTTCACAAAATGTCCGGCAGATGGCGCTGGACAGCAAAACGTCAGGGACTGCGCATGACAAACGTGTATAAAAGGAGCTGTAATGAGAGAGAGAATCAGATGCGCCAGCAGTCGCAGCATGTTGACGTTGCCTGAAAAGGCGCTTTTAGTGAAGCTGTATTATCAGAATTGGGAATGTGTTAGTTGAACGTTACGATCCTATCGCCATAGGAGGGGGATTAGAACGGGCAAAAGTCCGTTGACAAATGCAGCTGTGGCGAGAATGATTTCGAAATTCGAAGCCACGGGTTGTTTACACGATAGACCCCGTAGTGGCCGACCGAGCACAAGGCGTAATGCTGCTGAGACAGTTCAGGAAGAAATGGAGACTGTAGCGGGTTTAGGCACGGGGAAGTCAGCGCTCGTGCAGTCGCACATCGCACCGGCATTCCAAACACTACTGTTTGACTGGCACTGAGGCGTACCCTCCGATGCTATCCGTACAAAATCCATCGGCATCATGAACTGTTACCTGACGATTTAATCAAGTGGAGGGCATTTGCGGTGTGGGCGTTTCAAAAGATGACGGAAGATGACGATTAGTTGAGTAACGTGTTTGTGGACCGATGAAGCTCATTTCACGATCCGAGGATCTGTCAAAGCCCACAACTGCAGAATTTGGGCTACCGAAAATCCTAGAACTGTCGTGGAAACTCCATTGCACGACGAGAAAGTCACGGTATGGGTTGGATTTACCACATCTACCGTTATCGGGCCTTTTTTTCTTCGAGGAAATGCGTGATTCTTGTTTTGTAACTGCTACCGTGACGGGTGAGAGGTACGCCGATATGTTACAGAATCGCATCATCCCCAGCCTGGCTGATAAACACCTGCTGGAACGTACGATGTTTATGCAGGATGGCGCTCCACCCCATATTGCTAGACGGGTGAAAGGTCTCTTGCGCGCGTCGTTTGGTGATGATCGTGTGCTCAGCCGCCACTTTCGTCAAGCTTGGCCTCCCAGGTCCTCAGACCTCAGTCCATGCAGTTATTGGCTTTGGGGTTACCTGAAGTCGCTAGTGTATCGTGATCGACCGACATCTCTAGGGATGCTGAAAAACAACATCCGACGCCAATGCCTCACCATAACTCCGGACATGCTTTACAGTGCTGTTCACAACATTATTCATCGACTACAGCTATTGTTGAGGAATGATGGTGGACATATTGAGCATTTCCTGTAATGAACATCATCTTTGCTTTGTCTTAGTTTTTTATGCTAATTGTTGCTATTCTGATCAGATGAAGCGTCATCTGCCGGACATTTTTTGAACGTTTGTATTTTCTTGGTTCTAATAAAACCTCATGTCATTCCAAGCTTGTGTGTCAATTTGTACCTGTCTATCTACATCATTCCGTGATTTATTCAGTTTTCAAATTTATACTGACTTTTTGATCACTCGGTACTTAAACCTAACTAACCTATGAACTTCACACACACCCATGCCCGAGGCAGGATTCGAACCTAGATCCGCTCGGACACAGCGGCCGGCGTCGTTTAACTATCAGAGGGTAACGCTGAAAGCGATATGAAATGGAACGAATATGTGAGGATTGTGGTGGGGAATGCGAATGGTCGATTTCGATTTATTGGAAGAATTTTAGGAAAATGTAGATCATCTGCGAAGGAGACCGCATATAGGGCGTTGCGGTGACCTGTACTTGAGTACTACTCGAGTGTTTGGGATCCGTACAAGGAAGTATTAAAGAAAGACATTCAAGGAGTTCAGAGCCGGCCTGCTAGATTTGTTACCAGTAGGTTCGAACGACACGCAAGTATTACGAAGATGCTTGGGGAACTCAAATGGGAATCCATGGAAGGAAGGCGAAGTGTTTTAGAGGAACACTATTGAGAAAATTTAGGGAAGCGACTAGAAGCTGACCGCAAACAGAGGCCGGCCGCGGTGGTCTAGCGGTTCTAGGCGCTCAGTCCGGAACCGCGCGACTGCTACGGTCGCATGTTCGAATCCTGCCTCGGGCATGGATGTGTGTGATGTCCTTAGGTTAGTTCGGTTTAAGTAGTTCTAAGTTCTAGGGGACTGATGACCACAGATGTTAAGTCCCATTTTTTTTCCTTTATTGTAATTTTAATCACCTATACAGGCGGGCTGTCAGCAGCATATTACGCTGCTCTTCAGCCTTAAGGGGAACAATAACATGACATAGAGGTGATACAGACAATACAAAAAACGGCGGGCAAAAAATGGAGAGACAAAAAAACAATAAACATGAAGCCGTTCACGCTGGACGCGAAAAACCAGTAACACTTGGTGACACGGCGCACAGAACACGGAGGACGGCGACGGCACACGTGAACAGTGTTGGCGTGACGGTGACAGAACACTAAACACAAATCGAGGCGCACACACACGACACACAGATGGCGATGATCTCCGGCGCGCGAAAGTCCACTGAGCGTGTACGAGTCCGGGGACCTGCCAAGAGTGGAGGAGGAGGAGGAGGAGGAGGAGGAGGGGAATGGGAGAGGGGAGAGAAGAGATGCCATGGGCAGAGGAGAGAGGGGGAGGGAGGAAGGGGGCGGGGAAGCCCGGGGGAAGAGGGGAGGAGGAAGGGGGGAAAGGAAAGAGAAGGGAAGGGAAGGGAGGGAGGGAGGGTGCCGAAAGGAAAGGACACAGGAAGTGGGGGGGGGAGGATCAAAGTTGATAGGAGGGGTAGATGGAGGGGAGGAGGACATCATCAGGGAGGGGGAGCTGGAGGAAGCCACCTTGGGAGAGGGTAAGGAGGGTGGAGAGATGGAGACCAGGTGGGACGTGGGAATACAGGCGCGGCAGCGGGCGGGGGTGGGAGAGGATATGGGATACGAGCGGGTGAGGAGGATCAAGTTTGCGGGAGGTGTACAGGATCCGTATCCTTTCAAGGAAAAGGAGGAGGTGGGGGAAGGGGTTTAAGTCCCATAGTGCTCAGAGCCATTTGAACCATTTTGACCGCAAAACGATTCTACTACCGTTAACGTACATTTCACGTAAAAACTACGAAGATACGAAAAACTAGGGCATATAGATCGTCATTTTTTCTTCGTTGTATCTGCGAATGGAAAGGAAAAGGAAATGACTATCAGTGGTACAGGATACCCAACGTCACGCAGCGTACGGTGGCTTGCGCAGTATCTGTGTAGATGCAGATTTAGTAATTCATCATTCCCATCAGTTACGAGGCTCAGGTTGCTGCGTCGAGCCCGTTGAGAATGAGTATACCACGAACAGATTTATCCGTCATGCCGAGATAGAGGTTTAATGGCCAGATGTGCACGCTGAGACTGTGGACCCGAATATGGGGAAAGAAATTTGCTCTTTATATTGCGGGCCACGCGGACGCTGATAGATTTTCAGGCTATTGAGCGCGCTTAGACGACACGCTGAGCGTGAAGCTGTGCGGCCGTGCCGCGGTATAAAAGGCGCGCCGGCCGCACTGTCAGCACAGCCACACCACAGCGCGGCACGGCGCGGCGCGGCGGGGCGGCTGGGCCCGCGTGGGCAGGCGGCAGGCGGCGGCAGCCACTTGCAGGCCGCTCTCGTCCCCTGGAGAGGCCCTCGTGCCGGCGCCCAGCTGCTGATGCCGCAGGCCCGGGACCGCGGCCGCGGCCGCCATTCCTCTCACCACCCGTATTTGTCGCCGCCGAGCACTCTGGCTGCCGCTTTCTTAGTTCACCGCGTTGGCTGCAGAGCTTGTGGGAACGTGGGGGAGAGGACACTTGGGGGGACGAAGCTGAGGGAGGAATGTGATTCCAGGAGGTTTTGTTTTGCTGGTGCTACTAAACTATTCGCCAATAACACTGAACACAATCTCTTGTACAATTACGAGTACAGTACCTGTTCTATACTCACGTACTATGAGGTGTTTGAACCATCCGTACAGGCGCGCGCTAGATTCTGCTGCCGGTATTCTGGGAGGCCCACCGGTTCTGAATCGAATCCGCATTCCAACGACGAGGGATGGTGTCTGGGCCATCTTGGATATGTTTTTAGGCGAATTCCGGTATCCGACCAGGTGAATACACGAGTGGTTCCCAAATACCAGCCGGCCGGAGTGGCCGAGCGGTTCTAGGGGCTTCAGTCTGGAACCGT
This sequence comes from Schistocerca cancellata, assembly GCF_023864275.1. Taxonomy (NCBI): domain Eukaryota; kingdom Metazoa; phylum Arthropoda; class Insecta; order Orthoptera; family Acrididae; genus Schistocerca; species Schistocerca cancellata. The sequence goes on from NC_064631.1 coordinate 323,889,470, forward strand.
GCGACTGCTACGGTCGTAGGTTCGAATCCTGCCTCGGGAATGGGTGTGTGTGATGTCCTTAGGTTAGTTAGGTTTAAGTACTTCTAAGTTATAGGGGACTGATGACCTCAGATGTTAAGTCCCATACTGCTCAGAGCCATTTGAACCACTTGAACCCAAATTCCACCTCACTTACAAGATTCGCGAACACTTAGGAAGCATTTTCACACTTCCATACACGATAACGCTAAGCGCACACAGATGGGGTACTGAAATTTCGTCACGATGTGAAAGATGTAGCAACAGGGAGGGCAACCGGCTACCTTCTCCAACTAACATTGTCAAATCCAAATTAACATACCGACCCCTTGAAAATAAGGGAAAAGTCCACGAAAAAGAACAAAGAATAAACCTGTCGAGATACTGGACAAAAAAGACGGATACCTTGCGAAGCTCAGCGCGCGGCCTTCCACCAATTTCTCCTTAGTGCCGTAGACACAGGCGCCGAAGTTGATGACGTATTAATTGTCTTCAGCATAGAGTTTCGCATTATCGTTTAGTTAACAAAAATACGAGCTTGCCCACTGAACTTTAACTCCGTCGACAAGCCGTGCCGGATACATCATTTGTCAATGGAGTCATTGGCTGCGGTTCGGAGGGGTCTGCCGCTCGGTATTAGCCGAGAGGTCTAAGGCGCAGCAGTCATGGACTGTGCGGCTGGTCCCGGCGGAAGTTCGAGTCCTCCCTCGGGCATGGGTGTGTGTGTTTGTTCTTAGGATAATTTAGGTTAAGTAGTGTGTAAGTTTAGGGACTGATAACCTTAGCAGTTAAGTCCCATAGAATTTCACACACATTAGAACATTTTTTTTCGGACGGGTGTGCGGTCAGTAGACCACTCTCCAGTTTTCGTTTCATGGAGCCACTATTGCTCCCCTTTAGCCGGCCGCTGTGGCCAAGCGGTTCTGCCGGCCGCGGTGGTCTAGCGGTTCTAGGCGCTCAGTCCGGAACCGCGCGACTGCTACGGTCGCAGGTTCGAATCCTGCCTCGGGCATGGATGTGTGTGATGTCCTTAGGTTAGTTAGGTTTAAGTAGTTCTAAGTTCTAGGGGACTGATGACCACAGATGTTTAGTCCCATAGTGCTCAGAGCCATTTGAACCATTTTTCGAGCGGTTCTAGGCGCTTCAGTCCGGAACCGCTCTGCTGCTACGGTCGCAGGTTCGAAACCTGCTTCGGGCATGGATGTGTGTGTTCTCCTTAGTTTAAGTTAGGTTTAAGTAGTTCTACGTCTAGGGGACTGATGACCTCAGATGTTAAGTCCCATACTGCTTAGAGGCATTTGAACCAAGCTCCTCATTTGGCATCACAAGGCTGATCGTACCCACTGTTAGTCACATGCCCTTATAAACGCAGCCTTGCTTAATCAGAAAAATGTCTTCATCATGCAGAGACTGTAACACCCAAATGCAATAATGTCGCTGAGTGACGGCATCTGCATCGGTGAGTAGGTGCACTAGCAATACACTGTAACGTTTCAGTGTGAGCGCGTCCACAGCTCTGTTTGCAGCTGTCTGAAGTGCTAAATGCGCAAGGTTTTTATTGGATTTATTTCCAAGGCCTCTTTTTTCTCGCCTAAAACCGATACGTCACCTATCACAGGCACAGGAACGGACGGGGGCGTATGCAGCTATCGGAGCCTACCGACAACGGTATTCGTCACCGCGCAGCTTGGTTAAGTGAGACACACTGTAGACTCTCATGTTCTTGGTACCTGAAGTGATGCACCGCATACCAGCATTTATGTTGACACTCACTGTCATAGAGAAATATAATGTAAATGTGAAAATATATTTCTCTCAACTGCAAACTATTGACCTTTTAGGAAGGTTATCTGCACGTCAGGTCACTCCAAGTAGTGTAATTTGACAGCAGAGTTGCGTGTACAATATGATACATAATGGAATTCGGGTTTAGTCTTATACATGCTTCCAAAATTCTCTAGGACATTCGCAGTTAATACACGAAATATTTCTGAAACACTAAATTTTTTGTTACAAATTGCTGCAATAAATACATAAGAGATATTATACGAGTAAATTATGTAGGTTACGTGAAGGTAGGAATAAATGACTTGGGTTACGTGAAGGAAGGAATTATACTGGTAGTGTGAATGCCTTCTAAAGAAGAACTGCAATCTTGAGCTGGTTTGGTAGCTTCTTGTTGTAACTTCACTTCGATGCCTGTTATCACTCCTGTATGTTGACAACAGCCTACGAGGTGCTGCTGACATGTCTATGTAAAAAGTGTCACGCAAGCATACACGCAAATGCTTAAATCCAAACACATACATATTCAGTAACGCAAATAATAAACTTCCGTGTGTTTGTTGCACAAATAGTCCTAGTCTGTGTCAGTGTCACATTCAAAGACTCACTGTGATCTGACAAATTGAATTACCCGGGATAAAACGATTTATTGACACAGAGACAGCACAGATTCAAAAAATACACAACAGAAGAATCTCTTTATTCGCGCAAAGTAATGAATGCATTCGTCGTGGGATCTCAGTTTGGTTCCATATTCCCAGATTTCCAGAAGGCTTTCGACACCGTCCCTCATAAGCAACTTCTAATCAAAACGCGTGCCTATGGAGTATCGTCACAGTTCTGTGACTTAATCCACGATTTTCTGTCAGAAAGGTTACATATCGTAGTAATCGACAGAAAGTCATCGAGTAAAACGATACAAATCTAAAGGCTATCAACTCAAGTAAATACCTATGAATTACAATAACGAACAACTTAAACTGGAACTACCTCGTAGATAGTGTTGAAGAAGGCAAATCAAAAATTGCGTTTTATTCGCAGAACATTTAGGCGGCGCAGGAGTTCTACTAAAGAGATTGTCTACAATACGCTTCTCCGTCCTCTGCTAGGGTACTTCTGTGCGGTACAGGAGCATCTTTCGTTACCCGATAGGATTGACGGAGGATACCAAAAAAGTCTAAAGAAGGGCAACTCGTTTTGTATCATCGAGAATTAGGAGAGACTATATCACCCATGTGATACGTGAGTCGGGGTTGGCAGTCCTTAAGACAAGGCGTTTTTCCTTGCGGCGAGATCTTATCACGAAATTTCAAACACCAACTATATCGTCTGAATCCGAAAATATAATGTTGAAGCCCACCTACATAGGGAGAAATGATCATCGTAATAAAATAAGAAAAAACAGAGCTCACAGGGAAAGATTTAAGTGTTCACTTTTCTCAAGCGCTGCTGGAGAGAGAGGAAGTAGTATGAAGTTGGTTCAAAATGGTTCAAAGGCTATGAGCACTATGGGACTTGACATCTGAGATCATCAGTCCCCTAGAACTTAGAACTACTTAAACCTAACTAACCTAAGGACATCACACACATCCATGCCCGAGGCAGGATTCGAACCTGCGACCGTAGCAGCCGGTGAAGTTGGTTCTATGATCTGTCTGTCAGGCTCTTAAGTGTGAATTGCAGAGTAGTCGTGAAGATGAGGTCGTAGGTTGCGTTCCAAAAATTAACTTCAAATAGACGGAAGTGATGACACTTTCTGCAGGGCCTGACCATAATTTTGCAGGACAATGCTCAAGCACGTACAGTGCCAGCTGTTATTGATTTGCTAAGTGCTATACCACCTACTGCACTACCCTGGCTTAAGCCCTCGTAAATTCAGCTCGATTTCTAAACTGAAGGAAACACTTCACAGCATTCGCTTCAGAACTGCTACAAATTCGTCGGGCAATAGACGGCGCCGCTCGAACTGTCAACACAACTGGCACTGCTAAGGACAGTAAAACTTCGAAACACGTATCCAATTTGTACGAGCTAATAAAAAATTGTTGCCACTATTAAAGTTCTAACCCTCGTATTTACTATTACATAGATGACAAATGAAGTGAAATTCATTTGCGTACACTCCGAATTATTGTACAAATACGTAAATAGTACCAGTTTTCTGATGCAGATAAAGGAGCAGGTCGTACGCTGATACGATACTCGAATATCACGAATACGGTGATCAGGCGAGCATGGTTGTTTCGATGTTATTAGTGCGACAACGCTTCAACTTCGTGTGTGATCATTTTTTAGAAGCTTTTTAAGATATTATTTTGTAGTAGACCGTAATCAGGATGGTATAAAGCCCTAAACGCTACAGCTGCGTAGAACAACAATGGCGAGTATAGCTTCGTTCCATCGCGCGTAATCCCGGCCGAGTGTGCGAGCGATTCAAAGAACTCATTTTGTTCGCAGGTACGCACGTCATCAATAGTCAGGTGGTTACTGGAGAAGAATGAAAGGAAAGAAATAAGCAAAAAACTCCAATATCGACTCTACACCGGCTCTTAAAGCGCTCATATTGCAAGTCATTTATCGACTGCCCAAACAGAAAAGAGACAGTGCCGTGGAGTATTCAGTGAATGCACTGGTACCTTAATAGGTCTCGTCAGCACCTTTCAGGAATAATAAAGGGGGTGGATTGATAGTCAGCGGCAGCTTTATCACTATGCCACCTTATGATGGGGAATTACGGAAACTACATGCAGAATTAATTCATTCGCATAATTTGTTGCTTGAATCATGTTATGAAGGAGAGTTACGAGAATCCACATCGGGAAACATCACTAAATAATACTCACAACATAGTGTGGGCAGTGCTACAGAATACCGTTTTTAAATATTGCTGCTGTAGCGCTGCAGTCGATTATCAGCGCATGCGCACTGCTTAACTGTGTCAGTTACAGCACCATAATTGAAACGTTCGTCTACATTTACATTTGTTTGTACTATTGTAATAAGTACTAAAAATCTTGGAAAGAGTGAAGTACGTGCTGAGGTTCGTTATCTGAGTGAAAAAGACGTGAAGGCAGAGATCTTATTTCACACGTAGACACAGTAGATTAAAAAGTGAAGAGCCAAAGAAACTGGCACACCTGCCCCCGCGAGAGCACAGAAGTGCCGCAGCACGACGTGGCATGCCTAAAGTAGTGATGGAGGGAACTGACATCATGAATCCCACACGGTTATCCATGAATCTGTAAGAGTACGAGGGGGTGGAGATCTCTTCTGAACAGCAAGCACGCTTCAAGGTGTCCCAGATATGCTTAATAATGTTCGTGTCTGGGACGTCTGGTGGCCAGCGTAAGTGTTTAAACTCAGAAGAGTGTTCTTGAAGCCGCTCTGTAGCAATTCCGGATGTGTGGGGTGTCGACTGTCCTACTGGAATTGCCCAAGTCCTTCGGAATGCACAATGGACACGAATAGATGTAAGTGATCAGACAGGATGCTTACGTACGTGCCACCTGTCAGTGTAGGATCTACACGTATCAGGGTTCCCATATCACTCCAACTGCACACGCCCAACACCATTATACATTTGAACAGTCCACTGCTGACATGTAGGGTCCATGGATTCATGAGGCTGTCGCCATATCCATACACGTCCATTCGCTCGATACAATTTGAAACGAGACTCGTCCGACCAGGCAACACGTTTCCAGTCACCAACGGTCCAATTTTGGTGTCGACGGACCCAGACGAGGCGTAATGCTCTCTGTCGTGCGGTCATGAAGGGTACAAGAGTGGGCCTTCGGTTCCGAAAGCCCATATCGAGGATGTTTCGTTGAGTGGTTCGCACGCTGACACTTGTTGATGGCCCATCATTGAAATCTCCAACAATTTTCGGAAGGGTTGCACTTCTGTCACGTTGAACGACTCTCTTCAATAGTCCTTGGTCCCATTTTTGCAGGATTTTTCTCCAGCTGCAGCGATGTCGGAGATTTGATGTTTTATCGCATTTCTAATATTCGCAGTACACTCGTGAATTGTTCGTATGGCAAAATCCCTTCTTCATCGCTACCTCGGATATGATGGATCCCATCGCTCGTGCGCCAATTGTAACATCACGTTCAAACTCACTTAAATCTTGATAAGCTGCCATTGTAGCATCAGTAACCCATCTAACAACAGCGCCAGACTCTTGTTGTCTTACATATGTGCTGCTGACCGCAGCGCCGTGTTCTGCCTGTATACATATCTATGCATTTGAATACGCATTCCTGTACCAGTTTTTTGGTACTTGAGTGTAATTCAGTATCATAACACGTAAACAAAATTTCTAGTGAGATAATAGTTAGACTGCCTGGACCATCTGTAAAATTACATATAGTCATTTGGAAACATAGAACCCACTTGCTTTGAAGACGATGACGATGACGCTCACAAACCACTCATCCAAATCCAAGACGCATAAAATCCGCTACATAACAACAATTACAGTTATTGGTTCAATTGGCTCTGAGCACTATGGGACTTAACATCTGTGGTCATCAGTCCCCTAGAACTTAGAACTAGTTAAACCTAACTAACCTAAGGACATCACACACATCCATGCCCGAGGCAGGATTCGAACCTGCGACCGTAGCGGTCACGCGGTTCCAGACTGAAGCGCCTAGAACCGCACGGCCACACCGGCCGGCAATTACAGTTATTCTTATAATTTCCTGCACTGTGATCGCACAATCAAACTGTGGTCTTTCACGCTAAACTACATCTAGGGCGATCTACACATCATTCATACAGCACAACCACGACTTAAAAAATAATATAGAAACAAAATAGTTTCAGTGTTCTATATCTACATACATTAATAATTAAAACATTATGACCTCCATAGAATTTCGTTCAAATTTGGAACGCAATACAGCAGCGGCTCTACATGGCGTGGTTTCGACATAGGTTTCCGCAGATATGCGGCACCGCATGTCTACGGACATGTCACGCAATTTCCATAAATTACGCACCAATGGTTTGTGCAAGTTGAGCTGGCGCCCTATAGCAATCAAAATGCATTCAAGCGAGTTAATATCAGTTTAATTTGGTGGCATGATTCTGGCATTGTGATACGGACAATTATTTTCACAAATTTTACTGTTTTTGTCACAATTATTTCCGTGTGTCAGATCCCATAATATACTGCCGACGATTAAAATTACAGCACCATGAATGCGAGGCTCAGCTAACTTCATGAACTTGTCATTACGTATTTGGCTATGTAAATCTCATTTTAGTGCAAAAAAATGATTCAAATGGCTCTGAGCACTATGGGACTTAACATCTGAGGTCAGCAGTCCCCTAGAACTTAGAACTACTTAAACCTAACTAACCTAAGGACACCACACACATCCATGCCCGAGGCAGGATTCGAACCTGCGACCGTAGCGGTCGCGCAGTTTGAAGCGCCTAGAACCGTTCGGCCACACCGGCCGGCATTTTACTGCATTCATGAACGTACTACATACTTGGTAGTGTAAATATCGACGCTAGGAGAAAGCGCGGAAGCTCATTAAGATGAAACGGTTGTTTATAAGAAATTCTAAGTGCTAGAGCATAATATCGGTTCGCAGAATCCTCTGCAGAGAACTGATGAATGGTGCTAGCTCTGGCAATAGATCTTGAACCTAAACAGATTTAGTAACATATTCTGCATACCTAGGAAAAGAAATCCACTACTGCTCAAGTACACTATTGATGGCAAATTCCTGGAAGCAGTAATTACCGGAGAACTATCGTGAACGACCTTAAGTGGAATGACCAAATAAATCAAATAGCAGGAAAAGCAGATGCCAGATGGAGACTCATAAGAAAAATCTTAAGGAGACGTAACTCATTCAGCTTATAATGCTCTTGTTCGACCGATTCTTGAATCTTGTGCACCAGTCTGGGATGCTTACCAGGTAGGACTGATAGAAGAGATAGAGAAGAGCGGCGTGTTTCGTCACCGGAATCGTTTAATCGGCGCGAGAGTTTTACCGAGATGCTAAACAAAATCCCGTGGCAGACGTTACAAAAGAGGCGTTGTGCATCATGGACAGGCTTACTGTTGAAAATCCGAGAGAGCTCGTTCCTCCCACATACAACTAGCGAAAAGATGACGATGAGAACATTCTAGAAAGTAGAACTAGTAGAGAGGCTTGGCGACGGTGATTCTTCCGATGCGCAGTTCGCGAGTGAAACAGGGAAGGAGGAAGCATTTAACGGTACCAGAAGTACCCACCATCACACACCGTCAATGGCTTGCAGAGTATGATGAAGCTGTAGATGTCAGTGCAGCCGCACAACGTGCATAGGAGTAACGGGTTCCGTCTACACGGAAAGAGACGAGTGTTTTGGAATCTCGGCTCTACAAGACTATCACACGAGCAGACAGACATGTTGTTCGCTCCAAAGTGCGGGATGCTACTGCCACGACCATTGCTGCGGCAGCAGAGAGGAAAGCAACAACAGCGATGCGCCGAACGGCAACACAGCGCACACGAGTGCCACGACATCGTTAATTAAGTGCTGTTCTGGTTCTGCGTACAGCGTCAGTTTCGTGCCCCCGTGGTGAATGGAGGTTGACAGATTGTATTCGTCATCATCATTCTGGTGCAGCATGCCACTTGATGCTACGGTGTGTCAATGCGTTTTTGTGGCGATATTTTTCAACAAGATCACGCAAGGCCTAATGTTGTCCTTGCTGGTCTGACATACCTCGACACAGAGGATGTAAGAGTGTTGCCGTGGCCGGCACCTTCTGCAGATCTGTCACCCATCGGAAACATCTGATCATGTGTTGCTGACAAATCGGCAATTCAGCAGTCGCGAGCCACTATGATCATCAATTAACTGCGGAATGGATACGAAGTTGCATGGAGTATTGTCATCCAAGCTCATGCGGTGCACTGCCCAGCTGAATTAGAACCATGCTTGCCGCCAGGGTTGACAGCTCTGTGTACTTAATTACGCACCGTATATTGTATACCCCCAAATGACCTAGAAATGTAATCAAATACTTGTGGGACACAAATACACGTAGACTTTGCGGGTTGTTAGGGGATATAAGTGTACATATTTTTATTGCTGACAGAAGGCAGTGTACTGAACAACATTACATCAGGATTTACTTCATTTGCATAGTAATAATTATAGCTATACTGTGTTGGTTGGTTAGTACTTGCAAACACAACGGGCAAGAGCCAGCCATTAACGCTTATTTTGCCCCGGGGCAGCTGCTCAGGTGATGAAATATGGATGCGTGGACGCAAAGCGATTATTCTGTACCGACTGCTGTAGCCCACTGAGCGGTGCAGTTACGACCATGCAGAAACCATCAGTTAGTAAAAGACGTGACGTGTTTGTGGAAAGACTGTTGTATGCAGAGAAAAAACGAATTACACAGGAAAGTGGGTATGTATTAAGGTGACAAAAATCACACTGCGTTTATGCCCAAAATACTCTATATGTACTAGAACACATATTTATTTACGTAAGTTTATGTACAGTACCATTTACAACTATCATCCGACTGGGTCACTGCAGAGGTCCAGACAGGCCTTCTTACTCCTGGTAGTTTCCCCTAGTTCCGGGTAAACTCTTGTCTCGATAAATGTGAATGTGGACACCGCCACCCGGCTGGAAGCCCGAGAACTCTTCGCCACCTCGTGTCTCGATGTTGCTAGTTCCCCAGCTTGGGACACTGGGTCACCACAAGTTCTTCCAACCATACTCTATACGACCATTACATAAAACTGCTTATTCGGTATTTGATGTTTCTGTTTAGTCAGGTTTCCCTTGATCGTAAGACAAAGGCAAGAACAACTAATCCCTTCTCAGTATTACCAATTTGGAACCACGCAGCATCACTACTAACTCGCTTCGTATCTTGAGAGGGTAGTATTTATTTTCTCGTCTGTATTATTTGCCTTACGCTCGAATACTGCACGTTAGTCATTGTTGTTGTTGTTGTTGTTGTGGTCTTCGGTCCAGAGACTGGTTTGGTGCAGCTCTCCATGCTACTCTATTCTGTGCAAGCTTCTTCATCCCCCAGTACCTACTGCAACCTACATCCTTCTGAATCTGCTTAGTGTATTCATCTCTTGGTCTCCCTCTACGATTTTTACCCTCCACGCTGCCGTTCTATACTAAATTGGTGATCCCTTGATGCCTCAGAACATGTCCTACCAACCGATTCCTTTTTCTAGTCAAGTTGTGCCACAAATTTCTCTTCTTCCCAATTCTATTCAGCACCTCCTCACTGGTTACGTGATCTATCCATCTAATCTTCAGCATTCAGTTAGTCATACAAGCATTGAAATGAAATAGACGATCAGGCACAGGCGCATGAGAGGATAGTAGATAAAATTATTATTGACAGTGTCAGAAGTGAAAGTATGAGTGACTGAATTCATATACCATATAACATTTATGATCAAGCTGTCTTCTCTGATTCAATGCTTGTTGGGAAAGAACAGTGGTTGGTCCGAAAAGTTATTAAATCAATAAGGTACACTGAACATGAATCAAACAACTAACACAATGGATAGCTAAACTGCGAAAATCTGCATAGTATTGAACTATCAGGAGCCGTAAGATGAGGTAAAGTAGAGCTTGGACAATGACTGGAATGGCTTGGTCAGATATGCTATTTGTTAAAGGACACAGCCCAGTTCTTAGCGAAAAACAACACATATTTCAAGCGCTGGGGGCGCTCAGTACATAAGGGAAGTGGCCTTGGAATTTGTTTTAAAATTAACTACTGCTGGAATATGAAAGTGTATTAGGGGAAGGAGGAAAAAACCAGAGCCGTGCGAGTAGGAGAGAATTTTGTGAAAAACCTGCTGATAGAACTTGAGGAGTCTGCACGTAATATCACCTGTGATGATTTTTTTTTAGATTTTTGGATTTAGCACAGTATTTGTTGCCATAAGATCTGACTCTAGTCTCTACTATCCGAACAAACGCAGGTGAACTGTCTGCCGATTTTATTACACCCAAAGAACGTGAAGTATACTCTACATTATTTGGTTTCCGATCAGATATGATGATAGCCTGTTATATTCCTAAAATAAAAAGAAAAAAAAAAAGGCTGTTACCGTCCTTAGCTTTCTTCATGACCAACTAACGGTGTCATCATCACAAGTAAAGTAGTTATAATGATATACAACGCCACAAAGGGCGGCAATGACGCCATGGACCAGTGGATGCGACGCTTCAGTAGAAACAAGGCACTGGCCTGAGACATCGGACTTCCATCATCGATCTGAGAAAGCAACTAGCAGGGGTAATGGAGTCAATGATTTCATTACTATCGCCAGTGAAACCACCAACTAAGAAACGTAGAAGATGCACATATTGTGTAGAGAAGGAAGATGAAAAAATCAAATTACATTTTATAAGTGCACCAAATCTGTATGCTCTGAACATTTTGTAAACCCTGCGCAAATTTGCGATAAGAATAAAAATCATCATTAAAAGTGTAAAAATTATTTTAAAACTATTTATATCTCAAGGTCGTTCACATCATAAGTAGTCAAAACAGCGTCAATGTATGACAATTTAAACAACAAGGTCCTGAGCGGCCCGAATAGTAAGCAACGCTACACAGATTTTCTGGTAAGCAGAGGGTTAAACATAATTTAAAATAGTAAATTGACATCAGTTCAAATTTCAAAACAATCTTCAGATAAAATCTGTGTATCAACAGAACTTAAAATACACAATAAATATTACATCAGACCCCTGCTCACAAGTTTTACGAACACCAATATCACTCGTGGCACAATTTAAGATTTACCAAGTACGCAAATATTAGACAACTTCAACACAAGCTTATGTACAGAGCGCCTTCAGGTGAACGCCAAATAAGGAGACGAAAATTGTTCACTTAAAATGGCCATTACTTAACTAAAAGATTGATCTACAGCTACCTCAGTGCTTTTGCAGTGGCGGAAGCTTGTAATCATATTTTATTTCACACTTAAGCTCTGCGTGCACTTCTTGGCGGTACATTACACACATCATTAAACTGGCATGAAACAACCTGAATCATAAATCAGTTATCAACGGCCCCATACATACACACAACACAAATGGCGTACACAAGGGGAGACCCACTGACAATAATTACAACATGAACAGATAAAATAAACAGATCAGCAGCTATTGAATAGATAGAACTACTCCGCATGGAGTGGACAAGGACTCGTCCATAAATGCAACCAGGAGGCAGAGACAGTGTAGTGAAGGCTTTACAGACCTTCCAGCTTCACTTTGACCGCCAATCTCTTCTGGACAACGGATACAGGACCCGAAAGCGTGGACACCGTTCCCTGTAAACACGTCTACGAACACTAGTAGACTGTGACCAGCGAACTCTTGAATTCTGAAGAGATGGTTCTTTTCAAACAAACGGCCCTCAGCCCCAGCGAGGCCGCGCTATCACTTTCACACGACAAGTTACTCTCTGGCAAAGAGAATCTATACCACCACTGACTCCTGCAGAGAGGCACGAAGTCGGAAAGATACAAAATAACTTTCGGGAGCGTTCCGCGCAAGACATATTAGGAAAAGAGAAAAAAAGGTATGTGCATCACAAAATTAAGTAGCGCAGTTGTATCCAACCGTTCTCCAAATTCTCTCTGTACTTGTACAGATTATAATGATGACCAGCGTGTCTTAATACTAAGAATACAATGTACTCTGAGTGAAAGTAATGATATGGTATCAACAGTAACGTCTCAGACTGTCTGAAAATATTTGTAACTCAGTAAGGAGTGAGATCTCAGACAACCCACTCTACCCCTTGCGTAGAGCCAGGAATAAAGATAGAAAATAAAAAATAATATCATATTCGAACAATTAGTTGCGACAAGAGTACAAGAAGCTATGTCCGAGAAACTACGAACTAGACACATCAACAAAACATCTCACTGTTTAAAATTCTACATTATCGTCGACTACAGGAAAAAGTCGAATTATGTCATTCCTAAATTTGCGTTGTTTCATTTTATGCACAGTAATAAATATAGACTGCCCAGTCACATTAATGCGACCACCTGTCAAAAGCCTGAATCCTGAATAAACACCTTCTGCAGTGCGGACTATTGTAAGACCAGCAGGAAGAGAGTAAGTGGGGTTGTGGAAGGTACCAACAGGGTTATGGATTCATACCGATTCCAGTGCTGTGTGTACCTGCGCTGGATTTCTCGGTTGAGGATCCATGGCTCGATCGAGTTGGTCAGACAGATTCTCAATTGGGCTCAAACCCAGGGAGTTTGGTGGCCAGGGGAGTACGGTTAACTCATCTTCGCTCATCTTCATACTCTTCTAATCACGCACATACGAGGTGTGACAGTAAAGTAATGAGACTGATTTTCTTCGCAAGATGTGGCAACCCTGCAGGGTTGTGTAGGCACAGTATCTTTGACGTTGATCTATAAGCTGCTTCTAGTCCAAGCGGCACATCGACGCAACTGCTCAGTCGTGAGTTGTGCTGTAATAAGTTAACAAGTGTTTGTGCCTCTCGTCACGGAAGAATGTGGCAACCGATCTGTTACAGCAAACGGAAATCAATAAAGAATTGTTGAGCCGTGTTATCACTGGTGACGAAAGTTGGTTTTTTCAGTACGATCCAGAGACAAAACGCCAAAGTTCGATATGGAGCTCAAACGGATCACCCAAACCAAAAAAACTCGCATGTCAAAGTCAAAAGTGAAATGCATGCTTGTGTGCGTCTTTGATTCCAAGGTAATTGTTCATAAAGAGTGGGTACCTCCTGGACAAACAGTTAACCAATATTACTAAAAAGAAATTTTAGAAAGACTTCATAAAAAAGTTCTTCGTTGACACGATAATTGGATTCTGCATCACGACAATGCGCCATCCCATACTGCTCTGTCAGTTCAGCAATTTTTAACTTCAAAACAAATTTCAGTACTACCACAGCCACCTTATTCACCAGATATCGCTCCATGCGACATTTTTCTATTTCCAAGAGTCAAAACGGCAGTCAAGGGACACCATTTTCAAACAAAACAAGATGTCCAAGAGGCTGTGACGAGGGTCTTGGAGGATATTACAGAAGATGAGTCCCAGAAATGGTACCATCAACGGCAGAAGCGCTGGAAAAAATATGTGCAATCAGAAGAAAATTGACTAAAACGGTAAGCAACATTTTTTTTTTCACATCAGTCTTATTAATTTACTGTCGCACCTGGTACACTTCGAGCTGCGTGACATGTTGCGTTGTTTTGATGGTAGATTCAATCGTACTGCATGTAACTACGGACATGGTCCCCAAGAATAGACACATACTTGTGCTCATCCATTCTGGTTTCCAGAATGACGAGATCACTCAGGGAATGCCACGGAAACATTCCCCCAGACCACAACGCATCCAGGGTGTTTGCTTTCACAACGTACTTGCCAACGGCCATCTGGCGTGTTGCTACACACCAGTGAAATCAAGGACACAGTAAAACTTCTGCTCACACACACCTTTATTCTCACACGTCCATTTTACAGTTACCATTGAAAAATATCCGCTGCAGAGGGCAGCACAATGTACAGACTTAACAGAACACCAACAAATGGCGTAGGAGTCTTCATGCCCCGACATCCTCCCCACCCTGGTCCATCTCGAGGGGGATGACCAGCTGGACCGGTCGACAGATCTTCATACCATCTGGCTGGCGGAGGATGATGCACCGTCTTTTACTGTCTCTGCCATGCCGCACTTCTTCTACCACAGCCCTCTTCCACAAGTGCCGTGGTTTGCTGTCTTCTTGGAGCAGAACAACCTCTCCAATTCTCGGTTTCCTTTGCGAAGGGTATCCCTCATGATATTGTCTTAGCAGCAGGAGGTATTCTGTCTTCCACCTGCGCCAGACGTCATCATTGACCTTTTGTCTGAGTCGGAACTCCTTGGCAAGGTCTTTTCTAGTTGCTGGCTCTGGCCCACATGGAATTGTTACTAATTTCCCACCATTTAGAAAGTGGGCTGGCGTCAATGCAGTGTCACTCTCTCCTTGAGTGATGGGTCGTGAGTTTATTGCGGCTTCTATGCTGATCGAGGTGGTGTTTAAGCTCTCTTCATCCACCTGAGAGCGACCAAGAACTTTCCTCAGGCAGCACTTGACTGAGCCTATCATGCGTTCCCACCAGCCTCCCCCTCGCAGCTTGTTTTGTAAGGAGCGAAGACGCGCTTCAGCAGTTGTGCGGTTGCTGGAGAGAGGCATATCCTTCTTTCGAGGCAGAGATACAACTCTGCTGCCATATTCCACACAGTATGATTCTCGGAATTCCTGATAAATAGGGTGGTCCATGGGTTTTAATGCTCGCTCTTGATGTCCTGTTATCCCGATTGTCTCCAGGTCCCAAAATCGGCGCACTGACTCATCAGATATATCACTGCAGCAACCCTGAATAAAGTTGACAGTTGCTCTGTTGATGGTGGTGCTAGATCTGTTTCCACTGAGAACATATCCAAAGATTGTTGGGAGAAGAACCAATGATGGTGTTACCTTGATTGGTTGTTCCAAAGTCACGATTCTCCAGTAATAATCAGCTCCAATCAGGATCTCAATAGGTAGATCTTCACTGTCTCCTTTAGGATCTGCGAGTGGTGTACCACCCCTCAAGGCCATATCCCCTACATCTTGTGGCACTGTTGGTGGCTGTGAAAAATTATTTGTGCTTTCAAAGGTTGTTATTGATATGTGGGAATTAGTGGAGCACCCCATCATATTAAACTGCACCTTCTTCCTTGAGAGTGATGAACTGTAACAGGATTCGAAAGTAGTTATCTCGAGAGTAGTGCTTCCAATGACACTTTGTTGGAGAGATTCGATCAGTGAATGGTGAATGAAACTCGATTGACTCCCTGTGTCCAGGATGGCACGTGTCTGTTTGCTCTTACCAGTGGGTCCTGTGATACTTACACGAGCAGTCTGCAGGTATGTGAAGTTAGAAGTCATAGTTTCAATTTTATTTACTGTTGTGGTATGGCTACTACAGATAGAAATGTGATGCTCCCCCTTACATTTCGCACAGGACGCTTTTCCCCGTTTGAAACACTGATTTCTGTTGTGGCCACGTCTCAGGCATAGAAAGCAACGGTTCATTGTCTTGAGGGCGTCGATTCTTGCCTGCAAGCTTGCAATCTTTTGGCAGTCTTGGCCCCAGTGCCCTCTTTCGCCGCAATACACACAGAAGGGCTCTGAATTCTGTTGTTTCTTCTTGTCCCTCTTCGTTTTAACCTTTACATGGAAGGCAGATGCTGTTGGTACGTAATTTTCGCGTGGTACAGTATCTCCACGAATTTGGCGTGTGTTGATAGCTCCTTCCACCTCTTCATTTAAGAACTCCATAAGGTGGGTGAGGTTCCCTTCTTCAATCTTTTGCCTTCGGGCATGAACAAGCCAATTTTTGCAAATTTCTTCAGGAAAGGCTCGAAGAAGTTTGGGTGCAAGCACTCTCCCATAAGAGTCCACATTTTCTCCTAGTGCTCGTAGTGCTTGGATGCGCTTATGGCACTCAATGTAGGTGGAATTGAGAGCCTCTGGACTGCCTGAAGTCGAAGTGTTAAGATTCTCCAAGAAATCCAGGTGACTTTGAATAATTCTGTTCTTATCCCCATATTTGGATTTCAAAATTTGCTTAGTCTGCTCATATGTATCAGCTGTAACAGCAATGCCATCGACCAAGTCCTTAGGTTCCCCATCAAGGTAACCACGGAGGAATACATGCTTGTTCATTGTTGACACCATCGGATTCTCGTCTATGGAAGCTGTGAATTGCTCCCAAAATCGAGGCCAAGCTTCTATGTCCCCTGAAAATGGGTGCAGTTTGATAGCAGGCAATCTTAGGTCCCAACAGGCGTGTTGTTGAGCCGCTGACGTCGCGTTTCTGTCTCCTGAGCGCGCTCCTCCTAGAAGGCCTTTCGCCTTTCGGAGGACCCGTTTGCATTTATCAGTATATTCCTCACAAGCTTCCGTGTCGGCTTCGTATTCAAAGTCATCCAGCAAGTCCTGTATTGTATCGTTGAGTCGGGTCAACTCTTCTACTGTTTCCTGAAGGCGTTCCTGGAGGTGTTCTACTTCTTCTGCAGCTGTAGAACCATCGAAGGCGTTTAATTGGCTGACGAAACGCGTCGCATTCGATCGCAAGGTCGTCCGCTTCCGGCGCAGCCTCCCCAAGTTCGTAGCTACTTCTTCTGCCATGGTGAATTGGTGGTTTTGCTTTCTGTCGCGAGAGTGCGTTCAAGGTCAAGACACCCCGTCAGTTGGATGCTATCGCTAAGGGATGGCGCTGTCCTGGAGTGTGAACCGTTAGCAGCCCCCTAGTGGTGTTTGTAGTTCTCAACAGATGACGTGACCGTGCAATTTTCAACTTCCGCGACCTTTAGTAGTGGTCGCTGCTACTAACAGATGGCGCTGCAGTCTACCAATACTTTAGCAAGTCCCATTTGTGCCTTGCAAATAATACGCCAACTGCTCTCTATTGCTCTGCCACCAACAAACATGCACCAAGTAACATCACATACAAATCAATCGCCCCACAGTGTCCTTTGCTACAGTGTCAGAGCAATGCCGCAACTTATCTGTGTGAGCTGAAAGTGGCGTGACGTGACCGGATTTTGAGATTGAAGTCGCTCAAAACCTTCTCCGCCGGCGTCGAGTCCTCTTTAATGTGTAGTAGCACTCTATCTCTTCATGTTCTCCCGGGTTTCGACACCAAAATGTTGCTACACACCAGTGAAATCAAGGACACAGTAAAACTTCTGCTCACACACACCTTTATTCTCACACGTCCATTTTACAGTTACCATTGAAAAATATCCGCTGCAGAGGGCAGCACAATGTACAGACTTAACAGAACACCAACAAATGGCGTAGGAGTCTTCATGCCCCGACATGGCGGATGGAGCATAAAACGTAATTCATCTGGAATGCCCACCTGTAACCACACAGTGAACGTCGGACGTTGATTTTCGGTAATGGCGTTCAAATGACAGCAGTCAGCACGAGTGCATGAAACAAGCTCCTGCTGCGGAGGCCCATAGAAACGTTCGCTGAACGATCGTTGAGGAGACTGTTGGTAGCCCCTTGGTTCATCTGGTCCGTCAGTTGCTCACCTGTAATTATATCTGCAACCGTCGTTCAGCTTGTCAGACATTGCCGGTGGTGGACCGAAGTTGCCGTGGTGCCTATTTTGGATAGCGCCATTTTTCCATGCACGGTATACTTTACTGAAAGCGGCAGGCGAACAGTTTACAAACTTAACTGTTTCGGCTTCCACCCTTGAACCGAAATCAAATGATCGTGCCATTTTGGACGTCAGATAGACCGCTCCGTTTCTCCATTACGACTGCACTGTTTTCCGTGTCGCCCAGCACGGTTTACACTGAAGTGGCTGATTGTTTCAAATGGCTCTGAGCACTATGGGACTTTACATCTAAGGTCATCAGTCCCCTAGACTTAGGACTACTTAAACCTAACTAACCTAAGGAAATCACACACATCTATGCCTGCGGCAGGAGTCGAACCTGCAACCGTAGCAACAGCGCGGTTCCGGACTGAAGCGCCTAGAACCGCTCGTCCACAACGTTCGGCTGAAGTGACTGACGACATATCAATGTACACATATACAGATGGCGGTAGCATCGCAAACACAAGGCATAAAAGGGCAGTGCATTGGCGGAGTTGTCATTTGTATTTAGGTGACTCATGTGTAAACGTTTCCAATGTGGTTAGGGCCGCACGACAGGAATTAACAGACTCTGAACGAGGGATGGTAGTTGGAGTTAGATGTATTGATCATTCCATTTCGGAAGTCGTTAGAAAATTCAATATTCCGACATTCACACTGTGAAGGGTGTGCCGGGAGTACCAAATTTCAGGCTTTAGCTCTCACCATGGACAACTCAGTGGTCACCGGCCTTCACTTAACGATCGAGAGCAGCAGCGTTTGCAAAGAGTTGTCAGTGCTAACGGGCGAGCAGCACTGCGAAAAATAGCCGCAGAAATCAATGTGGAACGTATTACGAAATATCCGTTAGTACAGTGCGGCGAAATTTGACGTTATCGGGCTGCGGCAGCAGACGACCGACGTAACTGCCTTTGCTAAGAGCACGAAGTTGCCTGCAGGGCTTCTCCTGGACTCGTGACCATATCGGTTGGGCCCTAGACGACTGAAAAACCGTAGCTTGTCGGATGAGTTCCGATTTCAATTGGTAAGAACTCAGAACTCGTGGTAGGTTTCGAATGTGGCGTAGATCTCAGAAAGCCATCAACCCAGGGTGTCAACAAGGATGTCGGTGGTGGCTGCATAATGGTGTGGGCTGTGCTTACTGGGTCCTCTAGTCCAATTTAATATAACATTGACCTTTTACAGCCTTTTACCGAGTGCATGTTCCCAAAAAAAGATAGAATTTTTGTGGATGACAATGCATCATGTCATCGGGCCACAATTGTTCGTGACTGATTTGAAAAAAACATTCTGGAGACTTTGAGCGAATGACTTGGCCACCCAGATCCCGTTAAGCATTTGTGGGAGTGGGACATAATCGTGAGGTCAGTTCGAGCACAAAAAAAACAGCTTCGGCAACACTTTCACAGGTATGGGTAGAGGCACCATGGCTCGTTATTTCTGCAGGGGACTTCCAACGACTTGTTGGGTCCATGTCACATCGAGTTGTTGCCGTACGCCGAGGAGAAGGAGGACCGACATGATACTAGGAGGTATCACATGACTTTTGTCATCTCACCGTATATACCCTGCTCTGTTCGTGCTGCCATCTGCTGTCTGTAAGTGGTTACTGCACGTTCAAGTCGAACGTAGGCGGTGGTCACATCAATGCGACTGGACCGTGCATCGTTTTCACTTAATTGTTTAATAACAATATACTTACAAACAGGACAAGCGCACACATTATTAGCAATGTGAACTATGGCTATGACTATGGACCACCTCATGTTCCAAATCTAATGGTAATCTGCTTGGAACCATCCGTTTATTAGCTACATTTTTAGTAAGAGAACTAGTGATATCTTTTTTATCGTGAAAAACTATCCTTTGCGAAAATGGACAAAATTTCAAACTTGCGATATAACAAAGAAATTCAAAATAGTTGTTGTGCGCATTGTCTTTTGTTTCCTGGTCAAATTTTTCGTGAGGGTAGGTGGAATTCAGACGGTGCCAAATGTGGTGAATAGGGTGTACGTTCCTGCAATTTGTATCTCACATCCCAGTTTTCCAGTTCCAGACTTAACTTTTAAAGTGGGTACCTTGTCGTGGTGATTTTATTATCAGTTTGATATTATAGTACACTTGTGGTCTTTCGAGTCGGGAGGGAACTTAAAAATTGGCCTTTAAAAGGCTACCTAAGCTATAGTGCATACGCGCCGTGTAAGCTTTTGAATATACTTCTGCCTTCTTGCACCACCGGCATAGTCGATATCAATTACGAGGGCTATTCGGAAAGTAAGGAACGATAGGTCGCGAAATGGAAACCACAGTGAAAATCAAAACTGTTTTATTTGCAACAGTTAGATACAACTTCCAGATACAGTACTTATCTGCATAGTCGCCGATCCGACTTAAAAGTCTGTCGTAGCGTTGTACCAACTTTCAAAAAACCTCGTTATAGAAGGCAGCCGCCAGTGCTTTCCGCCGATTCTCTACGCTGGTCTACAGCTCGTTGGCTGTGCCAAAATGTTGTCTTCATAGCCAGCGGTTCATGTGAGCAGAGATGAAACTCAGAGGGAGACAATTATGGGCTGTATTATGAGTAAACGAACATTTGCAACTGAAAACGATGCAGGAGCATCTTAATTGCCCCTACAGAATGTGGCTGAGAATTGTGTTGAAGAAGAAAACGCACGACAGTTATGTAACGTTGGTTGCATAGCTTCAGGCGAAATTTCTCACCAGGCCCTCGTACATGGCGGGAGACACTATTGTTCTAGGTATCTTTATGTGCCCCTGTGCGCTCAGAACTAAAAAGAACGACGTAACGCGATCGATGGGCATACTAGAGACACTGCCCAACACACCTGTGCAAAACTTCATCGGATCTTCACTGTGGTTTACGTTTCGTGACCTATCGTTCCTTACTTTCCGAATAACCCTCGTATTTGATGCACATTTCTCTCTCTAGCTAAAATCGCTCTTGACTATTGAACACACCTTGTTTTTGCACTTACGAATAATAAAATTTATCTTTGTGTAAACTGCCCATAAAAATTTTGTAAAATTTAACACTGTAAAATTAACAACTTTTTTTGGTGTGTGTGTGTGTGGGGGGGGGGGGGGGGGGCAATCTTCGTACTACGAGATTACTGTGCTTGTAAGATTTTAAGTTTGGAGCGAAATGTAAATGTAATTAGTTTTTACATAATGTTTTTACATAATTTTAACAAAAGTCATTTTTCCTTCGATACCCTCACGGGAAAGATTAAACTACTAATATTTACGAAATTAAAAATTTTCAAAAATCTCACCGACTAAATCGGTGGAATAAGTGGGCAAGAGAATATTCAAAATCTCGCATAGTGTGAATTCGCTGTAGCGTAGGTAGCTTTTGTTGGACAATTTGATGCTGTTACTCGGACTGACAGGCCACAAGTATCCTGTATCAAATTGTGCGTCTCACCTTCCCCTGCACCACTGTGTTACGTTGTATACAGGGTGGTCAGGAAAGCTTGTATAGGTGTTGGAGGATGGGCTGTCCTGAGAAATTACTGTTAAGAAAAAAATTCGATACGTTGCGCCGTTGCCGAGTTAATGAGCACCGAAGTTGGCTGGGGAAAGACCGCGACGGTTTGGTACTTCGTCAAACAGATACTGACTTTCCTACTACGGGTGACACCGACGCACGTCACCGCACAAACAACTTTTGTCGGACTAGATGTACAGAGGAGGACCGAGACCAAGCCATCACGCGGATCCGAGAATATGCGATCCATTAATTATTCAGTGAAAGAGACTAAAGGATATACTTGATTATGGTAAATAAATGTAGGGACGCCTTTATGCAATAGTTAGGAACGCCTAGTGTAGACAATATTTTTCGAACTTTTTTGTGGACGCCGAGTTACCACTACTACTGTAAACCCAGTTTGTGAGTTCGTGAAAAGGCTTCTGGTGCAGTACACTGCTAAGACAGTTTCTCCCTGCCACTATTACACAGATTTGCCCCAGGTAACAGGATAGGAGAACGAAGGTTCTACAACACCCCAACAAAGTAGTAACGAAGTCACACAAATGAGATAAAAGGTATACTTGTCTTTGTGACTAGTTGAAACATGAAGTCTGCAACACTGCATGTAATACTGTATAACGCAAAGAAGGCCCTCAATGGCTAAGTGCAAATAATCGTAGGTATACTTCACAGTACACGGCAAATGCAATTTACAACAACTGTATGTTAATTTCTAAGAGTTCACTAAACAACGTTCCCTGTCTACGTCAGCCCTGGACGATGATCTATAACCAAGTGGGTGAAAGCTGCTCTTCTCTCTTCTGTGTATTGTCGCCGTCATGGCGGACTGTAGTCTGCCGGCAATTGGCCAAGGAGAAGCTGATATCTTCATCCTCAGCGCCGCTTGTGGCGCTGGTGGACTTCGCGCAAGTGGCGAGTCTATGGCACTGCCACCAACTCGCATCATTGCGCCTGTGGTGCTTTTGCCCTGGCTGTGTCTCGTTCGGATGACACAGCAGAACTAGCTCTGAAGTGCACTAAACGACCCGCTGCGAAGCTGGATCATCTATGCGAGAGACGATGAACATGTTGTAACTCTAATTACTTTACACCGAACAACGGTGACCCGACAAAACACGAGAAGATGCGCTACGATAATGCAGCAACGCGAGGATCCTAGTTGCAACTACTAGTGGAGCGAATGTTTACTTCCTTTCAATAGGCGGACGGACCTCCTTTTTATTTACTTACTTAGTAGCGCGACCTGACGTATATATTGACTAAGGAAAAAAGAAAGATTCCTGCTTCTGAATAGCGTTCAGTTTGTTTTCTGCCCCAACCCCCCTCTCCCTACCCCAACTTCTTCCTTTCGGATCGAAAGGAGCCCAGACACGACCTCTGCCAATTGTTAAGGCCATCCAAAAAGAATAGTTAAAGCGACCCCTCGCGATTAGCAGGAAATTCAGGCTCGACTCCGGTCCGGCACAAATTTTCGTGTGTCATATTCGTAATATAAGATGAACATAAACAAAAGAAAACCAGGGTAATGGAATGTAGTCGAATTAAGTCGGGTGATGCTGAGGGGATTAGATTAGGAAATGAGACACTTAAAGTAGTAAAGGAGTTTTCCTATTTGGGGGAGCAAAATAACTGATGATGGTCGAAGTAGAGAGGATATAAAATTTAGACTGGGAAATGCAAGGAAAGCGTTTATGAAGAAGAGAAATTTGTGAACATCGAGTATAGATTTAAGTGTCAGGAAGTCGTTTCTGAAACTATTTGCATGGAGTGTAGCCGTGTATGGAAGTGAAACATGGACGATAAATAGTTTGGACAAGAAGAAGCTTTCGAAATGTGGTGCTACAGAAGAATGCTCATAACTAATGAGGAGATATTGAGTAGGATTCGGTAGAAGAGAAGTTTGTGGCACAACTTGACTAGAAGAAGGGATCGGTTGGTAGGTCATATTCTGAGGCATCAAGGGATCACCAATTTAGTATTGGAGGGCAGCGTGGAGGGTAAAAATAGTAGAGGAAGACCAAGAAATGAGTACACTAAGCAGATTCAGAAGGATGTAGGGTGCAGTAGGTACTGGGAGACGAAGAAGCTTGCACAGGATAGAGTAGCATGGAGAGCCGCATCAAACCAGTCTCAGGACTGAAGACCACCACAACAACAACAAAATATTCGTAATTGTGACAACATTTCGTAATTATCTCTGTCTCTTTATGTGCCTTATTTTCCTTTCTCTTCGTGGTTCATAGGTGATGTAGTGAAGGAAGTTAACTCGCCCAGTTGTATTTTCTAGACAATGAACAATGTATCGATTTCGAGGATTAGAACAAACTGTTGGCCGCAGTGCTTCACACACAGCCGGTGGCCGGCGTGCGGCGGCGGTTTAGGGCTGGGCTGGGCGCTCGTTAAGGCACGCGACCCTCGGCTGTGACACGACCCACCTGCAACTTCCTACCGCAGCACCGGCAGCTGATGCGGCCGCCGCCACCGCACCGCGCCGCGCTTCGCCATCACAATGGCGGCGCTATTCAAACTGCGTATCGATTTCCATTGCCTTGACAAGGATGCTGCTGCCTCGCCGCCTCGGCACAGCAGCGGGGTGGCGCAACGCGAGAGATGTTGGCGAGTGGGGCGGGGGCGCGGATTGCTGGAGGGGGGGGGGAGGAGGCGAGGCGCCCAGCTGACGCCTCATCTGCGTCCTGTCCGGGTCGCCACATAGATATGTCGGCCAGTCGTGAATGAAGGCTTCCCAGTCGCCGGCGACACGTGTGGCAGTACACGACGGATTTGCGACGTGTTGTCACGCTCTGGTTCAATAGCGTGTAGCGCTGGACGAGATACGAAAGCTGTGAGGTAATTATTCTTCGAGATTCGAGGCATTAATTGTTAAGAATTTCTTCCCGTATTTGCACAGTTATGCCAAATGACAGCGTGTGATTGATCTCATATGTTATCGGCGTTGATGATGTAGAATGTTATGGCAAATATTCTACCGGATTGTTGTGTCTTCTCGACACAATATTTCGAGAGCATAACTAGTAAAAGTGAAGATAAATTACAGTACCTAATGATCACAGAGTCCGCACCGATAGCTGAGTGGTCAGCGTGGCGATCTGTCACGCCAAGGGGCGCGGGTTCGATTCCCGGCTGGGTTGCAGATTTTCTCCGCTCAGGGACTGGGTGTTGTGTTGTTCTCATTATCATTTCATCATGATCACTGGAAGGCAACGGGAAACCACCACTTGAATTACTTCCTTAGACGCTCATGCGGTGGACCTCTCTGACGAGGCTTCCCCCATGACAACACCTGCCGTAAGGCAGAACACAAAAGTAAAGTTATGGTTTCAATGGCTCTGAGCACTATGGGACTTCCGAGGTCATCAGTCCCTAGAACTTAGAACTACTTAAACCTAACTAACCTAAGGACATCACACACAACCATGCCCGAGGCAGGATTCGAACCTGCGACCGTGGCGGTCACACGGTTCCAGACTGTAGCGCCTAGAACCGCTCGGCCACCCCGACCGGCAGTAAAGTTATGATCACAGAAGACGAGAGTAATGAGAAGAAACAGAGACGAGATTAACGAGACACCTGACACAAAAATCTGGAACTAACTAGCACATGAAGTAAAGGACATTCTGCCACGTAGGAAACAAATTAACCCACGACCCATGGAAGTAAGAGAGATCAAAGCACACTAGCACAGACAAAGAATATTGTTGCTGGAAGAAGTCTTCTGGTATTAAGCATAAGACTTAATTTCACGAAGATACTTCTGAGAATGCAATTTTGGGCCATAGCATTCTACATAATTGATTCATGAACTGGAAAAGCATTGGAAATGAATGAATGGAAGCGTTTGAAGTGTCTTACAGAAGTTTGGTCAAAATAACATAGAAGAAAAGAAATGTGGAGGTTTTTCGCATAATTGGTAATAGGGTTATATGGATGACGCTGCTGGAAAAAGGTATAGGGAGATATGGATTTATTAAGATGCCAGGGAATAGAGAGAGCCTTAGAATGTGTAAGCTGCAAGGAAAAACAGAGATTGGATGTATTGTAAATATATCAAGGATGTTGGGTGTACGTGAACGAAAATACTGATATGAATCAATCGCTGCTTCCCTTACCATGAGAGACATTTGAATGACCACCTTTCCAAGGTCTAAGAGAGGAACAATGGTAGCCCAAAGAAATAAAATATAATGGGAACATAAACCACACATATTTCGAAGTCGTGATATATTGCTATATTTCTCTGTATTTAAAATAATTACGCAATTCGAACAACAAACCTCTTCTACTGACCTTGTAGTGTTAAACAGTTATTAAGTCATCAAACAAGAGGTGTAGGATTTCAAAGAAGTGATCACTGCAAAGAGGAACAGAGCAATATACTCAACTGACATTATCTCTTCATTGAAGCAGTCCCATACAAAATGCCTCACTAATTACATTTGCAAACGACGGTTTTGGTATGTCAGTTTCACAACCTGCCTTTTGCCAAGCATATTGGAACATAGACTTATCCTTCGGTGCAGAAAGTTGATTGAATAGCACAGAGTGAATTCTGAGGGCAAAAAAAAAAAATATCGAGCAATTTTACTTGCGGTTTCCCACATTGTTTTGTAAAATCAGCTGTCCTTCTCGTGTGTAGCTTATACTGCCTATAAAAGTACACATCAAAGGGTTGGAAATATTTTCTTGTCTTCCGTGCGTTCTTGGCCCTATTACATCGATTTTTTGTTTCTTCGCATTACCAAAGCTCCTCTTTTAGACCTTGAATGGGTGATCATTCAGGCATCTCTGATGGTAAGAGGAGCAACTTTGCACGCAAATAGCTCATACCACTGCCTTTGGGATGAGCGGTTTATATTATAAGTACATTTTCGTGCTGTTCTGAGAGTTTAGTGGCACACACTTCCCTTGTCAGACAAGGTTGATGCAGAAGACGATACTGTATTTGACCACTTCAAACCAATCAGAAGACCGATAATCCAAGAACGATAGTTTATTTGGTGATATATTTGTGTAAAATTATTTTCGTTATACGTGCAATATGTATCTGAGATAAAGCTGGAGGTCAGGGTGACTGCTCTTTTCAAGAAGTCCTGGCTTCGCTGTTCCAGGGCACCAGGAAACCCTGTTTAGGCCACAAACGTGGAACAGTCACATACACTGCACCTGGACACCGGTCGCCGACGTTAGGACCGCACCGAGTACGTAATGCCTAGAATGGGCGGGGAGTGCTCTGGGGTGGATGGCATACAGAATACTGAAGCCGTGGCAGCGGAAACATGAAAGGAGGCGTAAGAGACATGCACGAAAGGAAACAGTAATCCCCCTTTGTCGCTTCAGTACATTACGGAACACCTGATGTTGAAAAATGTAACGTGTTTCTAAAACCTTTTTACAACTTTAAAAATTAATACAAATTTATTCTTACAACTTGCTGATCTAGCCTTGGTGTAATTTTGTAGGAAATGAATCTGAATTTAACTCATATAGTACAACAGAACAAATCACAAATCGAAAGTGCTAGCGACAACTGTAGCGAAGATGGCTGCCTTCACGGGTCTCGAACGTAGTCGCTGCTTGTTTTGGTTTAAAGAACGAAAGTATGTGACAACTGTGCTACGTAATTTTTTACCAAATACGATAAATATCCAACCAGGAGGCCTACCATTTATTTTTGGACCAAGGGTTTTATTGAAAATGAGTGCTCGGTAAGCTATACAAAATCTTCATGTCGACGGGGTATGTCTGAAGACGTTGTAAAGCAAAACAGCAAATGTTTTCTTGAGTCCGCCTCGATAGTTGAGTGATCAGCGCGGCGGTCTGTCACGCCAAGGGGCCCGGGTTCGATTCCCAGCTGGGTCGGAGATTTTCTCAGGGACTGGGAGTTGTGTTGTCATTATCATTTCATCATCATCAGTGGAAGGCAACCGAAAACCGCCACTGGAATCACTTCCCTACAAGTTCATGCGGTGGACCTCACTGACGAGGCTTCCCCCATGGCCGTAAAGGGGAGAAAAAAAACTTCTCTTGACCTGGTCGTCTCACAGGGGACTGTTTGGAAAGTGTTATGAAGACATTTACATCTCAGACAGTATAAATTAACAATGGGCGAGAACTAAAAGACAACGACAGAATTGCCCCTAATGACTTTTGAGGGGATATGTTACATCGATTGAATAAAGACCAAAATTTTTTGAGAAAATTATCTTTAATGACTAAACGACTTTTCACTTAGCCAGTAAAGTTATTAAAAGCAACAGTAGAATCTGGGGCAGTGAAAATCCACGACAAACCTAGGAACAAGTTCGTGATCTTCCGTAAGTTTCGAGTTAGGAGCCGGATGACGTCGAAATCTTGCCACGACATTTCGACTGACAACCTCTCAATCATCTTCAGAAGAATTTTACAATGGAGATTGTTGCTCGCGCGATGGCGCATGTTCATAGTTTTCGCTGCAAGACTGTCCTATGTCGTGTTTAGTGTTCTCTGACGAACATTGCTCCAACTGAGGCGCATAGGAGGGTGTTCGACATTAATACTGCATTAACACACTCTCACAAACTCGGTGGTCAAAATGATAAAATTAAATGAGGCGAGACGTGTCATTAGGCTTAATATTCTATCTTCTTGAAGATATTAGAGGAGCCACCAGGCTCTAAGCCTTATCAGATTGAAAGACGTGATCGGCATTAACAAGATACTTCAACATTTCATTTTCTGCACACGTCGAAAAGTCGCCCTTTCCAACGGACGGTACTGTTGTACACGGGGAGGTGACAGAAAGTAGTAACGAAATGCAAAGAGCATTGCATGTAATCAGTACCTGATACGAAAGACCGACAGCCATAAATAAATATAGAGTCATTCACTTAAGTAGGTGGACGTATCAGATACATTTTCCATACTAGATCGTCTATTAATCTCTGGAATCAGCCACAATATTCAGGTATCTAGAAGCTGTACCCAGCGTGATTTAATTTGGAACAAATACAGAAATCCAGTCGAAGAAAGATGCCAGATCCAGATTTCTTGAATCCTAACCCTTCTCTAATGACCTCGATGTCGACAGGACCTCAAACCTTAATCTTCCTTCTTTTTTTTTTTTGAAATCTAAGGAATTCTTGTGCGGCCAAATTATTACGTATTGAAGGTAAAATATTCTGGCCTGCAGACTTACATGCGTACCTAAGTACTGTTTGTCGACCTGTGTCCCTTCATAGGTTTCATCAGTCAGCGTGAGTGTATTGCAGAAAGTCTTCGACTGCAATAGGAGATATAACTGAAAAAACATCGTGCGTCATAGATAGATCTACTCACAAAGTCTCAGGAACCATTTTCCACAACAAGCCAAGAAACCTATTTGTTCCTCCAACATGTATTTCATATAATGACCACGACGATATAAAGCTGAAACTCATACACTTGAACCTGTGATCAGTGATCGGTGTGGACGGAGGTACACGGATGCAGAAGGCAGATGATGTGCCACGAAAGCGCGCTAAGATGTTCGAAGTAGACAAGATTTGCTCTTACGTTACGAGTTCGTTTAGTAATCACGAAAATCTCACGAAGTGCTCACCCAACTCCAGGGACAGTTCCCTCCACGCACTGCTTTATCGGTGTTTCGATTCACTCTACACATTACGTCATTTGAAAAGAGGCAAAACCGCGACTCGTCGGTAAACACTACACCCGTCCAGTCAATTACTGTCACATTTCTATGTGATTTGGCCTAATGAAGAAATGCAAATTCATATTTTTCTGTGAGCAGTTGACTTTTTCGAGGTACCTAGCCCCAAATGTCCGTTGCACGCATTCATTTTAGCACTTGCCGAAAGCGGTTGTCACTCACAAAGAGTGACATTCGCCTCCTGCCCCTTTCGGTTACAATCTTAACGACCACTGTTATTACACTGTATTTCATGTTTTCGACTGGTACGCCATTTCGTGTAGGATTGGATTGTTTGGGGAAAGAGACCAAACAGCGAGGTCATCGGTCTCATCGGGTTAGGGAAGGACGGGGAAGGAAGTCGGCCGTGCCCTTTCAAAGGAACCATCCCGGCATTTGCCTGGAGCGATTTAGGGAAATCACGGAAAACCTAAATCAGGATGGCCGGACGCGGAATTGAACCGTCGTCCTCCCGAAAGCGAGTCCAGTGTGCTAACAACTGCGCCACCTCTCTCGGTCACTCCTTGTAGATAAATTGAACAGTGAGTACCGATACACCAACAACTCTGGCAGCTCCATTCATGGCCTGGTCATCGGCACGTCCATACACCATAGCTCCTCTCTTATCGTTGTTTCACGTCATAACATCGATCCGTCTTACTGCGCAAATTCCATACAGCCTATTGAGACAAACTCACCTCTTCACTGCCATCGTACATCAGTTGTGGAGGGTCACATGGCCACCTGGTACCAGTCCTGTACCATTTACAGCGCCCCAAGGCGACCTGTGTGTTCTTTTAAGGGGGTGGTTAACACCATGTTTGTTGAGCTTAGTAACAAGTAGGACTTAACACACTTTCCCGCTATTACCTCTGTAAATGTTGAATATTGCTTTGTGGTTCTTACTCCAGACAACTTTGTGTTTTTGTATCTGAAGATCTTTCCGGAAGCACAGTGTAACAAATTTTAAATTCGTGTCTTGCCGCAAGATGAAAGTAGGCGTTCTTTACGAGATCGCAATGCCGATTGCTTAAGTAAGATCGGAAATGTTCTAAGACATACAAATTTTTCTGGAAAAGATACACCACATATACCACTTTCAAGAAACTTGAAAACGACTCAGTACCAATACAGGAGCAATCTGTAGTTGATTAATATGCAGATCATGTAACAAAAGTAGTTGTTTGTATTACAAAACATCAAATAAAATGAGAATAATATGACAAAACTTATAAAGCGTGAAATGTACTTATAAGTTAGAAATTTTTCCAGGGAACTTTCCGTTTGTAGGTGAAAGGTAGAACTTCTAGTAGGAACGTCCAGCAGTAACCCGCCAAAAGGATCCGTGAACATGTTCCCATATATCGTCTTTCCGTGGCAGCGATATCTTAGTGAAATCGCCCACCATGTTCGTCACTCACAAGATTAGGTGCGATGGAATCCAAATGGGACTGAAGGAAATTTAATTTCAGGGACACGTTCCACCACATAGCCAGTTGGTAGAGCACCTGCCCGCGAAAGGCAAAGGTCCCGAGTTCGAGTCTCGGTCCGGCACACAGTTTTGATCTGCCAGGAAGTTACATATCAGCGCACACTCCGGTGCAGAGTGAAAATCTCATTCTGCCAACCTTGTAACAGTTCAGCATGTGTTCCGTCAGTTCCGTGTAATTGGTTCAAATGGTTCAAATGGCTCTGAGCACTATGGCACTTAACATCTGAGGTCATCAGTCCCCTAGAACGTAGAACTACTTAAACCTAACTAACCTAAGGACATCACACACATCCGTGCCCGAGGCAGGATTCGAACCTGCGACCGTAGCGGTCCCACGGTTCCAGACTGAAGCGCCTAGAACCGCTCGACCACACCGGCCGGCTCCGTGTAATTCTCAGACATAACATGTCCCAAGAAATTATAGCATACATCTTTAAAAACGAGCCAAGCTGACTTCTCAGTATCTGTCAACAGCTGTTCAAAAGTGATGTCCTTCATCAAGTCACGGATCTGGTTCCCAATGAAAATACCTTAATCAGTTTTTGCAGCACTAATCGCAGGGACTTCAGATAGTAAAATCTGAAAACCCTGGCTATCTTGGTTGCTGCTTTAACAAAATTCTTCATAAAGCCCAATTTCAAATGAAGTGTTGGTAAGAGCACGCTGTCTTTGGCAGCCATCAAGGAGTTCACAAAAGCTATTCTTCGACTACATAATGGTCTTTCCTTCCCATACTGTCCCAGTGACACAAGAAACAGCAATATTTTCTGTAACCACTCTGCGTTCGCAGAAGAAGTCCCAGAACTTTAAGATTACCACAGATTTTTCATATGTGATTGGAATAACCTGCAAACTTCAGAAGTAGCCTCATGTTCTCGCAGTTTCCTTAAGTGAACAGAATGGGACATTGATATCAAAGGGTTCTCGTTTCCATTATGTAAGAGAATAGCTTTGAAACTACTCTTTGAGGAATCTGTAAATAGGTGCCACTCTTCCGGATTGTGGATCATTCCAAATTTTGTATACAGGCCATTAATGTCTTTAGAATATATCAACATTAGAATACATCAACTCTCTGAAATGAAAAAAAAGTAGAAAGGTCAAGTTGTCGTCTACGGAATGTAATACTAGTGTTTGGTTGTACCAGGTTCTTTTCTTGAAGACGAGACCCAAGTAATTCTGGTTGCTTCTTTGAAAGACTTAGATCTCTTACAAGGTCGTTCAGTTCTGCCTGCGACATGGCTGTGGTTGTAGCAATGCTATAGATGGTGTACACTCAAGATCTTCATGATCCGTTGACAATTGAAATACATGCTGGGGAACTAATAGATTTATTGACTTGTTTTGGAAAAAGGATCCTAAAACTCCGCGAATACATCTATGACGCACTATGTTTTCTCTGTTATATCTTGCATTGCAGTCGGTCAGAATTTCTGCAATACACTCACGCTGACCGAAGAAATCAATGATATCCTTGTAGCTTTTCTTTGAGTCTGTCTCTCTCTCTCTCCTTTTTTCTAGTTCAACGTGGTAAAGAACACAGACGAACAATACAGTGTCCATTCCGTTGGTGATCTTGGAACTGGGAGAGAATGAAAGTGTGTAACTGGCCGAATTGCAGATTCCAAATCTGGATAATGAACTGTGTGTTCTGATTAACTTGAGATTCAAAAAATGGCTCTGATCACTATGGGACATAACTTCTGAGGTCATCAGTCCCCTAGAACTTAGAACCATTTAACCCTAACTAACCTAAGGATATCGCACACATTCATGCCCGAGGCAGAATTCTAACCTGTGACCGTAGCAGTCGCACGGTTCCAGACTGTAGCGCCTAGAACCGCTCGGCCACGCCAGCCGACTTATTTGAGATTCCTTTTACTTTCGTTGAACAAGATAAGCAATCTGTAAGGTGTTTTCTAGGTTCCCTCCATTACTGTGGTACGGCAAATGGCATCGATTAGTGGGTTACATGCAGCCAAGCGGGAGCAACATGAGTAACAATTCTGTAGCGCCCAACCCTTATCATCATTTACCTTTGCTTCAAAATACAACTCGCATGTCGTTTTGACGATCGGTGAAATGGGATGTCTTTGAGACTTAGGCGTAACCTCGGCATGCACTTAATAGAAAAGATCTTTTGTATCAACACACTTCCTAGACATCACTGAGTATAAGAAACAAGGGTACATGTGCGAACAGTATTCTTCACGTTAGCGGATGTGCAGTCGTTAAACAATCGATACTGTGTGTGCTCTCATAGTGAGGCAGTCGATGGTCGGCAGTCAACTGACTGATGCAACTGCACTTTACCTACCAGAAGTGTCTATTCCCTTTCTCTCCTCTACTCCCACCACGAGGCAGTAATATTCCTAAATAACAGAATCAGATAAAATTGCATTTCCAGAGGAAAGTTTCCATGATAGCGAAGAATGGTTTTCGCAATTGTCACAAGAGCACTGAACTACGTAACAATCGCATAATTTTGTTCTGCATCAAATTTCATTGTCGCACTATGTAGCACGTAAGACAGAAGCGATCTAAATTCTTCGACAGCTGTACCTAGTGTATGTACGAGGGACGTTCCGAAAGTAAGTTTCGTCACTGTAATTCTTCAGCTTTCCGGACGAAGTGTTGTCATGTTGAACAGTCAGGTTTCTGCTGGTTATTCACGCCTTTCTTACACAGTATTTCAACGGCAAGACGAGCAGTCTTCTTCAGGTGCTGTCTGATATTGCATCTGAAGAAGACTGCGAGTCGCAGTTGAAATATCGTACAAGAAGGACGCGAATAACGAGCAGAAATGCCACTGTTCAACAAGACAAGTTTCGTTATTGTTTTTGAACGGGAAGATGGTACACCAGGTGACATAAACGAACACCATATGAATCCACACCAATTGTTGGTTCAACGACGGAATGGGCGTCAACGGCGAAGGAAAGGCCCATGCAGAGAGCGCCGAAGAAGAGAGAGTAGCCGCATACTGATGTTTCCGAGGTTATTCGAGTATACATCACGATGGCGGACGGACGTATATTGGCAACGTGGTCTCCAGGGGAGATGCGCGCTGTTATCTGGTATGAATGGGCACGTGGGAGTAGTGTCTGCATCATCCATTAACGCGTACAGACCGTGTGTGTTGAAGAGGTCATGTCCAGTCGGATAGTTGGTCGCTGGTGTTCCTTGCCTCATCGGGCATTCACCTGCTCCCTGCACTGGAAACCGCAATCTCAGGACGTCACTTCCAAAGCGATACTGAGTTGGAGCAAGCTGTGCGATAATTCCTTGCATCGCAGGGCATCCAGTTTAACAGAGTGCTTTCTTCAAACATATATTTTATTTAAGTCGGTGGTGACTACGTCGAAAAATAGTGAAGGAGTATAGTTCATGATCCCATACGGTATTTGTTTTTGCAATAAAGTTTCCGTGTGAAAAACAATGACGAAACTTATTATCGGAACATCCCTCATATGAGCGGAATGGAATAAGCATAGGTATCCACACTTTCTGACAAAAACAGTGGAACACCCAGAAGACATGGTCATGTTCCTTAAGACACGAGCGCATCATCGCCTATTATGTAGCTGATTAGTTGCAATTCTTAGCGACAGGCAGAACAGCCACCAGAGGGTATTAGTAATGGTCACGTTTAGTGTTGTTATCACGTCTTGAATATAAAGGATATGAATAACGTCAGATGTTGAGTGATCGCTGTGAAGAACACGCCGGAGATGCTGTGTACTTCTGTGAGACAGTGTTATCAGCACATGACACCGTTTCAGAAGGTTCTCATTGTGGGTCTTCATTTCCAACTGGTCGAACAACACAATATCCAGATTTGTGAGGCGTTCCCGCGTTACAGTGACCTGATGTTAGACTCCATTGGAGCTCGAGGGTAGGCACACTCGTCGCTAACGTCTGATGACCACGTGCGACCTCCACAACGGAGGATCGCCTTATTGTGAACCAAGCGCATTGTAGCCCCCTTCACACCAGCGCCTGCCGTCCGTGAAAAATAATAGGTTGGTTGTTACACTGTGTGTCATGCGGCACCATTCGTAGGAGACTAGCATCTACATCTACATGACTACTCTGCAATTCACATTTAAGTGCTTGGCAGAGGGTTCGTCGAACCACAATCATACTATCTCTCCACCATTCCACTCCCTAACAGCGCGCGGGAAAAACGAACACCTAAACCTTTCTGTTCGAGCTCTGATTTCTCTTATTTTATTTTGATGATCATTCCTACCTATGTAGGTTGGGCTCAACAAAATATTTTCGCATTCGGAAGAGAAAGTTGGTGACTGAAATTTCGTAAATAGATCTCGCCGCGACGAAAAACGTCTTTGCTGTAATGACTTCCATCCCAATTCGCGTATCATATCTGCCACACTCTCTCCCCTACTACGTGATAATACAAAACGAGCTGCCCTTTTTGCATCCTTTCGATGTCTTCCGTCAGTCGCACCTGGTAAGGATCCCACACCGCGCAGCAATATTCTAACAGAGGACGAACGAGTGTAGTGTAAGCTGTCTCTTCAGTGGACTTGTTGCATCTTCTAAGAGTCCTGCCAATGAAACGCAACCTTTGGCTCGCCTTCCCCACAATATTATCTATGTGGTCTTTCCAACTGAAGTTGTTCGTAATTTTAACACCCAGGTACTTAGTTGAATTGACAGCCATGAGAATTGTACTATTTATCGAGTAATCGAATTCCAACGGATTTTTTTTTATTTATTTTTTTTTTGGAACTCATGTGGATCACCTCACACTTTTCGTTATTTTGCGTCAACTGCCACCTGCCACACCGTACAGCAATCTTTTCTAAATCGCTTTTCAACTGATACTGGTCTTCGGATGACCTTACTAGACGGTAAATTACAGCATCATCTGCGAACAACCTAAGAGAACTGCTCAGATTGTCACCCAGGTCATTTATATAGATCAGGAACAGCAGAGGTCCCAGGACGCTTCCCTGGGGAACACCTGATATCACTTCAGTTTTACTCGATGATTTGTCGTCTATTACTACGAACTGCGACCTTCCTGACAGGAAGTCGGATCAGCCAGTCACCGTTCCATGCGCAGGCTTCCACTAACACCAGAGCAGAAATGGAGGCGTTTCGAGTGTTTCTGTGATCGGAAAGTATGGATTGCTCATAAATGACTTCGCACTGGCTTCAGTGATGAATCACATTTCTGCACTAAACCGGATGACTATCGTCGGCGAGTAAGGCAGCGACGTGGAGAGATGTCCTGTTCTTCCAATGTCATGGTGAGACACGTTCGTGTTACTGCTGATGTCATGGTGTGGGAAGCCATTGGGTTTGACTTCAGGTCGCTGCTGATAGTGATTGAGGGAACTCTGACGCCACAAACGCAAATCACCAACGTTCCGAGTCCTCATGTATTACCTCTCATGCGACAGTGTCAGGGTGCCATTTTGCAACAGGACAATGTATGCCCACATGTAGCATGTGTCGCTATGAACTGTCTGCGTCCTGTTAAGGTACTCGCACGATCAGCAAGATTCCCAGATCTGGCCCCGACAGAACATGAGTGGAATCAGCTTGGACATCAGCGTCCCCGTGTCAGTACACAGGATATCAAGGACCATTTTCAATGGTTGCTGGCCGGCTTCCCTCAGGACACGACACAACCGCTGTGTGACTGGCTTCCCAACCGAATCAGTTCGTGTATTCAGGCCAGATAGTGTGGAATATCATACAGATAAATCGGCTCTCGTTACCAAGTTCGTTGTAAATGTGATTCGATTTTGCCGTCACTCAAATAACATCACATACCCCCTCAAGCACTGAAGTTTCGTTTCCTTCACCCGCCAACCCCCCCCCCCCCCCCTCCCCCTGGGTGCTTCAGTTTTTTTGTCAGGCGGAATATATCAAGAGTAGAAGTACAAACATTGGTGGCAGTGGCCGGTCTGAAGATGTCCATAAACCACCAAGTGAACATATTTGGATCTCCCCGTCCGCAGGAATGACAATAGCACTTGCGCAAAGCCGTGTTTTCATCAAAGGAACAAACTACCTCTATCTCCGACATTTGTTTGCTGATAGTGTCTGCCACGGAGGTATTTTGCCTGAATGTCTGGCGACGGCAACGTTTCAACAAAAACGGAACAGGACAGTCATATTATGCCCTTAAGGTGCTTATTTTGCAATAAAAACAGTTTTCTGATTAGTTTACTCATACTGAGTATGAAGGGGCAATCTGTAATTAGTTTGTCAGGAGAAGAAAAACTTCTTATGCGAGATCGCAATAAAACACTGTATTGTCGATAACCTGTTTCGGTAAACTATGTTACCATCATCAGATCTGTAACTACATTACAAAAGGTGCTACAAATAAAGCCAGATTAATCCATGGAGGAATTAATGACAACATACCTTCTTAGAGGTTATTATAAAGATTTTGTACCAGGTGCACACCAAATCTTTCTATGAAATCTCCAAATGCTCAACATATCCTTATCAAAAGTAAAAGTTAAACTTACTATGTACAACAATTGCCACAACATTGCATCCACATGGTCACACATCATGCTTACTAGGGTGCCTCAAGAATGATTGTCAACAGCAATTGAATACGATGAACTCACGACAAGTCCGACAAGCGTCGCTTCTGTGCATTGTTTCTACCATTGAAAGTCGAATACACAATTTAAAACCAAGCATGGAAATGGAAATGAGCGTTTGGCGTCATTGGACGAGAGGCCCCTTACGGGGCAGGTCCGGCCGCCTTGGTGCAGGTGTTATCACATTCGACGCCACACTGGGCGACCTGGGCGCCGGACGGGAATGAAATGATGATGAAGACAGCAAAACACACAGTCCCTGAGCGGAGAAAATCCCCGACCCAGCCGGGAATCGAACCCGGGCCCGTAGGACGGCAATCCATGACGCCGACCACTTTTTTTCTTTTTTTTTTCATTTTGTTCGTTATTGATCGTTGTGTTTGGTCATTGCGGACGTCGCAAGACATCCTGTTCAAGTTCGGTGGTTGATCCTTCCACTCAGTTTTTTTTATTACAGAGGCCAACCGGCTCTCCGACCGAACACGCTGAGCTACCGTGCCGGCAAACCACTCAGCTATCGGGGCGGACAAAAACAACCATGATTCCAAATATAAACGTTCTGGAATGCTTAAAAGCTTCTTAATGATTTATTCCTGACAAAACATAGTTAAGATAACCTATAGATCATATTCACGATACGTGCATTGTATCATTACAAAACCGCAAGTACCTTTATGACAGCATAACATAAACACTAAAGAAAAATAAAATTTTTAAAACTTTATAAAACGAAGTTAGACTGAATACCA
Organism: Schistocerca cancellata; assembly: GCF_023864275.1. Classification (NCBI taxonomy): domain Eukaryota; kingdom Metazoa; phylum Arthropoda; class Insecta; order Orthoptera; family Acrididae; genus Schistocerca; species Schistocerca cancellata. Next base: position 323,927,538 of record NC_064631.1, read on the forward strand.
AAAAACATTCAAGAAATTGTTAAATATAGCGGTCTTCAACCCAAGATCTGGAGTTAGCGCAGCTAATCTTAAAGTTATACTGTTATAACGCAACACACCTTGCTTAGACCACCGAAAGATTAGGAGATGTGATTGCCTATATCAGGGCCATAATTACTGCGTGGCATGCCAATAGAAAGCGGTCATAAAATGGTTACAGCTTGTTCCTTAAATTGAGCACATTGACGTCTGTAGCCAAATAACACTGAACAAAGAAACAAAACCTGATCCTGAATCACATCCCTACGAAAACTAATTCATTATAATATAAATTACGAACTAATGTACACCGATGCCTAGGAATACTGTCATACAGCCAACTTCCTATCTTCACCGATCAACCTAATCCAATGTGGATGAAACTCTGAATAACTCATAGGATACGATAGAGATGTAACACCTTAAACTACGCATTTGACTTTTAATGGCAGAAAATGTGCACTGCAGCGACTTGTTGTCAGTTAATCTCATGCATTGGCTGTTGATTTGTCAGTCTTGAGGCGCCCTAGTAGACATGACGTGTGATTATATGGATGCAATGTTGTGGCGACTGGTGTACATGGTAATTTTAACTTTCACTTTTCACGTCATTCATGTCATATCTTGAGTATCTGGAGATTTAATGGAAAGATTTTGTGTGCATCTGGCAAAAGATGTTAACAAAAATCCCTACGGAGGCATATTGTTGAACAGTTTGTAGCACCTTTATTATGTTGTTGCAGATCTGGTGATGGTAACATAGTTTACCGGAACCGGTTGTCCACAACGCAGTGTTTCATTGCGGGCTTGGTTAAAAAGTTTTTCTTCTCCCAAGAACAGTGTTCTGAGAACTGCAGCGAGATTTCTAAAGAAATGAAGACATAAAAGTCAAGCCAAATGTGGTTCAGTGAAACGAATACAAAATGTGTTTATCCAACAGAGCAAACACGACCTGGTGACAAAAGAAGGGTAGGAATTTCTTTTGTAGGATATAATAGTAAAAAAAAAAAAAAAAACAGGACAGGGACTTTTGAGACGGTAAACTTACAAGAAAAGCGTGTTTAATACAGAAAACAAATCATCTATCAAGACAACAAGAAGTTTTTAAAAGTATCTGCTTACCGAGGAGAATAACGACGTATGGAGCAGAGGTCGTATTATGTGTATAAACAATTACTGCGCATTGTGATTAATTTGACTGATATTCCCTCGGACTGGATGACAATACAGACGTGATTGCCACTACACTTTGGGGGTTGAAGCAGTGGGAGGAGGAGACCGTAAACAGGCTGCCCTCCCCTAAGAAAATAAAAAGTTTTATCAACGAGAAACCAAAAATACTAGGTATTTGCATTTACATGAACTGCCACAGCATTGCTCAGGTCCTGACGAGTATAGCTTGGCTATCCACCCGCTCAATCGCGAACAACTCTGAAACCTGTCTGCAAACATCGACACTTACTCAGCCCTGTCCTTGGACGCACGTGCCTGGTACAGGCAATTTTGCGAAGTACTTACAATCACACAATATCCGCAACAAACAGCGGGCATTATGAACGGCGACCTAGTGGAGCGTGTGCAGCGACACATTGGGGGGAAGTATTGCTTCTTAGTTATATGAGTGTCAGCAATCATTTCTCGCAGATATTATAATCTTTGTGATTGCAGCGGACCATTCGGAGCAACATGACGAAATTCTCTGCTCAGCTGTTCCGTCACATGTGGTTCACAGCGTAAGCAATCGACTGTAAGGGCTACGCTGGGAGGTGCGTGACCATACATCGCATATTTTTGATCAGTTTTCTTGAATTTTCTAACTGTTGTTACGTGTGAGGTACTTCGTTTATCGTCTACGTGTTTAGAGCGACAAACGACGCTCAGTCCCCGGTTTCCACGCAGAGACTTCTGTCTGTGGCATAACTCTTTTTCAATCCATCGCTTTTTGTATTATAAGATCGACCGAACCATTGACTGCGAATCATGTGCTACAAATTACACATTCTTTGGCCTAGCCTGAACTTACGTGCATGTAATAAAAGTTGATTTCTTCTCAATAACAGTGCCTTGACGTTGCAAAATGGTAATACAAAAAATGGCTCTGAGCACTATGGGACTTAACTTCTGAGGTCATCAGTCCCCTAGAACTTAGAACTACTTAAACCTAATTAACCTAAGGACATCACACACATTCATGCCCGAGGCAGGATTCGAACCTGCGACCGTAGCAGTCGCCCAGTTCCAGACTGAAGCGCCTAGGACCGCTCGGCCACTTCGGCCGGAGGTAATACAATAACAATGATTGTCAATAATTTTGTTTCTTTTAAAACCACATATTACATATAAATTTACTTATATGTGAAACGTGTTTCCATATTTGGTTCCCTTACTTGAGCTCATGCTTCAAGTACCCAGTATTTATTTAGGGATAGAACCATCCGTTATTCAGAGGGAAATAATCGGTCTTGTAGGACTGCATGAACTAACCCCACCAAACCAGACATGAAACTACTGTACCAGTTGGTCTTCCTTACTTCTAATAAACAACATTTTGGTGCTATTGAGAGGTTGGTTGGTTTGTGGTGGTTGAAGGGACCAGACTACAAAGGCCATCGGTCTGAAATTGAGACAGCTCTGTTAAAAGAGTCTGACATCACATAAGATCGTACTTTATTTAATATGACTCAGTTAAGGAAACATTGACTACTTTTCATTAACATTGCCTTGATGTAACACGATTCCAAACTTGTGCTCCTCAGATCAAGCACCATCATACAGGCTTATGATGATAATTAAGTTGATTTTTTTAAATAGTATGATACATTTTCTTGTTTTATGTTTATAGCACTACCATCGCGCATATCAGATTCTGTTACTATAAGTATAATTTGTGTGGTTTAAGAAACGCGGTTGCGTGAGGGGCTATCTTTCATATTAGACTACTAATCACTATATTATAAAGTGAATAACGCACACTGATGAACCAAGACATTATGCTTCATAGCGTGGTGGTCCATCTCTGGAACGCAATACAACAGCTACTCTGCGTGGCATGGATTCGACAAGTCATTGGTACGTTTCAGGTGGCATGTGTCTTTAAATGTCTACTCACATGTCACACAACACCCTTAAATTACTGGCCGGTGGATTGTAGGCGCGCATATGGCGTTCAGTAGCTTCCTAAGTGTGCTCATCGTGTTTAAATCAGAGCAAAACATCGACATCGGGTCACCATTACACTCCTCAAACCACGGTTGCGCGGTTCTGATTTTTTTGCACGGAGAACAGTTATCCTGTTGGAGATGCCACTGCTGCGTGGAAGATATCAAGCTTGAAGAGATATGGGTGGTCCCCAATAACATTCACATAGTCCACATATGTGCGACGCCTTACAAAGGTCGGATGGAACATCAAGTGAATGTCGCCCTTATCACAACATCGGCCTGCATCCACAGCTCAGCACATATCTCGCGCACTCGTTCGCCTGGGTGATGGCGTATCTGGACGCCACCATCGACCTGGTGTACAGTAGTGGAAATCAGTATAAAGGCAGGGTTCCTACCGCGCAATAGTGCAATGTCTGTAGCGTATTGTATCTATTTTATTATGAAAGTAGTAGATCCATATAAGACACGAATATCATGGAATTAAATAGTTCCTTTCAAAGGACGAGTAACAAAATAAGGTGTTTGCATTTCCTCGGTGGAAATTGGTATAAAGGCACTCACTGTCTTTTTGTGTTATTGACTTGTTAGTGCTTTGTCCAACTTCCATTCTTCCTAATTAGCTCAAGAATCCTCTTCAGCATTGATTTTGTCAGGGTTTGTAGTTTTGGAGTGAAACAGTAGCCCACTCTTGCCGTGTCGCACTTTTCAGCTCACATTCGACCTCAAATTGCCTTCCATTGCGGTAACACGTCTTAGAAGTATTCCCCAACGGTTTTCCACGCGGTTCGTACCTGAGATACATGCAGGCCAGGGCAAGACATGGATATCAATGCTTTCAAACCACTTTTGGTTGTAGCGGAAACGTACATTGACACATTATCGTGTTGAAACATTAGAGTTTGTTCCTTATGTTCTCATAAACTGTATTCAGTTCTGTCTCTAGCTTCTCAGTGTAAATGTTAAGAGTTCATTATAGTGTTCAGCCAAGCAGAGCGTGATTTACCTTTAGCACAGAACGCTGTCCAAATCGAAAATCTTCCACCACCAAAATTTCTACTCATTTTTACATACTGATCTTTTCTTAGATCGTGCCAATAATATTTAAATCCATCCAGCCAATCTAAATTAAAATTCTTCGCATCACTGAAGATCACTTTATTACATTCTGAGGTCCATAGCATATTTTTCAGCAAACTACAATCTAGCTTATTTTTTGTTTGTTTGATAGAGCAGGTTTCTGCAGTCGTTTCTTAAATGAAGAGCATTTTTCATTTGAAAAATAGTCGTGCACGTTTGTCAGTTCCTGACAGCTGTAAATCAGCAACGAGTTTAGAAGAATAATGGTTTGTGGTCCTTGGTGTGCGCAAATGAGACCTTTCCGATGCAACGTGCGCCCAATCTAACGATATTATCCGTCACTGTGCTTGAAATATTCAACTTCTTGGCGATTTCCTTCCACGCACCAGTGTTTGCTTTTTCATCTCAGGCCTAACTCTTTTCCACGTAGCATTGTCGCAGTGGTCGTTTATGTAAGCAACACGCACTGTCACTAATGGTGTGCGTCTCCTGCCTGCAGTAAAGGCACAAACGCACACAGTAATGCGGCACATAGCCGACCGCCTCTATGATGAGTTTCAGCCTCTGCCATCTGAATCATTGATGTCTTGCTGTATACTGCACAACTGACATCAACTGCGATACAGTTCGACCGCATTTGTCAGTATACCTCATTTCATACTACTGGATATACACTGTGGACAACTATTTCAGCCGACATTGTTAATTTTTCTACAAATATCCGTCCCTTTATATGATTTCTACTACTGCATCAAGAAACGTGATGCACTCCACCCCTATCTCTTCTACATTCCCACTGTCCCTATCTCTGCCTAAAGTCGGCGCAAAGTGAACCACTTTGGCCTGACACTCCATCACATACTACTCTCTGCCCCTAACAGCAACAGCCACACTACTTCAACACTACCATGCAACGACATCCAGGGCATCCTCTCCACCCATCACACCACCGACACTACCACAACCAGAACGTGAGGCCCACTCAGAGGACAGAATTTCCCACACTGCCAGCATGCAGCATTGCTCAGATCAGCCACCAACACCCACACATGTCCTCCATAGGGGTGCACTCGACATCGCCACCCTACCTCCCGCCACAACACGTAAACCCTGGTAGGAGAGAGAGACAGGGGACTGCCACTCCCCCACTGCACGCATGGAACCGGAGCGCCGCGTAGCACGAGGCAAACGTGCGTCTTGCCTCAACATATCTGACAGTGACTGAGGCATCCACCCACTATCCTGACTATGAATGACCCTCGCCCTCATACAACCTCCCTGACCCCAAGTTGTGTCTTAACCTATCCCAAGTTATGCCTTAACCTAACCCAAGTTGTAGATGAGCGCGCGCCCACTGCGATCGTAACTGACGATCTCGTTGGGCCAACATTAGAACACGTATGGGTTGTCTGGTGCGGAGAACCCTAGTTTTAGTGCAACAACGAGCGTTCAGCGGTACGCTCCAAAGCACTTCCACCTGCACCAGCATTACATACTGTCGTCAGATCTGCCAGCGATCACCGCTTTACGGAGTGAGCAAGCCTCCGAAGTCCAGGTTGTGTGATGAGGCGTGAGCTTCCAATGGTTGTCGCGTACTCTTGGTTTCACCTTCCCACAGCCACTTTCCGTAAACATCCACGACAGATGCTCACACCAGGTGCGATCTGCTGTCTGTTTCGCCTTTCAGAAATGCTCGTTCCCGTTCGTCGGGCCATAAATAATTCTCTGTGTCTTGAAGTCGCTTGTCTTGGTGCATTTCCCCATTTACCGTGGTTCCTGCTCAAATCATTACCTATCTAGCCAGCCCTATAATTAAGGAGAGATGGTATGAACAGTTTCTAAATAACATATTGTTTCGACATACACCGTTCTGTTATGGGCGGCATTGTACTCCGCTATGTTGGTGACATAATACTTGAAGTTTAGTTTATAAAATTCCTGGTATTGAGGATATGTGGTACGTTTTCAAGCAAGGCACATATTCGTGGCCCGTAGAAGCGAAACGCAGCCACATTTGCGCCTAGAGTCAGCAACTCTCACAAATTTAAGCTTATTTTTCATATCAGCATTTATTCTTTATAACGTAACTCTTTTTTGGACCGTCGAACTCGCTATTATCATTTTAGTAAGGGCTAATTTTACTATAGCGTATGTTTTACACAGTCTTTGCAATTCAGTGTCTTTACTACTTTGTACCTTTAGAACTAATATTTTGGGGCGAAGTTTTGTGAATATTCATCATAACCTTAGAATGGTACTAATTAACCGTGTGATTAGTGAATTATACACTACAAACATAGTGCAACACAACGAAATTTGGAAAGGTGCATCAGAAATATTCGACGAATGCGATGCTCAATGATGTAAATCAAGTACTTTTTCTCAAAATTATATGTTGATTAACTTTACGATCATTTCTCGTATCATTCCACAAATTACAAGTTATTCCCGCATCTCTGCTGGTTTTTAAACAAGTTCTTTTCGTTTATCTTTCAACACGATCACAACGCGACGCCATAATGTGAAAGCTTATGTAAACTGGCTGGTTGACATTAAGCTGTAATCGTTGTAACCGTTGTAAAACTAACACCTTTTTCAAGTTGCGCAGTATATGAAAATAATAAAAGAAGTAGCTAGTTGGATATTTTATCTTTGGCAGTCTTACAGTAACTTTTCTCGTTCTTCGATCATATTTTTTTGTGTCCAGTAGTTTCAGAAATGCAGCTCCCAAGTTTAAATTGACTTATTTTCCCTTCTTCGTCATTGATGGAAGTTTGTGTCAGAAAGAGGACACGGAAGTTTTCAAAGTATTCGCTCTTTGCATTCTTCGTTTTGAGGCATAGATTTGCTTCCTTTCTACTACGTTCTACCTTGATAGAAGCAAGGCAGCGGCATATTCTTCTGGGTTTACTCTTAGTCTGAATGGAATGAATATTGACAAAGATTACCAAAATGTATGATGGCACCTCTTCTGGTCGCAACGAACCGCGACAGACGTGCCACCTCTGTCGGAAAATGAATAAAGTACATGGATTTCCTGACACTGGCGCACTCAAATTTGCTTTTGAATTTTGTGTTCTGACTATCGGTTTCCGCTGTATCATTTACAGACCAGCAGATTAAGCGATTTGGACTTTGTCCAGATTAGCACGTCATTATCAAATGCTGAAGTTTCAAAGACGTTAAGTCTCAAATAATTATACAGGATACCTTCGGAGTGTTTTGGTATAAGGGAACCACAGGGTCCGGGGGCCGTTACAGAGATATTGCATTTTGTTTCTTGACCCATTTAGCTTTGTATCTGTGTTGCACTGAAAACAGTGCACACTTGTTGCACTGAATGACGATACTTGCTATTGACCACGCCCTCAGTCTCGTGTTCAGTACTGCACCATTTGGTCTTGATTTTCTTACTCCGGTAATGTTAGTTGTACTTAGCGACATGTATAGGTTTACTGATAAAGAGTTGGCCGATACGCACCTCGTGAATGGGTTCACCGAATGCAGTGGAAGGGCAGCATACTAACGCTATGCTCAGCTGCTCCCCAAGCGACGGCATCAACATCGCAGTTTGTCCCAAGTTAGAATGATTACATATTATAGGCATATTCACTGTTGTGAAATAATTTTATTGAAACAGCGATAACTGAGGTAAATGTTCAAATGTGTATGAATTCCTAAGGGACCAAACTGCTGAGGCCATCGATCCCTAGACTTACACACTACTTAAAGTAACTTATACTAAGAACAACACACACACCCATGCCCGAGAGAGGACTCGAACCTCCGACGGGAGTGGTGGCGCAATCCGTGACACGGAGACTCACACCGCGTGGCCACTCCGCGCGGCTAACTGAGGTTACAAACAGTATTTATACATAATAAAAATTAAAGTTCTCTCCGTGGTTTCTTGTCTGTACGTCAAAGCTAATCTCAGGAACTACTGTAGTGGTTTTCATACGGTTTTCACTAACAGACAGACTGATTCATGAGGAAGGTTTGTGTATATAATTTATTATCTTTACGCGAGACAAGCCGCCCGACCATAGGTACTTACAGAGTGCTACTCGTACAATGCGGAGGCTCGTCTCTAGGAAATCATAATTACTTTATTACTCTGTGGCAAGCCACTCGACGGACCACGAGTAGCTTATTCCGCAATAATCAAAAATTAATCCCTGAGCAATCTCCGAAATTTTGACGGGGCAGGGTGAGGGAGAAAGGGTGTTGGTATCAGTCTACGTATCATACGTAGTAATCAGCTGTGTATAATGTAAGTCAGGGAAAAAAGCTAATGAAAAGCATGTCACAGTTGGAGACTACGATTGGTCGGGTTGTACCCGAACGTAATGTCACAGTTGGGAATAGCTTTTGTTGTGAAGAAGAGAACCATTAACTCTGTGAAGTACTCCACATCTCCCTTTGAAAGGATTTCTCTGCTAACAATAAGATGTACATAGTACACACATACATAAACTAATGCTCATTGTATCGTACACGTCACGTTTTACTACGCAGACACCTCTCCCGTTAAGGAATATTGACCATAGGCTAATTGGCCACCCAAATTCTTGTTGCAACAAAAAATTTCAAACACACATAGTACGAGTAGTGTGACTTAAAGTGTATTTCTTTGAAGTTAAGTAATTCAGTGAATCATATAATGTAATCAAGGTCGTCGCAAGTGTGGTACAACTGATATTATGTTATTTATTTAACGAATGACTTAGTGTAGCTACAGAGATGGACACACACACACACAAGCTCAGTAGCACAGTCACCATGGGGTAGTGGTTCTGATACTACACTGTTGCATGGAGAGTTCTGAGTTTAAGACTCACCTCAATTGTAAAATTTTAATTTCTATATTCGGTTTTAGTACATTCTAGAAGTATCCACAAATGTCAAGAATCATTACTGGAATGTTCTGTAGCTGTATATATACCGTATGTGTCCTGGCTGGAGGCAGTTCGCTCCGCGCTCTTCTATGTTCAAGTACTGAATAAACCTTCGTTAAGTTAGTGTTCGTCATTCAACTAATCACACCTTCTGCTACGTATATATATATATATATATATATATATATATATATAGGGCTATTACAAATGATTGAAGCGATTTCATAAATTCACTGTAGCTCCATTCATTGACATATGGTCACGAGACACTACAGATACGTAGAAAAACTCATAAAGTTTTCTTCGACTGAAGCCGCACTTCAGGTTTCTGCCGCCAGAGCGCTCGAGAGCACAGTGAGACAAAATGGCGACAGCAGCCGAGAAAGCATATGTCGTGCTTGAAATGCACTCACATCAGTCAGTCATAAAAGTACAACGACACTTCAGGACGAAGTTCAACAAAAATCCACCAACTGCTAACTCCATTCGGCGATGGTATGCGCAGTTTAAAGCTTCTGGATCCCTCTGTAAGGGGAAATCAACGGGTCGGCCTGCAGTGAGCGAAGAAACGGTTGAACGCGTGCGGGCAAGTTTCACGCATAGTCATGTGAAAGATTCAGTGTTTAAACCTCCTCTACCAAGAAACGTGCCAGAACTGCGAGCTCGCATCAACAATGCTTTCGAACTCATTGATGGGGACATGCTGCGCCGCGTGTGAGAGGAACTTGATTATCGGCTTAATGTCTGCCGAATCACTAAAGGGGCACATATCGAACATTTGTGAATGCCTAAAAAAACTTTTTGAGTTTTTGTATGTGTGTGCAAAGCATTGTGAAAATATCTCAAATAATAAAGTTATTGTAGAGCTATGAAATCGCTTCAATCATTTGTAATAGCCCTGTATATATATATACTAAGTTATTGTTTTAAAAATAAGATTTGCAAATTTTGAAAACAACTTACTAACGAAAATACTAGTCCAGTACTGAGAAATGACTGTGATGACTTATGTGTGGTGTGCTATTAAATTTTGCTGTTAATCCTTTTCAAATCAGTTTTAGAGCCAAATAGCATTAATTAATTTAAACTGCTCTATACAGTGTTATATTTTCATATTTAAGCAACAGTTAATTTTATTAATCATTTTTTCACTGTTTCAGCATAGTTATAATTTTATGATGATTGTAGAAATAGTCGCTAAAACTCCGGAGTCATTCATTTTCTTTTCTAAATTCAAGAACTGTCGAGAGTTATTCTTTATAAACTTTGAACGATTTATCTGCGTTACGGCACATAGACACTGCCAAAGTAGATGTACTTTTAGTGGCGGACAGGCGTTTTTCTCTCTCTCGCAGTGCTTGTACTCTAAATTTGTAGCTAATACTCCGTGGCATTAGATGGCTTACTCCATCGAGTCGTCGACCTGACTTTGTATAAATACACGGTCCATTCACATTAATGTGGCCACCTGAATAACCACTTTCTGCACCATGGCCCGCTGCGAGATGTGCAGGTAGATAGTCAATGAGGTTCTCTGAGGTACCGACAAGGATATGCACACATGCCGACTCCGGTGCCAGGTGGTTCCACAGATTCTTGACTGCATTTAACTTCAGGGCCTTTGGCGGCCATAGAAAAATAATAAAGTCATCCTGGTGCTCTTCGAACGATGCATGTACAGTCCCAGATGTGTGACACGTAGCGTTGTCCTGCTGGTAGATGCCATCGTGTCGATTATAAACAAAATGCAAGCGGGACTGGACATGTGTTAATCCATTGTGCCTATCAGAATAACGAGACTGTTTGTTCTTTCGTACATATCCGGTGTCTGTTCTTTCGGATATGTTTGAAAGAACTGTCATCAGACATTCATATAATTTGATAGGCCTAGCTGGGCAATGAATGCACCTTCTTCAGTGTGCGTGCACAAATACGTCCGACCTCCTGCGGGAATCTCGGAAGAGCTAATATGGAGGAACTGGACAGGGGCTGCGGATAGGTGGCGCTCGATGGGAGTGTAGATCGGCCACGAGGCGAGCAGAGATAGTTCGCGGTCTTGCGATAACACTGCGTCCCGGATGGCGCAGTGGTTACCGCAACTGCCTAACAGATGGTTAGCTGCCCTCTGCAATAATAATAATAAAAAAAACTGGGTGACTGGATCGGCGATGAACTTTGAGCGGATGTCATGGGATTTCCGCCCCGAACAAACGCAACGAACAATGTCGAATAAAAACGAGATTTTCTGCCGGCACGGTAGCTCCGCGTGTTTGGTCACATGATTAGTTGCCCTCTGTAATAAAAAAAATTAGTTAATGGATCAACGATGAATCTGAGCAAGCGTCATGGGACGTCTGCCCCGAATAAATAGAGCGAACAATAACGAACAAAACGAGATCACAAAAAAAAGAAAGAAAGAAAAGTAGGAGATCCCGGGTTCGAATTCCGGTCCGGTACACATTTTCACTCGAAGCCGCCGATTCCGCGTAATGTCCCAATGCAGCTGAAAGCAGTGATCGCTCACCTTTCCTTTCTTCTCGTCCCTCTCTTCAATTTGCACATCAATACACATACTTAGCTCTCTATGATGACTCAATATTTTATTGTCCAATCACATTGCTCCACTCCTACCTAAGCCTCCCACCCCTTTCTGGCAATTAGGCCTTCAGAAAACTTCTAAGCTAATACACATATTGTGATGTTCTAATAGCATTCACTGAATGAGATTTGCAGAGTATCCATGTAGATGTAGGTGTAGTATTTTAGTGTCGAATCAAATTTCTTAACTTAACAAGGGTTAAGCACACGCTCTTCCTTTTCTTGGAAGTAGGCCACTCAGAGACCTACTAAGCGAACACACATAGTGAGCCCAATCGTAGCTCAGTATCAGCTCAGCCAATCGTATTTCTCAATTCCTCGTTAAGCCAAGCCCACATTTGGAATTCTGTCAGAGAGCTTCTTATGGCAAGGATGGGCCTAACATTCTTGTCCATCTGCCATTTTCGTGCCACCGCCGATCGCACCCCTTTTTCGAAACACCCCAAACAGAGAGCTTCTCAGGCAACGCAAATATCAAGCCCAGTCGCAGCTTTGTATTTTTTATGTGGTATCAGCTCATCCAGTCACGTTTCCGAAAACCTCCCTCTCTTTTTATGGAAATACGCCAGTCAAACATTTTCCTATGGCAATAACAAGCATAGCATACCTCTACACTGCCACCGTAAGTTCGTTTGCCGTATTTTAGAGGCGTGGAATGGTGAAACATTATTCTGTGGACAGTTTGACAGAACGTTATCGGATTGTTTTGCTAGGTCATCTATTTCAGATACAGATGTTGTTAACAGTATATATATATTGATATAGTATTTGTGGGTAAAATGTAAAAGAAGTAGTTCATTTACTACCTCCAACAATTTTGCGCTATCGGCTCACTATATTTAAAGTAAAAAGTGCTGATTTTTCCTGATAGTGTTATATAAGACGTGAACACAGCATTTATTTTTGCAAGTAGTGTTCAAGGAATGGAGGATACACCATTTAGGGGGGGGGGGGGGTAGGTGTTGGATATGCTATTGCGTCATTTTGTACACAGTATCGATTGACATTAAATAAATTTCAGATAAAAGGCCTGATTGAGTTTATGTTCCATGGGAGCTACATAGCCGAACAGCTCTCATCTTACCTTTTTTAAAAGTTTTCTTGTGTGGTTCGCTTCACCAACCATCATTTTAAGGAAGACGACGGTAATTCATCATGTTAGCAATGAGAAAAACTTAAATACTGTCATTATTTTTCTGGCAAATGTGAGTTGTTAAATTTTCGATTTTTGGACGTGAACCATTATACTATGAGCATTTTCCTGAGGATGTTATTGGTTTATTTTGCAATTTTCGATACCGGTATAGTAGTAGTGTGTACGTCAATATATGTGTGTGAGCTTCGCAATCGTCTCATACATATGCAGCTTCATTTCGCATTTTAACGTATTGCGATAAAAAGATTAAAAGTTACAGCCATCACTACAGAGAAATAGAAAAACTATTTTTGTTCTGGAGGAGAAAGGTGGGGATGAGCAGATCAGTATTTAACGTCCCATCGACAACGGGGTCATTGGAGACGGAGCACAAGCTCGAATTATGGAAGGATGAAGGGAAGCGGCCGCGCCCTTTTGAAAGAACCATCCCGGCATTTGCCTCAAGCGATTTAGGGAAATCGAGAAAAACCTAAGTTAGAATGGCCGGACGCGGGTATTAACCGTCGTCTTCCCGAATGCGAATCCAGTGTTCTAACCTATGCGCTACCCCCATCGGAATAGCTTTGTTTTGTTATATTTCAAAGTGACTCTTAAGTATTTGTGATCAAAATGTAAAGCAGTTCGTTTACTTACTATATACTACAGTTTTGCGACATATTCCACACTAGAAAAATATCGCATTACTGAATGGTCTTGCCCTTTCAAAGGAACCATCCTGGCATTTGGCTAGAGCGATTTAGAGAAACCATGGGAAGCCTAAATCTGGATGGCCGGACGCGGGTTTGGACCTTGGTCCTCCCGAAAGCGAGCCTGTGCACTAACGTCTGCCTACCTCACTCGGTTGGCCTAGTTGAGGCTATGTTAGTTCTTATCTACACGATAAACATAATTGAAGTAGCAACTGAGGAAGAACCGCTCAAAGTGTCCACAATATCATTACTAACTGTCAAGAGTTTCCATCACTACCCACATCATATACAAGATGACCTTCACGCAACTCCACAGGACAAGACACAAACTGAAATTTATAGAAAAGAGTGACAGATGTCATTTGATTCCAACTGACAAGAAAATCGTCTCCAATATGGAATCATATCGTCTGTCCATTATTGAGATGGCTGAATGGGTTCTCTCGAAGGCCATTACATTGGAGTAGAGAACATGCCAACTGGCGAAAATCATCCTGGTGCAAGTGGCGCCAAGAAATCAGAAGCGATCTCAAAGAGATGAAGACTGAAGAACAAGAAATTCTGAACAAAGATACGCTTGGAATCAAGATTTTATATTCCCATCTTGAGAGAATAACAATAAATAAAATCCAGTCAAGTGGTGAGAACTTCGAAAAGAAAAGGACTCTTATCAGATGAAAAACTAGTGAAATCAGATCAGAAGCAGTTATTTACGTGGTCCATAGCAGGCCCTTTGAACAACATTAATAATAACTTAGTTTTGCAGGGAGGAGTTATGTTGTATATGCCCACAGAGTTATTAAGAAAAGTATCGACTTCTGAGGCGTTGGTTGTAATCTGATAGCAGAACTAAAACTACAGGGTGGTCCATTGATAGTCTTCTTCTTCGGTTATCAACCCACAGGTTGGTTGGCAGCAGCACGCCATTCCGTTCTTTTGTCAACTTTCTTCTTCATATCTGCATAGGTCTGGCACCCGATGTCATTTATTACTTGTTGAATGTAGCTTAATCTAGGTCGTCCTCGGCGAGTTCTTCCTTCAATGATTCCTTCTAATATTCTCTTAATGAAATTGTTATGCCGTAAAATGTGACCTATGAAGGTTATTCTTCTTTTCTGTATATTTCGCCAAAGAGATCTGTTTTCTTTCACTCTTCTGAGGACATCTTCGTTTGTAGCCTTGTCTCGCCAGCTGATTTTTTCCATTCTCCGGTAGCACCACATTTCGAATGCCTCTAATCTTCTCTTTTCTTCTTTTCCACAAGTCCAAGTTTCACATCCGTAAAGGGCTGTACTCCACACATAGGTTTTCATGACTCTCTTTCTTACGTCTAAACTAACATTTCTACTCGTCAGTAAGTTTCTTTTTCCATTGAATGCTATTTTGGCAAGTTGTATTCTGTTTTTAATGTCACTTTTGCTCCTTCCATCTGCTGTTATTTTGCTACCTAAGTAGTTAAATTCTGTAACCTGCCCTAGTTTCTCTCCCTTTATTGTTATTCGTATGGGTTCATTGTAGTTCAGGGCGCCACTCACCATCACTTTAGTCTTTTTCTTATTTATTTTCATTCCATACTGTTCTTTTAAGGTGTTTTCCATTTCATTGAGTGCGGCTTCTAAATCTTCTTTCCTTTCTGTAATTATGGCGATATCATCTGCATATCGCAACATATCTATTTTCATTCCGTTAAGTTTTATTCCTACTTCAATATTCTCTCTTATTTTGTCTATTGCTTCTTGGATATATGCGTTGAAAATTACTGGAGATAGTGGGCATCCCTGTCTCACTCCTTTCCTTATTCTTGCTGTTTCTTCTTTGTTTTCCTTCTTAACTAAGGCTGTTTCATTTTGGTATATTTTAAAGATTATCCTTCTATCATTATATTTCAGACCAGCCTTCTTCAGAATTCTAAACATTTCTGGCCATACAACATTGTCAAATGCCTTTTCGAGGTCTACGAAGGCTATAAATACTTGTTTGTTTTTGGAAATTTGTTTCTCAATTATTAGTCTTAAAGATAAGATTGCTTCCCTCGTCCCTACACCGCTTCTAAAACCGAATTGGTCTTCACTTAGAGTGCTATTCAATTGGTTTTCAACTCTTTTCAAAATTATTCTTATTAGAATTTTTGATGCGTGTGAAAGAAGACTGAGTGTTCGATGGTTTTCACAGTCCATAGTAGATGCTTTCTTAGGTATGGGGAATATGATGCATTTCTGATAGTCTTCAGGAACTTCACCTGTTTTGTATATTTTCTGTATGAGTTGCAGTAATGTAGCTTTCATTTTGTCTCCTGATTTCTTAATTAGTTCAGAAGGTATATCATCAACACCTGCCGCTTTCTTATCTGGTAGTTCTTTTAGTGCTTTTTCAAATTCATCTTTCAGAATTGTGTCCCCTAGTTCTTCTTTCTCTACTTCTTCGCTTAATTCTATCATATTATCTGTTAGAGGGTCTCCTTGATATAGCTCTTCAATGTATTCTTGCCATCTCTTCAGCGTGTCATATCCAAATAGTACCTTGCCCTCTTTGTTCTTTATAGTTCCTGAAGATTTTACTTTCCGTTTAGCAAAGTTTTGTTTTATTGTTCTGTAGGCCAAGTCAGTTTTTCCTTTAACCATGTTTTCCTCCACCTCTTTACAAATGCTGTTGAGGTAATTTTCTTTTGCTTTCCTAGATTCTCTGTTTATTTGGTTTCTAAGCTTTCTATATTTGTTTTCGCTTTGCTCGTCAAAGGCATTTTTGTATAGTCTTCTTTCTTCCATTAGACAAATTATTTCAGGTGTTATCCACTCTTTCCTGTTTACAGGTTTGGCTTTCCCAATAAATTCTTCTGCTGCTTTATGTATGCCTTCTTTGATTTGTTTCCGCTCCTCGTTAGTACTCCCGGGAATAATGTTTGATGCCATCTCATCAGTTTTCCGTGCATAAGGGATCACTAGTTCTTCAGACTTTAGGTTATCTCTGTTCCATACTTTGTTCGTTTTTCTCTCTAATCGCTTGAGTTTGAGTAAGCATTTCATCATTACAAGGTTGTGATCACTATTAATATCCGCAGACGGGTAGCTTCTGCAGTCCTTGATTTGGTTTTTAAAACGCGATTTTACTAATATATAGTCGATTTGGTGTCTTCTAGTATCTCCTGGGGCTTTCCACGTGTACCTTCTTCTTTTATGGTGGTTGAAAAGGGAGTTCGCTATGACCAACTTGTTTTTGGCACAAAATTCAATTAGCCGGCTTCCTCTTTCGTTTCTATCTCCTAGACCATATTTCCCTACAATTCCGTCAACTTTCTCTTCTCCAACACTAGCATTCCAATCTCCCATTATAATTAAGTTCTCTTCACCTTTAACATAATTTATAACTTTGTTGATGTCTTCATACACTGTTTCTATTACATCGTCTTCTTCTGCCGATGTCGGCATATAGACTTGTACTATTACCGTGTTCTTTGGTTTGGTTCCAATTTTGACTAGTATTATCCTAGAGTTAAATTGCACATATCCTGTGACTAGATTCCCGAGTTTTCCTTTTAGAATTATTCCAACTCCACCGATTCCAGTTGTTCCTTGGTTAGTACCTGTATGAATGATACGATAATTTCCTGATCTGAAGTCTCCTGGTTCAGGCCATCGCATCTCAGATATTCCTATTATGTCTGTTCCCATTCTGTCCATCTCTAGTTTGAGGTTCTCTAATTTCCCGCATTGGAGGAGTGTTCTTACATTCCATGTTGCTATTTTTAGTGTATTCTTCAACTTTGCCTGACCTTCCATTGTCCCCACCCGGAGATCCGATTGGGGGACTATTACTCCGGATTTATGTTTAACAGAAGATTCTGGCATGGTGCGCTACTGATTCTTGGGATATCTTGAGTGATCTTTAATGGAGTGGTTTCCCGTTGCCTTCTCCATCCTATGCCGTTGACTGTGAAGTTCTTCCGCCTTTAGGAGCAATTTCTCACTCCAAGGACAAGAGAGTGCCCTGCCTCTATCCGCTCATCCGCTCTCTTTGAGACCGTTGGCACTTGATAGGGGGCGTTTCCTTATCCCAAATATCTCACGAAATAAGCATTAAATAAAAAACTAAAAAAAATAACGAATCTCGTCTAGCTTGAAGGGGGAAACCAGATGGTCCTATGGTTGGTCCGCTAGATGGTGCTGCCATGTGTCAAACGGATATCAACTGCGTTTTTTTTTTTTTTTTAAATAGGAATCCCAATTTTTAATTTCATATTCGTGTAGTACGTAAAGAAATATAAATGTTGTAGTTGGACCACTGTTTTCGCTTTGTGATACATGGCGCTGTAATAGTCACAAACGTATAAGTACATGGTATCACGTAACATTCCGCCAGTGCGGACGATATTTGCTTCCTGATACATTACCCGTGTTAAAATGGACCGTTTACCAATTGCGGAAAAGGTCGATATCGTGTTGATGTACGGCTGTTGTGATCAAAATGCCCAACGGGCGTGTGCTATGTATGCTGCTCGGTATCCTGGACGACATCATCAAAGTGGCCAGACAATTCGCCGGATAGTTACCTTTTTTTAAGGAAACAGAAAGTCTTCAGCCACATGTGAAACGTCAACCACGACCTGCAACAAATGATGATGCCCAAGTAGATGTTTTAGCTGCTGTCGCGGCTAATCCGCACATCAGTAGGAGACAAACTGCGCGAGAGTCGGGAATCTCAAAAACGTCGGTGTTGAGAATGCTACATCAACATCGATTGCACCCGTATCATATTTTTATGCGCCGGGAATTGCTTGGCGACGACTTTCAACGTCGTGTACAGTTCTGCTACTGAGCACAAGAGAAATTACGGGACGATGGCAGATTCTTAGTACGCGTTCTATTTAGCGACGAAGCGTCATTCACCAACAGCGTTAACGTAAACCGTTATAATAAGCACTATTGGGCAACGGAAAATCCACGATGGCTGCGACAAGTGGAACATCAGCGACCTTGGCGGGTTAATGTATGGTGCGGCATTATGGGAGGAAGGATAATTGGCCCCCATTTTATCGAACTACTCGCTGTTGAGAGGAATGTCGTTACACATATTGCCAAATGCATTGAGGTTGGCGGACATCATTTTGAGCATTTATTGCATTAATGTGGTATTTACAGGTAATTACGCTGTAACAGCATGCGTTTTCAGAAATGATAAGTTCACAAAGGTACATGTATCACATTGGAACAACCGAAATAAAATGTTCAAACGTACCTACGTTCTGTATTTTAATTTAAAAAATCTTACCTGTTACCAACTGTTCGTCTAAAATTGTGAGCCATATGTTTGTGACTATTATAGCGAAAAAAGTGGGGGTTCCTATTTTAAAAACCTTAGTTGATATCCGTTTGACCTATGGCAGCGCCATCTAGCGGGCCAACCATAGCGCCATCTGGTTTCCCTCTTCAAGATAGACAAGTTTCGTTCTTCGTAGTTTTTTCGTTTGTCGCTTATTTCGTGAGATATTTGGCCCGATCACGATCAATGGACCACTGTGTATAGTGCGCATTCCGCTCTACAAGATATGCTACGGAATTGTGTTTCATTGCGCCACTGCATATTCTTTTATTATGACTTGCTTCACTTTTGTATTATTTTACAGGTAAGGTGAAGGTGACATTTTAACGAATGTAATTTTCTTGTTGAGCCCACCACCTTATTTAACCTGTCAACGTCTTTGAACATTGGCATCTCGTATTTCGCATATTTTTATTTTTAAAAAATAATAATAAAAGATAATAAATTAAAAAATAAAAAAGTTCCAGTGCGCGCTATGGCATGTTTTACACGTACTTTTCTCTGAATTTATATAAGATGTGTATGTCGAGGTCTTGTAATCGCTTTAGGGCTTGAGCTTAAGTTTTTAGCGGCGGCGCTCGTGTTCGCCCGCACAGAAATGCGCAGAGCTTCATTATGGCGGCCGCACCTGGGCCCAGGTGCCTATTCAGGCCGTTATTAGCGCCTGTTACGCCCCGGGCTTCATCACCCCCTCCCACGTCACCTGCAAGGCTACGCCGCTTCCGGAGACAGCTGCCGCCTCAAGGCACACGAAGAAGGCACTTGGTGACAATTACAACGGAACTCTCGACTCGAGGAATTAACTGAGATACTGCTCAGTTAACACCACAAATTAATTCAGTTTAAAAAAGAAGCTCTTGTTCGATCAAGTAACTATTGGTATGGACCCTGCCTCAGCCATCCCTATGCAGACTGCCCTATGCAAAGAAGCTGTAACGGGTTGATCCCTGCGCTCCGATAATAATAAATTGTTTCCCGTCTATTAATTTCTATGCTACAGAAATTTCAAATCTAAAGTAAGCATTCTGAAATGATTATATCGTGATCCCTTTCAAAATACCTCCATTGTAATTCTGCTGTGTTGTGCTCGCATGGAAAATTTGCTGCATGCTTAATATATCTTAGCTGTTTAATTAAGATACCGGTTCTATCAATAGATACGTTTCAGTTAAATTATATCTTCGAGGCAGTCTGATTGCTTCATTATGGCCATATGTATTTCTTGCGACTTAGCGACGGCTTTTGAGGCAAATACACTACTGGCCATTAAAATTGCTACACCAAGAAGAAATGAAGATGATAAACTGGAATTCACTGGACAAATATATTATACTAGAACTGACATGTGATTACATTTTCATGCAATTTGGATGCATAGATCCTGACAAATCAGTACCAAGAACAACCACCTCTGGCCGTAATAACGGCCTTGATACGCCTGGGCATTCAGTCAAACAGAGCTTGGATGGCGTGTACAGGTACAGCTGCCCATGCAGCTTCAACACGATACCATAGTTCATCAAGAGTAGTGACTGGCGTATTGTGACGAGCCAGTTGCTCGGACACTATTGACCAGACGTTTTCAATTGGTGAGAGATCTGGAGAATGTGCTGGTCAGGGCAGCAGTCGAACATTTTCTGTATCCAGAAACGCCCGTACAGGACCTACAACATGCGGTCGTGCATTATCCTGCTGAAATGTAGGGTTTCGCAGGTATCGAAAGAAGGGTAGAGCCACGGGTCGTAACACATCTGAAATGTCCACTGTTCAAAGTGCCGTCAATGCGAACAAGAAGTGACCAAGACGTGTAACCAATGCCACACCATACCATCACGCCGGGTGATATGCCAGTATGGCGATGACGAATACAGGTTTCCAATGTGCGTTCACCGCGATGTCGCCAAACACGGATGCGACCATCATGATGCTGTAAACAGTAACTGGATTCATCCGAAAAAATTATGTTTTGCCATTCGCGCACCCAGGATCGTCGTTTAGTACATCATCACAGGCGCTCCTGTCTGTGATGCAGCGTCAAGGGTAACCGCAGCCATAGTCTCTGAGCTGATAGTTCATGCTGCTGCAAACGTCATCGAACTGTTCGTGCAGATGGTTGTTGTCTTGCAAACGTCCCCATATGTTGACTCAGGGATCGAGACGTGGCTCTACGATCCGTTACAGACATGCGGATAAAATGCCTGTCATCTCGACTGCTAGTGGAACGAGGTCGTTGTGATCCAGCACGGCGTTCTGTATTACCCTCCTGAACCCACCGATTCCATATTCTGCTAACAGTCGTTGGTTTCTCGACCAACGCGAGCAGCAATGTCGCGATACGATAAACCGCAATCGCGATAGGCTGCAATCCGACCTTTATCAAAGTCGGAAACGTGATGTTACGCGTTTCTCCTACGTTTCACCAGGCAACGCCGGTTAGCTGCTGTTTGTGTATGAGAAATCGGTTGGAAACTTTCCTCATGTCAGCACGCTATAGGTATCGCCACCGGCACCAACCTTGCGTGAATGCTCTGAAAAGCTAATCATTTGCATATCACAGCATCATCTTCCTGTCGGTTAAATTTCACGTCTGTAGCACGTCATCTTCGTGGTGTAGAAATTTTAATGGCCAGTAGTGTAAAAGTGGCGTGGGGAACAGACTTCCAGGTACAATAATCCCAATAGAAAAAGAACGATATACAGTACTATTGTGACTATAGCAGATGTTTAAAGTGACTACCATTTATCTCTTTTCACTTCTGAGCCCGGGTCAGCAAGTTGTTGACCTCGGATGGAAGCTGGACTGCTGGAACTGCTGCAAGCTCATCCGCTATGTTCTGCTGCAGTTCTTGAAGACTATAAGGGTTGTTGCGATGTATCTTAGACATGAGTGCTCCCCACACAAATGAATCGCCTACTGACAGTTTTGCCGGCCGGTGTGGTAGAGCGGTTCTAGGCGCTTCAGTCCGGAACCGCGCGACTGCTTCGGTCAGAGGTTCGAATCCTGCCTCGGGAATCGATGTGTGTGATGTCCTTAGGTTAGTTAGGTTTAAGTAGTTCTAAGTTCTAGGGGACTGATGACCCCAGCTGGTAAGTCCCATAGTGCTCAGAGCCATCTGAACCATTTGAACTGACAGTTTAGGTGGCGTGGGTGGTTAGCTAGGGCCGCCACCAGACTGATATCTGTCAGGCATGAAGATTGTGTAAATATGCTCCAAGATTCGGCCGGCTGTATGGACATTTGCTCCATCCTATTGGAAGTAACTGTAGGTTGCCACAACTTGTCTCAAAATGTTGGCAAAGTAATAATAAGGCGTACAGACGTTGCACACCAAATCCCAACCTTCTGATCATTGAATGGTGTTTTGTGGAATCTATGCAGATTCTCCGCTACGCAGAATATATGATTCTCTGAGTTGACATAACGGTTCAGGTGAAACCAGTCTTCATGAGACATAAAGAACAGATCCATGTCCAAGCCATTCGTTGTTACCTCACTCACTAAACTGGAGGTGCTGAGGAGCATCTGCTGGTTTTAACGCACGAGCTGCAGACACTCGGTAGGGATGCACGTGCAGGTTCAGGTGGCGTATTCATTCACATGATCGACATGATATGCCGGTCTCTTGCGAAGAGCAAGGACTCTTAGCATTTTCTGATGAATTGCAGCTACATGCCGGCCGCGGTGGCCGAGCGGTTCTAGGCGCTACAGTCTGGAACCGCGCGACAGCTATGGTCGCAGGTTCGAATCCTACCTCGGGCATGGATGTGTGTGCTGTCCTTAGGTTAGTTAGGTTTAAGTAGTTCTAAGTTCCAGGGGACCGATGACCTTAGAAATTAAGTCCCATAGTGCTCAGAGCCATTTCAACCATTTTTTGCAGCTACATTTTCCGGTGCGCAGTATGTTTCGGGATGTTTTCTGGCTCGTTCAAAACAGATCCTGTCGGACACTTTTTGTAGACTAAGTGTTGCATGACACTCCTTTCTGGCAATTTGACATCATTAAACTTCTCAGCTGACCACTCTCAGCTGACAGCTGAGACACTCTCAGCTCAGCTGACAACTGACCACATCGTTTCTGTGACATTGTCACGTAACTTTCCACAACAAACACTCGCTGCTCCATTGTGTACACCGTCGTTCCCTTTGCACTGCCCAGGTCGCGCTGAACCGGTGTGGAACATGTGATGGGCGGCCACGTGGTGTACGTGACACGCGGTGTGGTTATGTGCATACATTCACGTCCAATTGTATCCGCTAGTTCGGGCCACTTTCTTTTACCCCAACCTGTATATCTTATGTGTACTGCGCAAGCCGCGAGTGTCTGGTTGGTTGATTCGGGGGAGGGGACTAAACATCGAGGTCAGCGGTCCCATGGGATTAGTGGAGGATTTGGAGGGGAGTCGGCCGTGCACTTTCATAGGAACCATCCTGGCATTACTTGAAGCGATTTAGGGAAATCCCGGAAACCTAAATCAGGGTGACCAGGCGCATGTTTGAGCCGTCGTCCTTCCGAATGCGAGTCCAGTGTGCTAACCAGTGCGCCACCTCGCTCGGTGTAATTCTGGTACCACTATTTTATTTATTTATTTATTTCAGTCATCAGTCTTCTCGTTTGATGAGGACCGCCACGAATTTCTCTCTTCTGTCGGTCTCTTCGTCTCATGTAGCACTTGCATTATGCATTGTCAATAATTTGTTGCGTGTGTTCCAACCTCTATGTACGTGAAGCTCCTCTACAGTTTTTATCTCTACGGTTGTTCCCCGATGCCTTAATACAAGTTTTATCATCCTGTCCCTTCTTCTTGTCAGTGTCCCTTTTTTCGCTGATTCTGTGGAGAACCTCCCTATTCGTTACCTTATCACCCCGCTTAATTTTCAACATTCTTCCGTGGCACCACATCTCAGATGCATCGATTCTCTTCTGTTCTGGTTTTCCCGTCTTTCATGATTCACTACCACACAATGCAGAGTGCCAGACGTGCATTCTGTGAAATTTCTTTCGCATACTAAAGCCTATATTTGATATTAGGAGACTTCTACTGGGCGGGAATGTACTTTTGGACTGTGCTAGGCTTTTTTTATGTTCTCGTTTCTTCGTCCGTCATTGGTTATTTTGCTTCCGTTGTAGCAGAATCCCTTAACGTCGTCGACTTCTTGATCATCAATTGTTTCTCGCTATTGTTATATCTCCTCCGTATGAGTTACAATTTCTCGTCATAATTGTATCGCGAGACGTATGTGGGACGAAGCAATACGTTCTCGACTATTCTTGGAACGTAAGCTCTCGAAATTCCAAAAGTAAATGTCATCGCGATCCACAATGCCCCTCTTGTAGCACCTGCCATTCGAGTTTTCTGAGTATTTCCATAACGCTCTGTTCTTTGTCCTATCTGTTGTTTTATTCCAACCAAGAACTATCGGCAGAACTCAAGACCAAGTGTTTTGTAGACCACATATTTCATGAATGAATTATATTTCCTTATGAGTATTCGAATTAATCTCAGCCTAACATCTGATTTTCCTACAGTTAATTTTATGTAGTCGTTCGACTCTAGGCCACTCCGTATGGTTACTCCGAGGTACTTCACGAAATTTACTGTTTCCAGTGATTTATCGGCAATATCGGTAGCGCGTAGTAGTGAATTTCTTCGCAATTCTATGAGAGCATATTTGCATCTTTTCACGCTTTGCATTTAAGTACGATTGACAGTCTCTGCAACACTCGTCGATCTCCCGAAGGTCCTCTGGTAATACTATCTTCATACAGATAAGCGTATCATGTGTGAACACTCTAATGGAGCTTCTGACATTACTCACACTCCAAAGAAAAAAAAACCGACGCACCACGAAGCAGTTTTCCGAATGGGATTGAAATCGGTAGATCTGATATCATGTACATACATAAGAATGATTATAATTTCAGAAAAATTGAATGACACATTCAAGAGAAATACGTTCATAAATTGAGCAAGTCGATAACGCGCTGGTCTACCTCTGGCAAGCAGTTATTCGGCTTGGCATTGATCGTTAAGAGTTGTTGAATGTCCTCCTGAGAGATATCGTGCCAAATCCTGTCCAACTGGCGAGTTAGATGGTCAAAATTTCTAGCTTACTGGAGGGCCCCAAACATTCTCAATTTGGGGGTGATCCGGACACCTTGATGGCCAACGTGGGGTGTGGTAAGCACGAAAACAAGCTCTCCGAAATTCTCGCCGTGTGCGGGCGACATTATCGTACTGAAATGTAAACCGAAGATGGCTTGCCACGAAGGGCAAGAAAACTGGACGTAGAGTATCGTTGGCATACTGCTGTGTTGTAAGTCTGCCGCGGATGACAACCAAACGGGTGCACCACTCCCAGCTGTCGGGCTGAATGGTGAGCGACAGTCAAGTTGGCATCCCATCACTGTCCGTAGTGTCTCCAGACGTCTTCGCTGCCTGGAATCTCACTGATTGGAGTAGAATTGTCTTCAGTGATGAGTCCCGTTTCAAATTGAGCCGCGATGACCTTATCAAAACACAGACAGTAATTCCTGAGATTGGCCTTCGCATATAGACAGAAAACACGGAGGCGGACTTTACTTTACAACATTTATAGTGGAGATTACCGTACGTTCCTTTTGTGTATTTCTTTTCTTGCTTTCTTCATTTTATAGTATCGTAGTTCCTCTTTACTTTTAATAGGCTTGCTTATCCACCGTCAGTTATTTTGCTGCCCAAGTAGCAACACTCAGTTACTAATTTTAATGTTAATTCCACAATATCACCCGTGTGTCATAATTCGACAGTATGGGCTGCACTTCAACGTTTCGCGTTAGGGTCGTTCCTTTTGTTGCTACGTTGTCGTTCGACGACCAGTTAATGCTGGTAGGCAAGACTCTGCGAGACTGTTTCCGTCGTCATGATTCGCGTTGACTGGCTGCATTACGCGTCTAACTGAACCCGGGAGGCACAGGTGGCTCTTATGGCTTTTCATTATGGGTTTAAGGAGACCAAACACCTAAGAGGACGTCCAGTAACTACGTGAACTCGAAGGGGACGGCAGGTCCGGAAAAATATCACCAAACTTCATTTTAAGGAAGTGGAGGCAATGAAAAATTCACATCAAATTTTTAATTCAGAGGATGTACATTATTATAACGGATAACATTTTGTTTTATAAAATTAATCTAGAGCATAGACGATATTACAGTGCCAATCAGTCTAGACGGCCTCTCTGAACTGAACTGAATGCTCTACACGTGGGGGTACCAGGGATTAACCGATATGAAACAAGGTACGCACGAGCGTCAGGTTTCGATCGGGGAGTTCTCTACCGCGCCAGCTGAAATCATTGCGTGTCATTCAGTGAGTCAGTAGTGATATTCTACAACGCATATAAAGCCGATGTTATTCTGTTCAACACTACGTTGTATCAGAATTTTTACCATGCATTTTGTCATGCACGCCAACAAGTCGAAACACACGTACGAGCAAGAGAAGTTTTATCGTTCGTGGGTGGAAGCTAAACTGAACTTCACCAACAAGAATTCCCTTAGCGATCACATAAATCAAGTGCCTGAAAAGTTTACCAAATCATTTCTGTCAAAGGAAGGTAGAAACAATGTTGTCTTTCATCTGCAAAGTAAGTAAGGGTTCAATGACATTTGATGATATACACTGAAGCGCCAAAGAAACTGGTACAGCCATGAGTATTCAAATACGGAGATATGTAAACAGGCAGAACACAGCACTGCGGTCTGCAACGCCTATATAAGACAACAAGTGTCCGGCGCAGTTGTTAGATTGGTTACTGATGCTACAATGGCATGTTATCAAGACTTAAGTGAGTTTTTAACGTTGTGTTACAGTCGGCGCACGGACGATGGGCACAGCATCTTCGAGATAGCGATGAAGTGGGGATTTTCCCGTACGAACATTTCACGAGTGTACGGCAAATATCAAGAATCCGGTAAAACATCAAGCCTCCGACGTAGCTGCGGGCGGAAAAAGATCCTGTAAGAATGGGACCAAAGATGACAAGAGAATCGTTCAGCGTGACAGAAGTGCAACCCTTCCGCAAACTTCTGCAGTTTTCAATGCTGGGCCACCAACAAGTGTCAGATTGTGAACCATTTAACGAATCATCATCGATATGGGCTTTCGGAGCCGAAGGTCCACTCGTGTGCCCTTGATGACTGCACGACACAAAGCTTTACGCCTTGCCAGGGTCCGTCAACACACTGGAAACATGTTGCCTGGACGGACGAGTCTCGTTTCAAATTGTATCGAGTGGATGGACGTGTACGGATATGAAAAAAAAACTTATGTACCCATGGATCCTGCATTTCAGCAAGGGACTGTTCAAGCTGAAAGGCTCTGTGCGGCGTGTGCAGTTAGAGTGATATGGAGTCCCTGGTGCGTCTACTCTGACCGCTGACACGTGCGTAAGCATCCTGTCTGATCACCTGCATTTATTCTGTCCATTGTGCACTGCGACGGACTTGAGTGATTCCAGCAGGACAATGCGGCACCCCACACGTCCAGAATGGCTCCAGGAACACTCTTCTACGTTTCAATACTGCCACTGGTCACCAAACTCCACAGACATGAACACTGTTCAGCATATCTGAAATGCCTTGCAACGTGCTGTTCAGAAGAGATCCACCCTTTCGTACTCTTACTGATTTATGGACAGTCCTGCAGGATTCATGGTGTCAGTTCTCTGCAGCACTGCTTCAGACATTAGCCGAGTCCATGCCACGCCATGTTGAGGCACTTCTGCGAGCTCGCGGGGGCGCTACACGACATTAGGCAGGTGTACCAGGTTCTTTGGCTCTTCAGTGTAATACACAATAAAAGGTCAATGTTTCAGGGATCCGGCAAAACGGTTAATACCGTTTTCGCGGAGCCTTTTTGTCCAACGGTATGTCTGTCCGTCCGTCCGAATTCTACTCTGGTAAGCATATTTAATTACGTGTTAAAACACTGTTAAAGACACTTTCCGAATAAAACATGTTTTTCTTAAAGTGTTTTAATCCATATTTAAAAAATTCATTTTTACGTGTTTAACTCCACTACGAGGTAAACATGAGACGGTAGGCGGGGTCGCAGAATATCTCACCAAATCCCAGAAAGAGAAAGGCGAAGTGGAAATTTTGAAAAACAAAAACCTCACTTAGTTAATGGAAGTCCTCTAAGGTCACCAGTCTCCTATTCATGCCCCAGATCGAAATAAGTGTATCCCATCTGTGTACGTCTAAAGTAAAGTCTGTGTACAAGTGTGAGGAAGTTTTCTAAATACATGGATAGCCTATTTCAGATGCGGAACGTGGGTACCAGCCTCGTATTCAGATAGTGTGATGTGGAAAACCGCCTAAAAACCAAATCCACGGTGGCCGGTTCACCGACCCTCGTCGTTAATTTATCCGCCGCACCGGGCGGATTCGATCCGGAACCGGTGCGCCTCCCAGTCCCGGAAGCTGCTCTTACAACACAGCAAGTCATCGGTGGAAGTGCGTCTTTATGCGACAAATTTATGCAGTTTCTGGAAGCTCAAGTGCTGGCTTTACAGCCCCTTACCCTCGAGAGAAAGATACGAGAGGCGGTTGGGCTTATGAAGCAATCTCCCGACATGAACCGCGGTGATGACAGGTGTAGGTCCTGTCACCGTGGCTGCGCCGGTAAACGGCCTTCGGTAAACATCACACGCGAGAGACTGGCCTGTGAGGCGTGGCAGTAGACATAGCGCCCGTAGGACCAAGTGGTCTATCCGCCAGCGGGCACCGCGATAGCAAAATACTACTTTGGAACAACAAAATATTGGCACTCCTACCATTATATATGCATTAAGACAGATAAAGGAGATGCTGACACAGTTAAATCTATTTAAATGAACAGTAGAAAACATAAGGTTCTTGTAGTATAGTTGATTTCTGACAGCAAAAGTAGTAGTTTACAAACAGAAATCAGTTGCTCGACAAATCGAGAAAATATTGGGACTCCTACACTAAAATTCTGGTAGCCTGTGTGCATACCTTGGTATTGATGACAGCTCGTAGACGGCATGGAGTGAACCAAGTTGCGAGTAGTATCTGGTGAGATCTGCGACCATTCCTCTTACAACACAATCTGAAACTCCCCCTTCCCTGTAGAACGATGTTTTCAGGCTTCTGTAACGAGATGTGACCAAGGATGTTCTGTCCAACACTGATCAGGGCTCTGTGGCAGAGTGAAAAAATCCTCCTTGGAGCATTTTATAATAACCAGTTACTAGTTCTCAGAGCCGTATATTTAGGGTCGTTGTCTTGTTGAAAGCAAAAGACGCTATCAAGACCCAGTTCCTGTACACTACTACGTAAATGGCCTCGTATCACATAACAACATAAAATAAATTTACTGCGATCCGTGACACCTTCAGTAATCGCCCAGTCACCAACATCAGTAGATACCACTCATCCCCGAATCATTATGCTTCCTCCCTCATGTTTTAGCGTAAGTAGGACATGTGGCTCGCGCTCTGTATTTGGTTTGTAACATAAGTTTCCTTTTCCGTCAGATCCAAACAAGATAAACTTGAATTCGTCAGAAAGTAGCACAGTATACCAAACTTCAATCGATTTATTGACATGATCTTTGGCGAACTGAAAGCGATTTCTTCGGTTAACTTCCGAAATAAATGGCTCGTTTCTGGGAGATTTGCCATGAATATCAGCTGCGTTCAAAACATTTCTAATAGTTTGAACATTAACGTGGTTGTTGGGCAGTGACTAGATGTCCGATACAAACGACCTTTTTGAACGAAATGAACTGTCCTTCGACGCTCTCTACATGTAAGAACTCCTGGACGTCCGAATCTGTTGTACCAGTTTCTTTAAACTTCTTGATGATTGCCCGCACTGGTGTATAATTACCAGAAATTTCTTTACCAATCTCACAGTAACTTTTACCCAGCGAATGCAGTAAAACCGCCTTGTTGTGGAACGTCACGAAATGCTTCTTGCTCTTTGCACTCATAGTGACAAGTTAACGCCCCTTACACTGGCCGCCAGGAAAACGACTTAACTGTTCGTTAACTCCGACGGCACAAATCTGGTAGGCGCGGCGCTCTGTCAAGCACAATAACAATCGTCGTACGGTGTGCCAATACTTTTTTGAGAAGGACAAAAACCTCGTTCAGTTGATTACATGTATTTCTGTTGTGTTGGAAAAATATTTTATTATACAAATTATTTCCTTTACTGTATCAGATTTAATGGTATAATATAGTGTCCTTAGTATTTAAATATTTTGTATTAGGTGCGAAAAGCTGTCGGTGCCAATACTTTTTGGTGTCACTGTACCCCTCTATACTGCTTAGCCCTACCCTACCAGGCAATGACCATTAAAGTAAAAATATTATTATAAATACGTGATTTCAGTTCCTCTCTCCATGCCCCTACTATCCAATTACAAATTTAGTTTTAATGCAGTTATTGCCAAGCTGTTAATATCAGCAGGCCAAACAACATTATATAAGGTTTAAACGTGACACAGATCCAATAGTAAATAGACCATCTTGACAGTCACTTGCAACCAGAACTGTAAAAGGCACGATTAAATCATATATCGTTTGTTTTCGGTGTTGACCAGAAACATACCTTTTACAAAGTGTTCTTTCCTCGCTACTTTGGTTACTGAATGCATTACGTGTAAACAAGTATTGAAATTGTATTGGGCCTCTTCTATGAAGCTTTATTCAAAATGCTCAACTCCTTAAACAGATGTCTGAATCATATAGTGGATGAGCAATACATATTATTCTTAAAGCACGTATTTCAACAATGAAGTCCTTCTTTAAGATGAGTTACCCCAGAATATTATTCCATATAACATTACTGAATGAAAATATGTGAAGTATGTAACCCGACTGATTTGTTCCACCCCAGGATTTGCAATGATTCTGAGTGCAAATGTGGCTGCACTAAGTTGATTTAGGAGTTCCAAAAGTTTAAATTCTCGTCATTATGGAGACGTAGAAATTTTGAATTTTCCATCATGTCTTTCATTTCTTCGACATGTCTTACACTGACCATTCGTGTAGGACCTCTACACACGCAAAACTGAATGTGTTGCGTCTCTTTAAAATAGAGAGTGAGACCATTCGTAGGAAACCAGTCAATGACGCTTTTAAGAAAATTCTTTACCTTTTCGTCTCTTGTGGATTGATTACAAAAAGAACTAATTATGCTTCTTGTATACTGGAAGATCGTTTATTCGTATGAAGAACAAAGGCAGACCCAAGATCCTAATTAAATTTTACAAACAAACTGATCTCTTTCTAAGAAACGTATATAGTTCGGACTAATTAATCTCTGAGAAATACAGCTTACGCAGATATCACTCACGTCATTTACTGCACGCGTATGGCGTTTGAATACGCAGGACTACCGAAACGTATCATGGAGTGAAGAATTTGAGGCTTATGAATACTGCCGATACACTCCGAGCCGGAACAGGAACTTCACACTAGAAAGACAACATAAATGAGAAAATGCATTCGGTACTCCATATCACTACGTACTTGGCACGCCGAGAACAAGAAATTCGAGGAATCTGATAAACTACCGAGTCAGCAAGAATTGCGTGCGCGAAAACCTTTCCGCCTTCCCCAGTCCACTGAACTAAGAAACTGGAGGCTTTTTCTTTTTTGAGTCATCAGTCTTCTGACTGGTTTGATACGGCCTGCCACAAATTTCTCACCTGTGCCAACCTCTTCATCTCAGAGCAGAACTTGCAACATACTTCATCAATTACGTGCTGGATGTATACCAATCTCTGTCTTCCTCTACAGTTTTTGTCGTCTATAGCTCCCTCTAGTACCATGGAAGTTATTCCTTAAGGTCTTACCATATGTCCTGTCATCCTATCCCTTCTCCTTGTCAGTGTTTTCCACATATTCCTTTTCTCCCACATTCTGCGCAGAACCTCCTCGTTCCTTACCCCATCAGTCCACCTAATTTTCAACACTCGCCTGTAGCACCACATCTCAAGCGACTTTCTTCTGTTCTGGTTTTCCAACAGTCCATGTTTCACACCCATATAACGCTTAGCTCCAAAAGTACATCCACAGAAATTTTTTCCTCAAGTCAAAGCCTATGTTTGATACTAGTAGACTTCTCTTGGCCAGGAATGCCCTTTTTGAGAGTGCTTGTCTGCTGTTTATATCCTTCTTGCTCCGTCCGTCATTGATTATTTTACTGCCCAGGTAGCAGAATTCCTTAGCTTCACGTACTTCGTGACCATCGATCCTGATGTCAAGTTTCTCGCTGTTATCATTTCTGCTGCTTCTCGTTACTTTCGTCTTCCTTCGATTTACTCTCAATGCGTATTCTGTACTTGTTAGCCTGTCCATTCCACAGCAGATCCTGTAATTCTTCTTCACTTTCACTTAGGATAGTAATGTGATCAGGGAATCGTTTCATTAATATCGTTTCACCTTGAATTTTAATTCCACTCCATCATTGCTCGTTCTATGTACAGATGGAACAATAGGGGCGAAAGACTACATCCCTGTCTTACAACCTTTTTAATCCGAGCACTTCGTTCTTGGTCGTCCATTCGTATTATTCCCTCTTGGTTCTTGTACATATTGTATATTACCCGTCCCTACCTATAACTTACCCCTGTTTTTGTCAGAATTTCGAACATCTTGCAACATTTTACGTTGTTGAACGCCTTTTCCAGGTCAACAAATTGTATGAATGTGTCTTGATTTTGCTTTAGTCTCGCTTACTGCAGGTATACAAAACTATTTACATGGCACGAATCAGGCACCAGTTACGTGCGAATCGTTTCAAATGGACTGTGCGGCTGGTCCCGGCGGAGGTTCGAGTAGTCCCTCGGGCATGGGTGTGTGTGTTTGTCCTTCGGATAATTTAGGTTAAGTAGTGTGTAAGCTTAGGGACTGATGACCTTAGCAGTTAAGTCCCATAAGATTTCACACACATTTGAACATTTGAATCGTTTCAGGCAATGCCGAAACTGTACTTTCAGGGTCTCCTTGCATGTTCGTTGGGAACAAATATGCAATATGCAACACTGACCGAAAGATTGATCTATATAACAACTGACAGCCTACGGCGTCGCCGCGTTAAAAACAGCGGTTACCGCCCGGTCACGGAAGTTAAGCAACGTCGTGCCCTGTTAGCACTCGAATGGCTGATCGTCTGAGTACGCCGTGTGCCGCTGCTTGAGAGACACGCAGGTCGATGAAGTGACATCCAGGTGACAGACTTGCGCCAGGCCCATGGCTCATAAGGCATTATAATCATTACAATACGAGGTGCATTCAAGTTCTAAGGCCTCCGATTTTTTTTAAATTAACTACTCACCCGAAATCGATTAAACTGGCGTTACGTTGGCGTTGTTATCACGAAGAAACTGTTGCGTAACGTTAGCTCGATGTGCGGGTGCATTGTCTTGGTGAAACAGCACACGCGCAGCTCTTCCCGGACGTTTTTGTTGCTGTGCAGGAAGGAATTTGTTCTTCAAAACATTTTCGTAGGATGCACCTGTTACCGTAGTGCCCTTTGAACGCAATGGGTAAAGATTACGCCCTCGCTGTCCCAGAACATGAACACCATCATTTTTTTCGGCACTGGCGGTTACCCGAAATTTTTTTGGTGGCAGTGAATCTGTGTGCTTCCATTGAGCTGACTGTCGCTTTGTTTCTGGATTGAAAAATGGCATCCACGTCTCATCCATTGTCACAACCGACGAAAAGAAAGTCCCATTCATGCTGTCATTGCACGTCAACATTGCTTGGCAACATGCCACACGGGCAGCCATGTGGTCGTCTGTCAGCATTCGTGGCACCCACCTGGATGACACTTTTCGCATTTTCAGGTCGTCATGCAGGATTGTGTGCACAGAACCCACAGAAATGCCAACTCTGGAGGCGATCTATTCAACAGTCATTAGGCGATCCCCCAAAACAATTCTCTCCACTTTCTCGATCATGTCGTCAGACCGGCTTGTGTGGGCCCGAGTTTGTTTCGGTTTGTTGTCACACGATGTTCTGCCTTCATTAAACTGTCGCACCCACGAACGCAGTTTCGACACATCCATAACTCCATCACCACATGTCTCCTTCAACTGTCGATGAATTTCAGTTGGTTTCACACCAAGCAAATTCAGAAAACGAATGATTGCACGCTGTTCAAGTAAGGAAAACATCGCCATTTTAAGTATTTAAAACAGTTCTCATTCTCGCCGCTGGCGGTAAAATTCCATCTGCCGTATAGTGCGGCCATCTCTGGGACATATTGACAATGAACGCGGCCTCATTTTAAAACAATGCGCATGTTTCTATCTCTTTCCAGTCCGGAGAAAAAAAATCGGAGGCCTTAGAACTTGAATGCACCTCGTAATACAAGGACGTCATTGTGGCTTTGTTATGATTTGCTCTACGATGCCTCGTTGACACGGTTCAGTCAAATGACAACCGAAAGGTAAATCAAAATAATAACTGAGGGCAGTGATAAATGAAAATAATGACTGAGTCTATTAATAATCACAATTACCTCTTTTTTCCAGTTAAGGTCAGCCATCCGTGCTGTTCTGGTGTAATTTGTGTACAGACGGCTGTTACCAGCACGATTACGAATAAAATACGTAGGTCAAACTGGAATTCGGACTCTCTGAAATAGCCTAAGTTCATGTTATTAGAACAACAAACGCTGTGCCAAACACAGCTCTGATCAGTACAAAAAAATAAGATGGCACGATGCATATCCATCTCAGTTCCAACTCACTGTACAAAACAACGTAAGCATATTGTTCTTTTTAAGTAAGTCAACCCGCTAGTCCATTGTATTTCATTAAATAGCTATCCAAAAGAGAGCTGTATTTACGATATGCAGACCCCTAGGGTAAACTTGTGGTACTAGCACTAATTATGTGATTATTAACCGGAAAAAATGCAGTTTATAACAGTTTTCGAATTAACTTGAAATATATAAGATTATTTTCGTTTATCGTTCCTTCTCAGTTGGACATTTTTAATTAGATTAAGCATTTCGATCACTCAGGAACATCTCCAGATCTAAGTAGTTGCGTTTTGTCTACGCAGAACCACATATCAGAGTACAGTAATCTAATTGAATATACGCAACTGAAACGGAAAAATAAACATGAATTATCTTCAAATAACAGTATAGTTGGTGGTTCTCACAAGATAAGTGTGTCGGTTATGGTAAAGGCAATAACTGACTACTTGCGGATTATTATTTAACCATATAAAATTTGGAAGGGACTAAAAATATTAAGAACTGAAATCAACCCGATTTGTTAAAATCTCTTATTAATAAACTATTGTTACTAAGAAAAAAGAGCAGATGAAAAGAATAAGCTCCATTTATTAAGACAAGTATGTATATATTTTTAAGGAAAAAATAAATTGTTGAGATTCATCTCTGTACAGTAATCGGTACTTCAATATTAAAAATAGGATATTGCAACTACAACCAAACATAGCACTAGGGGAAAAAGCAAGTTAACAAAAGACATACAACAACCATGACAATTTTTATTTATATTTAGTTTAAATATATTTAAATCAGTTATAAGCCACTTTACGGTGTGTGGCGGAGAGTTTTTTGTTTACCGTTGTCACTTCCCCCACTTCCCGTTCAAGCCGCGAATTATTCACGGGAAGTACAAATGGTGATAAGTTTCCGTTTGAACTCGAATCTCTTTAATATTATCTCCATGGTTTTTTCGAGAGATATGCATAGGAGGGAGCAATATATTGGTTGGCTCTTCCAGGAACGTACGCTCTCAGAACTTGAACAGTGCACCACGTTGTGACGCACAGTGCCTCTCTTGCAGCGTCTGTCATTGGAGTTAGCTGAATGCCTCCGCGACTCTTTCGTGCTTACTAAAGCAACCTGTAACGAAAGGCGCTGCTCTTTTATTTATCGTTTCTGTTTACTCTATGAATCCCTTCTGATACTGACGAGCAATGTTCTGGTATTAGTCCAACTACGGTTTTGTAAGTTACATCCTTTGGCGATGGTCAACGTTTCCTGAGTCTTCTTCCAATGAATGTCATTATTGTACCTGTCTTACCTGCGACTAATTTTATGTGGTCGTTCGACTCTAAACCGCTCTGTTCGCATACTCCTAGATACTTTATAGATATGACTGCTTAAAATTTTTGTTCTGCAATCATGCAATCATACTACAGTGGGTCTTTCTCCCTAATCAACTGCAATAAGTTACATTTATTTACACAGAGGGTCATTTGCCTATTCCTGCAGCAAGTGTCATCTGCTGCAGGTTTTCATCTTTTGCCCAACAATCGGCGTTAAAATGAAAGTTTCGGATAATCTTACTGGTCTTTCGCGTCTACATATGATGGTAACCGAGCTATTTACGTCACCGTAGCTTAGTCGTCTTCTAATATCATTTTCAGTAGGCTTGCTGAAGTTTCCCCCTAAAAGGCTCACTGTGGTTGCGTGGCCTTGTTAAGACATAACGGGTCTGCAAGTTATTTGTCACACGCAGCAGATGTCTCTTTAACAAATAAAGCAGTTTCAAAATGGTTTTGCTTAGCATCAAGGGCTCTAAAACCTGTGTCTCGCTACCAGAAGTAAGAAGAATTGATGAAATGAGGCATGGAAGAAGTCGATTATCTGCCTAATGGAATTTACTTCAAACTGCAAAAATTGCATTAACCATTTTTTCAAACCTTTTAGTAATTTTTCCAGCTGAAAAGCCACTCTTTTGAGCGTGTTCCGCTGGGAATACGACTCCTAAAAAGTGCAGGATTTGATACGTCAATGCTGATTAACTCATACTAGCTGACCACTGAAATGATCTCACACCACAGCGTCAAAACAAAGACATTTTTAATTTTAAATGTTTGTAATGTGGAGCTCTTTGTGGTGAAGGTCGCTAAGTTTCAGCCTAAAAAGTCTGCGTGTAAATACGACTCTGATCCGAAAGAATCGTTCAGTACAGCAGTAGTGGACCAAACGTGGCTGAATTAGTGTAATTTGAAGTAGTAATACACATTCATTATTCAAAATAGTGTATTATCTCTTCCATCAAATAACATGTGTGTGTGAAATCTTATGGGACTTAACTGCTAAGGTTATCAGTCCCTAAGCTTACACTCTACTTAACTTAAATTATCCGAAGGACAAACACACACAACCATGCCCGAGGGAGGACTCGAACCTCCGCCGGGACCAGCCGCACAGTCCCTGACTGCAGCGCCCTAGACCGCTCGGCTAATCCCACGTGCCGGCATCAAATAACATGAATCAACAATCTAGTGACTGTTAAACAGGATTAAAAGTAAGACACATCTCAACAAGTTTATTCTCCACTTACTTCAGTGAATGTCGATGGGATGGAGGTGTTTCCATAACTATCGATGGCCCTTGTACGAGGGCCAGTAGGAAAGTTTTGACGCGAGTTGTGTTTCAAGTCATATAAATACGGCAGACTATGTTGCAGCTTATACTGTCTTTTTAGTACGATGCCACTCGGTGGACTTATATTTGATACTGGGAGAGCTACGATTGTTTTAGGATGACAGGACATTTTCCGCGGATGACGTCGGGGTCTTCAATGCCAAAACTGTTTCCGTCGGTACGGAACAGTATAGAAATGGGAAGTTAACACTTCCACTCAGTGATACTTAAGTATTTTTTTCTACTCTTTCAAAATTACTTTAGTCGAGACTGACAGCTTATGTTGTTTCTAACGGTCCTCCAATAAGGCTCAAAGAAACATAGCTGCAATAGAGAAAATAATGCAAGAATGCTGCAGAATAGCATCTACGAATACCATTACATTCACAGCTACTATTTCCGCACTGTCGTGTACGAATCAGGTGTTCCATCACAGAGGGCGCAAAACGCTTTAAAAGAAGGGTCAAACGTTGCTAATAGCTACTGGACATATCCCACGTAAGTAATTGTAAATGACTTTCTGACTTTCTTATTACCTGTGAAACCTGGGTTTACCTCTTAGATACAAAATCTAAGAGGTGAGTTTACCCATTATATAAGTTAGGGGCGGGAGAGGGAGGGTGGTTGACAACAAATATTAGTTCCTTGGAACGAGGAGGGGTGGCGGAAAGGAAGCACAGTTTCTTCCAAAATAAAACTCAAAACGATTGAAGAACTGTGTTTATTAATCACGGAACACGCTGACGCTATACTTACCCGAGAGAATACAGTTAGTTGAGAATTGTGTATACGATTTTGTTGTCTGGCAAATGACATTCAAATAGATGTGAATACTTTTTATATACACTCCTGGAAATTGAAATAAGAACACCGTGAATTCATTGTCCCAGGAAGGGGAAACTTTATTGACACATTCCTGGGGTCAGATACATCACATGATCACACTGACAGAACCACAGGCACATAGACACAGGCAACAGAGCATGCACAATGTCGGCACTAGTACAGTGTATATCCACCTTTCGCAGCAATGCAGGCTGCTATTCTCCCATGGAGACGATCGTAGAGATGCTGGATGTAGTCCTGTGGAACGGCTTGCCATGCCATTTCCACCTGGCGCCTCAGTTGGACCAGCGTTCGTGCTGGACGTGCAGACCGCGTGAGACGACGCTTCATCCAGTCCCAAACATGCTCAATGGGGGACAGATCCGGAGATCTTGCTGGCCAGGGTAGTTGACTTACACCTTCTAGAGCACGTTGGGTGGCACGGGATACATGCGGACGTGCATTGTCCTGTTGGAACAGCAAGTTCCCTTGCCGGTCTAGGAATGGTAGAACGATGGGTTCGATGACGGTTTGGATGTACCGTGCACTATTCAGTGTCCCCTCGACGATCACCAGTGGTGTACGGCCAGTGTAGGAGATCGCTCCCCACACCATGATGCCGGGTGTTGGCCCTGTGTGCCTCGGTCGTATGCAGTCCTGATTGTGGCGCTCACCTGCACGGCGCCAAACACACATACGACCATCATTGGCACCAAGGCAGAAGCGACTCTCATCGCTGAAGACGACACGTCTCCATTCGTCCCTTCATTCACGCCTGTCGCGACACCACTGGAGGCGGGCTGCACGATGTTGGGGCGTGAGCGGAAGACGGCCTAACGGTGTGCGGGACCGTAGCCCAGCTTCATGGAGACGGTTGCGAATGGTCCTCGCCGATACCCCAGGAGCAACAGTGTCCCTAATTTGCTGGGAAGTGGCGGTGCGGTCCCCTACGGCACTGCGTAGGATCCTACGGTCTTGGCGTGCATCCGTGCGTCGCTGCGGTCCGGTCCCAGGTCGACGGGCACGTGCACCTTCCGCCGACCACTGGCGACAACATCGATGTACTGTGGAGACCTCACGCCCCACGTGTTGAGCAATTCGGCGGTACGTCCACCCGGCCTCCCGCATGCCCACTATACGCCCTCGCTCAAAGTCCGTCAACTGCACATACGGTTCACGTCCACGCTGTCGCGGCATGCTACCAGTGTTAAAGACTGCGATGGAGCTCCATAT
The DNA here is from genome assembly GCF_023864275.1 of Schistocerca cancellata. Classification (NCBI taxonomy): domain Eukaryota; kingdom Metazoa; phylum Arthropoda; class Insecta; order Orthoptera; family Acrididae; genus Schistocerca; species Schistocerca cancellata. The sequence goes on from NC_064631.1 coordinate 323,966,951, forward strand.
GCCACGGCAAACTGGCTGACACTGACGGCGGCGGTGCACAAATGCTGCGCAGCTAGCGCCATTCGACGGCCAACACCGCGGTTCCTGGTGTGTCCGCTGTGCCGTGCGTGTGATCATTGCTTGTACAGCCCTCTCGCAGTGTCCGGAGCAAGTATGGTGGGTCTGACACACCGGTGTCAATGTGTTCTTTTTTCCATTTCCAGGAGTGTATATTATCTTTGGTGGTAACATGAGAAAACTACACTGACGGAAAAAAATCACAAACCAAAAAATAATTAATCTATAGTAATGAAATTCCAGGAATACATTTGTCTAGCAAACATATTTAAATGATTAACGACAGGTTAACGTAAGTGCGAGATCAGCCACAACAAATGTGAAAACCTGGTACATTAACGATCGCTGTAACTGCTAGGACATTGAATGCGAACGTGCAAACGTGCATATATTGTGTTGTAAATGTGCCAGATGTCAGTTTGTGAGATAGACATTCATGCCGGTTTCACTTGGTCGGTCGATACAGGGAAGGTTAATGCTGTTCTTCGGTGACGCTGGAGTTGTCCGGTGATGTCCCACATGCTCGATTAGGGACAAATCTGGTGATCGAGCAGGCCAAGACAACATGTCGACACACTGTAGAACATGTTTGGTTACAACAGCGGTATGAAGGTGAGCGTTCTCCTCTGAAATCCTGTTTATGAATGGCAGAACAACAGGTCGAATCACCAGCCTGACGTACAAGTTTGCTGGCAGGGTGCGTGGGATAGTCACGAGAGTGCTCTTGCTGTCACACGAAATCGTACCCCAGACCATAAGTCCAGTTGTAGGTCCAGCTTGTCTAGCCGGCACACATGTTCATTGCATTACGGTATGTTGATCATTTTTGCTTTTGGACCGTCTAATTACAATTGAATGAAACACCATTTTCGTGTCATACACGTTTCGCCTTTATTCTTTGCAAGGCATCTTCGGGGGCAGGTTCCATGGGTGTTGTTCTACATGTTGTGTTTTTGTTGCATTCTTGGCAGTGTTCTACTTCTTATAATTTGCTTTTTAATTTTTGTTTTCCAAACATCGCAGCACTTGGAACTGACCACTTGTGTAGACCAAAGACAAAAGTCATTCATTGATGACGGAAAGCTTGTTATCGATGTGGAAGCAAGGCTAGATTTTAAATGGTGAACCAGTTATCAGCTATATTACAGCATAAATGGAATGTACTAGATTATCGAACGAAGTAAATGAGTGTAATGATGGACCTTTTTTTTAAATAGGTTGATATTCGTAAGATATTTCTCTGTCCATTTGCTTGGTTTTTATCATTGTAAGATTCACACAGAAATAGAGAAATTCTCAACACGTGTTCAAATCCGTTATGTAGATTTATAGTGCAGTCGTATGTAGCTTCAGTTGATTAATAATCAGATCGCTGTTATACTCAGCCGGCCGGAGTGGGCGTGCGGTTCTAGGGGACTGATGACCTCAGATGTTACGTCCCATAGTGCTCAGAGCCATTTGAACCTTTTTTTTTTTTGTTATACTCACGTATGGGAAATAATTTTGATATATTTCGATTTTCGTCATTTCCGTTACTCGTGTAACATTACAATTACCTCTTAGCACAACAAACAGCATTATACAACGCATACATAACAGTACTAGTTCAATGTTGGAGGCATGCACACTAATCTAAGCTCGATAGATATTCCTTAAATTCAACGTAACTGTAATAGTTATAGATGTACAACCTAATACGACATATGAAAATTGATGCTGCACCGGGACTCGATTCCAGATTTCGCGCTTATCACGAGCGATCGCTTTACCAGTTAGGCTATATGAACAAGATCCCTGACCTCACGTAATATTCCATATTTCATTCACCAATCTATCTTTTCTCATAAATTATTAATCCATTTATTCAGTCTCACACATCTCGTCATTCCTGTACAGGATTAAGAATCAAAGCAGCGAGATAATATATGTAAGTATACACTGGAGAGCCAAATAAACTGGTACATCTGCCTAATATTGTGTAGGGACCCCGCGAGCCCGCAGAAGTGCTGCAACAACACGTGGCATGGTCTCGATTAATGTCTGAAGTTATGCTGGAGGGAATTGACACTATGAATCCTGCAGGGCTGTCCATCAATCCGTAACAGTACGAGGGGAGTGGAGATCTCTTCTGAACAGCACTTTACAAGGCATCCCAGATATGCTCAATAATGTTCATATCTGGGGAGTCTAGTGGCCTGCGGAAGTTACAAATTACGACCATAAAGACAGGAGAAATACTGTACATGTGAGTGTCAACAAGGTTACAGTGAGATACAATGCCTCCTCAGATACTTAAAGACGCAGGTACTCGCACTTTCTCTAGAAAACTGCGTAAGTTCCTAGGAAGAGGAACAGAATTTATGTATATTATGGAAAGTATAACTGCAGTGCACAATGAAATTTACTGCAAATTTGTAGTTTGTTTAGGTGGGGTAAATCCGACTGGGTGGGTAAACCCGACCGACCTCTATTTGTGAGAAACGGCAAAGTGGAGCGATTTCGCATTAGTGTTACCATACAGAGCATTCGAAATAACGAAAATGTCACCTTGACAGCTTTGCCGCATTTGACATTTAGACATCCAAAAGACAACAAGAGTGTTTTCGATTGTTTTAATTTAATTTCTGTGCAAATTGCGTCACTAGATTTACCTTATGAAATAAAACGATCACAAAACAAACGGTATGTGATTTTTGTAGTGCATTTAGTGACCTATTCAGTGTATGTATCATTTTTGTTGAAAATGTCGTGTAAATTGTTTCTATAAGTGTTAAATGGTACATGGCATGGTGGGGTAAATCCGACTGCTAAATGGTGGGGTAAATCCGACTGCTAAATGGTGGGGTAAATCCGACTTCATATTTCTTATCGTTTATGTGTATGGAATTACTTATTTATATAAACAAAGTGAAATTTTGTTTATTTTTAGGAAAACGTTGCGAAATTACAAACGGAAAACAATAAAACGCAATCAAAACGATATTCGCCGAGCATTTGCTGCAATGCAAATGGGAATGTCTTTACGAACTGTCGAACGTGAATTTAACATTCCGAGACCGATATTGCTGTTGCACCGCCGTGCAATGAAATCATCTTTTTTTTCATTTAAAATTTACATTCATTTAACTTTCAGTACCTTTAGTACTCTAAACATTGTTATTCTTTGAATACATTTTGTTCATTAATGTAAAAAAACATAATTGCTTATAGTTATTTGCCAAAAAACTCTTCATTTAGAACTATTTCTGTGGAAGATCAGCCAAACAAATAGGGGGTCGGATTTACCTCACAATTTTTGCAAATGGCAAAAACGGACGTTTCTTAAAATGCGGATATCCCAAAAGCTATTGATGGTATAACAAAACTGTTTTGCAAACAGTTGCTCTTTTATATAACCTATAATTTAACGTATATAAACTTAAGATCCGACCTCGAATAAGCTTTTTATAGCCTCTAGAAATTACTATGTCGGATTTACCCCACCTTATCCTATATATATAAAGCAGAGTGTACGGGTGTATGTCTGGGAACTCCTCACAAACCCATAGGTCAGTGTCAACCAAATTTACCACAAGAACAGCAGACCTCAAGAGTATCAGTAGCATAGAATTTACGAGTATATCCTCCTACTAGATCCAATGGAGAAATGGCCAAAAACCTGTTTCTCCCAGCATCTGATATACATGCTGCACTGCACGATAAGTACGTTGTGTATAAACAGGAGCAGCCTGCTAAACCAACTTGCTTTGCAGGACAGCGCACATGTCAGGGGAAAGAAATGGCCCTTGTCGTGTAGACTATCCTGCATGCCAAGTGTGTCATGTTGGATTAGTCTTTACTTTATAGACCTGCTTTTCATGGCACCTTGACAGTCAGGACCGAATAAATAATTTCAAGCTATTGATGTGCAACCTACCCCACTTAACAGGCGTACTGGGGGAGCAATATAGGCCAGTTTTATTGAGCTGTATTGCAAGGACTGCATGTGCTGGTGAACATTGCTGGGTACAGGTTGAGATGAAGGGGATGGGCAGAATGAGGGGGAGGAGGAAATGGACAGAGAGAGGGGAGGAGGGTAAGATGCGTGAGGAAGGTGGGAGGTGTTCAGGAGTAGTGGGCAGTTGAAGAGTGGGAGGTGGAGGTGGACAGGGGGAGGAGTATACGGTCAGAGGGAGGGAAAGGAAGATGTGGTGAGAGAAGGGTGGTGGAGATAATGGACAAAGAGAGAGGGACCTGGAGATGAAGAGGAAAAGAGAAAGGGGAGGAACATATCGACAGGATGAGGTGGACAGACAGAAGGAGGAAGAGGTGAAATCAGTGAGGAGGAGGAGGAGGAGGAGGAGGAAGTCTGTTCAGTAGCATGTACCGAAACCATGAGAAAAAGGCTAGTTATTCAATAATCTGTAAAATAGTTCGCGATCCAAGACACCAAGAGCTTATTAAGAATTTCATGAGAAGATGTGATTCAAGAAGCATCCACTTCAAATTCAAATGGAAGTATGAAATATCTGTGGAAAAAAAACTTAATTTTGTTATTAAAGTGAGTGTTATTATGAAAAGTATAACATAAAATATGTGAAGTTTACTGATGACTAAGCGGTACAGCATTTGACATAAACAGACTGACACGAAATATTCTGATGATGATGAACACAAAATATTCAGTCAGTACTTGTTCAATACCTTTGAAAATGATGTAAAAAGCAAAAATTCGTGTTTGTGTGTGTGTGTTTTTTATAATTTTTCGTTCACCACCATTTTTAAATTTAAGTTTCCTACCACTTTTCAAATTTCTCAAAATTTTTAGTTTACCGCCATCTTGATGACACCATCGAAAAGGGGGCGAGGCTTGTGGCTTCTCAATGATGAATTCATTCTTAAGGGAGCGTGGCTTCAATGTCATCGAAAGGTCAGTGACCTGGGCATGTGATGTAAATAAAGTGGGTCATAACATACAACGTAAACAAAGTGCTCCATATAGTTGGTAGCTGTACTGCTATCAGCAAAATCAACAGGGAAATTGGCTGGCTGATTAATGGGGAAAAGTTGAATTGGACACTTTAAAAGCTTCGACCTAATAATTTATGTAGAAGGTTGGACATTAAACATCGGTTTATATTAAAAATGAAGAAATTACTCCAGCTGTATTTAAGGTGTCGATTTTATTTTGGCAACTAGTTTCAAAGTTGTAACAACGGCATCTTCAGGTCCATACAGTTGTTGACGTCAACTGCGTGCGACTGATACTAGAAGTCAGTGATGAGATATGGACGTGGTGCGTGTGGAAGGTGGGCAGTAAATAGTATGAAGTCCCACTGTCCTCCATTTCAACTTTGGATGTATAAGGATTAAACATAGGTGTACTTTGGCCAGGTGATGTGGCCAATGCCGAATTGCCCTGGAGCGCTTTGTCGCCAGCTACGCCTGGGACGGGTTACGGAACGCGGCGGCCTCGGCCTGGCGGGGCACGGGGCACGCCTCCCGGCAGCGCCCAAGGTGTGGCTGTGGCAGAGCCGGGGCCGCCAGCCCGCCTCGCGCTGATCAATAATCTTCGGAGCCCGCGGCGGCTGCCGGCTGCCGGGCGGCGATCGCGCCGCGCCTCCCTCACCGTCTTCGCAACTCACCACTCACTCCTCATCAACCCCTCTGCCTCACAATGGCTGTGCTTGGACAGATACTGCCATAGACCATCACATTATTGAGTTACAGGAAGATTATCCCATTCTGTCCAAGCACCTAGCATTGATATCTGCAGAGGTGGAAGCAATATTTTAAAATTTTCATTTTTTTTAGAACCGTTTCGGTGAACGTGACATAGTACCGTGTCCCAGAACCAAATTTAAGAGGAATATCTGAGCCATATCCTGATAATATTAAGTTAAATACACAGTTACGGAAAAAAATCGTAACAGCAGGAAGGAGTAGTGTGACGTAATCCAAAGTTGATAGATATATTTCTACTTCCGAAAGATATCTGTTCTAATTTCGCACCAGTCACTTAAGAGTGGCTTTAGTACCACCACTTCTCTTTTTTTCCGCCACCAATTCCTATCCTGTGCTAACCTCTTCATCTCAGAGCATCGCCTGCAACCTACGTCCTCAATTATCTGTTAGATATATTCCAGTCTCTGTCTTCTTCTACAGTTTTTACCCTCTACAGCTCCAACTAACCATAGAGGTTATTTCATGATGTCTTAACGGACGTCGTCTCACTCTGTCCCTTCTTGACAGTATTTTCCATATATTCCTTTCCTCATCGATTCGACAGATAACCTAATCGTTTCTTACCCTATCAGTCCACTTAATTTTCAACATTCTTCTGTAGCACCACATGTCAAAGGCCTCGATTCTCTGTTTTCCACACAATCCATGTTCCACTGCCATAAAATACTGTGCTCCAAACGTATGTTCTCAGAAATGTCTTCCTCAAAAAAATGGCTCTGAGCACTATGGGACTTAACATCTGAGGTCATCAGTCCCCTAGAACTTAGAACTACTTAAACCTAACTAACGTAAGGACATCACACACATCCATGCCCGAGGCAGGATTCGAACCTGCGACCGTAGCGGTCTGGCAGTTTCAGACTGAAGCGCCTAGAACATCTCGGCCACACTGTCCGCCTATGTCTTCCTCAAATTAAGGCCTATATGTTATATTAGCCCACATTTCTCGTGGCAAGGAATGCCCTTTTTGCAAGTGCTAGTCTGCTTTTTATGTCCGCCTTACTCCGTCCATCATGTGTTATTTTGCTGCTTAAGTAGCAGAATTCGTCTTCATCTACTTCGTGATCACCAATCCCGACGTTAAGAGTCTCGATGTTCTTATTCCTGCTACTTCTCATTACTTTGTATGTCTGTGGTTTACTCTTAATCCATATTCTGCGCTCATTAGACTGGTCCTTCCATCCAGAAGATCCTGTAATTCTTTTTCACTTTCACTCAGGATAACAATGTTATCAACGAATCTTACCACTGATATCCTTTCAGCCTGAATTTTAATCCCACTACTGAACCTTTCTTTCATTTCCGCCATTACTTCTTCAATTGAAAAATAAGGACGAAAGACTACATCCCTGCCTTACAGCTTTTTTAACCCGAGTACTTCGTTCTTTGCCTTCCATTCTTATTATTCCCTATTCTTTCTTGTACATGTATACTACCCAACTTATCCTATAGCTTACCCCTATCCTCCTCAGAATTTCAAACATCTTGCACCATTTGACGTTGCTCAACGTTTTCTCCGGGTCGTCAAATCCTGTCAGCGTGTCTTGATTTTTCTTTAGTGTTGCTTCCATTGTAAACATTAACGTCATAAACGGCCCTCTGGTGTCTTTACCTTTCCTAAAGCCAAAATGATCCTCATCTAACACAACCTCAATTTTCTTTTCCATTTTTTTCGACATTCTTTTTCTCAGTTATCAGCAACTTGGATGGATGAGCTGTTAAACTGATTATTCGTTAATTCTCGCATTTTTCGGCTCTTTCAATCTTAGGAATGGCCTGGATGATATTTTCCCGAATGTCTGATGATATATCGCAAGTCTCATAGATTCTACACACAAAAGTAAATAGTCGTTTTGGTGCCACTGCCCTCAATGATTTTAGAAATTCTGACAGAATGTTATTTATGCCTTCTGCGTTATTTGATCTTAAGTCTTCCAAAGTATTTCTAAATTCTGATTCTAACACTGGATCTCTTATCTCTTCCCTGTCCACTTCTGTTTCTTCTTCCAACAAGACGTCAGGTATGTCCTCCCCCCTCGATACACTCCTTGTACCTATCCACTCTGTCCTCTACATTTAACAGTGGGATTCCCATTGCACTCTTAATGTTACCACCCTTTGTTTTAGTTTCACGGAAAGTTGTTTTGACTTTTCTAAGTGCTGAGTCAGACCTTCCGATTATCGACCTACAGGAAGAATATCGTGTCCTGTCCAAGCACCTAACATCGATATCCGCGGAATTGAAAACAAGATTCAGAAAGTGTCTTTTTGCGTAATTAATTCGATGAGAATGACATTGTATCGTCTTCCAGAACTAAATTTAACAGTTAGTACAACAACAAAAAACTTGTAATTTCCTGGTAGACTGAAACGATGTACTGGAATGTTACACGAACTTGCCCGCCAAAGACAAAGGTCCTAGATTGAACTCACGGTCCTGCATTACTCTGCCATAATCTTTCAAAAGAGCTCAGACTCCTCTGGGGAGTGTAAATTTACTTTGGATACGTAAGACTTAAGGTATCTAAAACGACTGACAGGCATCCACTCAATGTTCATAAGGTACAGTGCTTTGACATCTAATTGATAAGCTGCAAAGTGCAAAATTTTATATTAATAATACAGATGCAGGAACCACCTTTTCAATTCACCGATGAGATATCACGTTCTTATGATTAAATACAGATTAGCCAAAGAGTCATTTAGAAAAGTATACTTTAAACATTTCAGGTTGGTATTGAAAATTTCTTCTTCTCCTCCATCTTTTTCTGTGATGCGTTAGGCCGTGATCGGCCAGTTTTAGTTGTGTTCCATCTTCTGCTGATCCATAAATGCATCTTTTTTCTTGCGGAGTATATCGCCAAAAATATAGTGGCTAGAATGGAAGCTGGAAATAATGTTAAGAATGACTGACAACATATTTTCCAACAACAATAAAAGTAAACAGCAAATAACACCACACTAATACTCCTCACAGCGGCGAAACAGAAAATGAACTTTAAAAATTGTTTTTTTTAATTTTTGAAGCCTTCTGTAAAACTTTGTTTGCTTCGCATTTGATCAAATTAAAGTATTTATTGCATTATTTTCATACCATATATTATTTACTTTCGACTGACATCATTAAAGGTGAACAAAGTTCATTTTGAAAGCGACATATGTTTCTGTTTATGTCGGTAATCCAGGATCAGCATACGACTAGATGAATATGGGAAACTACGCGAAACCGCACTCAAGTTGGCCGATAGAATCGACTTCTCTCGTCTCCTCCAGTTCGGTACATTACATACAGCCATGTCAAATAAAGCTATGGTTGACTAGAATTGAAGACATTCATTGCTCGATATACCTAATTACAACAGATTGCCAGAGGGCGTGAGTGCCTTCTCTTGCCCCCCTCACTCACCCCTTTCGGATAACCATGACACCTAGGAACCATGGGGTTTTATAAAAATATGTATGCTACGGGTTAATGCGATGACTGGTTTAACTGAATAAACAGTGGTGTATTCGAAAACACAACATATGACGTGAACAAATTATTTCCCACTAAACTGAAGATTAGTATTTTCTTCCGCCATCCTCTTGAATCGATACTGTCTGGATCGTCATATGAAATATTTAGCAAATTGTACTTTGTATTGAGGCACCGTGCATTCTGAAATGACAAAGCTACAGATATTATAGCGGCCCCATATTTCCTGTAAATTTTTATTGCATTATTAGGCAGCCTGAACACCACTGTGATCAGGATTTGACAATTGCACTGAAAGCTTACAGACCTGCCCCTTCTCCGCCTTCGCCGCTCCGCACCCCACTAAGCTATCCTATATTCGTAGACGTTCTTGGTTGCAAGTTTTTATTAAAAGCAGTCAGACTTCGCGTCACACTTCTATCGATTTCCTATGCATGAATCGACGAAATGACGAACTTTTTTGTTATACAGGGCAGTTAGAAACAGTCTGAAAAGCCTTAAGGATGTTGGAGGGTAGTTCGTGCTGATAACTAATTGTTAAGAAAAAGTCGTGTACGTTGCTGCTTTTCCGAGTTAATTAGCATTAAAGTTAGTGAGTCAAGTCGCTGCGCGCGTTATTTCAAGCGGCCCGCCAGATGCAGTTAGTGTGAGTCCTCACAACGTAGATGGTAGCGCACGAGACTGCTCAGCCTTTGGCTAAGGTTCGATCCTTAATGCCGCCACATGTCCAGTATTTTCGTCGCCCTCTTTCTCGGTTTTAGGAAAACAAACGAATATCACCTTTGGCGACACCGTCCCTGGTGGAGCGTTGCACTTTTCCTGCCTTTACCGAAGGACGAAGGGAGGAATTTTCGTTCATTGAAAGCCCTTAGCGAAGACGTTTTGGAGTGTTGAAAGACTTCATAGTTAGCACTCAACTGGTTCCAATTGCAACGCGGAACCAACCCAGAGAGGATACGAGCCACAGGTGGGGAAATCAACTGACATAAGGGACTTTAACAAAGGGAATGTTGTTATGGTCCAACATCTGGGAACGAGCACCATGGAAACGACGAAGATGGTCGGCTAGTCGCGCCTTATTCTCGTCAGCATCTACCGAAAGTGGTTGAAGAACGGTGAGATCAAGGATAGCCCACAAAGTGTTGGACGTCCACGCCTCATCACAGAACATTTTCAGAGGCTTCCTCACTCTGTAAAGCAGGAAAGGCATATCTGACCACAGAGTAGCATGTCGGTGCAGGTACAAGTGTTTCGGAGTACACAGTTCAGCGCACATTGTTGAACATGGGGCTCCGCAGTGAACGAGATCTACATGTTGACGCAACGACATCGTCAAAGACAACTGCAGTGGGGTGGGATGCTGGAGATTGGAAACACGTCGCCGGGTCGGATGAATTACGTTTGTTTGTACATCAGTTTATGGTCGCGTCCATTCACTGCCATCCAGTCGAACGCCTGGTAGTAAAAAGTACCGCGCCATGGACGCAGGCCGGTGGGTGCAATATCATGCTATGTACGACATTCACGTGTACACGTGGACCTGTCGAAATAATGAACTGCACCATGACAGCTGAGAAACATGTGAACGTTATTGCGGACCACCCGAGTTCCTCCGTGTCTTTCCCGACAGCGATGACATCTTCCAGCAAGCTAAATCTCCGTGTCACAAACCCAGAATTGTACTGCAGTGGTTTGAGGAGCGTTATAGTAAACTCAAGTTGATGACTTGCTCACGAAATTCGCCTGGTCTGAACCCGATGAATGATATCTGAGACGGTATCGGCCGCCAGCACTACACCCACGATCACCTCCCGGTAGATTACGGGATTTGCTTGACCTGTGCGTAGGTATCTGGTGCAACATACAGCCAGAAATCAACCAAGGATTTGTCGAATCCATGTCAGGCGGAATCGCTGGTGTGTTGCGTTCCAATAGAGACCAACAAGCCAATAAGCAGATGGTCATAATTTTTGGCGCAGCAGTCCATCGAATTAAGGTGGAAAGTTGGGGTAAATTTTAACTTCTGCATATTACTAGACCGCTTTTTTAATTTTTTAAAAGCACAATACGATTTTAGAGGTGTACATGTTTTACATGTGTGCACGTACCATCTTGGGAAGCTATTTGCAATTATGTTTAAGATCAAAGTTCTCACTTAACCTTTTACAGGGTGTCCAGAAAAGGACATGTGCACCAGTGACCGTTTCTCGAATGAAAATAGGGCCAATAATGCCTCTACTGCATACTGCAGCCCACACAGTAACTTTAGGAGAATACAGGGATTTCGCTTCACATCAATATGGCTTTTCGGAACCCCAAAATCGCCAGTTCTGCTTATTCACGTATCCATTCAGGTGGAAGTGTGCTTCATCTGTAATCCAGATGCAGCCAACATCAAATCCTTCACTAGCAATCATTGTGAGCATCTGATTAGGAAAGGCAACCCTTTGTTGCACAGCTTGTACGTATGGCCTGGTGCGTTTAAATTTTGAATGGAAACATGTGTAGGCTCTTTCTCAGTATTTTCTGCGTGCTGGAACGCTTCAAACCAGTCTCAGATGAAATTCTACGTACGGATGACATTGGATTTCGCTGAATAATTCCAGAAACTGTGGCGATATTTTCAGGCGTAACTGCGGTTTGCTTGCGACCAACATGCCCCACTAGATCATCAGTTACGCTGCCTATTAGTTGAAATTTTGCGAAGAGCTACGAATGGTTTTCGCATCGGGTCGTTTTGGAACATTAAATCGTGCTTGAAAACTTCGCCTTGTTGCCGTAGGACTCTCTTCTAACCTGTGGTACTCTAGCACCAGAAAAACGCGTTGTTCAATGGACTACATGGTTTTAATCTCTTCCTTCGGTACGCTAACCTCCTTTCACGTTTCAATAGTGGAACTGATCGCTCTGGGCTTCGGATCAGTATTTATACTAGGCATTAAGTATGGCGATTACAGCGCCATCTGTCAGCAGCTTTTGTAACTATTATTTCAAACTGCTGTATAAACTTCTTACAGCTTTCACAATAAAAATACCGTTTACTGCATTCCTCTATCGATCTTTGTTTTCGAGATATTTAATTTTGAAATCAGGGAGTCCTTTTCTGGACAACCTGTACAAATGTTCAGTGTATCCTTCACGGGTGTAGTAATAATCGATTCGTGTACGGTTTGAAAAACATACCTACCCTCTAAAGACGCCAGACAGTTACATGGGAAAACTCTGTCGGCTGGCTTGAAGAGTATGCTTTCGTACACTGCATGCAGAACTCTGTTAAATTCTCCACGCCTAGCACACAGGGTGATCTGTGGATTTTTCCATACATAAACAACCAGCGTCTTGACACTGCTGTCTTAGAGTTGATTGCTCTGAGCTGTAAGAGGGGCACTGTTGCAATAAAATGGCGTATGTTGTAAAGGGCATTATCACCATCTCGACTTGAAGCACACTGGGTAATGTGCCTGCTACCTGCAACAGGGATACTACTGCCGGGTATTCAGTGAAGCGGCAAATTATAACTGATGGAAAGGCAAGTTTTTAGTTTCGATATGTAAGTTAAAATTCATCTCAAGTTTGTATCTTTATTTACGTAGAAGACATGGTCTCGTGCAGTCTTAAGGAAACATCTTTTTTATTTACGTCTTTTTTATTTAAAATCTTTTTCATGTTACAACTTTTTTATTTTACATGTTTCACTAACTGCTCGATACAGTTTTCGGGCGATACGAGGGACATTCTATAAGTAATGCAATACATTTCTTTCTCTGCCAATTTCGGTTTAAAAAATATGGAATTTGCTGTGAAACTCGTGGAATATTCTCGTTTCAGTCTCAATAGTTTCATGAACGTCCGATGGGTGGCAGCGCTACTCGTAACCTTCAAAATGGCGTCTGTAGCGGAGGTGCGTTCGAAGCAGAAAGCAGACAATTTCTTTTGGTGCAAAACCAGAGCATAAGAGATATTCATAGGCGCTTCCAGGATACCAATGGAAACGTGGCAGTGAACAAATCGCGTTTGTCATCATAGCAACAAGGCAGCACAAACCTTTCCGATCATCCGCATGCCTGCCCAAGCTGTGACTCCTGGAATGTTGGAACGTGCGGACACTCTCGTTCGAGGTCGACGGATCACAATCAAACACATTCGTCCAACAGTTGGGGTATTCAAAGGTGTGTGCCCGTTGGGTTCGTCGCCGCGTAACAGACCGTAAAGAGCAACGAATGACCGTCTGTTCGGAGTCGCTTGCGTGTTACGAGGCTAATCGTGACAGCTTTTGTCGAACATCAAACATGGATTCATCACTTCGAACCGTAAACAAAACGGCAATCAATTATTTTCTTATGGTATGAGTCCACAGCCTCAATAATTTTTGGAAGGATTTCATCTTGCTATCAGCTGTTAGAAGTTTCTTTTTCCGCTGCAATTTCGGCATTAAGGGGAGGTTTATTACTTTTGGTCCGAAAAAAGCATGTAATTTGAGAATTTTTTCTCGGGATGTATTTTAGATATCAATGTCAAATTTAGTCAAGATGTTTATTGATAATTCCTCTACAAACTGGAATATTTTCGACCGGAAATGTCGAAGAGCAAAGGCGGAAATGCCGTCCGAACGAAACAAGATTTCGATGTAGACCTCCACGCGCGGTATCTCACCGGCCAGCCGGCTCGTCTGAAATCAAAATTGAGTTGACGTTAGCGAAGTACATAAATTCTTTAGGAGTTGTACCTCGCTTAAGTTATTTGGACCATAGGAAACAAAATGGCGGCCAGTTAAAAAAGTAGGGTTTTTTTCATCGATTTTTCGACTTCGTCGGCCAAGTAAGAATATTTATAGTTGATGGATCGGAATAAAAGTGGCAGGACTCCTAAATAATTTAGTTAACCTCATCGGAAACAAAGAATCATGTCAATCGGTTCAGTAGATTTGAAGTTACTATACCGCGCGATAAAAAAAACGTCATTTCGAGAAAAACGCGTTTTAAGTTTTGACTGCATATAAATGCAATATTATGCAACTTACGTTCAGTCTGATATTCCGGGTCCATAAACTAGTCTCTCCTCTTCCTAACAGATGGCGTTCTGTTCGATCTGCGCCATTCTGCGCGATTGCAGAGCCGCTCGTACGGCCGGTGACAAGCGGTTTTCGGCCGCTTGAAACCGGTGGTCGTCCGAATGCTTGGCGAACTGCGTCGAATAGAGTCCCAGGGTGACTTCCATCGTTGTCATGGTCTTCCGAATTGCTGAATAACCTTCGTTGAAGTTGCTCACTGCCAGGAAAGTCGCAATCTCCACAGTCTTCACACGAGAATGCAAATACTTGGGGGCTAACTTCCAAACTTCCAAACACACGCGTTCAAACTTTCATTTGAATTTTGTGTGTTTCCTCACAAGCACCGGTACAATAACTCGTCCTCCGAAAGAAAAAAAAAAACTGGTGCGTGAAAAGGCCGATTTCAGGCAGGTGCATTTTTTTGTTCAACCGCGAATAATAAACATTTCAATTCCGTATTCGGAATAACCGTTTCAGGGTTGGATTCTAAACACTTTCATGGATCCAAAAATGCAGTTTAAAAATAAACGATTTTCTGAACCAAAAGATAGTAAACCTCCCCTTAAGTCATTTTCAAGCATAAGGTTTTGACATATATTTGAAGTATGTCAAAATCGTATACTTGAAAATGACTTAATGCCGAAACTGCAAAATCGAAATAAACTTCTAACAATTGAAAGCAAGATGAAATCCTTTAAAAAACGGCAATCCATGGAGTGACGCCATACCACATCTTATCTGAAGAAAATGTTGAAAATCGCACCCTCAACGAGTAAAAATGTCCTACCTCACGCTGCAAACGATCAACACTGAAGTTTGTTATGCTACCCCCAGGGAACTGAAGAAATGATTTCAGCGTGTTCGTCGCCACAAAAAATACACACGAACTTTTCCTTCTCCACGACAATGCAAGGACGCACACAAGCTTGGGCACCACAGAGGAGCTCACAAACCCCGTTGGACTGTTTTTCCTCATCCACTGTAGGAGCCCGGATCTCGCATCTGCCGACTTCCATCTGTATGCCCCAATGAAAAATGCACTCCGCAGCAAGCAGTGCGTGGACGATGGGGAGGTTGTTGATACAGAGAGACGTTGGCTCCGATGTCGACCAGTGGAGAGGTACCATGCCGTCATACAGGCCGTCCGAAACAGGTAGTAATAGAGTTTTGTAGCATAAAAGTGGGGAATAATATGGTGTATTGGAATCATGAATAAAATCAGGCTGCTTTTAGGAAAGAATGATTTCAGTACTTATTGAACGCCCCTCTAACACCAACCTGTGATTGCGCCATTATAAAGCTGGCAAACTGAAATCGGGCAGTCTTATCCCGATATTCTTCGTTTTATACATCCATCTCAGATATCTTCTGCAGGTAGATGATAAAACTGCCCAAATGAGAGACTCTTTTCCTAGAAGTAGTCGAGCACAGGCGAGGCACTAATTTCAGCTACTCTCAGGCAGTGCCGCGCGACGACCCTGCTGCCGTTTGCCCTACCGCCCCCAGTGGGGCGCGACCGCCCCCGGCCACGAGACGCGAGGGGACTGTCAGCCAGTGGTCTACTGCAGAGCGCTCCCGTCATCAGATAGAGCGGTGCGTAATCGGAAGTCGAGCGCTTGCCCACCACCAGGAAATTGAGTTTTTGCCGGAGCAGCGGAATCTCCGCGACCCCCCAATAACATCCAGACTCCGTTTCCGCTTCTCTGTTACAGCCGGACCAGAAACGCGATGGGCTCCCACTCGAAGCTCCTGCTTACTCAGCCTCATGCACCGAAAATAGTCTTGGTCTGCGTTAATGACCTTTCGCGTCTCGAAGTCCAGGTTGTGAACAATAATCGTAAAGCGACATCAACCGGTTGATATATCTAACGCGGAAGAAATTTCAGTGGAGATGGCGGCTACAGGCTTCCAGCTTCGTGGCTTATCCGCACCGCTCCACGCTCCTCAGGCAGTCAAAGTTCTCATTTGCTTACGCGCGCGACTGACTGCCACGGTACTACTCGACCACGGTATCATTGCACTTGGCCTCCAGTGGCCGCTATCAGAAACACGCGCAAATGTTACAGTAAACAAGTACAGCAAAGTGCATCGCACTGTGAGTGTTTTCAAGACAATCGTGCACCTACTATCAAATGGTTCATCGTGTCCTTGTGAAATATCACGATAAAACTCATGATAAGCCGACAGAAACGCTCACACCCGAGTCCCATAATTTTGTTGCCTACTAATATAGTGTCCTTACCACCTCTGCGGCACGGTAATAATATTTTGATAAACATTCTCCCCCTCTTCTTCTGCTTTTATTGCTACATAGCCAATAACAATGGCTCACGTATAGCAGCGAGAAAGGTTTTCCCCAAAAACTCTACTTTTTCAGAACATACGCAGCAAGACTCCTTTTTACATCTAGAAGTGCCCATATTTGAAGGGCTTATTTCAATAGTGGTATAAGTCCATTACCTCCAATTTGCTGTCTATAATGCTTCTGAAATTAATGAGCCAAACAAACAGAAAGAAAGGTTCATTTCCAGCAAGAAGCCATATGGTTTGTTTATAAATAACATAAAGAAAAATTGCGACTGGTAGCGGAAGATTTATTTATTTATAAACTAACCTATTATTTCTACAGTCGCAGGCTTTCAAAAACCATAAAGGTTCAGATCAGAAGAAGCCATATTCTTGACTATTTCTGGTACCTCAACTGCAGATTTTTCATCGCTCATTTAACTTTAGGACTCTGTATCTCAATATGAACAAAAATGGACTTTTACTACTACTGAAATAAGTCCTTCATTTGATGCTTTTATCTAAAGGATTATGATTTAAAAGACTGAAAATATCATTCAGCGAAATGTTAATAGACAACTTTTACCTTCCCTTTTCCATGGTAGCTTAAAAACCAGAATTACGCCAAAATTACCAGCACTGCACAAGTAATTTTTCTTTTATTTTATTTTTAATTCATTAATGTGTAAAACTATAGTTACATACAAACTTCTTAATTAATGACTTTCATATTCCCTTCACTCTCAGCTTTTCACAGCTATCTCTGTTCACACAGACACCTGTTCCCAGATGAGATCGATTCCATCTGCAGCCCTGGTTCTCCTATCAGACGTTGATGAAACAAAATCTACCTGGTTTCTACAATAATAATAGCCTTCGGAGTATTACCATGTGCTACGTTCTCAGGTTTTGAAAAAAATGTTGTTGTTTTTTCTTCGCTTTTCGCCAACGATCTTGCAGCATACTTTTGTACTCACCTTCGCTTTTGTTACGAAGTTTCTAATTTTGATGAGCATTTTCTCAGCTCCTATGTCGGAATGTGAATTTTTCCCAATCAATCGTCACTTCCTGCACAGCTGGTCTGACAGAGTGAAATTTTCTCTGCAAACTAGCCATAAAATGTGGATCCAGCTTCCATTACCTTCGACCTCATCGTTTGCAGTAAAAATTTTGTTCATGAGTGAACAGTTCCGTGGTAAACCAACCAAATTATTGACCAATACAACAGTAAACTTAATAGCTATCAAGAATCCTAGTCAGTATTCGAAAAGCAGTCTGTGCCTGGTTTCGAACATCTCAACTAATTTCCGTCTCTCATTGGAGTCTCAGAAACAAATGTGTACGACGTGGAAGACAATGACGTTCTTTCGGATAGCGTAGAGTTGGCAGCGGCACAAATGAAAAATAAGAGTGAAATTATTTCCTAACTCACAGCCAGTTCCTCTGTAGTAGCGCAACCAGCTTAACGCCTCTATACGATGGAATGACACGGTTATTCTCTCCACGAGGCAGTAGATAGTTTCAGGATTAAAGTCAGGACACTGGCAGACTGTTGCCGATGGTCAAGAACTGTACAACACCAGCTCTGCTCCGTTTCCGGCTAAATTTAAACAATGAAACGATGAAATGTTTTCCACAAGCTACAGGGAAGTGTAATAACTGAGAGAGTAGGAAGTATAACATTTCACTGTGGCAGCGATGCGTGAAACCTCAGGAGGAATACTTTTAAAAACTGGCGTAGTTATGTGAGATTACCTCTTACGACTTATACCGAGCTGGATGGCGCAGTCGTAAGGCACCCGACTCGCATGTGGGAGGAGAACAGTCCAAATCGCCATCCGCTCAGACAGATTTAAGTTTCCCTTGGTTTCCCCAAATTAGTTAAGACAGATGCCGAGATGATCCTTTTAAAAACGTACACGGCTGATTTTCTTCTCCTATCGAGTTTGTGCCCCCTAATCGTTTTACTTCACACCTTTTCCGCTTACAGGCAGAAATAAAGAGTTTATCAAAAAGAATTACCCGATTTAAAAAAATCATAACTGTTATGTTATTTGAGATATGTGCTTGAACAACGTACTGTTGGGAAGAGCAAACTCTCGAGTTTTACATGGTTCCCCCTAGGTAGGAGTAGTATGCACCCACTTTAGTTCTAGTAAAAATGGTGTCGGGACCAGAGAAACCGTTTTCAATTCTACGTTTTGCGCAGTGCGATTCAGTAATAACTGTTCAGCATGACTTTGGCACTAGGTACGGTGTGATTCCTCCTACAGCGCAGAACATTAGGCGATTACATGAAAAATTCCGAGAAACAGGTTGTTTGTGTAGAGGCAAATCGCCGGGCAGTCCCCGAGTGTCTGACACAGACGTAGAACGCATCCGCCATAGTTTCACAAGGAGCCCGCAGAAATCCATTCGCCGTGCAGTTCGACAGCTCAACATACTCTCGATATCCGTCAGGTGTGTTGCGTCTACGTTTACACATGAAACCATACAAAATTCAGCTGCCGCAAGCTCTTCGTGAAGGTGACCAACAACAACGTGTGTTCTGTAATTTCGTTCTTGGCAAGATGCAGAATGACAGTTTTCCTCCACACTTAATGTTTAGTGAAGAAGCAATATTCCATTTAAATGGAAATTTTAACAGTCGTAATGTGAGAATATGTGGTACGGAACAAACACATGAAGTTGTACAACATGAGAGGGAATCTCCAAAATTTAATGTGTTCTGTGCAGTTTCGCGGGAAAAGGTGTATGGTCCTCTTTCTTTGCCGAGAACACTGTTACAGGGAGCACATATCTCGATATGCTTGAGAAATTTCTTTTCCCACAGTGGAGAGTGATTCGAACGACTTCATTTACCAAGAAGATGAAGCACCGCCACGCTGGCATCTGGAAGTGAGGGAATTTTTAATCCAAGGATTACTGAACGATGGATCGGTCGCACTGGACCAAATGATTCAGCCTTACATTAGTGGCCTCCAAGATCACGGACCTGATTATATGTGATTATTTCTTGTGGGGATTTATGAAAGACTCTGTTTATGTCCCTCCGTTACCAGCAACAATAAATGAACTGAGACATCGCATAACAGCAGCTGTGGAAGCTGTAACTCAAGACATAGTCGCTGCAATGTGGGAATAATTTCAATACCGCATTGACATATGCCGTCCATCTTTAGGAGAGCATTTTCAACACCTATGAAAAGGTATTAAAAAAACTTAGGATTTCCCGTTCATCAAAAGCAAAATTCATTGTGTATGTTTATTAGTTTCAGAAAAATAGACGTGCCAAATCGTATGATTCTTTTTGATACACCCTGTATTTTTGTATTTTATTGCTGCAGTTTGATTGACGGTCTATCGTGTTTACTATAGCGTGTCACTTTTGGATGCATTATCAACTTAATAACCCTCGATCACCTAACATCTGGTGAAATGAATACAAGTAAAAGAACAAAAAATGTTACCAACGAAGCAGATTATTACTTAAAGATAAAATAATAATAATATCGTTAATATAAGTGACTTGGATGGAGTCTATAAGTAACCAAACCCATTAACAGGTGAGTGCCATGGAGGCTTCAGAAAGGGCAGTTTGTGCGCAGAACAGATCTTGAGCCTGAATCAGATAATTGTGTAAAAACTGAGAAGAAATAGTTTCTTGCTCACGTTCACAGACTTTAAGAAACCATACGATTCAGTAGATAGAACAATAATGTTCAAAAATTTGGAGGAGATGCGTCTGGATAGAAGATACAATGAGCTGATTAACGACGAACAAGATCTAGTTTAGAGGGAAGGTTTCAGAGCCCTTTAAGATCAATAACGGACAGATTCTCCCGACTGTTGTTTAACTCTCTCCTTAATAAGGTAGTCAGGGAATGGTTACGAGGAATGAGAGTATTGCGTAGAAATCGACTGGGACCCAAGAGGATTTAGCTAGATTCTCTGGGATTCGCGTACTATATTGTTATATTATCGTAATCACTAGAAGAGGAGTCTAACTAGACATCCCCCTTCTAGGCACAAGTGGCTAAAGAATTTTTCAGATCCCAAATAAGGAGACTGTAAATGACCAATATCAATTCAACTCGTAGATGAATTACATTAGAAGCGGTGGTGAATTCGAAGGGTAGTGTTACAACTCGCTGACACGAGTGTTGCTGCATACATACTCACTACGAAGATCTACAGCGAGTCACTGCAAGAAAGCTTAAATTTCTTAAGAACAGGATTACTTTAGAGGGTAGCATCTGTGGAATGAAGGATTCTCATGGGCATATTGTGACCTCAAAGAACAGGAGCCGGCCAGTACATAAGATTAGCGAACCAAGACCTATACAGCCAGATAAAGAAAATATCGGACTTCGTCACAAAAGGAAGGACCATGTTCTTAGGACACATCCTCAGAACGAACCAGGACAAGCCGACACATCATATAACGCAATTCTTGTGAACAAGCGAACCAACGCTCGCTGGACACAAACTGGAAGAAATGAGCATAAATGTAATAGGAAAATGACAAGAAGATAACATTCTAATTAAAAAATCCTGGCTGGCATAGACAGAATTAGAGACAAGACAGAAACATCATGGACGAGCGAAGAAGACTGTTAAGTATGAGACTGAAAGAATGTTGGTAAAGGACAAAGGCCAGAAGAAACGAAGCAGACCTGAGTTAACGTGGGCCTCTGGTGGCCATAACGAAAAGAAGAGGTAAAACATAAGAATCTCCATAAACATGGTTACTTTTTCTTAAAATCCTTGTGTAATTCACTGGTTTAATGACTGTTTTTGAATATATCCGAAATTTTTCTGGCCAAATGCAGCCTCCATTAAGTCCTGCTAGTGGTTTTCTCGTGTTGGTTGTTAACTATGTGAGCCACATTTATATTTACATTTGCATCTACAGCAACATTAACAAATACTGGACATTCATGATTACCCTCAGATACTCTTTAAATCAGTTATCATATGGGACACGTAAACCAGTTAAATTCATTGTACACCCATTTTTCATTCTTGAGGCGGGACAGTGGAGTATTATGCCGGTAATAGTCGCTCATTGATCCTGAGAGTCTGTACAACGGAAAAAAAATCTTACCTAGCGTTTTATCCCGTCGTACGGAACCAGCTATTTTCAAGATTCGTCTAATTTATTTCTTATTGTTCTGATGTCGTTGCTGTGGCCTCAATCGTCCGTTAACCTAATGCAGGCATATCCCGTGCGCCATTTGTTTGGGACTTGTATGAACTGTGTTCTGCGTGTTATTGTTTTCTAACTTATTGTGTAGTGTGTTTTTGAGAGAAGATTGGCGATACGGTTGTGGAAAACCAGCAAAAACGGCACCTATGATTTATTTATAAACTTTTCTTATGCCGGACCGGCATAGGCTCTTGTGTCCGTGCTTAGCTACACACTGAAAGCATGTTTATATCGCAGGAATTATCTTTAATATACAGGATGTCCCTCCTAAGATTCCTCAGTAACAACTCTCTGGTCCTACAGCAGATATTTTCTATTTATATTTTGTAATGTATAGCAGGAGTCAGCCCAAAAAGGTACTGCTCATCCTGTCTTTCATTCGTCACCCAGTTTCGACGGAAAGCGTCGGTTTGTTTCCCATTTGAAACAAAATTATTTTTAAAGCGGAATTTTACGTGCCTTTTCGATGCAGCTGTCCCAAATTAGTGTAGTTCAATATTCGTTTTATCGATGTGTATCAACAGGAACAGTAAAATACGAAGAATAATCTATACTACAGCAGCGACTGAAGAGCGCTGCTGCTTTGTGGTAGCAGTCAGCGCGGGCCAGGGCGGCGCTCTCGCTGCTGGAGTATTGTTTATTCTTTGTGTTTTACTGTTCCTTTTGATACATATCGATAAAACGAATATTGAACTACACTAATTTGGGGCCGCTGTATCGAATGGCCACGAGAAATTCTGCTTTAAAAATCATTGCCAAACGCTGTCGCCGAGTGGTTCTAGGCGCTTCAGTCCGGGACCGCCCTGCTGTTACGGTCGCAGGTTCGAATCCTGCCTCGGGCATGGATGTGTGTGATGACCTTCGATTGGTTAGGTTTAAGTAGTTCTAAGTCTAGGTGACTGATGACCTCAGATTCTTTTTAAATTCGTTTTCTTAGCAACGGGAAACAAAGCAGCACTTCCCATCCATACTGGGCATCGCATGAAAGACGTGATGGGCAGTATTTGTTTGTGCTGACTCCAGCTACACATTGCAAAACTGAAACATCACGAAGATGTGCCTGATGAATCTTAGGGGGGACGCACGGTATATAATGTAGTGTACAGTAGAAATACATGGCGCACGTTGGTACTGAACGAACCGAACGTTTATATCCGCCGATTTCACGCTATTAAGAACTTATTGCTAGGAAGTCTTAATTCCACTCACTGGTCTGATACTTGGTAAACTCGTACTTTATAGCTGACGTGCCTACTCTTCTTCTTCCTCTCCCTCTTCTTCTTCTTCTTCTTCTTCTTCTTCATCCTCGATGTATCCGCTCCTGGACATAGACGTCTTCCAAAGATTTCCGTGTCAGTCTTTGCTGGGCGGTCTGGATCCAGTCTTTTCCACCACTTCGTTGGATGTCGTTTTTCCATCTCAGGAGATGACGTACGATACTTCTCTTTGACTCCCTCGGACGTAACTGCATCAGTATTTTGGTCCATTTCTTTCTGGAACAAATCCTGCCCAATACCACTTCAATCTCGCTAATCGCTCGACTTCACGGGTCCCTGTTTTCGTCCTTACATATTTGTCCTTGATGCTGTGTTTCGGACTCACATCAATCATTACTCTTTCTATTGCCTTTTGACTGGCCCGATTTGAGCCCTTTGTAGTCTCATTGTTTCAAGCCCATGGTTTTCTACAACTTAAAAAAATAAGCAGACAGCAGAGATCACCCAGTGAATCGGTCTCATCTGGATGGTATTTGGGAAACTTTGTTGCTCTATAAATTGAAAGAGGAAGGTTTTCTTTCAATTTATAGATTAGATTAGAATAGATTAGTACTTGTTCCATAGATCATGAATACGACACTTCGTAATGATGTGGAATGTGTCAAAGAGTAATAAAATTTCCCAAATGCCATACAGATGAGACCAATTCACCGGGTGATCTCTGCTGCCTGGTTATTTTGTTAAGTTGAATTTTATGTCCCAGATACAAAGGTATCCATTTACTGTTGTTACTGACAATTCGCAATTTTTCACAAACACAACTTTTATTGATGTAAGTTGACAAGGTTGACGTCAGAACAATAAACGAAAGGTAACTTTTAATTCAGGAAAACAAAAGTTCACTTCGAAATATCCACAAAGGTTCGTGGTAACACACACACTAGTAACAGTCCAATTCAGAGACGAAGACGTAATCTTCAACGGTCGCAGTACACAAGGTCGGCATCCGGCGTGAACTGAACATCGGGGCTGGTTCTAGCCCCTAAATAGCTGTCTCTAGCCAATCAGGTTTTGGCGTAGTGATACTTCCTGCAGATCGTGACTCGAGCTTCCCCTGCAGGAAGTAGTGTTCGGAATGCCTGTTTTCGTTGTGCTTTTGGTACGCCTTGGGCATAGACAACCACGTCCTCTGTGCTGTAATATAGGTTGCCGGCCCTCAGGGGCTACTTTTGCTCCGGTATAGCATTTACTACTGTATTTAAAGAGCCTGGTTTTCGATGGAGACAGTAACATTGCTAGATCTCATGCCCTCGGTCATTTGCAGGTTGAGTTTAAAGCCAACGGCTTGGGGAGCATGTTTGGGTTGTCGGATCATTGTTGACAGTTCGTTTATGTCGCTGCTGAAGAGGATGATATCATCTGCAAAGCGAAAAAGATTAAAGAGATTTCCCTTCTATGTTGACACATTTCTTTACCAAGGATAGACGCTTAAACACATCCTCCAGAGCAAAGGTAAGTAACTTAGGTGAGATTATGTCTCCTTGCCTGCCGCCTCTTCTCATGGGACTCATTTCAGTGATCCAACTTTCCATTATTTTCACATTTACAGTGACATTCTCGTAAATGTAGCGGACTGATGTATCTGTAGCCAATGCAGGATCCGTTAGTCGCCCGCATTACTGCCTAAGCTTCGATCACGTTCAGCACCTTTAGTAGTCTATGAACGCTTTGTGAAGTGGTATATCATGTTCCGTAAATTTCTCTGTCAGTGTGCGTACCACTTGCATACGATCAGTTGTACTGAAACATTTCGGGATCCCGCCAATTCGACTGGATGGAAAAGTCGAATTTCTCACTCAGGTGGTTCGTAATGATTTTCGTTAGCAGCTTTCAAAAGACAGATAAAAATCTAATAGGCCTGTAATTCTCGATTTCGTGTTGTCACCTTCTTTTGGAGGTGAGAATGACTTGCACTTTTTTCCATGATTCTGGAATATTCCCTTCCCCGAGACATTAATTAATAGAATTAGGAGTGCTCTTCCAATATCTCTCTTCAATATCAATCTTCCTCCTGTCGTCTTACAATTCTTGAGCTGTTTCAGTGCTGTTTCCTTTTCATTGTTTTGTAGTTCCTGTTCTTCACATCCGACATTCGTAAAAGATCTTCGAGATTCATCACGTATGCTCTGGCTTGTCACTGATTAAGAGTAGAGTTTCCGTTAAACGTTGTCAACAGCTTTTATAATTTTTTCTCTTTTAGTAAAAACTTCTCCTTTGCCATTCCGAATTTTTGTGGAGATGAGCTTGCCTTTTGATTGCAACGAAGAACTCACATTGTTTTTGATGGTCTCCTCGATCAGACTTGTGCTCTGTGTTCTTTGATCTCTTCTAGTCTCTCTCTTTGCGTTTTTGTTAAGGTCTCTGTTTGGATGAGTCTCTGTCATTGTTTTTCCTTTCTTCTACAAACTTTTCTGTTTCGAGGCTGAATTGTGTATTTCTCCATTTCTGAAGTGCGCCGACATTCGTTACTGTTGTTCGGTTACTGTTGGTAACTTCTGTCGAGAGTTCATCCAATTTCATTCCACTAAACTTTCTATAGATAGTTTCTTGTCTACGCATTAGTTTGAACTCCTTCGTTTTCTCTTTCAGCTCATTATTGCAGTCGTATCTTCCTTTCCATCACACGTTTTTTCTCAAGTCGAGTGTTAATATGGATCCTGGCTGTAACTATCCTATGGTCGCTATCTGTACTGAACCGTTTGATGACTGACACGTCTGAGCACATTCAGTTGTTCAATATGAGGAAGTAATATATTGAATTTTTAACCTTTGCGTCAGGCCTTTTACAGGTATACTTCCTTTTAGGAATTTTTGGAATTTCTTTATGAAGTATAGACGTTTTTCATTTTCGGAACGGTTTTCTGGAGACTTCGGTGTTATCTTCGCAATAAAATCGTCACGTATTAAAGAAAATATAGTGTTTACTGAATTTTTTACTGTTGTTAGATCTTCGTACAACCGTTATATAGATGGAAGTGATGCGTAGGCCCATACGATTTGGAGGCTAATCTTGGCATTCAGCTCAAGGATCAGGTAGATCACTCTAATATGGTCTTGGTGAGAAAGTGTTTCGTCCTGTTGTGAATTAGCAGAGCTACACCGACAATATGCGAATTTAAATCTGAGTTATTCTGAAATAGGTGATACATGACGATGACAGTGTCTTCGCCTTTTAGCTCGTCTCACTCACTCTCATTACGTGTTACGTGCTATTTGACGCTCTAAAATTTGTGTTCCAAACAGATAAAATACTCTTGAAGCCCCTTGGTGCGGATATTATATGGCACAGCACAGAAAGTTTCGTTCAAGTTGTTCCTATTGCCGTTTTGTTTATTATCTTGTTTAACTTGATTTGTCAAATTTTTGCCGACCCCTCCCCCTCCCACCCGTCTGCAACCCCCCCGCCCCCCACCGCCGCAATCACCATGAATCCATGTGGAGCATACTGCCTCTTCTTCCCTCATTTAGGGAATAAAAAAAACACAACCTAGCATGAGCCAAAATTGTATGACCACCTGCTTATCAGCTTGTTAGACCACCTTTGGATTGCAGTATAGCAGCGATTTTTCGTGACATAGATTCGGCCTGTCGAGTACACATGCCGACGTCGCAAGTTGAAGATGAAGATACTGAATGCATAATTCAGTACTGAGAGGGAGATGAAAATCCTAGTCATGGGAGACCGGAATCAGGTTTTAGGGGGAGCAATAGAAGGAAGTGTTACGGGAGAATATGGGCGTGGTACTAGTAATAGCAAATCCTCTGTTCAACAATCAGAAGAAGAGAAGATATACTTGGAAAAGACCGGGAGATATGGGAAGATTTCAGTTAGATTATATTATAGTCAGACAGTTATTCCTGAATCAGATACTGGATTGGAAGGCGTATCCAGCAGCAGAATATAGACTCGGATCACAATTTAGTAATGAAGAAGAGTAGACTGAATTTTAAGAGATTAGTCGGAAGAATCAGTAAGTAAAGAAGGGGAATACGGAAGCACTAAGGAATGAAGAGGTATTCCTAAAGGGAATAGCGACAAAGAATAGCTCAGTAGGCAGTTCAGTTGAAGAGGAATTGACATCTCTAAAAAGATCAAACACAGAAGTTGGAAAGAAAAACATTGGCAATAACTAAATAACTACGATCAAAGCATGGGTAACAGAAGAAATACTTCAATTGATCGGTGAAATAACGAAGTACAAATGCGTTTGGGGAAATTTAAGAATACAGAAACATAAGTCGCTGAGGAAAGAAGTAAACAGGAAGTGTAGGGAAGGACTGACACAGCATACAGAAAAGTCAAAATAGCCTCCGGTGAAATTAAAATCAACGGCCATAACATTAAGGGTGCAATGGGAATTCCAGTGTTAAATGCAGGGGAAAGAGAGGATAGTTGGAAAGGGTAAACTGAAGGCATCTACGAGGGGAAAGATTTCTCTGATGTGATAAGAGAAGAGACAGGGGTAGATGTAGAAGAGATACAGAATCCAGTACCAGAATCAGATTTTAAAAGAGATTTGGAGGAGTTAAGATCAAATAAGGCAGAATGGATAGATAACATTCCATCGGAATTTCTAAAATCATCGGGGTAAGTGGCAACAACAAGAAAATTCGTGTTAGCGTGTAGGTTATATCAGTCTGGCTACATGTGGCCTGACTTTCGGAGAAATAACATCCACACAATGGCGAAGATTGGAAGAGCTGACAAGTGCGAGAATTATTGCACAATCAGCTTAACATCCAAGTTTCTGACAAGAATAATACACAACGAATGGAATGCAGAACTGATGATGCGTTAGATGACGATTAGTTTGGCTTTAAGAAAGGAAAAGACTTCAGAGAGGTGGTTCTAACGTTGCGTTTGATAATGGAAGCGAGACTAAATAAAAATCAAGACATATTCGTAGGACTTGTCGACAATATCAAATGGTGCAATATTTACGAAATTCGGAGGAAAATGGGGGTAAGCACTAGGGAGAGGCGGGTAAGATACAACATGTGCGAGAACGAAGAGGGAATAATAATAGTGGAAGGCCAATAACGAAGAAATTTCTGAGAATGTGTGTTTGGAGCACTTGATTTTAAATAAACAGGAACATATTCCATTTTTTGTGCTCCGATTGGAACATTTTTCCGTTGGTTCCCTGCTTTTCACTGCCACAGCAGGTAATATAACTCGTATGAAAAGAAATGTATTGGTCAGTAAAATTTAGATAGTTTACTTATGAGATATTGAAATAATGAATAACTAATTTTTCGTCTCAAATCGGATTTTACGTACAAAAAAGTTGCATGTTTTTTAGTAATACAACATGGGGTTCCCAGGTGATGACGGGGACACTTATGGCATATTTCTCCGTGCTACGCCGCTTCATAGGCTACGTTTCCGCCTCACTTCGCATTTTACTGCATATTTTACGAGTACAAGTTGTGTAATTTTGAACCTCTGCACCTCGGAAACGGTAAAGATATTACGAAAATTATCAAGAACATTCAAGATCGGAGTCTTAGGAATATTCTGTAAAAATTATAGACTTCTGTTGTGCATAGCCGTCTCTGAATGCGCTGCTGGGTTTTGACACCGAAAAAATAAATTTTTGGGGTGTTTCTCGATAAAGGATAAAGATTTTTGAAAACAAGGAGAAGGCTCGTCTAGATAAACGCCTAGAGAATATACCATTAAAATTTGAGCAATTTGCTGCTGTTATTTATTATTCAGATTTCACCTCGTACCGGATTTTTACGTGCAGAAGCATGATAAGTTTGAACCTCTGTATCTTGGAAACGGATGAAAATACCAAGAAAATTTTCTAAGTTGTTCGCGATGGGGATCTTAGAAACATAACGCAAAAATTTCGGCCGTTTGCTGCGTATAGACATCTCGGAATCCTCGGCTGGGATTTGGTCCACTGGTGACAGCAAAAAGAACGAAGTACTCGTATTGAAAAGGGTGTAAGATAGGGATGCAGTCTCTCGCTCCCCTCCTGTTCAATGTATACAGCTAAGAAGCAGTGATGGAAATAAAAGAAAGATTCAGCAAGGGAATTAAATTCTAAGTTCAAATGATTTACTGATAACATAGCTATCTTCAATGAAAATGAAGAAGATTTAAAGGATCTGCTGATTAGATTTAATACTCTAATGAGTACAGTATGTGGATGGAGAGTAAATCGAAGAAAGACGAAATTAATGAGAAATAGCAGAAATGAGAACAGCGAGGATCTTAACATCAGGCTTCATGGCCACGAAGTAGATAAAGGAAAGTAACAATCGACGGACGGAGCAAGGAGGACATCAAAAGCAGACTAGCACTGGCAAAAAAGGCATTCTTGGCCAAGAGAAGTCTACTAGTATCAAACATTGGCATTAAATTTAGGAAGAAATTTCTGAGACTGTGAATTAAGAGCGCAGCATTATATGGTTGTGAAACATGGACTGTGTAAAAACCGAAACAAAAGAGAGTCAAAGCATTTGAGATGTGGGCTACACATAAATGTTGAAAATTAGGTGGACTGATAAGGTAACAACTGAGGAGGTCCTCCGGAGAATCGGCGAGGAAAGGAACACATGGAAAACAATAACAAGGAGAAGGGCAGGATGATGAGACATCTGTTAAGGCATTAGGGAATAACTTCCACGGTAGTAGAGGGAACTGTAGAGGGTAGAAACTGTAGAGGAAGACTGAGATTGGAATACAAAAATGGTTCAAATGGCTCTGAGCACTATGGGACTTAACATCTATGGTCATCAGTCCCCTAGAACTTAGAACTACTTAAACCTAACTAACCTAAGGACATCACATAACACCCAGTCACCACGAGGCAGAGAAAATGCCTAACCCCGCCAGGAATCGAACCCGGGAACCCGGGCTTGGGAAGCGAGAACGCTACCGCACGACCACGAGCTGCGGACGATTGGAATACATCCAGCAAATAATTCCGAACGTAGGTTGCAAGTGCCACTCTTAGATCAAGGCTTTGGCGCATGAGAAGAATTCGTGGCGGGCCGCATAAAACCAGTTAGAAGGCTAATAACACAAAAAAGACCTTGGTGAGTTTCCGCAGGCATGTAGTGTCGGATGTCAACGGACAGGTCACCCATAATCTACCGGCTGATGGTTTCTAGGCGCGGAGCTGCCACCCGCTAGCGTCCCAGAAGTGTTCTTTGGGGTCCAGAGTAGATGAATTTTGTAGCCAATACGTCAAAGTTAGTCCCCTATCATGTCCCTCAAACCACATTTTGACCAGGATATGACATCGCCATCTGGGAGGACATAAGGCATCAAGGGACGCAGGTGTTAGGTAAAAATGTTCGGGTAGTCTACAACTGGCCCCATCGCCCGTCAGTCACGCACTGCAATTTCGATCGGCCGTTCGTCTGTAAGTCGGAGTCTCCGAACACGACTATCGACCTGGCAAAACAAGAAACGTGATTTATCTGACCAGGCAGCATCTTTACGTTGATCCACGGTCCAATCTCGATGACACCGTGTACACTGCAATCGACGATGTCATTGGTTCAGCAACGGATTGACTAGGGGTCTTCTGCAGCGATGCCCCGTATTCAACCGTTCGCCACGAACGATGTGTTCCTACACAAGTTTTGCACTCTACCACACATCGCCGTTGGTCCTGCTATACCGAGCAGTCATACCTCTGGCCTCCTCGTTTTGTGATGAGGCGTAACGTCCAAGACATCTTCGCCTTTTTGTGAATCACCATCTTCCAACTACACTCCTGGAAATTGAAATAAGAACACCGTGAATTCATTGTCCCAGGAAGGGGAAACTTTATTGACACATTTCTGGGGTCAGATACATCACATGATCACACTGACAGAACCACAGGCACATAGACACAGGCAACAGAGCATGCACAATGTCGGCACTAGTACAGTGTATATCCACCTTTCGCAGCAATGCAGGCTGCTATTCTCCCATGGAGACGATCGTAGAGATGCTGGATGTAGTCCTGTGGAACGGCTTGCCATGCCATTTCCACCTGGCGCCTCAGTTGGACCAGCGTTCGTGCTGGACGTGCAGACCGCGTGAGACGACGCTTCATCCAGTCCCAAACATGCTCAATGGGGGACAGATCCGGAGATCTTGCTGGCCGAGGTAGTTGACTTACACCTCTTCTAGAGCACGTTGGGTGGCACGGGATACATGCGGACGTGCATTGTCCTGTTGGAACAGCAAGTTCCCTTGCCGGTCTAGGAATGGTAGAACGATGGGTTCGATGACGGTTTGGATGTACCGTGCACTATTCAGTGTCCCCTCGACGATCACCAGTGGTGTACGGCCAGTGTAGGAGATCGCTCCCCACACCATGATGCCGGGTGTTGGCCCTGTGTGCCTCGGTCGTATGCAGTCCTGATTGTGGCGCTCACCTGCACGGCGCCAAACGACCATCATTGGCACCAAGGCAGAAGCGACTCTCATCGCTGAAGACGACACGTCTCCATTCGTCCCTCCATTCACGCCTGTCGCGACACCACTGGAGGCGGGCTGCACGATGTTGGGGCGTGAGCGGAAGACGGCCTAACGGTGTGCGGGACCGTAGCCCAGCTTCATGGAGACGGTTGCGAATGGTCCTCGCCGATACCCCAGGAGCAACAGTGTCCCTAATTTGCTGGGAAGTGGCGGTGCGGTCCCCTACGGCACTGCGTAGGATCCTACGGTCTTGGCGTGCATCCGTGCGTCGCTGCGGTCCGGTCCCAGGTCGACGGGCACGTGCACCTTCCGCCGACCACTGGCGACAACATCGATGTACTGTGGAGACCTCACGCCCCACGTGTTGAGCAATTCGGCGGTACGTCCACCCGGCCTCCCGCATGCCCACTATACGCCCTCGCTCAAAGTCCGTCAACTGCACATACGGTTCACGTCCACGCTGTCGCGGCATGCTACCAGTGTTAAAGACTGCGATGGAGCTCCGTATGCCACGGCAAACTGGCTGACACTGACGGCGGCGGTGCACAAATGCTGCGCAGCTAGCGCCATTCGACGGCCAACACCGCGGTTCCTGGTGTGTCCGCTGTGCCGTGCGTGTGATCATTGCTTGTCCAGTCCTCTCGCAGTGTCCGGAGGAAGTATGGTGGGTCTGACACACCGGTGTCAATGTGTTCTTTTTTCCATTTCCAGGAGTGTATTTTCCTTATATACTCACGAAAGTAGGATGCGAATAGCCGACCAACTTCCCCGTTTCCGAATGCTCGTTTTCAGGTGCGGGGCCATGAAAATCTGCGTTTAATCAAAGTCCTAGTACTCTGATATGTGGTTCTGAGTAGGCATGACGGGTGTCTGACGTAACCACTTAGATCGGGAAATGATCTAGAGCGATCGAAAAATTTAATCTAATTAAAAATGTGACTGCAAAAGAACAATAAATGACAAATAAGATAACTATGTACACAGTTGCCGAACTCTGAAGACGATTATGTTGACTATTGCGAAAGTCGCTTGTGACTGTGGATTTCTTCATTTTCGGCTTCAAATTGGTTTAAATGGCTCTGAGCACTATGGGATTCAACATCTGAAGTCATCAGTCCCCTAGAACTTAGAACTGCTTAAACCTAAGGACATCACACACATCCATGCTCGAGGCAGGGTTCGAACCTGCGACCGTAGCGGTCGTGCGGATCCAGACTGAAGCGCCTAGAACCGCTCGGCCACCAAGGCCGGCTTCACGAGCACAAAGCGCCACCAAGCGTATTTCAATCTCGCGATAAGCATAGGTCATAATATTTTTCGATTGTCAAGGTAAAGCACCCTGCTACAAGAGAATCATCCTGCGCTGACTTATTAACAAGTAATCTATGCTGCAGGAAATTGTTTATCTCGAAGGAAAGTTACAGTCTATAATTAAAACCAAGAACGGGCTAATATATTGGTAAGCTGTGGGCTCAATGTCACAGCCTGTGAGAAGCAGTAAGGAATTAATAGTCAGAGTCCTGCAGCCGCCCACGCTACCGGGCCCGGGCGCTGCGCCGCGCGCCGGTTTTATGAAATTCAATTACGTTATAAATTCCGGAGCGCGTCCAGCCCGTGTTACGTCAGAGGGTCCTCAAAGGGGCGTGTCGCGAATACGGATTCAAGCCGTGGGCGCTGCAGCGCCAGCAGCGTCAGCTGCCTGTCACAGCCCAGCCAAAATGTTTGCACACTAGGGAGTCCGCTCCGCCTCTGTCTAGCTAGAGGGTGTGCTTAGAGAATGAGCCGGCGGTGTAGCCGCAACCACAAGCGGCGTGCGGAAGTCCTTCTTTTCCGCCTTATATCGCACTAAGGCGGTGTTGTAATTCTATTACTTGCAGCACAGCTTCTCGTAACACACGTCCGCAATTTCGTCGAGGACATGGAGCTTTTTTTTGGAGGTTGCATGCTTTTTAATCAGCATTCTCCGTGAGTATACGAATATTAAATCTTTACTGTCCGTCGACGAATTTGTTGCTTACTCGAAAGCTTCGTCTCTAGATGACTGTGAGGTAATGCGCAACATGGCTCGCTCAACTTGCTTATTCGTAGCCTTGCTTATTCGTATCGTCCTGTTGAGGACGATCGTGCATGATGATACACGACTTCTGAGGAACGTCTGAGACCTGCTGATGAATTCGGCAGTACGTGGACATCAAAACAGTTCATTAGGTACAGCTGCATGCGAATACTGATACAGCCGGCGCAAATTATTTCAATGTCGCTGATTGGAGATCTGTGTTGATCTTTCTTCGGAAACTTAAGCCAGTTCACAAATTCGCTATTTTGAGATTCCTGTCAACTCAACTATTTGCATCGACTTGTCCGTTCAGACATAGTTCCCACAGACAAATCGCTACGTGTGTTACTGTCTGCGCTCGGCCAGGGCGAAGTCTGATGGCGCTACAATTTACACAGATCAGATGTACTGACCAGATGAAGTGCTTCAGTACTTTATACTCGCACGACGTGTTTCTGAAATAACGTGGCTCAGTGGTGATGGTAATATCACAGCAGTAAATCTTAGACAAGTATAGCTCTCCAGTTGCCAAGTACGTCAATGCTGCTACGAGGTGCATTCAAGTTCTAAGGCCTCCGACTTTTTTTTCTAATTAACTACTCACCCGAAATCGATGAAACTGACGTTACTTCTCGACGTAATCGCCCTGCAGCCGTACACATTTTTCACAACGCTGACGCCATGATTCCATGGCAGCGGCGAAAGCTTCTTTAGGAGTCTGTTTTGAACACTGGAAAATCGCTGTCGCAATAGCAGCACGG
Source organism: Schistocerca cancellata (assembly GCF_023864275.1). Lineage (NCBI taxonomy): Eukaryota > Metazoa > Arthropoda > Insecta > Orthoptera > Acrididae > Schistocerca > Schistocerca cancellata. The sequence goes on from NC_064631.1 coordinate 324,001,277, forward strand.
CTGGTGAATGTGCGACCACAGAGAGTGTCTTTCATTGTTGGAAAAAGCCAAAAGTCACTAGGAGCCAGGTCAGGTGAGTAGGGAGCATGAGCAATCACTTCAAAGTTATCACGAAGAAACTGTTGCGTAACGTTAGCTCGATGTGCGGGTGCGTTGTCTTGGTGAAACAGCACACGCGCAGCCCTTCCCGGACGTTTTTGTTGCTGTGCAGGAAGGAATTTGTTCTTCAAAACATTTTCGTAGGATGCGCCTGTTACCGTAGTGCCCTTTGGAACACAATGGGTAAGGATTATGCCCTCGCTGTCCCAGAACATGAACACCATCATTTTTTCAACACTGGCGGTTACCCGAAATATTTTTGGTGGCGGTGAATCTGTATGCTTCCATTGAGATGACTGGCGCTTTGTTTCTGGGTTGAAAAATGGCATCCACGTCTCATCCATTGTCACAACCGACGAAAAGAAAGTCCCATTCATGCTGTCGCTGCGCGTCAACATTGCTTGGCAACATGCCACACGGGCAGCCGTGTGGTCGTCCGTCAGCATTCGTGGCACCCACCTGGATGACACTTTTCGTATTTTCAGGTCGTCATGCAGGATTGTGTGCACAGAACCCACAGAAATGCCAACTCTGGAGGCGATCTGTTCAACAGTCATTCGGCGAACCCCCAAAACAATTCTTTCCACTTTCTCGATCATGTCGTCAGACTGGCTTGTGCGAGCCCGAGGTTGTTTCGGTTTGTTGTCACACGATGTTCTGCCTTCATTAAACTGTTGCACCCACGAACGCACTTTCGACACATCCATAACTCCATCACCACATGTCTCCTTCAACTGTCGATGAATTTCAATTGGTTTCACACCACGCAAATTCAGAAAACGAATGATTGCACGCTGTTCAAGTAAGGAAAACGTCGCCATTTTAAGTATTTAAAACAGTTCTCATTCTCGCCGCTGGCGGTAAAATTCCAGCTGCCGTACGGTGCTGCCATCTCTGGGACGTATTGACAATGAACGCGGCCTCATTTTAAAACAATGCGCATGTTTCTATCTCTTTCCAGTCTGGAGAAAAAAAATCGGAGGCCTTAGAACTTGAATGCACCTCGTATTATTTTCTCATAAGCACTTACAGATTTGACGATTAGTGTTGTATCTGCTTATGTATGATGTGACCTGCTGCAGCAGTACAAAGAATGACTCTTAGTCCTATATGGGTGAAGAGCCCATATTTTTCAGTTTGTAGGTACCCTCAAAAGATTAACATACGAAAGCGTTATTCGTTTTAGAAGAACAATAGGAAGATGAAGACCGCCTAATCTATATACATAAAGAGCAGTGTCCCGACTGAGTCACTCACTCAGTCACTCAGATCACTCACTGTCTCATCATCGCCCAGTGCAAACCGCTAAAGACAAGAATTTGAAATTCGGAGAAGGTGTTGATCTTATACTGCACGCGTTCTTTAAGAAGATATTTTTCGAAATTCCCCCCTTAAGTGGGTGAAATAAGATATTGAAGGTTTTTCAAAAATATGCCACTAAGAAGGCATTTATGAAGCTACACCTATGAAAATTGCATTCGGTTTCTCGGTCTGAAATAAAGAAATACGTCTGTGGCGTTTTTGCAAGTTTAACCCCTATCAGAGGGAAATTGTGGGTGGAAGTCTATTTTTAAATAAATCATTACTAAAGAACTGCTAAAGTATTTTCAAAAGCTACATCTACGGAAATTGGTATTTGACTTCTCGGTTGTAAATAAAAAAATACGTTCCAGTGTTTTTGGGAACTCAACCCTTAAAGGAGTGAAAAAGGAGATGAAATACTTTTTAAAAATACGTCGTTATTAAGGCATTTTTGGAGCTAGAACAATGAAAACTAGTATTTGGTTTCTTAGTAAAAAATAAAAAAATAAGTTTCCAGCATTTTTAGAAATTCAACAACTAAGGAGGAGAAATACTGGGTGAAAGTTTTTTTGAAAATAAATCATTATTAAAGAAACTACTTAAGTATTTTAAAGCCACACCTATAGAAATTGATATCTGACTTCTCGGTTAAAACTAAAAAATACGTGTTTCAGTGTTTTTGGAACTTCAACCCCCTAACGGTGTGAAATACGCAGTGAAAAGTCTTGCGAAATTCAAAGCTAAATCTATGAAAATTTGTATTTGCTTTCTCTCTTAGAAACAGAAAACATCTGTTTCACTACTTTTGCAAGTTAAGTCCCTAAGCGGTTGAGACAGAGGATGAAAATTTTTAAGAAGATATTTTATCTACATTAAAAGAGTTTTAAAGCTAAAATATTTGGGTTCTGCAGTAGTTGCACACTACAGAAACTACATAAAATTACGAAGGAAGGTTATTAAAAGACCAAAGAATATGCACATAATGTCAGAAATCAGTACTTTTTATAACAGATTACGCTATGTGGAATGTAATGAAATGAGAGACAGGACAACCAGCCACAGATCAAGACAACATCACTATTGAACTGAATGGAAGAACCATAAATGATGAGTCACAGGTGGCAAATGCAATTTAATGATCATTTCTTAAATATTGTAGAAAGCGTAGAGACAAATAGTTCAAGTGCAAATTCACAGCAGTATGTTGAAAGTCCAACTTTCATAAATTTCGATCATAGCAATGTATCACCAGCTTCTTCTCCCGAAATTAAGAAAATTATACATTCTCTCAAAAACAGAACTTCATCTGGGTTGGTTGGTGTTTCAAATAGAGCACTAAAAATTAGTTCCCGTGTAAAAAGTCCAGAAAAAAGTCCAGTTTGAAATATGTAATGCATCACTAGCTCAAGGCATTTTCCCAGGGAGACTGAATTGTGCGTTTGTTAAACCCCTTGTTCAGAAAGGTGGTAAGAGAGATGTCAATAACTATCGACCTGTTTCACTGCTGACATCATTCTCCAAACTGTCAGAGGACATAATGTATTCCAAAATAGTATCTCACCTTAGTGACAATAATATCCTTAGCAAATCACAGTTGGGGTTTCAGAAGTTTTGCTCTGATGAGAATACCATTTACAAGTTCACTCAGAAAATATTACAAGCATTAAATAATAAAATAGCGCCGGTTAGTATTTTCTGCGACCTCTCTAAGGCTTTTGACTGTGTGAACCACAGTATTCCTGTGTGAATCAAGTATCCGACTAGATAAACCGACGTTTTATGGGACTGATGATACAGCTAACAAGTGGATAATGTCATATCTGACCTAAAAATGCAGAAAGTTGTACTTAGTAATCCAAACAATATAGTCCAGGGACATAATTCTGACTGGAGAGAAATCACGTATTTTGGCCCCCAAGGTTGAATCTTAGGTCCACTATTGTTCATCTTATATGTAAACGATCTTCCATCTAGTATACAAGAAGCAAAATTAGCACTTTTTTGCAAGAGACACTAGTATTGTAATAAATCCAAGCATGCATACAGAAACGGAAGAAATGGTAACCAAAGTTCCTAAAATTACAATTGACTGGTTTCCTAAAAATAGTCTCACCCTCAATTTTAAAATGGCGGAACATATTCAGTTCTGCACATCTGGAGGTACTAAGCCCACGACAAGAGTAGCACATAGTGAGGAGATAATAAATACGGTGGAAAGTTCAAAACTATTAGGGGGCCATATTGATGAGAGTTTGAATTGGAAAGAACACATTTTGGAACTCCTACAAGCAACATTTGCGCTCAAAGTTATTGCGAGTCTTGGGCAGAGAGAAATCAGTAAGTTGATATATTTATCATGTTTTCTTTCAATAACGTCATGTTGAATAATGTTCTTGGGTAACTCATCTTTAAGAAAGAAAGTCTTCATCGGGCAAAAACATGTGGAGCTCACCCATGATCATCTTATAGACGTCTGTTTAAGGAGTTGGGCTTTCTGACTACTGCTTCGCGGTATATTTATTTCCTCAGGGAGTCTGTTGTAAACAGTCCACTACAGTTCAAACGGAACAATGAGGAACATAATCACAATAACAGAAAGAAAAAAGACGTTCAATACTCCTCATTAAGCTTGCATTTTGCATAAAAAGGGTGCATAATGCTGCACCTAAAATTTTTCATCACTTACCCAGTGATATAAAATGTCTGTTAGACAGCAAAGTAAAATTTTATAACAAGCTGAGAAAGTTTCTCTTTGACAACTCTTTCTATTATGCAGAAGAATTTCTATTACTGTAATGTTTAAAAGGTGATGGATAGGAATTACTAACTCTCATTTGTTAGCCCTTATTAAAAAAAAAAGCTTAGAAATGTTCAGGGTGTAACCGCAAACCGTACGTACAGATCAATTTTTGATGTGAATGTAAAATGATTCGTTCCACATGATTACGATCTATCGTCCAAAATGATCCATGTAATATGTAACTAACTAACCTTGTTAAAATTGATATTTCACTTTTCGGTTAGATTTAAAGAGCTATGTGTTAGAGGATGAAAGTTTCTACAGAAATATGTCCACAAGAACGCAAAAGGCATGATCAACGAAGACTTTGTGGACTCTACCTACTAGAATCGCTTTTCGGTCGAAATACCTTCGGAAAAGACGATGCTTCTCTGACATTAATTAACGTGAAAAATTGAGAGAGTGTTGCAGTTTATTAATAACATAAAAACTCGATTTAAGAAAAACAAAAAAATCTGTGTAGGTGATACAATCTACACCAGCGTATCAGCGGTCGCTAAGCTAGATATTAAATAAGTGTGTGAAAAACTGTCAATAATAATAATATTACTAATAATAAAAAATTACCGTACAATAATGTTAGCCATAATTATTCATAGCGCTTTGGTAATATTATCTGTACACAATGAAGGTTATTGTTATTTCTTATTTGGCACTACATACTTCTTACAACGTTAACCGAATAAGTTGCCTGTATCTGAATAGTTGTACCCAGTTCGTACACGAAGTCCGCTAACGTATTGTTTGCTTTGTTTCCATTTCAGAACGAGAAGAATCAGATCATGAAGTCGAACGTATGGCTTAGACTGGTAAGTACAGCCAACTAATGAAAATACAAGAAAAACAGCGATGTTTGTCACTGGGTATCAGAACAGATCGAAACATTGAGTCTAGTACACGATCGTTGTAAGATTTTGAAGGCAAAACAATTAAAGCTTTTTAGTCTGTAACACATGCCTTTATTAGACACATGGTGTAAATACGACGCTTTTCATGTTCCAATTTTCCGGCTGAGTTGAAAAACTTTTTCGACTATGTAAATATACTAGTAGTCTTAGACTTCCTGTCGTTTTCCTCTTTATACAATATTTCCACACATCCCTAGTTTAAAAATGAATATGAAGTCACAATCGCAATAAACTGCTTTTTTTGTATGAGGTTTTACTCTGTCTTCAGACCCTGCACCATGGTGGTAGATGGTGGCTGCTCCGTTCACAGCCACCATCTACCATCATAGCACAGGGTTTGAAGATGGTCTAAAACAGACCGAAAACGGTAACTTCACATTAGAAAAGTTTCTTCCGGTTGTGACTATTCATATTCAATTTTAAGTGATAAATAAACCGCCGTAGTCCAGAGAAAATGTTCTCAAAAATTACATCCCTAGTTGTCTTCGTCAGATGTCGAGCGTAGATTTCGGTGCTCACTTTTTCCCTATTATTCCACCTATTTTAGAACCCATTGTATGTTGGGTGAATATGAATCACGTTTTAAAAAATAGCTATTTCAAGTTTCTAAAATATCTCGGATTTATACAGAATCCACCTAGCTGTCGCTCCCTGATCCCGCGAAACAGGAATTCATTGCCAATACACAAACTAAAACTAATATATAGTAGTAGACAAACTGCAGATAGATGTATATTCGCCAACATTTCATAACATAAATAACGTTTTTGTACAACTTGGTTAACCACTAAGTGAAAGTGAATCTGTACTGCTTTAAAAAACAGAATAATAATGTATGTTACAGAATAGCGATACCCGAGGAGATAAATAAAAAACTTAACTGTTTAACACGTCTACACTAATAAATTACGAAATAAATATCTACATATATATTAAATTCGACGCAACAAGTGCATAGAAGAACTTCCCATTTTTACAGTCATAGGTACTATCAGACTTCGGTATTGTACTCCGTATAACCACGGGAGAATCAGATTAACAAATTCATGTATTGTACCAATTGTTACATTCGAATCAATTGAAGGTATGAATCTTTCTTATACAAAATGTGGTAGATCACATAACTAATGAGGAGGTATTCAATATAATTGGAGAGAAGAGAAATTTGTGGCACAACTTGACTAGAAGAAGGGATCGGTTGGCAGGGCATATTCTGAGGCATCAAGGGATCACCAACTTAGTATTGGAGGGCAGCGTCGAGGGTAAAAATCGTAGGGGAAGACCAAGAGATGAATACACTAAACAGATGCAGAAGGATGTAGTTTGCAGTAGGTACTGGGAGATGAAGAAGCTTGCACAGGATGGAGTAGCATGGAGAGCTGCATCAAACCAGTCTCTGGATTGAAGACCACAACAACATACAAAATGCTGCAGAAGTCTGTGTACTGATCACAGAAATCTGTCGTATGGACGTTCGATCACTGCGTAAGTCGCACGTTTGTGAGCATATCGCACGGATCGGTCACTGATCGCAAGGAAATCCCAGGCAATCTGATGGACCACACAAGCGATTCGTGCACGTAATACGGCTGCCTGGCAAGTTAGCAGAGAATGTGTACCTTGGCGTCACTCGTATGTCTCGTTAATAAGCGTGGTTGTGTGGTTTTGTGTCGATCCGCTTCGCCCACGGTGAGTAAGAACTTAACTTTACAAATTACAGTTACTCAGGGACTACATTCTGAGAAATGGAGGCTGGAGTTGTTATTGATATTGAGAACCCTCCGCTTTTGCAGTTATTAGTATGTTGATGCTTGTGCTGTTGAAGTAAAATTGATGGGATGTTCAATGTGACAGCAATGACACACTCGCCTCCATATGCTGGTTTTTAATTATTTATGAAACGATTCCACCATTATTGAAGTTTTTCACTTCTGAATAGAAAGGAGGCATTTTATTTAAATGTTCAGGGCAAATCTGTTATACAGTTATACTCAATTCCCTTGTCATTTCATATAATCTAACTGTCCTTCATATTTATAACAGGAGTAATGATAATCATGACATCGACACTGCAAAATAAACTGTTGAAATACCTACAGTTAAGCTGTTAAGACTAATGAATGAAACAAGAATTGAGGGTTAATAAATGAAAATCAAAGTATATTAGCACGTTGGTAAAATGTATTCATAAAGTAACCTATAGTTCCCAAGAAAGGTGTTTCAGATTCTTTTTAAGTGGAGGTACAGAGACCAACAGTAACTGCTACAAGAACAATAGAACTTTAGGAGACAGTGGCGTTCATATCGCTGGTTGAAATTGGTTGGCAGATTGCATACATGCGGCGGGGTCGAGGCGACTGATCGACTGCACTGAAGTCGCATGCGCTTGTATCTGCGGCCCTATACATTTAGTGTGATAGTCGATTGTGTCAGCGACGTTCTTACTTTAGATAACACTACCGTACGGTGGTGAAATCTGGACCATGGTTAACTCAGGCAGGAGAGAGATATTTCCAAGTTCCATCAAAAGATGTCGCTCTTTTACACCATGTTGCAGATAACCATATAAGCAAAGATTTTTGACAAACCTTCTATAAAAGCTTCACAAATAACGACATAAGGGGTTAATCACAGTCAAAGACATTTGACAAATCTTCTGTAAAACCTAGGACCACTATTCAACTTTTATACGTTATGCGAGAACGCCAGTGCACTATTACACGTCTTATAAAAACTGTATAGTGTAATACGGAAGGAACTAAATATCGAAGCTACAGGAAAACATATTATACAAATGATGCAAGTGATGGTGAGATTCTGGAAATTAGAACAGACTAAAAGAAGAACAAAGACGATAGTGACGATTATTGTCGGGTGCACGACGAAAGTTAAAGTAAATATTAAAACACTAGCAACAATTTTCTGTTACGTTTCTTGTGTTGCTAATTACTTTCTGATTGTTCCGTGCAATCACGACAACGTATCTTGTGACAGCAAGATAATTAATAAAACATTGTTATAAGAATAGACATATTACACGCATGGATTACTTTGTTACGTATGTTTATATATCCACCCCTGTAAACGAAATACAATTTGTAAATGTTTCGTACTCATTTGTATTATATGTTAACCGGGGACCTAGAAACGACGGAGAGACTCCATCCCCGCAGCAGCCGCAGTGGTCCACAACCCCACGACGACTACCGCAGCCTACTTCACCCCTCCGCCGCCCCATACCGAACCCATGGTTATTGTGCGGTTCGGTCCCCGGTGGACCCCCCAGGGAACGTCTCACAGTCTCACTCGTCAGACGAGTGTAGCCCCTATGTTTGCGTGGTAGAGTAATGGTGGTGTACGCGTACGTGGAGAACTTGTTTGCGCAGCAATCGCCGACATAGTGTAACTGAGGCGGAATAAGGGGAACCAGCCCGCATTCGCCGAGGCAGATGGAAAACCGCCTAAAACCATCCACAGACTGGCCGGTTCAGCGGACCTCGACACAAATCCGCCAGCGGATTCGTGCCTGGGACCAGGCGCTCCTTCCCGCCCGGAAAGCCGTGCGTGAGACCGCACGGCCAACCGGGCGGGTTCATAGTCATTTACTTACACTGTTTTCTCGTTTTCTGGTTACGAGAGCGTATCAGGCAATAATACGAGGGTTGTCCAGAAAGTAAGTTCCGATCGGTCGCGAAATGGAAACCACAGTGAAAACCAGAAACGTTTTATTTGCAACAGTTAGGTAAACCTTCCACCTACTTCTCTACATAGTCGCCGCTCCAACTTCGAGTTTTGTCGTAGCGTTGCATCAACATTCCAATATCCTCGTCGCAGAAAGCAGTCCCTTGTGCTTTCGGCCAGTTATCTGCAGTGGTCTGTAGCCCGTTGTTAGTGGACAAATTTTGTCTTCATAGCCAGCGGTTCTTGTGAACAGAGTTGAGACTCAGGGGGAGCTAATTACGGACTGTATTGTGGGTGATCAAACACTTCTAATCAGAAACGGTGCAGGAGCGTCTTCATTCTCCCTGCCGTGTGCGACCGAGAATTGGCATGAAGATGGAACTGTTCGACAGTTGTGTTATGTGGGCTGCATGACACAGGCGAAATCTCTAACCAGGCCCTCATACTTGGCGGAAGACACTATTCCCTACGTGTCTTTGCCGGCCGCGGTGGTCTAGCGGTTCTGGTGCTGCAGTCCGGAACCGCGGGACTGCAACGGTCGCAGGTTCGAATCCTGCCTCGGGCATGGGTGTGTGTGTGATGTCCTTAGGTTAGTTAGGTTTAAGTAGTTCTAAGTTCTAGGGGACTTATGACCTAAGATGTTGAGTCCCATAGTGCTCAGAGCCATTTGAACCTACGTATCTTTACGTGCTCACTGTTCACTCAAAACTGAAAAGAGCGACGCGACATGATCGACGGACATACTAAAGACACTGCCCAACACATCTGTGCAAAGCTTTATCGGATTTTCCGAGTGGTGTCATTTCGCGACCGATCACAACTTACTTTCTGGACAACCCTCGTATTAGACGTCCAAGATCTTCAATGTGTTGACGTACAACTGTGGAAGATATTAGAAACCAGGGATACGTTGCTAATTTTCGAAGAGTAAATTGCAGGTACACTACTTTATCTTGTTCCACTTCATCCGACGTAGTCAGTGTTGCTCCTCCACTATTTAACGAAAACACAACTGTCCTTATCAGTGCCCTAACTAACTCAACACCCTCCCGAACTGTCCACAACGTCCACCTTCAGATGAGTTTGCTCCCTCTATTGTGGCTTGTGACGCCATTCCTTTAGCGACAAACTAGCCCGACATCAGAATTACGATGGGTCTTGTGAATCAAATTAATATTTCTAGAGTTTCCAATGACTGTGACGGCCAATTCTCCATATGATTCAGGGGCTCCAAATAATGTATGAGACTCTCACAGACGGCTGGCTCTGTTTACGTGCAAATCATTTTTCTACGTAATGTACCGGATCGACATGGAGACAGCAGGGCTAAAAACACACAAAAATGAAAACCGCTAAAAAAATGCCAAAATGAAAACTGCATTTGCGTGTTAATGTGTATTACAAATCTGGTCTTTAATTTTTCCGGTGTAAAGTAATGTGGAAGTTACCGTTTCGTTTGTATCAATGTCTTAATTAATTAATTAAATTGATCAAACATCGTCGTTTTGATAAAACAAATTTCCCGTAAAGAGGTATTTCGGCATTGTATGTCAGCTGCGACATTTCAGTTAATTTAAGAATGCTTCTCAAAGAGACTGTATAAAGTAAGTTGAGCAATTCTTGTATGTTCGTGTCAAGATGGCTTGCCAACTTTGTCCGTAAGGGGGAATGAATGCCATAATGCCCGGCTGTACGCCGGCCACTTCTCCCTGCGGCTCAACACCCAAATCAGCAGGTAGTGTGTTTACAGGCGCTCCTCAACCAGAAGCAGTACGTGTCTCGTCACCCACGGTGCTTTCGGGTCCTCGGAAGCGTCCTGTATCAGCAGGAGGAGCGCCCGGGGACAAGCCACTTTCTGGTTGCGCGTGTTGTGGCGGAGGGAGAAATGGGCGGCGTATGACCGGTTTTGTGACAGTGCCCTTACATGGTGACAATTATTGAACTGTATGAAATAAAATGGTCCTAACTTCTGAACGGTACGTCCTGTACAAATTGCACGGTTGGTCGCGGGGCAAAATGGGAATTAATATGCGCATGCGCACAAGCCTTGTTGTTGTCGACTCACTTTCATTTGGATGGGTTCGCCAGTAAGCACAATTGACGCATTTTGGGGACTGAGAAACCGCATTTCGCCATCGCCCTCAACAGGTGACTGTGTGGTGTGCAGTGTCCAGTCACGGAATATTGGGTACGATATTCCTTGGTGTCACGGTGACTACCGAACGCTACATGAAGGTTTTGGAAGATTATTTCATACCCATTATCCAAAGCGATCCTGATTTCGACAAGATATGGTTGATGCAAGACGGAGCTCGACGCCATAGAAGCAGGAGAGTGATGTTATGGAGGAGCACTTTGGGGACGTCATTCTGGCTCTGGGGTACCCACGGCCACTGGCATGGGCCCCCATTGACGGCCATATTCTCCGGCTCTGAACACATGCGACTTCTTTTTCTGGGGCCATATTAAAGGCAAGATGTACAACCAAAACCATAGCTGAGCTGGAAACAGCCATTCAGGAGGTCATCGACAGCAGCTATTTTCCGACACTTCAGCGGGTCATGCAGAATTTCGCTATTCGTCAGCACCACATCATCGCCAATGATGGCAGGCATATCGAACATGTCATAACCTGAATCCGAATATCTGTAGTGATGTTTACATGTTGAATAAAGTGTGCACACGCCGTAGTTTGTAACTTATTTACGTTTTTTCTCATATAGTTCAATAATAATCACCCTGTATATCAGGCTTTACTATATTAGTTCATGGACACAAAATATATTAAATCATTGCGAGTAAGAGGTGATTTTGGACTTCCAGTACGTATTAGTAATTCTGTAAAAATATTTAAAACCATAAACATTCAAGTAAGAGGTTACATATGGAAAGACACGAATAATTACAAGCACTTTTACATTGTGACGTCAAGTGTCTGTTATGTTACATCAAAATCAGCTTCCATTACGAGAAAATCTTGATTACCTTCTCTACATGTGTAAATTGAAGTCTAACGCTCGCTTTCTTTTAAAACGAGTTAATCTCACGAACTATTGTAGCGATTTAGATAGGGTTTTCATTAATAGGTAGATTGATTTATGAGGTAGGTATGTGTATGTAATTTATTAACATTTAGTGGCACATAGGCTGAACTATGAAGAATTAGTCAACCGCAAAAGTGAAAACAATGGCATTGCCATCTGGCGGTTAATGCCAGAACTCTTTGCCCCTGTAGCTCTACGCGTTGCGACTTTTCGTTTCATGCACGGGTAATAGGCGGAACGTGTTTGGCGCAATGCGCTCAGTTTGAAGGTTCCTTAAGACATTCGGATATTGTTTGTTTTGACACTTCCAAATTGTGGGCAAGGCTGGTAAACGAATCTCCAGTGGCGAGAAAAAGATTTAGACCTTTTAAACTTCAAAAAGACACTGACATGATCTATTCGAATAATATTCAGAAATTTCTTGCGGATGAATACAAGGGATTTCGAAACAGTTCTACAGACGATTGATGGACACATTGCGATATATGGTGGCAATTTGAGACAGTCAATTTCTACTTCCATGGCACTAGCAACTGCAATCCGGACTCCTAATTCACTGCTAGGTCTTTGAACATCGGGCGGCGACTTACTAAACAATTGAAATATCGAAATAAATATGACCAGCAACGAAAAGATAATCACCTCAAGCTGTGATGTGAGACTTAAAATGAAAAGAATAAAATACTTTTAACCAATATTTCCCCTGCAATAGTTTGATAGCAGTTGCACAGGGAATCAACATACGAATCCAAAATCTGTGTTTTTGTTTTCATGCTACAAGTAAAGTGGAGTTCGATAGAATTGTATCGATAGGGTTTCAAGAGAGCAACCGGATTATCTTCAATTACTGAAGCAAGAATTCGGCTGCGAACCACACAGGAGCAAATGACGATCCGGTCGCATTAACTAAAACCAAACGAGCATTCGCCCAGCGAGGAAAAGCTTCCGTGATTGCATTTGTGGTGTATATTGCCGACGCATGAGAGCCCTTCTCCTGCCGTCACGTCACGCCAAACGTTGTAGGCAACCACACGATGTCGGTAACAACGCTTCAGCGAGCGAGGCACTACCATAACGACGCTCTCCACGCAGCGCAAAAAAAGCTAATGACGCTCTCCGCAAAAAACTTAACGCCCTTCGTTATTTGGCGTCGCTGCTGGAGTGAGCAGGAGACGGACGAACCCCATAATGACCTCTTCTCTTCAGCAACGCGTGATTATTGTTGTTACTGCAGGGGGTTTTAAGCTGTACTTGCCTTTGGTTAATCGAAGACATGTCAACCCAGTTATCACCAGAACATAATACTAACTCACGTTTGCTTAGATACACCAATAATCAAAGATTTTTTTTCTTGTTATGTTTCATCTCTTTTCCATTTTTCTCTTTGCGTATTTCTAGTAGTTCTCGAATTCAGATGAGTAGGTGCTTTTACATGAAACTGAAAAAAAAATCACACAGATTAATAAGAGAGGAAAAAATAGTCTACACATACACAAACACACACACAAACACAAACTGCAGTACTACTTGAAGGCCGCCAAAAATTAGTTATCTTGTCTAGGTCGCTACTCTAACGTATTTTACTGTCATTTATCAATCAAAATTGATAATCGTAAAAAGGGATCACTTAGTTTCTGTCTTTTTAATATTTATTACAGCTTGTTGCCTCGGACAGCCCCTTGTGTCGCCTAGGTTCTAACGTAAATGAAATATGGAATATTTAGAAAGGAAAGTACTACTCTTTTGTATTGCATGGTAATTATTATATTTAGAGGAGACTGGGATAAATTTGTGCCTACATCTCAAAGTTAATTTTCTAGCAGTCGGCTACTCTGCTATGCATGAAACAAATTTTATGGCTGATTCTTTAGTGCCGTTATTTGGTTGTTGTCCTGGGGCTAACTTCTAATCATTGTGGTAAGAACAGTCTTAGGATATTATCATATAAAATCAGTATCAAAAACCTGTGCCTAATCGGGTCCGATTAGTTACAGGATTTTGATAATGACGTTGGACCTTGTTTTGCATGTTCTTGGTTTTGGTATGATGGTAACAGTAGCTGAAACGACGCAATAAATGAAAATATATATGAAGGGATGTAGACGGTTTTATTCACAAAATACTCACAGTGATAAAGGATTCATACAGGAAATTTATTTTCTTTATTAACTGGTTGGTATTCGTCTCGTAGGTTGTTTGTATTAAGTTCGTCGTGGACTATGGGTTCGAGGATCTTAGACATTACTGGAAGATTCCAAACGGATTCAGAGGTTACAGTGCCAAAGTAATGGCTTCATATGTTCCTTTTTCAGGCTTCATGGAAAATACCTATGGTTAAGAAATGATTGAACATATTTGTTGTTGTTGTTGTTGTTGTTGTTGTCCAGTAGACGCTGAACGCATATGCATGAAAGATGTTTTGACAGTATTGCCAGTAACGCGCTTAAGGCAGCTTTATTACTTAATTTGGCGAGCTATAGTTATAGAAAATCCGCGTATGAGGGTCTACTTGTTTCTCAAAAAATCTGTTTTGCGAGGCACTTGGAGTGGTGCTTAGCTAACCTGGCAGCTGAATGCCGTAGTGTGCCCTCGTGTAGCGTTGGTAATCTGTCCAATATGCTTGAACCTTTCAGATAAATTACCAAGAGCATCTCCTCTTCTTGATGCGTATAAAGTTTTATACCAACGAAGCGTAGTACTGAGTACATGCTGTGATCATACACAGCATGCTACCAGTCATTGTACATTGTAGGGAAGACAATTTGAAACGCTGGGGAGCATTAATCAGTAGCGGATCTATCTATGCGCTTCCGCGCCCTTAGTACAATATTTAACTAAGGCGAATACATTCTACTTTTTTCACAAGCTTCAAAACACCTGCCCTCCAACTCTCTTTCTTTCCTTTTACAACTTCATCGTAATCAACTGTTCTCAAACTCTCATGTCAAAGAATTTACTCAACGAAGCTGTTATTCTCTTCAATTTAATCATTTTGTAAAATATTCTTTTACTAACTTCTTAGGTGTAAAAGTAGGCTGTGCCCTTCCAGATAGAGGAATATACCAGGATGCCTACAAGAATTGTGTTGGAGTAATAAACTGGGAAATCATAAAGGACAAATCCACGTTTAGCTTGGTATAGGGTAGGTTATCAGCAAACCACGACAGTTATTTACCTTATGTTTCTTATTGATTGTGGATTCTCAACAAGCTCGGGTACTGTATTTATTATTATTTTTCTGTTTAAGTTTGCACCCTACTGAAGCACAAGACGTACAACAAACGGTATTTTCTGAGTTCTGTTTTAGCTTTTCTCTGTGTCCATATTGTATTCATCCTCTCAGAATGAGCTCTTCTCCGCTTGTCAGACCAAGTTACTCTGATCTCCTGGAGTTTTTCCATCTGATCAACTGTACAGTTTTGAATTTTTTGCTTCAAAATTTTTCTATCTGGTGTATCGGGCTGTGCTATTTCTGCTTCCCCTAGGTCTTCCGTTACTAAACGTATGCATTTTGTTTTAATTTCTGCTTTACTGCGACTTTCTTAAAATTCTACAACCTTTCTAGTTAGTCTTGTTGCACATAAAATTTTGCCTGCGTTTTTTTCATATCCGAGTATCAATTTATTTTTATATGCTTTTAGCCCTATGTTCCTTCTTCTGTATGTTTGGATATATTCTTCAGTGTAATATGGACCTAAAATTCTTGTAATTAATTTTCGTTCTCTCTTTCGAATTTCTTCAATGTCTCTCTTTCTGTTTAAAATGAGATTTTCAGACCCATTAAGCCAATTCGATTTCTTGCCAGTGTTGCAGTGTCTCACTTTTGAGTATACTGATATTCATTTTTTGTTATACTATTCGTAAGTTTCCATTTTGTGGCAAAGATTTTCGTAACCAATATTTTCCAGGCCAGTCATATCAATGGTTGGCTTGGCCTAAAAATTTGAAATGAAATTTTTTTTAGAACTCCCCGTATTTACTTTTTAGAATTATCGGTGCAAGTTTGCCGCTAGACATATATTTTGTTTTTATTTTTCACATGATATTTGGGAACTTATCCTTTCTACTGTTTCTCGCAGAATTTTTATTTGTTTTTGTGCTGTGTTAATGGCCTGGCATACGGTCTCAAAGTCGTCTGTAGAAACTATGCGGTCTATCCTAATATTAATGCTACCTAACTTGCTTGGTTCGTCAATTTTAAGCTCCGGTGATAATTTTCGCCACTTTTGCCTTACTTTTTCTGAGACATAGTTTAAAATTAAAGATGAGAGTACGCCAACTAGTCTCACTCCTGTTTTAAATTCAAAATGTTCCGAAATTTATTCCCTGCATTTTACCTTCGACTTTGTAACTCTTAGTGTTTCACAAAAAATTGCAGTGGTTTTGAGGTCAATACTTGTTCCTACAGAAATAGGAAAAGAGACTTTAAGTCACACACTTTTATAAATTCTACCAAGGTACACATTACTTTTTATTACAAGCGTTTTAATGGATAAGAATTAGTTTCACATCTAAAAATTAGCGAGGTGCGGGTAGGACTCGCGCCCTGAGGGTTCCGTACAAACTTAATTATTTATACTGAAGGTTCATCCATCCCGGGAATCGAAAATCTCGACGGTTTTTGCCTGTCATCGACTTTGGTTCTGTCAAGATATCGATCTGTGAAATTCCAAGTCTTTCGAGAATTTTTATTTATTATTTCATGATATTCTCTCTCTCTCTCTCTCTCTCTCTCTCTCTCTCTCTCTCTCTCTCTCTCTCTCACACACACACACACACACACACACACACACACACATATATACGTATGGCTGCGCGGGATTAGCCGAGCGGTCTGGACGCGGCAGTCGTGGACTGTGTGGCTGGTCCCGACGGAGGTTCGAGTCTTCCCTCGAGCATGTCTGTGTGTGTTTGTCCTTAGGATAGTTTAGGTTAAGTAGTGTGAAAGCTTAGGGACTGATGACCTTAGCAGTTAAGTCCCATAAGATTTCACACACATTTTTGAAGATACGTATGCTTTTAGCCCTATATTCCTTCTTCTGTATATTATGAACATGTTCTTCAGTATAAGTTGGACCTAAAATTTTTTAAATTAATTTTTGTTCTCTCTTTTCCATTTCTTCAGTGTCTCTCTTTCTGTTCAAAATGAGGGTTTTAGCCCTGTTAAATCATGTATGTATATTATTTAATCGTATTATTGCATGAACATTACGAAATATCATTACTGGGATATGCTAAATAACATCATGTATAAAATGCCGTTGATGATGGACAAAGCCCGAGACTAGTCTGGTGAAACAAAATACTATTGCAAAGCAGTTTTTCTCGAACAATTAATTAATAATATGAGATATTTACAATTTCTACAAGCTGTACCAAACGCACAACACATTCTTTGTAACATTAAGTCTGATAACAGAAGACAAAACATTACTTTTTTCGTGTGATGTAATTAAAGATCAACACTTTTCTGTTTTCTTTTCTTTTTTTTTGTGCTGTGAAAACTACCTCCGTTTCAAATTTCGTGATTCTCGGTTAACGGGAAATACCCTATAAGTTTTAATGAGTGAATTTACGAGTGTCAAAATATGTGACATAATAGCCGTAGCTTTTGACTGCTTTAACTTAGAATTTTCAATCTTTAACATCAACAAGGGACCGTAGACCCTAAAATTTGACTTGCATTTCGACCTCATACGTCTACCCTGTCCTGAGAAAAAGGGCCTCAAAACAGTCGGACTGACAGAGAGACAAAGAGACGGTCAACAAAGTGATCCTATAAGCGTTCTGTTTTCACCGACTGAAGTACAGAACCCTTGGAATTGTTCTGCAAGATCTGTTTACTGTGAAATCTGCTTGATGAAGACAGTACTTTACTCTGCTTGCAAGGAGATGTATTATGTTACGTGTTCACCTTTTTACTTTGCGTTACTCTCCTGGGTACATGTCGTGAAGTTAGGAATACTGTCAGTCAGAAACTCAGGCCCTAACCTCCGTTTGGTGCAGAATCCTTGAACATATTCTCAGTTAGAATATATTACACTTTCTTGAGACTGAGAAGCTTATGTCCATGAACATTGCAAAGTGGTGTGAAACTGAACAGGCATGTGAGAACTGTGGCAGGGAAGGCGAATGGTCAGCTTCGGTTTATTGGCAGGATTTTGGGCAATGGTGGTTCACCTGTAAAGGGGGCCGCACATAGGACTCGTGCAAGCTATTCTTGAATACTGCTCGAGTGTTTGGGATCACTACCAGATCTGACTGAAGGAAGACATCGAAGGAATTCAGAGGCGGGCTGCTAAATTTGTTACCGGTATGTTCGAACAACACGTGAGTGCTACGGAGATGCTACGCGAACTCAGACGGGAATTACTTTGTGTTCTGCCGTACGGCAGGTCTTGTCATGGGGGAAGCCTCGTCAGAGAGGTCCACCGCATGAGCGTCTAGGGAAGTGATTCCAGTGGTGGTTTCTCGTTGCCTTCCACGGATGATGATGAAATGATAATGAGGACAACACAACACTCAGTCCCTGAGCGGAGAAAATCTCCGACACAGCCGGGAATCGAACACGGGCCCGTTGGCGTGACAGACCGCCGCGGTGGCCACTCAGCTATCAGGACGTACAGATGGGAATAGCTGGAGGGAAATTTCAAAGAACCAGCTTTTGAAGCTGATTGCCAAACGATTCTACTGCCGCCAACGTACATTGTTCGTGAGGACCATGAAGATAAGATGCTAGAAATTAGGGCTCCTACGGAGGCATTTAGAAGGTCGATTTTCCCTCGCTCTGTTTGCGAATGGAACAAGAAAGGAAACGACAAGTAGTGGCACAGGGTAATCCCCGCCACGCTGCGTACGGTGGCTCGCGGAGTACATGACTAAAATTTGTGAAAGGGCATTTATTGGTCGTCCAACTATGTCACGGTACTTTAGTTAAAACTTTCGCGATGAGAGGTCGTGGTCGATGATAAAACTATTCCCTGGCGTTTTGTGTCCGATTGTGGAAGACCAGGACGGAGGTGACACGGTGTGGAAGACAGCTCAGGGCCGGCCGTGGTGGCCAAGCGGTTCTAGGCGCTACAGTCTGGAACCGCGCGACAGCTACGGTCGCAGGTTCGAATCCTGCCTCGGGCATGGATGTGTGTGGTGTCCTTAGGTTAGTTAGGTTTAATTAGTTCTAAGTTCTAGGCGACTGATGACCTTAGAAGTTAATTCGCATAGTGCTCAGAGCCATTTGAACCAAGACAGCTCAGGTCTTGTCAAGACTCAGAAAGATATGCTCGTTCCTAAAATCCTTAGAACCATCAGCTTGGTTCCTATTAACAATTCTGGAGCGTGTTACACTGCAAACGCTCCAGAAATTCCTTGCAGCACACAACATCCTTCTTCCAGAAACGTTGAGGTTCTGCGCAGAACATTTCACAGTCCACCAATCCTTGTGTTTAGGCGAGCATATTTACACGGTAAAGAATCAAGAAGACAGCATTAGTGATGTATCTTTGATACGGGAAATACGAGGGCTATCCACAAAGTACGTTACGTTTTGGAATTAAAAATAAATAAAGTATTGGAAATTTTTTTTATTATATACAGATGAAAGCCACACTTAAATACTACTTTTCTACATAGTTGCCATTTAAATGAAGGCACTTATCGTAGCGATGGACGAGCTTGGAAATTCCTTCGTCGTAAAATTCGGCCGCCTGCGCCTTCAACCACGTAATGACTTTTGGGATAGAAAAGGTGTGATTTTTGTGAATTTCCTGGAAAGAGGCACTATAATAAACTCTCAAAGGTATTGTCAAACTCTGCACAACCTCAGAAGAGCAATACAAAACAAGCGCAGGCGAAAGTTGGGTTCAAAGATCTTGCTGATTCACGACAACGCCCGGGCCCACACGGCAAATGTCACTCGTGAAGTTCTCGAATCTTTTAAGTGGGAGTTGTTTCCTCATTCGCCGTACAGTCCCGACCTGGCACCTAGCGACTTCCACTTATTCCCAGCAATGAAGAAGTGGTTGGCTATACAGCGTTTTGATGACGACGCACAGCTTCAAGAAGAGGTAACCACGTGGTTGAAGGCGCAGGTGGCCGAATTTTACGACGAAGGAATTTCCAAGCTCGTCCATCGGTACGATAAGTGCCTTCATTTAAATGGCAACTATGTAGAAAAGTTGTATTTAAGTGTGGCTTTCATCTGTATATAATAAAAAAATTTCCAATACTTTGTTTATTTTTAATTCCAAAACGTAATGTACTTTGCGGATAGCCCTCGTACTTTAGAAATTTAAAATTTTCAAAAGCAATCTGTAATTGCAGCAAATCTGTGATCGGTATAAAATTCTAAAAATCACATAAAACGGCCTCGATCACGTTTTTAGATTTTTATTCATCAGCAACTAGTTACGACCTTTCCTCAAATCATCTTCAGGCTTCTCCCTGCATTAATACAGTAATAATATATATTCATCATATAGGGACGAAAATATGGCTAAACAACATCTAAAATATAAGTTACAATAATTAAAAAGAGCGATGTCACACCCATTAGGCTACTGGTGGCGATAACCGAAGCAGGATCCGTAGAAGTACAGATGTCATTGCTGAAAAAGGCAGCTTTTTTTTTCCTTTATTGGCAACGGCACAATACGCCGCTCTTTAGCCAAGAGATTACATGAAATACCACACGAGAACATTACAGATATAAAATACGAGTGCGAAGATTACATATACACATGAGAACGGGGAAGTGATTGGAGTTAAAATATACAAGAAAGGGATAGTTGTATGAGGCACGTTTACATAAAATCCACATACAGTTAACATGGCACTAGATGAAGATGTAGCACGTTAACAATGGCTGCACGAAGAGCACAATTAAAAACAGCGTTCATAGTATGGGACGACGACACTGAACCCACACTGCACTGATGTTACGTACACAGCGAGCACCAAAGCACAACAAAGTAACTGAAGTAAAATTTGAAGGGCCTGAGAAAGGTGGGGAAGTCGGAGAGGACGGGGATTGGAAAGAGAGATTGGTGGTTGACAGATGAGGAGGGAGCGCAAAGACTGGGAAAAGAGGAGTGAGAAGGACAGGGGGTGGGGGGGGGGGAGAAGGGAGGAAACAGCAAAAGGGGGGGGGGGCAGGAAGGCTGAATAAGGCTGCTTTAGTCGAGATTATATGCTGTATGCTCCGCCTATCTCCTGCAGCATTACATCATTGACAACCAATCAGGCGTGAGATATGTTACATTGACTGGTTTAGTCGAATTTATAAGAAAAATAGATACAGAAATAAATACAAAAATTATGTACATGCAATTATGTATCTAATTCGGTCATAATTAATTTGAGTAAAAGAAACAAAATGATAGCCACTCCGTAATCGCTGTGGTGTGCAGACTTTGCACCCGGCGAATGGTCTACGCGACAGGAGGCCCTAGTCAAACGACATTTACATTTAGCCCCTGTGGGCATTTGTATGTTCTCGCTATGGCAGAGAATATTTGGTTGCTATAGCAATGGCTTTCTAACCAATGCGATGGATCAGATTTCTTCTAGATGTACATTCTTCAGATTTTCATCTACATGTAATTTCCCCTTTTCGTAAATCTGCATCCGTTATACAGGTACACAAGAAAGACCATTGTTTTCTGGTACCACTTGCTGGGATAGCTATCTCTGTAATTTCTAGTTATGGCAAATCTTCGAAATTTTTGCCATATGCTCGTAGGTGATGTTCACGGGAAATCTTGAGACTGTTTTGGACTTCAGTATCCGTTACGAAGATCAAGAGGATCAAAGTGACGTACTTATGTAAATAGTATATGTTCTTAGTCGTAAATGCTGTTTTAACTAACTCAGTGAACACATTGAAATGGTACTGGGGCCACCAAATTATGTTTTTAGTTAGCACCTTTTCACCAATAAAACTTTTGACGCGCTGTGTCTGTGTAATTAGCACTTCACGTCTATACAGCCTGTCTTTACATGGGAATTATTCTATGGTGCCATCTGGCGGCTTAAGCACACTACAAAAAATTATTTTGTCAAGTGAATTTCTCTGTACTTGCAAATCAAATACCGAATTTTTTGGAATACTATAGGTTTGGCCAAAAAAGGTTGTGCATTTTCGAGTAAAGTAGTGTAAACTGAACTCGGCGTTGGATGGGAGTCGTGTGCTCACTTTAAACTAAGAAGCGTCTTTTTTGTGGTGTGCTCGCTTTAAGGCATACATTTGTAATATCACATTAAAACCTTTTTTCCCTGACGCGGTGGTTTTTCTCGTAGGTCTCATTTTGTATTCACAAGAAACACACGGCGAAGATTATGTAAAACTGGAAAGCACGCAAATTCAGTAAAACAATTTTAGTAACATTTTTAATCTTTTAAGATACAAAGTATGCATTTTCACATCTCCAGCTAAGCCAACTGACCAATTTAAACGAAACTAGGTACACAAATCACTTACAGTCTGGACAGAATTGCTGGAGAGATAAGAACCACCTACCTATCAAAGGGATGGGGGTGGCAGTGAAAAAGATATGTAACACACGACGTGTGAATATCCATACTTTATTCATTCAGCATTTGAGAATGCGAGCACTTAGTAATTACCAACAATCGTGGCACATAATTTCAAAGTTTTACGAAACATTTCCTTGCTGACAGCTTCCTCAAAATGATGAGAGGAAAAACGATTATCACTTCCAAAATGTTCGCTTTTATGCAGTAAAACTGCCGCATCAGGCATGACGTTTTAATTTATTTCGTCTTTACTGTTACCTGTATTCGCGACACGGTTTCCAGACAGTATTCACATATACAGATAGGAGGGAGGATGAGATGCACACAGATATAGTGGATGAGGGACAGAGAAGTGGCAGAGGAGGAGACGGAAGAGAGGGGAGGAGTTGTAAATGAACACATGACGGAAACAGGAGTGGATGGATAGAGAGTGAGGCGGAGATGGACTGAGAGAGGGGGAGCAGGAGCTGAACAGAGACACATGGAAGAGAAAATGTTCAGCGGATGGGGAGACAGGCAGAGAGAGATGGGAGAAGCACTGAAAAAGAAATAAGAGGAGGCGGGCAGAGAGAGGGGGAGAAGGAGATAGAGAGAAGAGGATGAGATGGTCAGGGGGGGGGGGAGGAGCGGAAGAGCAGATGGACTGGAGGAAGAATCAGATGGACAGAGAGAGTGAAGAAGAGAGGAAGAGTCACAGATAGGCAAAAATAGGGGCAGGAGTGGAGTGTGGAGGAACTGGACAGCGAGAGGGGCAAGAAGGACACGGACAGAGGTTTGCGGGAAAGGAGGAAACGGAGAGAAAGAAGCGGAAAGAGGACATGGACTAGAATCCGAATAAATACATATCCCGGTATTGCCAGGTACTCAGCAAGTAGAAGCTAAAGGAGAATGCTGAGCTAAGAATTCAAAGAATTCTGTACACAGGGACAGCTGTTGCTCAGAATGAATCACCACAATGAGATACAAGGTGAAGTCATTAGAATTTAACAGCATGCAGCATAAAGAAATAAAACAAAATGCAGTGTAATTTTGGGGTTCACTTCCCCTTATAGTAAATATTCCTTAGCTTCCAATAACCAACAAATTAATGGCTGAAAAGAAAGAAGGTCCTAGTAGCCGTGTTAGATTTCCTTTAAGTGAAACAAAGGAAATCTTATTTCTCGTTGTGTGTGGGACGTCAATTCCGTATTCTTTGTTACAGGTCAGAAATAAGTCAGGTGGTGATTCCCAGGAGGTGAAGCGTAGCACTTACATCTTTATCTAAAATTTCAGTTTTATGTTTTTCTTAGTTGTTCACTTATGACACGTTTGCAAGTTGTTTTCTGTGAAACAATCATAATTTGCATTTCTTCGAATAAAGTGATTTGTTATGTGAACCTTTTTCCTTTTTTGTGTCATTTCGCGATTTCAGGTTTTCACGTTTCCAGCCAACAAATTATCGATTTTCTGTTGCAAAAATACAATATAGAAGCATTTTCTATATTATAAAGTGTCCGAACTAACTAGATGCTACTTCATTTACGATTCTTCTAACTCGATTAAGTTCGATATCATGAAACAGCGATTGCCACCACCCACATCAATTAACCACGTCTCCATACATCTTTCATGGTGTAGAATCACAAAACGTACTCTTGCTGCAAGCTGTAAGCAGCTGCTACGCTAAGAGCATGCGTGACTGCAGCCTGCCACGAGCCTGTC
This sequence comes from Schistocerca cancellata, assembly GCF_023864275.1. Lineage (NCBI taxonomy): Eukaryota > Metazoa > Arthropoda > Insecta > Orthoptera > Acrididae > Schistocerca > Schistocerca cancellata. The sequence continues at coordinate 324,025,342 of NC_064631.1, forward strand.
TCACAGGTTTACGACGGAGCCGACCTCCGGCGCGTGGGAATACGTACGTAGCAGTGCCCGGAATTTTTCATCAGACGGCGAGCTCCAGCTTCGGACAGGAATTCTCGATATTAAAGCCAGCTGCGGCCTCCTGAAAGTCGCGGACCTTGGCGTGGCAGGGCAGGGGATTGGGATTCCTCTCCAGAATGAATTTCTTAGTTTCTCCGACAACTATGTAGGTGCCAGATTCACTCCGCCCTCGCGCCGTAACTCGGTATCGAGCAGCAATGACCGAGAAGTAATTCTCGTGAACTTTCTTTTTATTTTTAGATACGAGCCCTTTAGGAATCTTTTGAGGCCAGTAGCTTTAATTTTAAAATTGTTTTCGAATAATATTAAACGCCGTAGGATGCGCCGTGTATATTGCCCAGCCCGCTGCGCTCTCCTTTTCATCCGGGCTTCTCCTTAGCGGCGCTGCGCCGATTAATTAAAAAGCTCGGAGATGCGGTGCTTTGTGCGAGCCGGCCGCGCTATTGGTCCGATACTGGACTGGACTCGGCCTGCGGGCCCTTTTCACGGATCGGCTCCCGCTCGCGTCCTCAATACGCCAGAGCTTTCGCCGAAGTGTCGGGGGAGCAGATTAAAAATGCCCACAGACGTATTAACCAGTTATATTTAGCTCACTAATTTTCCCAATTTCGAAGCGCTCCCACTTCTTCGAGGTGCAAGGTTGCCACCATATCAAACAAATTTAATTTTTACCCCGTTCAGTCAACCGGTGCTGTACTTAAACGTTCGAATTGAATTAGCGGCGAATAAAATTCACTCTACATTATTTTCAGTGCCCCATCACACCGCAAGTGTTTAAGCCTTTTTGTGACATTAATAGAATACATGGTCACTAACAACTTACTTAAAAGAAAATCTGACGACATATTTTTGTAACACGTTTCCTCCCAGTCTTAGTCAGAAATACGACGACAACAACGAAACTCTTAAATCCTTGAGATCAGAACTCTTGAAAATAAATTCAGCTGCGAGAAGTATACTACTGTACAACTGAATTACTGGAGCGCCAAAACAACTCTTTATTTGGAATGCAAGATGTTTTCAGGCTCTCTCTCTCTCTTTTCAGCCAATAGGAGTTATAGCTTTTTTTTAATAGGAGTTATAGTTATAAAACACAACTCAGATGTCCACACTGTTGTTGTTCAGTTGGAAGGATTCTATCTTCTGCAGGTCTCTTCATCTCGGAATAACTACTGTAACTTACTCCTTCTGAATCTCTTTAGTGTATTCATCTCTTGGCCTCCCTCTACGATATTTACCTCCCTAGACTTCTCTCCAATTCTAAATTAGTGAGCCCTTGATGTCTCAGAATGTGTCCTATCAACTAATCCCTTTCCGGCGGGTGTGGCCGAGCGATTCTAGGCACTTCAGTCTGGAACTGCGTGACCGCTACGGTCGCAGGTTCGAATCCTGGCTCGGGCATGGATGTGTGTGATGTCCTTAGGTTAGTTAGGATTAAGTAGTTCTAAGTTCTAGGGGACTGATGACATCAAATGTTAAGCCCCATAGTGCTCAGACCCATTTGAACCAACTAATCCCTTCTTCTAGTCAGGTTGTGCCACATACCTCTTTCCTCCTCAGTTTTATTCCGTACCTCCTCATTAGTTATGTGATCTATCCATCTAATCTTCAGCAGTCTTCTGTAGCATCACATTTCAAAAGCTTCTGTTTTCTTCTTCTTTATACTGTTTATCGTCCATGTTTCACTTCCATAGATGGGTACACTCCATACAATTACTTTCAGAAAAGACTTCCTGGCACTTAAGTCTATATTCAGTGTTAACAAATTTCTTTTCTTCATAAACGTTTTTCTTCCCATTGCCTGCCTATACTTTAAATCCTCTCTACTTCAGCCACCATCAGTTATTTTGCTGCCCAAGTAGCAAAACTCATCTAGTACTTTAAGTGTCTCATTTCCTAATCTAATTCCCTCAACATCACCTGATTTAATTTGATTACATTCCATTACTCTTGTCTAGCTTCTGTTTGTGTTCACCTTCTACCCACCTTTCAACCCATTGTCCATTTCGTTTAACTGCTCTTCCAAGTCGTTTGCTGCCCCTGATAGAATTACAATGTCATCAGCAAATCTCAGAGCTTTTTTCCCCATGAACTTTAATTCCTACTCCAAATTTTTCTTTGGTCTCCTTTACTGCGTGCACAATGTACAGATTCAACAACATCGCAGACAAGCTACAGCCCTGTCTCACTCGCGTCTCAAGTCACTGCTTCCTTTCCGTTCCCCTTGGATCTCGTAACTGCCGCTTGGTTTTTGTACAAGTTGTAAATAACGTTTCGCTCCCTGTATTTTACTCCTGCTACCTTCAGAATTTCAAAGAGAGTAATCCAGACAACACTGACAAAAGCTTCTCTTAAGTCTACAAATGCTATAAACGTAGGTTTGCATTTCCTTAATTCATTTTCTAAGACAAGTCGTAGGGTCAGTATAGCCTCGCGTGTCCCACATTTCTCCAGAATCCCCACTGGTCTTTCCCGAGGTAGGTTGCTACCAGTTTTTCCATTCTTCTGTAAAGAATTTGTATTAGTATCTTGTAACGAAGACTTACTAAAGTGATAGTTCGATAATATTCACACCTATCTGCACCGGCTTTCTTTGGAACTAGAATTACTACACTCTTCTTGAAGTATGAAGGTATTTCGCCTGTCTCATGTGTCTTGCACACTAGATGGAAGAGTTTTGGCATGGCTGGCTCACCCAAGCCTATCAGTAGTTCAGACGGAACTTGTTTCGACTTAGGTCTTTCAGTGCTCTGTCGAATTCTTCTCGCAGGATCACGTCTCTTCAAAAATGGTTCAGATAGCTCTGAACACTATGGGACTTAACACATCTGAGGTCATCAGTCCCCTAAAACTTGGAAATACTTAAACCTAACTAACCTAAGGACATGACACACATCCATGCCCGAGGCAGAATTCAAACCTGCGACCGTAGCGGTCGCGCGATTCCAGACTGAACCGCACAGCTACACCGACCGGCTCACGTCTCTCATATCCTCTTCATCTATGTCCTCTTCCATTACTATAATACTGCCTGCAAGTTTGTCTCCCTTGTAAAGACCTTCTATATACTCCCTCCGCATTTCAGTTTTCCCCTCTTTGCTTAGGACTGGTTTTCTAACTAATCTCTTGAGATTCATATAGCTGCTTCTCTGTCCTCCAAAGGCCGTTTTAATTTCCATGTGGGCAGTACCTATCTTTCCCTTGGGATGTATATTTCTACATCCTTACATTTCTCCTCTAGCCATTTCTAATTAGCTATTTTGCATTTCCTCTAGATCTCATTTTTCAGACAATTGTACTCCTTTTCGTCTCGTTCATTTGGTACATTTTCATATTTTCTCATTTCATCAGTGTAAATTCAATATCTCCTATGTTATCCAAGCATTTCTACTAGATCTTTTTTTTCACATATTTGATCCTCTGCTGCTCCACTATTTCCCATTCATCTTCTGCCGTATTCCTTTCACCTGTTCTACACAGTCGTTGACCAACTCTCCCTCTGAAACTCTTCTTTCAACTTACACAGGTCCCATCTCCCCTTTTGCAGTTCCTCTAACTGTAATTTACTGTTCATAACTAATAAATTGTGGTCAGAGTCAACATCTGGCCCTAGAAGTGTCTTAAGATTTAAAATCTGACTCCTAAATCTGTGACTTTCCATTATGTAAGCGATCTAAAACCTTCTGGTGTCACCAGATCCCTTCCACGTAAAGAACCTTCTTTGATGATTATTAAACTACGTGTTGCGATTATTAAGTTATACTCTGTGCAAAACTCTACCAGGCGATTTCCTCTTTGTCTTTCGTTTTCCCCCGTCCACATTCACCCACAATTTTTCCTTACCTTCTTTTCCTGCTATTGCCCCTATCACAATTAAATTTTCATTTCCCTTAACTACCTGACTAATTTCTTTTATCTCATCACACATTTCTTCAATATCTTTATCATCTGCGGAGCTAGTCGGCATATGAACTTGTACTATTTTGGTTGGTGTGGGCATCGTGTCTATCTTGGCTACAATAATGCTATTCGTAGTAGCTTTCCCGCATTCCAATTTTCTTATTCATTATTAAACCTACTCCTGCAGCATCCCTATTTGATTTTGTATTTATAACCCTGAATTCACCTCACAAATGTCATGTACCTGGTGCCGTCCATATCTTCAACTTATCCACTTCCCTTTTTAAATTTTCTAACCTACATTTCTGTCCACACTATAACAATAAAATAGTTCGATGTACAAACGTAAGTTCGTAGTGTAAAAGACAAACACTAGACAGGTAGCAGTAGCTACAACAGTGACAAGTCAACATCAGTGCAATTCTCACAATACAACAATGATTAGAGTGCGACTTACTAAGATAAGTTCCGTATATAAATTTACAAAAGTACAAAATTACGATCAAGATTTCGAATTGGGCCGGTTCCAATGGATAAGGACGTCCACAGAAACTTATAATTGAAAGCTGGACAACGGCGTCGTTTAGAAAAAGTTTTTAATGCAAAGTGAAATCACAAACAGGCGTCGCAGTTTTCGAACCGGGCTGGTTTTATGGGAGGACAAGATCCATTCACATTATAGCTCAAAGGTAGATAAAGCCGTCTTTTAACTAGTTAGTGAGAAAATAATACTTATTTGAGTATGTATCGAACCGGTGAAGTAAATCAGTTAGTCTTGCAGGCAGAGGATAGCCCAATCTCGTGTACAAGACTGCTTGTGCGGTCAACGACTTGGTACACACCAATATGACGTGATTCAGATCCGCCACCGCCGTTGTGTCCTGATAACAGTGCTCAGAAGCGATGATTTTCAACCGGTAAAGGTGGGCGTGGTAACATTGGTGACTCAGACTCGTGCAGATGAGAGAAGTCACGTGACGTGTATTAACATTTGCCGGGGTGAGCCATGGCCCAAAATAGACATTCGGTTGTATGGTGACCAGACGGCCGCCCTTGTAGTGCTGAGATGCGTGCTAGTCACAGTTTAACTTAGCAGCTTTCTTGACCGTCGACTATAGATCTGTACGAGGGCTTGGTGTGGTGCGGAACTGTCCTTCCGTAATGCACTTAGCGAAGTTGTGAACAGTTTCGTTATGGAAAACGCCTTGATGTCTTTTTACCAAAACAAGTGGACTTCAATGCATTCCAAGTTCAAAAGCGCATAATACGATTTGTGAAGTGAACTAAAGAATATTCTGCAAAGGCTTGTTCCCAGTAAACCTATTCCTTCAATCTGACAACTGTGGGCTATGTGAACATTATTGTGAGCCATATGGGTCCCTTCGTGTTTAATGTCTTCCGCGTTGGCAGTAATATCTTCCAGCAGGACAAATGCCCATGTGACACCACTACAGCTGTTTGACGGATATGATAGTGAACTCACGTTGACGTCTTGGTTACCAAATTCAACTGCTCTGAACCTGATGGAACACATCTGGGACGCTAACGGATGCCACTTCCGCACCCATAATTTAAGGGACTTGCGTAGTCTGTGCTTGGATACTCGTGACACCCAGCTCCAGAAGTTTACCAGAGAATATTTTATGGAGGTGGTATTGTGTAACTATACTGAATGTTAAGAACTACGTTATGCAATGAACAGCTGTAACTGTACATTTTATTAGAGACGATCGATTTCGGGTAGCTTAGTCGTTGGGTCCGAAAACCATTTCAGCTATGCATTTGTGAACTTACAGTAAGAGTTATCAGACACACATTGTTCAGTCGCTGATAGAAGCTGTATACAAGTAACATTTTGTCCATTTAACTTCAGAGTCGTTTGTGTGTGGTATGCTCATGCAATGAACAGCTGTTCAGGGGTATACCACACACAAATGTCTGTGAGGTTAAATGGACGGAATGTTACCTTTATACAGCTTCTATCAGCGACGGTATAATGTGCATCTGATAATTGAGCAGATTCGTATCTGAAATGGTTTCTCGAGCCAGTGGTGGTTCAATCCTACGAAATGGATCGTTTCTAATGAAGTATACTGTTACAGCTCTGTATTGCGTAAAGCTGTTCTTAACACTTACCAAGGAGTTATCGAATGTATTGCACGCAGAATCGTTGCTGTATTGCATTCCGGAGGTGGACCAACACGTTCTTAAGTAAGCGATCGTAATATTTTGGCTCATCACTGAAGAGGCTTGTGGACGAGAATAACACGGTTACTGCAGCTCAGATGATGGCCTGCTCCTCAGAGTCCTCTGGGCAGTACCACAGGTACTGGGTGGGTACAGGCATTTCTAGCATCGTATCTTCCCCGCGACGTAATGGTTGACTTCCGCAGCTGATGAACGCATGTTTATTGAAATCGAACAGTACACCTGTCTACTAGGTTGTACTTGTATTCACACAACCGGTTTTGACTCAATTACAAACCATATTCAAGTGCGTTTGGAGTGTATGCAGACAATAGCAAGTCTACTCAGTAACATGTATAATCAATGCCTTACTCATGAAATTGGTTATCAATAGAAGGCTCATCTGGGCGAATAAATAAAAGGCCGTTCGCTTGACTGTCATGAAAGTTTAACTTATTTTGATTTCAAAGTAATCCTCTTTCCTGGAATACCTATTTTGCTTCTTATTATGTGATATGCACTGAGAAACTTTCAAATGTTGTTAAGGGCTGGCCGGTGTGGCCGTGCGAATCTAGGCGCTTCAGTCTGGAACCGCGTGACCGCTACGGTCGCAGATTCGAATCCTGCCTCGAGCATGGATGTGTGTGTTGTCCTTAGGTTAGTTAGGTTTAATTAGTTCTAAGTTATAGGCGACCGATGACCTCAGAAGTTAAGTCGCATAGTGCTCAGAGCCATTTTTTTGTTGTTGTTAAGGAGTATCTTGAGAGAGTCTGAACTGCTATAGCTAGTTGCAGATTTAACGCTTGGGAAATGGATTGGTCTCAGTGGTCCCTTTCCATGGCCATTTCGATCAACAATCGGCTTCTTCTTCTCAGGGAACATGAAGAGCCTTGTTTAAATGACTACTGTCGATACTCTCACGGACCTGGTTGTTAGGAATACCGTAGTCGCAAACGTATAAAGGACAATCAAATGCCGGCCGCGGTGGTCTAGCGGTTCTGGCGCTGCAGTCCGGAACCGCGGGACTGCTACGGTCGCAGGTTCGAATCCTGCCTCGGGCATGGGTGTGTGTGATGTCCTTAGGTTAGTTAGGTTTAAGTAGTTCTAAGTTCTAGGGGACTTATGACCTAAGATGTTGAGTCCCATAGTGCTCAGAGCCATTTGAACCATTTTTTTGACAATCAAATGAAAATGAGACAGATGGAGAAAAGCAACTAAACTGTTCCTTATTGCAAAATTAATTGGCGTAACTGTTAATACATTTATAACACTGTGACGCACGACGGCCACTACCTTCATGGAAAATCGTGTCTGGTAGTCTACGGAACCCTGGTTCGATGGCCACGAATGTCTTTCTTCAGGGCTCAAAATATGGAAATCGCATGGGGAGAGATTGTGTCTGCATGGCTTCCTAGCGAAACTTCTGTAGCGTAGTAGGTCCGCCCAAACATTGCCAACGTTGATTCGAGTACGCTTTATAAGTTTCGCAAGAAATCCCTTGCACACCCCCATTCAGTCCCGATCTCTCCCCAGGCGATTTGCATATTTTTGGATCCCGGGAGGAAGATATTCGCGGCGGTCGAGTTCCTTCGGAGCGAAGAGGTATAAACTACTTTTCAATAGTTCACTGACAATAATAGTAAAAATTAACTATCTTGCATTTTATAAAATCACTGTAATTTTACAAGGAAAAAATAGTTTAGTGAAAGGCTGTTATATAAAAGCATCCGTCAGTACTTACCTTCTTGTTTCATGGCAGCAGTATCCATGGTCTGTAATTCAATTCTCTAATGTTTTTAAATTTTTGGTGCGAGTTGTGATTTTTAAATGACTAAACCACTATTGTTTTACTGGTGCTGATTTATTTAGGTTTTTTAATGAAATCTAAACATAATACTTGTCAATGCTTTTCATCAAATAGTTTTTCAAATTAGATTCATAACTTTAATAGATGACACTATTCCGCAAAACGAAGTTACGGCCATAACTTGACACATGCAGACCGCCCACAATTGGTAACAGACTGCTACCACAGGTTCTCCTGTGTTATAGGTGATCTTCCAAAGAAGTTACAGTGATGGATTCTGTGGCATTAATTTTGTAATCAGAAAATTGGAGTTTCATGTTTTAATAAAAAATATAGCTTGTATAGACATTAATGGATATTTTTATCCGGTTTTGTTTAATTTGAACCTAAAAACACCGGGATGTTTATTTTTTCAGAATTCACGTATTTTTGTATAAAAATCGCACTCCATTTTTCCATAGTTGTCCCACTGGAATAAACAAAATTAATTAATGCTAAAAGTCAGCTCCCCAGCAAAAGCCAAGAGTTATGCAAATATCGACAGAAAGTGGTATCGAGCGATTCATTAACGAGTTCGGCATTGATAGAATCAATCTGGAAGTGGGGAAAACTTATCCTACGGTAGTTACCCTTGGTACAGCCACTGTTCCATAAGCAACAGAAAACATTTTCCCATGAAGGCGCTGACCGTCTCGTCCCACTGTGGGATGAATGTGTTAACAGTTACGGTGATTACTTCTTAAATAATAAACAGTTTACTTACTCTTTCCGTCTGCCCCTTATAGTACGCTGGAATTCTCGATCGTAAGACGATCTATGGTTCGCCGCAGTAGAGATTGTCGTGATCATGTTGGTCGAAACGCCGAACAATACCTGTAAGGGAACAGATCTGCGTTTGTAGTATACACTGACAGAACAGATTAAATATACTGTGATAAAAGTGTACGTGTTTCGTCTGCGTGTTGTTGCATTAGTCTGTGTTGTGTGTTGCGTGTTACGTTTTGGTTATGGCATACTCTAGGCTCCTTCACTTTTGTGGAGATATTTTCACAAATAAGGAGGTGAGTGCGGCAACAAACCGAATAAATCATAAATACATTATTCTCTTTAACCAGCCTCCAAATGCTGTACGTCGCTATATCAAAATAACAGGGAGCCATCCCGGAACATCTGAAAATTTGTCAGTGGAGTTCTGGTCCACCCTGAATAATAAAAGATTCCTAAAGTTGTACTACTTTTTTGCAGAATCCTAATCTCAAAGAAATTTCATCACCACATCCGTCCCTATTGCAAAAAAGTGCCAACTCGTCTACACACACACACACACACACACACACACACACACACACACACACACACACTCTCACACACATACACACATAGCTGGCTAATGTACCCAGCTTTTCTTTTTCTCCTGCATTTCCGTTACCGCATCGCAGTTGAGATATGGAGATAGAGATGTCTTTTACGTCATAGCAGACCGATCCTGGCAAGAAAAATGCAGCCACGTAGGTTGCACATAGTAGAGGGTGGAGGACGTGGCTATAGATGGCGATGTTTGCATCTTCCGTTTTATTTATTTATTTATTCATTTTCCCGCCCCCGACGTTCCTTCTCAAGAAGACAGCAGCTAAAGTTGTGCGCCAGTGATTCAGTCTTCTGCTGTGGCCCAAAAATTACTCCGATCCGTGTTTAGACTTTGAAAATTCTTCTTGAATTTTTCCTTATAGCGCTGCAGAAGAGGACCACGGAGTCTTTTACCTGCGCTCTTTTTGTCGATGAAGTCTGTTGCTTCTCATCCGCTGAATTGTTTCTCATCCACAGGACATGTCCAATTAATCTCAGTTAAAGGCTTCTATACTGCAAATATTTGTCTTCTCAAGAACAGTTGTGTTTGATACGAAGTCATCCCATTTGTGTTGGCGGTTACTGATGGGGAACGAACAACTCCATATATTTCTTTTATACCAGCGTAAAAACTCCGCTTGTCTCTGGAGTCTGACAGATCTTGGAGTTGCTGTTTGTTGCCAGCAGATGTTCTTGACTGTTTTTATTTCAGTTTCACATTTCTTCTTGAGCCCTTGAAAGTGCGTTTTCTTTTCCATGAAGGATAGATCTTAAGCAAGAGATAGGTAAGCATCCTGCTTGACATTTATGAGGTTCTTAATCATTTCATTATTGTCATCAAACCAGTTATTTTTCCACTTTGCTTCAAAAGCAGTCACTTCCTCTGCAATCTTTTTGATGGTGTTTTTAAAGTGGTCCACACCCGTTCAACATCAGTTGTGTTAAATGAGGTATTGATAAGTCGATTCAAAACTCTGTCTTGCAAGGGACAGCGAACAGTTTCATTCAGCAGGCTGTTGATATTTAACTTTCTGCTGGAAGGATTTGAATAGTAGGGCCGTGGTCCACTATGAACGAGGATTCTCAGATGGCTAACCAGCGGTTTGTGATCTGTCTATCAATCACCAATGTTTCGAGCTGTTTTTGTGATCAGGTTGTTTTTCTTGTCACCCTGCCAAGTGATAACGAAGTCGGCGATCTGCCAGTGTGCGGAGTGTGTATGCATCCGTGTAGTCTTATAGCGATTAGGTAAGCGAAATTGAATGTTGGTGATAAAAAGCTCTTACTCAGAACAGAGACCAAGAAGTAGCCACAATTGCGTTGCAATTTCCAACACCTTGCTTACTTATCATCCCCTCCCACTCTAGCCTCGAAGTCGGCTAGTAAGAAGAGTTTATCTTTCTTGACGACAACACTGCTCCATCGATGGTAAAATTGCTAAAATGTCTAAAGTGGCAGCATAGGCAGAGAGGAGGATGACAAAGCTGTTTCTGCAACCAGCGTCTATCGCCATTAGACTGGAAGGAAAATGGCAGAATAAATTGCTATCCGCGTTACTTTGGTTAAGGTGGATCTCAACTTGCGAGGAAGTAACGCACTGATTGTGAATCATTCATCACGGCACAAGGGTATAGGACGTTGGTTTCAGACACCAGAACTGCCGCGAGCTCAAGTATAATAGAGCAGCTTCTTCACAGCCAGTTCATCTGGCAGAACTTCTTCCGCCTACGCAACCGTTGGGAATCACATACATAAATAGTGAACCATCCAGAAAACATGATCAGTGTAACTTGTTGTCTTGCTTGTGTTTTAATACTATGTCGCACGTTACGAGCTGGTGTGATTGTGCGCATAATGATGGGCGAGACTGTGAGAGATTGTGGGCAATCTTGTGGTAAATTGGTTCTTACTTGTTTTACGACATTTTTGAGGTTTCTCCTAACTTTTTTAAGGGCGCTGGTAGCAACCACCACCACCAGGGCTATTTAAGTGATCGGAGTTGCAGTCCTCTCTGACAGGTAGAACGCGCATGAAAGTGCGTTAGTTTTGCTCGTGTTTAGTGTAGTTACTAGGCCTGGTAGGGTACATAAGAGACCTGAAAGCGTAAAATAATGATGATCGCTGTGGAGGACAGGGACAGGCCCCGTACTCTTGTGAGACAGCGTTATCACCCCCTAACAGAGTTTGTAAGGGACTCATTGAAGGTCCTCGGCTGTCCAGCTGGTCGAATCCTGCAATATCCAGATTTCTTGGGGCATCCGCATGTGACAGTAGCCTGATGCTGGACTGCATTGGAACGTGAGGGGCGGTATTGTCGGCATCAAGGTTCCAGTAGAACACGTCTGATTACCACAAGCTAGTATCGCCGTATTGTGGAGTGTGCACCGAGCACATCGCATCCTCTTCACATCTGAGCCCGCCATCCGAGAACAAGTAATGGATCACTTCGAACATTCTGTGTCATCCATCACCATTGGCCGGAGACTAGCAGCAGCCGGGCTAGGGAATTATCGTCCCATGCACAGCCCCTCGACACAAAGGGGAGACTTTTGAGAGGCGCCATGACGATGAAGCAGGCACTGCTGATAACTGGTGTCACACTATGTTGCGTTATGATTCGTGGTTCCGCATTACCCCGGGTAACTATCGTTTGCAAGTTTGGCGACGACCTGGAGTGAAGTCCACTTTTACCAACGTTTCGGAGAGGCATAGGGGTGTTACCCCTGGCGACATGGTATGGAGAGCCATTGGGTATGACTTCGGCGGCACAACGGTATGTTACGGATATGCTGCGTCCTCGTGTGTTACTCTTATTAGCAGTATCATGGTGTCATTTTCGAACAGGACAACGCCGGTCTACAATTGACACGTGTCTCTATGAAATGTTTGCTTTATGCTGAGGAACTCCTGTGGCCAGCAAGATCCCAGATCTGCTTCCGATGTGTGGGACCCACTCGGACATCAACGGGCAGTTATATATAGTTCAGGATATATGGCGTCGCGAACATTGAGATGCGTGAAAAACGTGTTGTTTAAAGTGGGGCGCAAATTACACAAAATGAACTGAACTGCTCACATTCAGCAGAATACAAAAAAAAGACAGAGTGCACTCCGCGATAGTTGGCAGTACTACAGAAACTAAACACACAGAGCAAATACGCATTTTGCAGAACACTTGCGAAAGCCCGCAGTGTATCGAGTGAAATGTGCATACAGAACTCGAGAAAAGACATGCTGAACAGTATAGCAAACCCTATATATTCAGAATTGTTGACGCACACCGGAACCAGCCATAAAGACTTTTAAGAAGCTTTATTTCAGGCTTTAAATGAAAGAACGAGTTTACAGTTGCCAGTCAGTGTTTATTTATCTCCACGACACGTTTCAAAGGTTTAAACCTCTATCATCAGGTGAATTTACATTTTTTAGTATTACATCATGTGTGTGTGTGTGTGTATGTGTGTGTGTGTGTGTGTGTGTGTGTGTGTTGTGTTGTGTTACGATTTTTTGGAAGGACTTACGGCACTGTCGAGTGGAGAAATAAAACACTATTTCAGAACATGGGTTTGGATTTTTTTTTACAAAAAACTAAACGTATATCTAACGGTAAAAATAAAATAAGTAAAATGGAGTACCTCCAGTGGTCACACCTTCCTTTCGCTGTCGTAATACATCACATGTATACTGTCGTATTTTGAAAACAAATATGGTGTCTGGAAACTATTAGGTGCAAGGATCATACAGCATAAGAGACACCACAAAGTACAAATAATATACATCAAAATAACATTATTATAGAGGAATTTTTAAAGGATTTTGGCGACTTTGTTTTGAGTGTTGAACACATGCATTGGAATAAATATTTCAGGTGGTATATAAACTCTATTTTGTCAAGTTCATACTCGTTTATATAATCAGGTGACATGCTGCAAACTTTAAGTACAATAGTTTGCAGCATGTCATCTGATCGTTTAAACGTGTCGAATAACAAATGATAAAATAAATATTTATTTCGTTTAATATAATTACAAATTAACGATTTTCGTTTTTTTTCCTTCGGTTCTACAGTGAAACCTTCCTTTTTGCCAAATTTCATGATTCTAGGCCAACGCGCAATACTGTATAGATTTTAATGCGTGTATCAAAATATGTGACGTAAATAGCCGTATCTTTATACTGCATTGACTTAGAAACTTCAACGTTTTACACCGCCAGGGGACCATAGGTGACAAGGGACAAAGGAGCACATGTGACATCAATTTCAGCTTGATGCCTCTACCCATTCTTAAAAAACGGGGCTTTTAAGAGTCTGAGAGACAGATAGACGAACAACAAAGTGATCCTACACTGAGGTGACAAGTCATGGGGTAGCGATACGCACATGTACAGATGTCGGTAGTATGGCGTACGCTACATGAAAAGGGCATTGCATTGGCGGAGCGGTCATTTGTACCCAGGTGATTCGTGTGAGGAAGTTCCCGATGTGGTTATGGCCGCAAGACGGAATTAACAGACACTGAACGTGAAATAGTAGTTGAAGCTAGATGCATGGGACGTTCCATTTTGAAAATCGTTAGGTAATTCAATATACCGATATCCACAGTCAAAAGTGTGCCGAGAATACCAACTTACAGGTATTTCTTCTCACCAAGGAGAACACAGAGGCCGATGGCTGTTACTTAACGACCGAGAGCAGCGGCGTTTGCATAGAGTTGTCAGTGCTATCAGACAAACGAAACGGGTGAAATAACCGTAGATATTAATGTGGGACTTACACGAACATATCAGACAGGACAGCGCGGCGAAATTTGGCGTTAATGGGCTAAGCAGCAGACGACCGACGCAACTGGCTGGATTGAAGAATTTTTAGCAAACAGAACACAGCATGTTGTTATCAATGGAGAGACGTCTACAGACGTTAAAGTAACCTCTGGCGTGCCACAGGGGAGTGTTATGGGACCATTGCTTTTCACAGTATATATAAATGACCTAGTAGATAGTGTCCGAAGTTCCATGCGTCTTTTCGCGGATGATGCTGTAGTATACAGAGAAGTTGCAGCATTAGAAAATTGTAGCGAAATGCAGGAAGATCTGCAGCGGATAGGCACTTGGTGCAGGGAGTGGCAACTGACCCTTAACATAGACAAATGTAATGTATTGCGAATACATAGAAAGAAGGATCCTTTATTGTAAGAGTATATGATAGCGGAACAAACACTGGTAGCAGTTACATCTGTAAAATATCTGGGAGTATGAGTGCGGAACGATTTGAAGTGGAATGATTATATAAAATTAACTGTTGGTAAGGCGGGTACCAGGTTGAGATTCATTGAGAGAGTCCTTAGAAAATGTAGTCCATCAACAAAGGAGGTGGCTTACAAAACACTCGTTCGACCTATACTTGAGTATTGCTCATCAGTGTGGGATCCGTACCAGATCGGGTTGACGGAGGAGATAGAGAAGATCCAAAGAAGAGCGGCGCGTTTCGTCACAGGGTTATTTGGTAACCGTGATAGCGTTACGGAGATGTTTAACAAACTTAAGTGGCAGACTCTGCAAGAGAGGCGCTCTGCATCGCGGTGTAGCTTGCTCGCCAGGTTTCGAGAGGGTGCGTTTCTGGATGAGGTATCGAATATATTGCTTCCCCCTACTTATACCTCCCGAGGAGATCACGAATGTAAAATTAGAGAGATTAGAGCGCGCACGGAGGCTTTCAGACAGTCGTTTTTCCCGCGAACCATACGCGACTGGAACAGGAAAGGGAGGTAATGACAGTGGCACGTAAAGTGCCCTCCGCCACACACCGTTGGGTGGCTTGCGGAGTATAAATGTAGATGTAGATGTAGAAGTGACTTTTCTGACAGCACGACACAGCCTTACTGGACTCGTGACCATATCGGTTGGACCCTTGAGGACTGAAAAACCGGGCCTGGTCAGATGAGTTCCTAGATCAGTTGGTAAGAGCTGATGGTACGGTCCGAGTGTGGCGCAGACTCTACGATGCCAAGCAGCCATGGTGTCAACAAGGCAAAGTGCAAGCTGGTGGTGGCTTTATAATGGTGTGGGCTGTGTTTACATGGAAGGGACTGGGTCTTCTGGTCCAACTGAACCCATTATTGATTAGAAATGGTTATGTTCGGCTACTTGGAGACCATTTGCAGCCATTCATGGACTTCGTGTTCCTAAACAAGGACAGAATTTTTATGGATGCCAATATCACTGTGCCACAATTGTTCGCGATTGGTTTCAAGAACATTTTTCCACAATTCGAACGAATGATCTGGCCACGCAGATCGCCTGACATGAATCCCATCGAACATTTATGGGACATAATCAAGACGTCCTTCCGTGCACAAAATCCTACACCGGCAAAACTTTCACAATTCTGGACGGCTATAGAGGGAGCAAGGCTCAATGTTACTGCAGGGGATCTCCAACGACTTGTTAAGTCAATGCCACCCCGAGTTGCTGCACTATGCCGGGCAATAGGAGGTCCGACACGATATCAGAAGGTATCCCATGACTTTTGCTACCTGAGCATGTAAGGTTTCAGTTTTCACCAATTGAGTCACGTAACCCTAAACAGCGGCTTGAGACGTCTGATTGCCGTACTTTACAAATGAGCTAATGTATTATACACTCCTGGAAATTGAAATATGAACACCGTGAATTCATTGTCCCAGGAAGGGGAAACTTTATTGACACATTCCTGGGGTCAGATACATCACATGATCACACTGACAGAACCACAGGCACATAGACACAGGCAACAGAGCATGCACAATTTCGGCATTAGTACAGTGTATATCCACCTTTCGCAGCAATGCAGGCTGCTATTCTCCCATGGAGACGATCGTAGAGATGCTGGATGTAGTCCTGTGGAACGGCTTGCCATGCCATTTCCACCTGGCGCCTCAGTTGGACCAGCGTTCGTGCTGGACGTGCAGACCGCGTGAGACGACGCTTCATCCAGTCCCAAACATGCTCAATGGGGGACAGATCCGGAGATCTTGCTGGCCAGGGTAGTTGAATTACACCTTCTAGAGCATGTTGGGTGGCACGGGATACATGCGGACGTGCATTGTCCTGTTGGAACAGCAAGTTCCCTTGCCGGTCTAGGAATGGTAGAACGATGGGTTCGATGACGGTTTGTATGTACCGTGCACTATTCAGTGTCCCCTCGACGATCACCAGTGGTGTACGGCCAGTGTAGGAGATCGCTCCCCACACCATGATGCCGGGTGTTGGCCCTGTGTGCCTCGGTCGTATGCAGTCCTGATTGTGGCGCTCACCTGCACGGCGCCAAACACGCATACGACCATCATTGGCACCAAGGCAGAAGCGACTCTCATCCCTCCATTCACGCCTGTCGCGACACCACTGGAGGCGGGCTGCACGATGTTGGGGCGTGAGCGGAAGACGGCCTAACGGTGTGCGGGACCGTAGCCCAGCTTCATGGAGACGGTTGCGAATGGTCCTCGCCGATACCCCAGGAGCAACAGTGTCCCTAATTTGCTGGGAAGTGGCGGTGCGGTCCCCTACGGCACTGCGTAGGATCCTATGGTCTTGGCGTGCATCCGTGCGTCCCTGCGGTCCGGTCCCATGTCGACGGGCACGTGCACCTTCCGCCGACCACTGGCGACAACATCGATGTACTGTGGAGACCTCACGCCCCACGTGTTGAGCAATTCGGCGGTACGTCCACCCGGCCTCCCGCATGCCCACTATACGCCCTCGCTCAAAGTCCGTCAACTGCACATACGGTTCACGTCCACGCTGTCGCGGCATGCTACCAGTGTTAAAGACTGCGATGGAGCTCCGTATGCCACGGCAAACTGGCTGACACTGACGGCGGCGGTACACAAATGCTGCGCAGCTAGCGCCATTCGACGGCCATCACCGTGGTTCCTGGTGTGTCCGCTGTGCCGTGCGTGTGATCATTGCTTGTACAGCCCTCTCGCAGTGTCCGGAGCAAGTATGGTGGGTCTGACACACCGGTGTCAATGTGTTCTTTTTTCCATTTCCAGGAGTGTATATCCGACGTTAAGCATGTGAGCGAGAAAAAGCTTTAAAAGTTCTTGAAATTATGTTTCGCTTGGTGCTCTTATTGTGAATGACTGGGCACATATGGTCTCAGTAATTTGCTTTTCATTTTAAGCAAAACGAAGTTTTTCTTGCTTAACAACGTTTATGATGTCGTATTTCCTGCACCATCTGTCGTACAACGATATAATTTTGCGAGTACGTTCAGTAGTATATGCAGATACTGTCTGCAGACTTTGTGTCGAATAGAGTAGGAATAAATAATTAAAACGTAATGTAGGACGCTGGAGTGTTATTGCATGAATAGCGCAAACATAGGAAGCGATAACTCTTTTTTCTTTCATCGTTTTGTGAGGAATGTTAGGGGGAAAAAGTTTCGTAAAAGTTTTAAATTGTGTGTAAAGTTTGTGGGAAGTCTTAAGTGCCCCCAGTCTCAAATATTATATGAATAAAACCCGGGTATTTAGTCGCAGTCAGTTACTCTAACTCAAGACCAAAACACAGTTTCCATTTCTAACACTAGTCTTATTGTGTTAAATTTCAAATATAACGTTATACCTCATAATAAGTATATTAATGACAGAATTTTCATTTTTTACATTCAGTCAATAATCACACGAAATAATGAATATCAAATTTTTGTTACGCCTGGAAGGCGTTAGGTAGGTCACCTGCAAATGAAAATGGGTTTCGAGTTTTGAGATAATCGCAGGATGAGCATAAAAGAACCTTACACTTTCAAAAATCCATAGAAACGGTACGGTACACTTTCCTCTTTTCAAAACTTGACCTGTTAGTAGAGAATCTCTCATTTATTTTCTTTTTTTTTCTTTTTTACCAAATGGGCACAACTCTTATGTTGCTAGTTGCCGCCGCTAGGGAATTCTAGTATAGAATACGGGAAGTGACCACAGCAGAAGAGGTGATGCGTGCTTAAGCATTTAGGGAAAGGCTGTTTGTGACACATGTTGATTTCTATGGACTTCACTGGAATACTGGTCGAACACCATCAACCTTTTGCTCCAACACAACAGATCGACCATGAGGTTTTCCTTTGCAAATGTAGCCATTAGCCAAAAACTGTTTTCACCCGGCGTAAATGGAGTCTCTGAGGGATGTCTCCTGATGGAAGTGTGTACAAAATGCTGATTTAACAGAAGTTACCGAATCCCTTTTTGCTATTGGAAAGACATACCAGCACTTCTATTGTGGTTTACTTGCCATCGCCTGGACTATCACTCTAAGAGCGGAAAACAACAACAAAAGAATTATGCTTATACGTAGAAAAACTTCCAGAGATACTCTACCAACAAGACAAAGTTTGAAGCGCATAAGTTCTACAGTTTAGTCTCTGAATTTTTCAAAGTGTAAAGTTGTTTTGTGCACAACCTATATAAGTTGCTACAGCCTGAAGGTGCATCTGCCCCGAAGAATATTGTGAAATTTTCTGTGTAACAGTTCATTGTGAAGTATGTTAGTCCTGTTTATATTCAAACACCTTGGTTTCCTAACAGAAACAAGGACAAAGAAAAGGGAAAAAATATCACCCACTAGAACAAATGTAAATGCACGGGTCACTCTTTATACGTTTCAATTGCATGGACATTAATATATAAGAAGGCGTGTTGAAAAGCAATGCCTCTGATTTTTTTGTCTGAAAACTCAAAGATTTTTAAATAGAACAAACGTTATTAACATTCTACATCTGTATTCTTCGTGTCTGCAGATTTATCTCTCAACGTAGTCGCCCTAGCGACGAATACATTTCTCCCAACGAGCGACCAGTTTGTTGATACTGTCACTGTAGGATATTTAACTTCGTTGACGGAGCCAAAAACTCACCTCTGCCTGCACCACTTATCACTATCGAAGTTACGTCCTAGAAGGTGTTCTTTATGTTTTAGAAACAGTTGAGAATCGGCTGGGGCAAACTCGAGATTGTATGTAAGATGATCGATGACAGTGAACCCAAGGCGTTGGATTCTTGCAGATGTAGCGCTCGCGTTCGGTCTGACATTTCCGTGCTGAAGCAGAGGGTGCTCCATATGTGGAGGAACTCTTCGCATTCCAAACTCCATCACTGCACGCTGTTTCTCACGCACCGACATAACTACATTGCACAACGCCATGTTACATGCTACAATTCGTAGCCCTAATGTGACAGAGGGCTGTTAATAGGTAGACTTGAAGAATAAAGAAGTAGAATTTTAATAACGTTTGTTTTATTAAAAAAACTTTCAGATTTTTCACATAAAAAATTCAGAGGCATTACTTTTCAGCACGCCCTTGTATTTCTATCTATAGAAGTCATTCGTGCAGAATATAAAGTGGCATAGATTGCTTAATTAATTTAATTTAATTGACGAAAGGAGAAAATATAAAAATATAGTAAATGAAGCAGGCAAAAAGGAATACAAACGTCTCAAAAATGAGATCGACAGGAAGTGCAAAATGGCTAAGCAGGGATGGCTAGAGGACAAATGTAAGGATGTAGAGGCTTGTCTCACTAGTGGTAAGATAGATACTGCCAACAGAAAAATTAAAGAGACCTTTGGAGAGAAGAGAACTACTTGTATGAATATCAAGAGCTCAGATGGCAACCCACTTCTAAGCAAAGAAGGGAAGGCAGAAAGGTGGAAGGAGTATATAGAGGGTTTATACAAGGGCGATGTACTTGAGGACAATATTATGGAAATGGAAGAGGATGTAGATGAAGATGAAATGGGAGATACGATACTGCGTGAAGAGTTTGACAGAGCACTGAAAGACCTGAGTCGAAACAAGGCCCCGGGAGTAGACAATATTCCATTGGAACTACTGATGGCATTGGGAGAGCCAGTCATGACAAAACTCTACCATCTGGTGAGCAAGATGTATGAGACAGGCGAAATACCCACAGACTTCAAGAAGAATATAATAATTCCAATACCAAAGAAAGCAGGTGTTGACAGATGTGAAAATTACCGAACTATCAGTTTAATAAGTCACAGCTGCAAAATACTAACGCGAATTCTTTACAGACGAATGGAAAAACTGGTAGAAGCGGACCTCGGGGAAGATCAGTTTGGATTCCGTAGAAATGTTGGAACACGTGAGGCAATACTAACCTTACGACTTATCTTGGAAGAAAGATTAAGAAAAGGCAAACCTACGTTTCTAGCTTTTGTAGACTTGGAGAAAGCTTTTGACAACGTTAACTGGAATACTCTCTTTCAAATTCTGAAGGTGGCAGGGGTAAAATACAAGGAGCGAAAGGCTATTTACAATTTGTACAGAAACCAGATGGCAGTTACAAGAGTCGAGGGGCATGAACGGGAAGCAGTGGTTGGGAAAGGAGTGAGACAGGGTTGTAGTCTCTCCCCGATGTTATTCAATCTGTATATTGAGCAAGCAGTAAAGGAAACAAAGGAAAAATTCGGAGTAGGTATTAAAATACATGGAGCAGAAGTAAAAACTCTGAGGTTCGCCGATAACATTGTAATTCTGTCAGAGACAGCAAAGGACTTGGAAGAGCAGTTGAACGGAATGGACAGTGTCTTGAAAGGAGGATATAAGATGAACGTCAACAAAAGCAAAACGAGGATAATGAAATGTAGTCGAATTAAATCGGGTGATGCTGAGGGGATTAGATTAGGAAATGAGACACTTAAAGTAGTAAAGGAGTTTTGCTATTTAGGGAGTAAAATAACTGATGATGGTCGAAGTAGAGAGGATATAAAATGTAGACTGGCAATGGCAAGGAAATCATTTCTGAAGAAGAGAAATTCGTTAACATCGAGTATAGATTTAAGTGTCAGGAAGTCGTTTCTGAAAGTATTTATATGGAGTGTAGCCATGAATGGAAGTGAAACATGGACGATAAATAGTTTGGACAAGAAGAGAATAGAAGCTTTCGAAATGTGGTGCTACAGAAGAATGCTGAAGATAAGGTGGGTAGATCACATAACTAATGAGGAGGTATTGAATAGGATTGGGGAGAAGAGAAGTTTGTGGCACAACTTGACTAGAAGAAGGGATCGGTTGGTAGGACATGTTTTGAGGCATCAAGGGATCACAAATTTAGCATTGGAGGGCAGCGTGGAGGGTAAAAATCGTAGAGGGAGACCAAGAGATCAATACACTAAGCAGATTCAGAAGGACGTAGGTTGCAGTAAGTACTGGGAGATGAAGAAGCTTGCACAGGATAGAGTAGCATGGAGAGCTGCATCAAACCAGTCTCAGGACTGAAGACCACAACAACAACAACAGATTGCTTACATATTCAAATAAAGAATGGGAGCGAACGACTCACTGTTGACGATTCTGACACTGTAGATAGGCGTAATGGACCAAAAATGGCCATGGTTATAAAATATAGATTGAAACGTCCTGGCAGATCAAAACCGTGTGCCGGGCCAAGACTTGATCTCGGGACCTTTGCCTTTCGCGGGTAAGTGTCGTACTGGCGGAATTACAGCAGTGAGGACGGGTCGTCTGTGGTGCTTGGGTACCTCAGTTGGTAGAGTGCTTGCCCGCAACAATCCCGAGTCTCGGCCCGGCACATAGTTTTGATCAGCCAGGAAGTTTTATATCAGCGCACATTCCGCTGCAGAGTGAAAATTTCATTTCAAAATACTCGAATTACGGCAGGATGACGGTTCAAACCCGTGTCCGGCCATCCTAATTTAGGTTCTCCGTGATTTCCATAAATCGCTTCAGGCACATCCCGGGATGGTTCCTCTGAAAGGGCACGGCCGAGTTCTTTCCCCATCCTTCACTAATCAGATAGAACCAGTGATCTCGCTGTTTGGTCCCCGCCTCCAGATGAACCAATTAACCTCCGCGTCAACAAGTTGTCTTTAGAGTACCAATAGGAGAATAGCTCGCACAGCAGTAACACAGAAACATGTTTGTACCTCTCATTCATAACATGATTATTACATACATCAAGAGTGAATACATGTATTAGAGACCACTGGGTACACTGTAAAAATGAAACTGAGGGAACGAGCCTGTAAACCAAGATGATACTAATAATAAAATGTGCAGTTCGGATATATACAGGGTGGTCCATTGATCTTGATAGGGCCAATTATCTCACGAAATAACCATCAAACGAAAAAACTACAAAGAACGAAACTTTTCTAGCTTGAAGGGGGAAACCAGATGGCGCTATAGTTGGCCGGCTAGATGGCGCTGCCATAGGTCAATCGGATATCAACAGCGTTTCTTTTAATGTTGTTGTTGTTCTTGTTGTTGTTCTTGTTGTTGTTGTTGTCTTCAGTCCTGAGACTGGTTTGATGCAGCTCTCCATGCTACTCTATCCTGTGCAAGCTTCTTCATCTCCCAGTACCTACCGCAACCTACATCCTTCTGAATCTGCTTAGTGTATTCATCTCTTGGTCTCCCTCTGCGATTTTTACCCTTCACGCTGCCCTCCAATACTAAACTGGTAATCCCTTGATGCCTCAACACATGTCAGACCAACCGATCCCTTCTTCTAGTCAAGTTGTGCCACAAACTTCTCTTCTCCCCAATCCTATTCACTACTTCCTCATTAGTTACGTGATCTACCCATCCAAGCTTCAGCATTCTTCTCTAGCACCACATTTCAAAAGCTTCTATTCTCTTCTTGTCCAAACTATTTATTGTCCATGTTTCACACCCATACATGGCTACACTCCATACAAATGCTTTCAGAAACGACTTCCTGACACTTAAATCTATACTCGATATCAACAAATTTCTCTTCTTCAGAAACGTTTTCGTTGCAATTGCCAGTCTGCATTTTATATCCTCTCTACTTCGACCATCATCAGTTATTTTGCTCCCCAAATAGCAAAACTCCTTCACTACTTTAAGTGTCTCATTTCCTAATCTAATTCCCTCAGCATCACCCGATTTAATTCGACTACATTCCATTACCCTCGTTTTGCTTTTGTTGATGTTCATCTTATATTCTCCTTTCAAGATACTATCCATTCCGTTCAACTGCTCTTCCAAGTTCTTTGCTGTCTCTGACAGAATTACAATGTCATCGGCGAACCTCAAAGTTTTTATTTCTGCTCCATGGATTTTAATACCTACTCCGAATTTTTCTTTTGTTTCCTTCACTGCTTGCTCAATATACAGATTGAATAACATCGGGGAGAGACTACAACCCTGTCTCACTCCTTTCCCAACCACTGCTTCCCTTTCATGCCCCTCGACTCTTATAACTGCCATCTGCTTTCTGTACAAACCGTAAATAGCCTTTCGCTCCCTGTATTTTACCCCTGCCACCTTCAGAACTTGAAACAGAGTATTCCAGTCAACATTGTCAAAAGCTTTCTCTAAGTCTACAAATGCTAGAAACGTAGGTTTGCCTTTCCTTAATCTAGCTTCTAAGATAAGTCGTAGGGTCAGTATTGCCTCACGTGATCCGATATTTCTACGGAATCCAAACTGATCTTCCCCAAGCTCGGCTTCCACCAGTTTTTCCATTCGTCTGTAAAGAATTCGCGTTAGTATTTTGCAGCTGTGAATTATTGAGCTGATAGTTCGGTAATTTTCACATCTGTCAACACCTGCTTTCTTGGGGATTGGAATTATTGTATTCTTCTTGAAGTCTGTGGGTATTTCTCCTGTCTCATACATCTTGCTCACCAGATGGTAGAGTTTTTTCAGGACTGGCTCTCCCAACGCTGTCAGTAGTTCTAATGGAATGTTGTCTTCACCTGGGGCCTTGTTTCGACTCTGGTCTTTCAGTGCTCTGTCAAACTCTTCACGCAGTATCATATCTCCCATTTCATCTTCATCTACATCCTCTTCCATTTCCATTATATTGTCCTCTTGTACATCGCCCTTGTATAGACCCTCTATATACTCCTTCCACCTTTCTGCTATCCCCTCTTTGCTTAGAACTGGGTTTATATCTGAGCTCTTGATATTCATGCAAGTGGTTCCCTTTTCTCGAAAGGTCTCTTTAATTTTCCTGTAGGCAGTATCTATCTTACCGCTAGTGAGATAAGCCTCTACATCCTTACATTTGTCCTCTAGCCATCCCTGCTTAGCCATTTTGCACTTCCTGTTGATCTCAATTTTGAGACGTTTGTATTCCTTTTTGCCTGCTTCATTTACTGAATTTTTATATTTTTTCCTTTCATCAATTAAATTCAATATTTCTTCTGTTACCCAAGGATTTCTACTAGCCCTCGTCTTTTTACCTACTTGATACTCTGCTGCCTTCACTACTTCATCCCTCAGAGCTACCCATTCTTCTTCTACTGTACTTCTTTCCCCCATTCCTGTCAATTGCTCCCTTATACTCTTCCTGAAACTCTGTACAACCTCTGGTTTAGTCAGTTTATCCAGGTCCCATCTCCTTAAATTCCCATCTTTTTGCAGTTTCCTCAGTTTTAATCTACAGTTCATAACCAATAGATTGTGGTCAGTGTCCACATCTGCCCCTGGAAATGTCTTACAGTTTAAAATCAGGTTCCTAAATCTCTGTCTTACCATTATATAATCTATCTGATACCTTCTACTATCTCCAGGATTCTTCCATGTATACAACCTTCCTTCATGATTCTTGAACCAAGTGTTAGCTATGATTAAATTGTGCTCTGTGCAAAATTCTACCAGGCGGCTTCCTCTTTCATTTTTTAGCCCCAATCCATATTCACCTACTATGTTTCCTTCTCTCCCTTTTCCTACTCTCGAATTCCACTCACCCATGACTATTAAATTTTCGTCTCCATTCACTATCTGAATAATTCCTTTTATCTCATCATACATTTCATCAATTTCTTCATCATCTGCAGAGCTAGTTGGCATATAAATTTGTACTACCGTAGTAGGCGTGGGCTTCGTGTCTATCTTGGCCACAATAATGCGTTCACTATGTTGTTTGTAGTAGCTTACCCTCATTCCTATTTTCCTATTCATTATTAAACATACTCTTGCATTACCCCTATTTGATTTTGTGTTTATCTGACCAGAAGTCTTGTTTTTCCTGCCACCGAACTTCACTAATTCCCACTATATCTAACTTTAACCTATCCATTTCCCTTTTTAAATTTTCTAACCTACCTGCCCGATTAAGGGTTCTGACATTCCACGCTCCGATTCGTAGAACGCTAGTTTTCTTTCTCCTGATAACGACATCCTCTTGAGTAGTCCCCGCCGGGAGATCCGAATGGGGGACTATTTTACCTCCGGAATATTTTACCCAAGAGGACGCCATCATCATTTAAACCATACAGTAAAGCTGTATGCCTTCGGGAAAAATTACGGCCGTAGTTTCCCCTTGCTTTCAGCCGTTCGCAGCACCAGCACAGCAAGGCCATTTTGGTTAGTGTTACAAGGCCAGATCAGTCAATCATCAGACTGTTGCCCCTGCAACAACTGAAAAGGCTGCTGCCCCTCTTCAGGAACCACATGTTTGTCTGGCCTCTCAACAGATACCCCTCCGTTGTGGTTGCACCTACAGTACGGCTATCTGTATCACTGAGGCACGCAAGCCTCCCCACCAACGGCAAGGTCCATGGTTCATGGGGGGGGGGGGGGGGGGCGTTAAATGGGAACCCACATTTTTTATTACATTTTCGTGAAGTACGTAAAAATATATGAATGTTTTAGTTGGACCACTTTTTTCGCTTTGTGATAGATAGTGCTGTAATAGTCACAAACATATGGCTCACAATTTTAGACGAACAGTTGGTAACAGGTAGGTTTTTTAAATTAATATACAGAACGTAGGTACGTTTGAACATTTTATTTCTGTATTTTTTTCTTTATTGTTATTTTCAAACCCGTACAAACAGGCAGGCTGTCAGCAGCATGTTACACCGCTCTTCAGCCATAGAATAGATCAATAAACAACAGAAAGAATACACATAAGTTGCATAACGGTGGGTGATAAAACAGTAGACACATAAAGACAAACACGGAGCCGTTCACACTCGACGATAAACCACACTACAAACTGTTGACACGACGCTCAAACACTGAAGATGGCGGTGGCACAGGTGAACGATGGAGTGCGACGGTGAACACTGAACACTAAACACGACGGCACACACGAGACACTGTTGGCGATTATCTCCGGCGCGCGAATATCCACGTAGCGTGTACGAGTCTGGGAACCTGCCAAGATGGGAAGAAGGGTGAGGGGGGGAGAGGGGAGAACAAAGATGCCAATGGCTGAGGAGAGGGGAGGAGGAGTAGAGGGACAGGGGAGGGGAAGCCCGGGGGGTTGGGGAGAAATGGAGGAGGGAGGGTTAGGGGGTGGGAGGGAGGGAGGGTGCCCAAAGCAGTAAAAACAGGAAGAGGGAGGGAGGATCAAAGTTGGTAGGATTGGTAGATGGAGGGGAGGAGGGCATCATCAGGGAGAGGGAGCTGGCGGAAGCCACCTTGGGAGAGGGTAAGGAGGGTGGAGAGATGGAGACCGGGTGGGACGTGGGGATATAGGCGCGGCAGCGGGCGGGGTTGGGAGAGGATGGGGGAGACAAGTGGGTGGAGAGGATCGAGTTTTCGGGAGGTGTACAGGATCCATATCCGTTCAAGGAAAAGGAGGAGGTGGGGGAACAGAATGAGGTCGTACAGGATCCACGTGGGGGAGGGGAGACGGATGCGATAGGCGAGGCGGAGAGCATGGCGTTCAAGGATTTTAAGGTATTTATAAAAGGTAGGGGGGCGGAGATGCAGGCCGGATGGGCGTAACAAAGGGTAGGGCGGATGAAGGATTTATAGGTGTGGAGTATGGTGGAGGGGTCCACACCCCACGTACGGCCGGAAAGGAGCTTCAGGAGACGGAGTCAGGTGCGTGCCTTGGCTTGGATTGTCTGGAGATGAGGGGTCCAGGAGAGGCGACGGTCGAGGGTGACGCCAAGGTACTTAAGGGTGGGGGTGAGGGCGATAGGACGGCCATAGATGGTGAGATAGAAATCAATTTTATTTCAGTTGTTCCATTGTGATACATGTACCCTTGTGTACTTATCATTTCTGAGAACTCATGCTGTTACAGCTTGATTACCTGTAAATACCACATTAATGCAATAAATGCTGAAAAAGAGCAGGGTGGTCGATTGATAGTGACCGGGCCAAATATCTCACGAAATAAGCATCAAACGAAAAAACTACGAAGAACGAAACTCATATAGCTTGAAGGAGGGAAACCAGATGGCGCTATCTTTGGCCCGCTAGATGGCTCTGTCATAGCTCAAACGGATATCAACTTAGTTTTTTTAAAAATATGAACCCCCATTTTTATTACATATTCGTGTAGTACGTAAGGAGATATGAATATTTTAGTTGCATCACATTTTTCGCTTTGTGATATATGGCGCTGTAATAGTCACAAACGTATAAGTACATGGTATTACGCAACATTCCGCCAGTGCGAACGGTATTTGCTTCGTGATACATTACCCGTGTTAAAATGGACCGTTTACCAATTGCGGAAAAGGTCGATATCGTGTTGATGTATGGCTATTGTGATCAAAATGCCCAACGAGCGTGTGCTTACGTATCCTGGACGACATCATCCAAGTGTCCGGACCGTTCGCCGGATAGTTACGTTATTTAAGGAAACAGGAAGTGTTCAGCCACATGTGAAACATCAACCACGACCTGCAACAAATTATGATGCCCAAGTAGGTGTTTTAGGTGCTGTCGCGGCTAGTATGCACATCAGTAGCCGACAAATTGCGCGAGAATCGGGAATCTCAAAAATGTCGGTGTTGAGAATGCTACATCAACATCTATTGCACCCCTACCATATTCCTATGCACCAGGAATTGCATGGTGACGACTTAGAACGTCATGTACGTTTTCTGCCATTGGGCACAAGAGAAATTACGGGACGATGACAGCTTTTTTGCACACGTTCTATTTAGCGACGAAGCGTCATTTAACAACAGCGGTAACGTAAACCGGCATAATGTGCACTATTGCGCAACGGAAAATCCACGATGGCTGCGACAAGTGGAACATCAGCAACCTTGGCGGGTTAATGTATGGTGCGGCATTATGGGAGGAAGGATAATTGACCCCCATTTTATCGACGGCAATCTAAATGGTGCAATGTATGCTGATTTCCTGCGTAATATTCTACCGACGTTACTACAAGATGTTTACTGCATGACAGAATGGCGATGTACTGATGGATGTCCGGCACGTAGTTCGCGTGCGGTTGGTTGAAGCGGCATTGAATAGCATATTTCATGACAGGTGGATTGGTCGTTCACCAGATCTGACGGCCTCGGATTCCTTTCTGTGGGGGAAGTTGAAGGATATTTGCTATCGTGATCCATCGACAACGCCTGACAACATGCGTCAGCGCATTGCCATTTCATGTGCAAACATCACGGAAGGCGAACTACTCGCTGTTGAGAGGGATGTCGTTACACGTATTGCCATATGCATTGAGGTTGACGGACATCATTTTGAGCATTTATTACATTAATGTGGTATTTACAGGTAATCACGCTGTAACAGCATGCGTTCTCAGAAATGATAAGTTCACAAAGGTACATGTATCACATTGGAACAACCGAAATAAAATGTTCAAACGTACCTACGTTCAGTATTTCAATTTAAAAAATTTACCTGTTACCAACTGTTCGTCTAAAATTGTGAGCCATGTGTTAGTGACTATTACAGCGCCATCTATCACAAAGCGAAAACAGTGGTCCAACTGAAACATTCAATTTTTTTACGTATTGCATGAGTATTCAATAAGAAATGTGGGTTCCTATTTAAAAAAACGCAGTTGATATCCGTTTGACCTATGGTAGCGCCATCTAGCGGGCCAACCATAGCGCCAGAAAGTACAACTGCGACTACATCTTCTTTAAAAAGTAATTTTCTAACTTTCAGTTTCCCCTCGGTAGCGCCTACTTCCTGTGTGTGGCTCCTCTTAGAATCCATAAAGTGTCTTCTAATTCTCGCTGCTTCTGTCGTATAGGTCGTCCGCTGTCTCGTGTCATAAACTGCAAACTAATACAAGCGCCTCCCATCTAATCGGTCTGTTCCCCGAATTTGTAGCTAAAAACACAAGCTAGCATGGGCATACGGTATTACAGTTGAAGCATTTTCCTCCTGGAGGCACTGCAGTCGTCTAGTGGTTGTGGTACTGTGAAAGACTAGGCCATAATTTTTCGATCATCTAACATTAGATAACAATACCACATGGAATACGATTTATCACTAAGATATGCGGAAGGCTCTACTACACAGAATGTATCAAAATGAAACATCCGATTCGGCACGTATATATTCTTACATTATGACGGTTCACCTTTCCATTTAAATGGAATTTTTCCTCGTCACTAAACCCTAAGCGTGGAAGAAAACTGCCATCCTCCATCTTGCCAAGAACGAAATTACAGAACTCCACACGTTGTTTGTTTGTCACCTTCACGAAGAGCTTGCAGTAGCAGAATTTTCTAAGGTTTCATATATAAACGTTGACGCAACACACGCCAGACAGACATGGGGGGCATGTTGAGCTGTCGAGTTGCACGGCGAATGGATTTCTGTGGACTCCTTTTGAAACTATGGTGGATGCGTTCGACGTCTGTGTCAGACACTCGGGGACGGCCTGGGGATTTGCTTCTACACAAACAACCCGTTCCTCGGAATTGTTCATACCATCGTCTAATGCTCTGTGTTGTAGCAGGATCCACACCATACCCAGTACGAAAGTCAGGCTGAACAGTTATTACTGACCCGTACTGCACAAAAAATAGAACACAAAACGCTTTCTGTTGTCCCGACACCATTTTTACTAGAAGTGAAGTGGGCGCACACTGCTGCTACCTAGCGGGAACCATGTATAACTCGAGAGTTTGCTCTTTCCAACAGTATGTTGTTCACGCACTTATTTCAAATAACATAATAGTTACGATTTTCTTAAATCGGATGATTCTTTTTGATACACCCTGTACTATCGTCCGTGAGACCTCAGTTGGATATAAAATCATATCATGGTGGCATGAAGAAAATGCTTTTCCACTTCAGAATTTGCGAATTCCACAAGAAGCAGACGAAATAATCATAGTGTTTATATCCACTCTTGTTAAGAACTTCAATTTATTTGGTAAAATTATTCACAGGAAAGCATATGGTGCTGATTTCTTAGTAGGAAGATTTTCATAACGACGGGCACCGTCGACTTGTTACATTACATAAAGGTTGAAACGTATTGCAGTACTATAAAAGATTTGCTATTGATTTTTCTGTTTGTTTTTTATTTGGGGGGGAGGGGGCGTGGAGTTTAAGCAACCCGTCCCAGTTTTATAACTGAAAACGCTAACGGCATACTATGCTTGAACAGACCGTAACTCAACCTGCTTTGCGTTCCATGGCGCTAATTACCAGCACTTGCAAGGGCCGCCTACAGAGACTGTAGCCGTCTCACATGCCGTTAGCGCTAAAACAACATCATTATTTTCATCAGAACTTGGTTTCAAAGTATTTTGCTCAAAAATGGTTCAAATGGCTCTGAGCACTCATCTGTGGTCATCAGTCCCCTAGAACTTAGAACTACTTAAACCTAACTAACCCAAGGACATCACACACATCCATGCCCGAGGCAGGATTCGAACCTGCGACCGTAGCAGTCGCGCGGTTCCTGACTGAGCGCCTAGAACCGCTAGACCACCGCGGCCGTATTCTGCCTTGTTGCGTTTTCATAACCATTTTTGAAACTTAATGGAATATTTCTTGGCGTAATTCTGTGTATTTGTCGTCGCGAATATAATACATCGTATGTTTCCCTTACATCATTCAATGCAGTATCCTAATCTAACCTGTTTAGCAAGTGAACAAATCAGTGACACCCAAATTCCTGTAGTAAGAGTCAGAAAGCACAAAACAGAGACGAAAACAAGTCTCATTTCGGTCAATGGAAATGAATACACATCAGAGAATGAAGACGATAGGACTGAGGTTGGTTCCCGACAACTCTTTGGAACCGAAAACTTCTCGGTCCTCGAATTACCTATCACTAGTTCTGTTTACGTGTTATTCTCCGTTGTGATTTCGCGGAAACACTTTACATGAAGAAGTTATTTTATTGTTTTTATTGTCCTACTTTATCCATCTTAATCGTAAATGTAGGCAGAATAAGGAACTTAAAGCAACAGTAGTACGTTTAAAGGTAACAGGTATACGAGAACCGCTAATGTAATCAAATCGTTTGCTAATAATTATGAGATTATTCAGCCAAGTTCATCACAAGGTTCTACAACTCCATCTTCTGCTGGTAAGGAAGAGGAGTTTTCTGAATTTTTGTGAGCATGAGAAATCTATCTATTGTAACGATATTTTTGAAGCTATGAGTATTAGTGCCAATTTTATGGTAGATTGAGGAAGTCTTTCTGAATTAGAAAAAAGAGCTACTAAATGGAAGTGGTGCGACAACAATGACTATATAGAAACATGTGAAAATATAAAGAAGAGAAGGGGACTAGCGTCCAGTATTCGTTTGTTACATACCGTTTATGGTAAACAGACATCTGTTACGTCTTCTAAGATAACAAGTGCACGAATCTAAGCATAAATGTGAGGCTGGTGTACGGGATGAGGTGTATTGGTAAAGACAATAAGACTGTATACATACTCTGTCGGATGTTAGTTTTGTCACCTCCATCAAGAAATTTCAGGTTTCATTCGGAAATATTGAACAAAAGCATGAGGAAAGTAAGGTTGGCATCAACAAGAATGGCTGCCAAAGAGCAGCAGAGTGAGGGAAAGACATCATTGCCAACTTTGATGGCACATGACAAAAGAAAGGACACTTCTCTCAGGGATGTCGGCAGTGTCACGTCTCTTGAATTTGGGTATGTTCTGCATTTAGGGTGGTTGTTCAAGCTCCACCGAGGTTGTATAAACACAGAGCTAGGAACGCACAGGATATCTTGCACCATCGTAATAGTACCTGTATACATCAAAACAAAGCGCGAATCAACTACAAATACATAAAGTCCAACCAATTATACATATATGGTATGAATTAAGACAAAAAATCAAACGTTAATCGCCGTAACATATCATATCAATATGGCAATCCATATAATTACTATGTCATATAAATGCTAAACATCTACAGAAAGAAACTGATATCCTTGCACAATAGAAGGCGTGTCCAGATTCAAACCAAACTTATAACCCATCAGCAGTTTAGTGTAAACATACCCAAGGGTACACAGGTATTTGTTTTGAAGAACAAATCAAAACTAAGATATAATGAATGCTTCTTTATGCTTACAGTGGTAAAAGTTGTTATAAAATGTTATATAAAACATTGACTCCAGAAATAAGAACACAATAAAAATTTCTCTATAAAATTACAGGTCAATTATACAATAGTATAAAAAAAGGAAAATAGTAGCGTCTGAACTAATGGTCTCAACATGTAAAATGCGTGCATAATGAAGAATAGCTTTTGAGTGTAAATAATAAATAAGAACTGTATGAGTAGTAGCACTTCTTGAAACAAAATTAATTACACTTTAGTCATATAACAAATATAGAGCGATATTTTCCTCTAGGTAATATATACCATTTCTCATCAAGGGTAAAAACATAACAGTTTTGGATGTAGATGTGCAAACAGTCAGGGTAAATGAAAAATACTATTCATTTTATACTGTATAGAACTGACAGGGAAGTGGAGCAGGTATCTGCCTTATTTACCTAATGACAGATGTCTAATGTCTAGCACAGTAGTAGGTTGGAATCAGGATGTACATACTAGGGTAAGGCTGAAAATTAGAAACTGAGCCACTAACTGGTGTTAATCACGGCAAACATCTGGGTCTGCAATAGCCTGTAAACAACCAAACAGGCACCAATATGAAAGAACAGAAAAAAAATTATAATATCAGTGTCCAAGTACATATCTGAGTTTAGAAGATTATAGTTACCATAGTACTGTGGACGAACCATAATGTGCCTGCTACTGCGAGACACAGAATTAACGACTACCGGTAAGTCACATAGTAAGTGTTGAGCATAACAAACTGTAGTAGGCTGGAGGCACCATGCAAGTGCTAATATCAACACACAGCAATTAAAAATGTATCTTACAAGTAGTGAATATTTCCTAAAAGCATTTTAATGTATAAATAGCATGCCACGTCTTCTCTCCTCAATAATAAGATCGCAGTTTTTCGGTCCAGGTGTGAAAATCTTTTAACCAGTGTAAAGAAAAAAATTTCGTTTATATAATCCTGTACGTAAAAGACAGGAAATGGCAGCATACAGCTGTGTCTTGGGATAAAAATAAAGATAAAGGAATGTGTTTGAAGCTAAAATATAAGAAATAGAACAATATCAGTGTAAACATACTGAACCTAAGGTAAAAGTTCTAATATTAATAACAGCAGTAGGTTGGAACTACTGTGTACATGCTGGTGTGAGACAAGAAAACTGCGAACTGAGTACCAAGGATGGCGGAAATCAAGTCCTGTAGTTGGCTTTAGACAGAGAAGCAAGTGAAAACATAAAAAACAACGCTTATATATCCGAAAATAATAGTGTAGAAGCATCACATCTAATATTAAATGTCTAATATTTAGCACAATAGACTGGTATCATGATGTGTATACTAATGTGAGGCACGGAATTGACAAGTAAATCACATAATGAGAGTTAAGTATAATAAATCCCAAGTCCTGCAGAACGCTGAAAATACACTGCATGTGCAAAATATGCACAAACAATAATTATCACTACGTTATATAACAAGCATCATACATTCACCACTCACAAGTCACAAGTAATTTATGTGTAACATGCAAGATATTTTCTCACCAATTAAATAGATACTGCATCGAAATGGTATAAAAGGGGGCAGGGGGAAAATAAACATGAAGCAATTAGAATGTGAGTAATCATATGAAATTGTTTTTGGAAGAATTATCATGATAGATGAGAAGTCCCATGAGACAGCCACATCTATTACTAACATTTTCGTGTAATGGTTTCCAAGTCTCTATAAATCATAATACATGTAGACGAATCATCTACTCTGTACTGTTGCATCGAATTAGCTCGCACTGCGTACAGGCTACGCAACCAAGTTTTCCAAAGCGAGCTGTTGTCGTAGCGTACGCACGCACATTTCTCGCACAATTTTCTTTCGCCACATCACAAATGGTGCCCAAATTTGCACTTGCAATGCGAGGTTGGAATACCAAGAAAGGAGTGACCTGATTAAAACGGTTCTAAGACAGGGGTGCAGTTTCCTTTTCTACTGTTTATTCCACACATCGAAGAAGCAATGACTGAAATAAATTAAAATTTAGGGTGGAAGGATATCGATGACAAGATTCGCAATAACATTGCTAGCCTCATTACAGTATCTGTTGAATGGAAACAATAGTCTAATGGGTATGAAATATGGATTGAGAGTAAATCGGAGAAAGACGAAAGTAATGAGAAGTAGCAGAAATGTGAACAGCGAGAAACTTAACATCAAAATTGAAGATAAAGTTAAGAAACTCCTACCTAGGCAGCAAAATAACCCATGACGCAACGAGTGAGAAGGGCATAAGTTGACTCGAAGAGACAAAAAGGGTATCCAGGGCCAAGAAAATGGTTCATGTGGCTCTGAGCACTATGGGACTTAACATCTGAGGTCATCAGTGCCCTAGAACTTAGAACTACTTAAACCTAACTAACCTAAGGACATCACACACATCCATGCCCGAGGCAGAATTCGAACCTGCGACCGTATCGGTCGCGCGGTTCCAGACTGAAGCGCCTAGAACCGCTGGGCCACTGAGGCCGGCGGCCAAGAAAAGTCCACTGCTACCAAATGTAGGCCTTAAATTGAGGAAGAAATTTCTGAGTACGAGCGTTTAGAGCACAGTGTTGTATCGTATTAAACACGGGCAGAGGTAAAAGCGAAACAGAAGAGATTCGAAGTCTTTGAGCTATAGTGTGTAGCATACCCTCTAGCCTACATTGTAGTGTAACCTTAGAAACGATCTCTATAGTACTTGCGTACAAAGAATAAAAATTTATCTAAGGTTATTGTATCTGTAAGTGTTCGCGTCGAGTAGACACATTTCAGAATTGATAGAACTGAAAATTTATGCCAATGTATGAAAGTTACTTGAAAATGACCTATTAAAAATGTTTCCGTAGCAGGAATGTGTGCATTGTTGGCTTCTGTCATTGTTTAGTGGCATCTGACCACATAAGTTATCGAAATTCTCGTGCAGTGCAGTGCTGATGTGTATAATCGAACTAAGTTTTGTCTGAAAACAGGTTCTTTGTGAAAAACATGAAAACGTTTAACAATATTACGCAATGGGCGTACCATCGTTTTAACCGCTAAACAATCCGGTCTCAACTTTTTATATGCCCGGTAACTTCAAATACGTTGACTAATGTAATAAAGGAAATGAGTTTTCAAATAAATCTCTTTAACCACATTTGAGTTAAAATGCTGTTTTATTAACGTGAAGTTCCTAATACAACACTTAGCATCCGAACAGTCGAGCGCCAAGAGTAAGAAGAGGG
Source organism: Schistocerca cancellata (assembly GCF_023864275.1). Classification (NCBI taxonomy): domain Eukaryota; kingdom Metazoa; phylum Arthropoda; class Insecta; order Orthoptera; family Acrididae; genus Schistocerca; species Schistocerca cancellata. The sequence goes on from NC_064631.1 coordinate 324,061,190, forward strand.
ACAGGTCAAGTGACGAGACAAACGATGTGCGCTCAAAAAAATACAAATGATTTAAAAAGATGATATACATAAGAAGCTTCTTTAGCTGTAAGTTTATAGTACTAAATCTTAGAGACACATTAGCGAGTCGGTACAGATACCTTTCTTTATATACAGTCTTATACGTATTACTTGTGATTGATGATCACAGTACAAATGCTACAGGAGGCTGAAAAACTGATGGACTCATAACATGTGGAACGAGGAGTCTTCTGCAGAATCGGCGAAGAAAGGAATATGAAGAAAACACTGACAAGAAAAAGAGACAGAACGACGGGAAATATGTTAAGCTATCAAGGATTAATCCACATGATACTATATGGAACTGTACAGGGTAAAAACTGTAGGGAAGGACAGAGACAGGAGTACATCGAACTACTGAGGACGTAGGATGCAACTGCTTCTCTGAGATGAACAAGTTGGCACAAAAATGGTTCAAATGGCTCTGAGCGCTATGGGCCTTAACTTCTGAGGTCATCAGTCCCCTAGAACAGAACTACTTAAACCTAACTAACCTAAGGACATCACACCCATCCATGCCCGAGGCAGGATTCGAACCTGCGACTGTAGCGGTCGCGCGGTTCCAGACTGAAGCGCCTAGAACCGCTTGGCCACCACGGTCGGCCAAGTTGGCACAGGTCAGTAGTTCGTGGCCTTATAATTTTCGCACAATCTTCTTTAAAAACCTGAAGATACTCATGAATAACCCTGTCTGTTTATTTGTACGTTAAAAAGATATTTATTTTGTGTGTTGGTGGTAAAACAGTGTACCCGTTGAAGGCTAAATAGTGTGACTAGCGTTGAAGAGGAAGTAAAAAAACCGAGCGAGGTGGCGCAGCGGTTATCACACTGGAGTCACATTTGGAGAACGATGGTTCAAACCGCCGTCCAGCCATCCTGATTTAGGTTTTCGTGACTTCCATAAATCGCTTCAAGCAAATGCCGGGATGATTTCTCTGACAGGGTACGGCCAATTTCCTCCCCATCCTTCCCTAGTCCGATGGAACCGATGCCCTCGCTGTCTAGTCCCTTCCCCCAAACCAAGCAACCAAGTAAAAAATTTGTTTTCAAATACCTTCTTGATACCAAGAAACATAACATCAAACTGAGCGCGAATGTTTGCAGAACTCTAAGTCTCATGGAATAACAGAGCTGAATTTCGCTACATCTCTGTTTGTGGTACCCACCTCAATTCCCATTAAGGAATTTTTATTTTCCAGATTATAAGGTACTCCACAACCTGACAATAGATGTATGCGATGTGGGCCTACGAATATGTATAGCCGCTCGGTGATAGTTCTAGAAAAGGGAAATGTATCTCCCATTTCTCCAGTGCTATCGAGCTATTGAGAGATGCCTCAGCTAACATTCCCACTAGTTGTATAACTTTTAACATTAATTTTTGCTTGTGTTACATCCACAACTGTTACGTTTATGATTAAAACATCTGCTACAGTTGTACAATTATTTATTGACTGAAGTCTTCCGTGGATAAATTACTGTATAACTATAGAGTTATTTACTGAATGAATTCTTCAGTCAATAAGTAACTGTGGAACATTATCAGCCGGTTTAATCACGAACATTGTTTAACTTTTACCGTAAACTTAAGGTGAAACGGGAGTATCGTATGTACCTCATATTTCCTTTATTTTCTAACGCGTTGTGTTTATGAAAAACATTCAATAAGTTACAATGCAGCATCTGATGGTTCTTGCTGGTTGGTCACAAAATTTTATGGAGGTTCAGACATGTGGTTATTGACACTGGACGAATGCACTGATTAATTTGGTACTAAATCTTCATCATATCGCGCTGTCATGCCTTGCTCAATCAATGCTTCTCACCAATAATTAATCGGATTTAAATTATTTGTTGATGTTCCCACATAAAGCATTATGTTTCCCATCTTCCTAATGATAGTCTCATTAAGTTTTTGCATGATAAAGTAAAATCGGGTCAATGGATTTTCTATTGTTTATTTGTGTTCTTAAGTAGTTTCGATCATCTGTTTGCTTTCTAACAACCAGAGACGTGTAGCACGTGATAGATGTCGACATTCCATATTCTAATATATTATTGAAAAGTTCGTCGTTAATTATGTCAGTGGTTTAATAAACAAGCTACTGCGGTTATAAAATGACCTGTTAGTGAACCATTCGTTATTCGACTGATGACAGAATCCTACGACATTAACAAACTGTATTATGACTTGATATTCTTATTTTAATAATCCTACATGTATTGTTGTATAATGGTCTGCAAATTCTGTGAAAGATACATAATTTCTTGCAAAATTGTGGAGGTCGTCGTGATCATAGCTGCACAAACTTGAAAACAGATATAAAACGACTTCTTCTATGTTTCGTCTATAATGATGAAATTTGTCTCTGTTTCATATTGTGTGCTGTTCGGTGTTTAGCTAGCGCGCCTCAGAATGTGAACAACACAGACGTTCCATAAATAAAGCATAACCTGGAAGAGAACATGGAAAGTTAGAAGTAAAACGAATTGTGAGCGAAGCCTTTGACTTGTTCGAGAGTCGTCCATGTAAACAAATCCTGCAGAGAAACACAAACTGTGTAATTATGGGAAAACTCGTTTTATGAACTGAAAGCTCCTGACCTTTCACGCATCATACGGCAAAATAAAAGGCAGCATTAGCGTAACTCGTTCAAAAGTAGCTTTATAAAAGAACATTGGATTAATCTCTCGCGCTTCATGCACTGCACAAATGTAGGAATGAGTACCGGCTATACTGAGAAGATATTAGCATCAGTACAAATGTCACTGTGAATCAGCTGAAATACACATTAGGATCTGATTCGCGTATGGAAGTATTAAGTAGATGCTACACGTAGGAAGCGTCTATAAGTGTATTCGTCCACCCATGTCTGTATACACATTTACATCTGATATACTTTTAAAAGTACTGAAACCACATTCCAAACTGAGCAAAGGTGTCTCGTATAAATACGTGTCTGGAAATCCTTCGTATTTTAGTTACTAATGAAAGCTTACATTTCACTCGTTTTCAGTCAAAATACTAGTTTCTCATCAAACAATTAAAATTCTCCTTCTTAGGTTATGGCGAGATGCAATCATTGTAGCCACAAAGGCGATGATGTGTTACCTTCTAAACATGTTTACATACAACATGTATCTAGCAAAAAATCGAGCAAGATGGTAACACTGGAAAATGTAATATTTCTTTCGGTGTCTAGAATAAATAAAATTCATTTTCGAAATTTTAGACCCATAAATTTCGCTCGTTAGAAAAAAGTCGTTTTAGTTATCTTGCCACAAATTGCCGCTAAGTTAGATCGCAAAAGATTCACTAAGACAACGTTTTACTTAATATTAACTTTTCAGCTATGATAACGTTTGGTGATTTAGACTGAAATATACGGTATAGTGACTTACAAAGGTTAAAAGCTTCATTATACATTAACAGTACTAACGCTGTATTACTTCTGGGTTAAAATCCATTAGTCCATTGTAGGTAGGATTCAATAGGAGCTTTTAAATACCTAAGCCGTATTCAGAAATACGCCCACCTTGCCGTCTGATGCGTTTCCACCATCTTTATCAACGCAATTTTTTTTAATGTATTACTTTTTATCACTATCAGTCGTTAATTGATTTCTCAGCTTTAATACATCATTTTTATTTTTTATTTTTCCCCAATTTATCAATATGAACCGAGTTGCTTTGATACTTATTTTCTTTCATTTTTTTTCTTTTCTTCAGTTCACTGACTATTTTAATGCGGTCCGCCACGAATTCCTGTCTTACGCCATCCCACTCACCTCTACATAGGACTTGCATGTAGCTTCGATTACTTGTTGGCTATATTTCAATCTCCGTCTTATGTTTCACTCTGTGGCTACAGTTGTAACCCTCTACAACTCCCTGAAGTAGAATGCAAGTTATTCCCAGATGCCTAACACATGTCCTATCATCCTGTCCCTTCTTCCTGTCAGTGTTTCTCCCGCATTCCTTACCTTATCAGCCACCTAATTTTCAGCGACCTTCTGTAGCAATATCTCTCAAAGGCTTCGGTTCTCTTCATTTTCCTACTCGCCCATGGCAGATAATCCGCTCTCAAACAAATCTGTGCTCCAGTTGTGAGTTCACAGAAATATCGTCCTCTAATTAAGACCTGAGTTTGAATCCTTTTGCCTCTTTGTTAATTTTCCACTTATATCCTCATTAATTTCTCCATCATTTTGCTTCCAAGTTTGCACAGTTCCTTCACTTCGTCTATTTCGTGGTCTCAGATTCTGATATTAAGCTTAATGCTACTCTCATTCCTGCTACTCTTGCTTTGATTCACTCTGAATTCGTATCCCATGCTCATTAGATACTTCATTCCATTCAATAGGTCCCGTAATTCTTCCTCACATTCACAAACAGTAGCAATGTCAACAATGAAAATTATCACGTATTTCCTTCACCCTGAATTTTAATTCGATCGTAAAGCTTTATTTCATTTGCGTCGTTGCTTCCTGGATGCACAGATTAAATATTAATTACATCCGGGAAACTTCATTATTCAGGTGCTGCTTGAAATAAGCTGGGCACAGCTGCTTCCCCATGGTCAAACCTGACTCCTCCCTTAGACGTCCATATCTAATTTTCCCTCTTCATTCTTGTACGTATTGAATATTTTGAGTCTTTCTCTACATTTTACAACCCATTTTTCTGAAAATTCGAATATCTTCCACCATTTTATGTTGTCAAACGCTTTTATGGAGGTCGACTAACCCTATGAACGTGCCTTATTTTTATTAAGTCATTCTTAGCTTATCCATTCCGAAGTCAGAGATGCCTCTCTTGTACCCCCATCTTTCGTAAAGCCAAACTGATCACCATTTAACAGGGCCTCCGTTTTCTTTTCTCTCTTCTGCAAATCATTCTCTACTTGCATGCATGGGCCAATACAGTAATTTGTTGGACTATGTTCCCATGTTTGTTTCCCGTTGCTAACGCCAGTATTTCCCGAAGTCAGTGTTATGTCTCCATAATCATTGATTCTATGCAAAAGTCTGAATTGTCCTTTGGTTCTCATTTCCTCCAACAAATTTAGAAAATCCAAAACAATGTTATGTATCCCCTGTGCCTTATTTTATCGCAAGTGTTCCAAAGGCCTATTAAACGCCAATACTGCGTTCCATATGCCTTCCAAAACTACACACTTTTTTGTCAGGTCATCATACAGTTCCTTCTCCTGGGAGAGATTTGCAATACATTTCTTCCACTTATCCGCTCTCTCCTCGGTTCAACAATGGAATTTCTTTTGCACTAGTAATGTATTTGCTCTTAGTTTCAGCGAAGGTTATTTGGACTTTTCTTTACGCTGAATCCATCTTCCCGACGACCATTTTACTTTCTGATGTGTCCAAACCTTTCAAGACTATTACTCTTCATAGTTTCTTATAAGGCCTTGGTCTGCAAGGCGTTTCGTGTTATTTAAGTCAATATCCTGTCCCTTCTCGTCTTACCGAGAATACCTCGTACAAAGCGCATCTCTGTTGCTTCTATTCCGCTCAGACCTTTCTTTGTACTACAAGTTCAGCATTCTGATCAAAACTGGCAGATAATGATTTGTACAACACGATATTTGCTTCGGCAGGTATTTTCCTGTTTCTAATTATGTCCGATACAAACTCAGACTACTTTTATTTTACTCTGAAGAGCCTAAGAAACTGGTACACCTGCCTAATATCGTATAGGGCACCCGCGAGGTCGCAGAAGTGCCGCAACATGACGTGGCATGAACTCGAGTAATGTCTGAAATAGTGCTGGAGGGAATTGGCACCATGAATACTGCAGGGCTGTCCACGAATCCGTAAGAGTGCAAGGGGTTGGAGATCTCTTCTCCACAGCACGTTACAAGGCATCACAGATATGCTCCATAATGTTCATGTCTGGGGAATCTGGTCGCCAGCGGAAGTGTTTAAACTCAGAAGAATGTTCCTGGAGTCACTCTGTAGCAATTCTAGACATGTGGGGTGTCGCATTGTCCTGCTGGAACTGCTCAAGTCCGTCGTATGGCATAATGGACATGAATTGATGCAGGTGACCAGACAGGAGGCTTACGTACATGTCACCTGTCAGAGTCATATCCAGACGTATCAGAGATCCAATATCACTCGAACTGCACATGTCTCACACCATTACAGAGCCTCCACCAGCTTGAACAGTCCCCTGCTGACATGCAGGGTCCATAGATTCTTGAGGTTTTCTTCATACCCGTATCCACTCGATACAATTTGAAACGAGACTCGTTTGACCAGGCAACATGTTTCCAGTCATCGGTGTTGACGGGACTAGGCAAAGCGAACAGCTTTGTGTCGTGCAGTCGTTAAGGGTACACGAGTGGCTCTTTGTCACCGAAAGCCCAAATCGATGATTTTTCGTTGAATGGTTTGCACGCTGACTCTTGTTTATGGCCCAGCCTGCGGAAGGGTTGCACTTCTGTCACGTTGAACAATTCTCTTCAGCCGTCGTTGGTACCGATCTTGCACGATCTTTTTTCCGGCCGTGGCGATGTCGGAGAGTTGACGTTTTACCGGATTCCTGATATTCACGGTACACTTGTGAAATGGTCGTACGAGAAAATCCTCACTTCATTGCTACCTCAGAGATGCTGTGCTCCATCGCTCGTGCGCCGGCTATAATACCACATTCAAGCTCACTTAAATCTTGATAATCTGCCACTATAGCAGCAGTAACCGGACTAACAACAGCTCCAGACACTTATTGTCTCATATAGGCGTTGCCGATCGCAGCGTCGTATTTTGCCTGTTTACATATCTCTGTATTTGAATATGCCAGCCTATACTAGTTTCTTTGGCGCTTCACTGTATATGTTGTATGAACAGAAACTTTCTTATAACGTAACGGAATAAAGAAAGGGGGATCAACCAAGATAACAAGACACCCTAAGCTTACCAACACATCTCTTCTACCTATTCGCTATACTGTATGTTAATTGAACCTTATTGGAGTCAACTGTACAGTGCACATGTATATACGCTTTGTATCGTATTACACGTACACAATGGAAATGAGCTCATATGGTGGCTAAACATCGACCTTTTCGTCAGCGCAAAGGCGTGGCTCGAAGTGCCACTCCGGTACACAAGTTGTTAGCTGAAAATTGCATTTAAAACTGAGGGCAGATCATTCATTTCCTGTTATGGTAATAGACTGAATTCAATTTTTTCGTGAACGAGGTTCTTAAACAAGCATATCTGAGGATTTAAACGAAGATCCGTGAGTGCAAAATAACTTCTTAGAAGTTGTAAGTTATGGGCAAACAGAACAAGCTTTTATTCATTACGAAGAAAAAGGAGTTCAGATCCTCAAGTCTAACATACAAATTCCGTTTAACGGACCAAGTGACTTTACATCACCACAAATTCACAAAAATCAGAAAAAACAAGCCTGCATTCATATTTCTTATTATTCATAGTTTTATCATTATTACTTAGTGACCGAAAATGCAAAGCGATAAATTACGTGCGAACTCTGATGAATGAGAAGAAAACTGGTATCAATATCCCACATGTTCCAACCAAGTTGTGAAACCATAAAAGGATATTAACATTGCTCACATGAGCAGAAATTCAAAAACATCTCTCCTGAATAAATATGCAAACAACATAACCGATAATTACTCAAAGCCAGCGTAAGCAAGCCACTATCTCACTACAGGCCCGGACGATGTCGCTTGAATGTGCACCTCTCACTATCACAAGTGTGTCAGAGTCTATACTAAAAGTTCTGTAAATTCACTAGTTGGAAAGTAGAGCGTGTTCACGGCAGCGGGCGGAAATGAGAACCATTGGAGCCTCGCTAACCGATCTCCGCGCAAAGAAATACTGTTGGCTGACCAGTCTCAGAATTCATGTAGCGCGCTTTTGGTTCCCAAGCAAGATGAAGAAACTCCAGCAGACGGAAAACTAATTATGTAATCTTTGAGACATGCAAGTGCTTATCTATACGTGTTAACACGTAGTATCGAAGACACCTATAACAGATGGCTTTCAGTGGGTGCACGAAAACTGCAGGCGATTCCCAATGGACTTTACACTAAATACTCTTCCAAACTAACTATAGGATGTAGCACTGCAAATAAGAGCAATCACATTCCTCATACATTATGGAGTCACAGTATTCTTCAGTCACATTGTCTGAGATTCCATGGATGAAATCTACCGTAACAGATGTATATGTAGGAGAGGAATATTTTCGTGGCTTGCACTTCGTAATATTATTTGTAGGATCAACCGAAACAAAGGTTTATGCGGAAGACATCCAGACGCTCCACAAAGTCTGGCTAATGTTCCGCAAAAGTCGGGTCAAGCTGATCCGAAACCTGTACGTCAGTTTTTGTCTTTATTGTCTCCAAGTTCTGTTGGAAGTAAAATTTCTCGTGCCCACAGACTGTTCGAATGGTGACTGGGAGGAAGTGCATAGAAAATTCAGCTCATTTGATCTTTAATGTGTTTTCGAAAGAGACTGATACCATTAGACTTCTAGCACCTCAGTTGACATCAGACATTGCCTCCAGGAAAATCGACTTTTTCTACAATTCGTTTGGTGTCTACTTATTTAATTACAAACATAATTAATTGAGGTGTACTGAGTGCGTCAAATATTCACTCAGCAACATACCCAAATTACAGACATCGCCTTTTATGGCCATTTTCTAATGTGACACATTTGCCAAAATGTTGACGTACGAGGTTTAGTGCAATTCTTCCACATCAGGCGATAGCCATAGCAGCTCTAAATCTATAATTTGTGGATATTAAAGTGTGACGTTCCCTGAATAAATATTTGTGAATTAAATCAAAGAGATTTTTCAACTTCAGTATGTACCAAACGTAAAATATTATCATCTTCGACTCAAATTAGACTTCGTCGGATTAATCCGTTACTCCAGCGAACTCTTGTCTTGCCTCAGTTTCTCTAATAGTACCGCAGTTTTTCATTCGCCCTGTCTTGGACTGCCAAAAACTTATTTGGTGTGATATACTGCTAGGATTTTTCGTTGGTGGGAGAACTATAACCTAGTCCTCTCACTCTCATGATGTCAGGTGAGGAGTTAACTGACGCAAAAGTAGCGGCTACAAGGTCTGGAAAGCCGACAACCGTAGGGACTGCGGTATGCTAATTCCATGCCTCTCCATACCGCACCGAAATGAGACCATACGGCGTAGGATGACGCGGCGGCCGGGTGGAATGGCGTTTTCGCCTGGACCGGATCACTAAGTTCGTTTCCTTTATTTTTTTAATATGCTTCTGCAACCTGAGTTTTACAAACAGATCTGTGTCTCTGTCTCTAACCACTCAACATCGAGATCGAGGCCGCTACCATGCACTAAAAGTGTATAACCGGTAACCGGGGGGGAGGTGCTATACATTTGACCTCACTGACCTTCTTGGTTGTGTGGCTCTATTAGGTACATGCACGAGCAGAGGGAGAATTGGACCTAGGTTCCTAACTTTCAGTAAGATTAAGATGTTCGTTTCGTTTCGAATGGAACAGCCGTCTAACCAATTGTACCGTACCTGAGTGTTATGTAATACACAAACGGAAAGTTACTTTCTGGAATTTGGACAAATCAACGGTGTCTGAGCTAAACATAATAAAGAAGAACAAAACTGTGCTCAATGACACAAATGTTTAATAAGACTCTGTTCTCAGACCGTAAATCAGTACATGGATCGGTATTTATAACAGGTGCAAGGATTACATCCTTATTAGTGAATAAACCAAACGCTCGAAACTGGACTGATTAGAGAGAGACGCCCCAACTGTCTGTATCGATATTATCCCAGGTACCACAGACTTGTTCACTCGTTCTCCACAACATAAAGTACAATATTTGCCAGACGGTAGTTAGTTCCAGTATTAGCCACTTCCTTTGTAACAAAACAAAAAAAAACTATACATGCTTCGGTATCTACTCCATTTTTTCATGCCTTATTTCGATGGTATATTGGTATATATCCCAAAATTCTGTGGAGGAAACAAAATTGGTGTATAACTTTAGAGCAATAACGCTTTCCTAAACATTCGCAATAGGTTTCAGGAGAACAATTGCACATTTCCTCCAGAGCAGTTCCAATTACAATTTTGCACGGATTTTACTCGGCCTGTTACGATCCTAGCACTCATTCTATCTGCTGTAACTCCTAGCTGACAAGGAGTCCAGATGCTGTTTCATTGCCCTAGAAATGGCCGTACTATCATTTTGTATGTGACTTCCTTTTCTTCCCCAAAATCTTACCAGCATATCTGTCTTCCATTAGCCTTCTCTACAGCTGGTTTCGCGGATTTCATCTTACATTCTGTTGAAGTGATGGGAACGTCAGTTGTTGTACAGTATAATTGTCTATTCTCTTTACAATGAAATTAATCCCAACAGCTCTATTTGATACTGTTCATTTGTTACAATCTATTTCATAGCTTTGATGGCTTCATCATCAGGTACCTTGGATAATACAAATCCAGGGCATATTTTACAAATAAACCGCTTATGGCTGTATATTAACTTTTATTTATAGATGGTCCATGAACCATGGACCTTGCCGTTGGTGGGGAGGCTTGCGTGCCTCAGCGATACAGATAGCCGTACCGTAGGTGCAACCACAACGGAGGGGTATCTGTTGAGAGGCCAGACAAACGTGTGGTTCCTGAAGAGGGGCAGCAGCCTTATCAGTAGTTGCAAGGACAACAGTCTGGATGATTGACTGATCTGGCCTTGTAACACTAACCAAAACGGCCTTGCTGTGCTGGTATTGCGAACGGCTGAAAGCAAGGGGAAACTACGGCCGTAATTTTTCCCGAGGGCATGCAGCTTTACTGTATGGTTAAATGATGATGGCGTTCTCTTGGGTAAAATATTCCGGAGGTAAAATCGTCCCCCATTCGGATCTCCGGGCGGGGAATACTCAAGAGGATGTCGTTATCAGGAGAAAGAAAACTGGCGTTCTACGGATCGGAGCGTGGAATGTCAGAACCCTTAATCGGGCAGGTAGGTTAGAAATTTTAAAAAGGGAAATGGATAGGTTAAAGTTAGATATAGTGGGAATTAGTGAAGTTCGGTGGCAGGAGGGACAAGACTTCTGGTCAGGCGACTACAGAGTTATAAACACAAAATCAAATAGGGGTAATGCAGGACTAGGTTTAATAATGAATAGGAAAATAGGAATGAGGGTAAGCTACTACAAACAGCATAGTGAACGCATTATTGTGGCAAAGATAGATACGAAGCCCACGACTACTACAGTAGTACAAGTTTATATGCCAACTAGCCCTGCAGATGACGAAGAAATTGAAGAAATGTATGATGAAATAAAAGAAATTATTCAGATAGTGAAGGGTGACGAAAATTCAATAGTCATTGGTGACTGGAATTCGGTAGTAAGAAAAGGGAGAGAAGGAAATGTAGTAGGTGAATATGGATTGGGGCTAAGAAATGAAAGAGGAAGCCGTCTGGTAGAATTTTGCACAGAGCATAAGTTAATCATATCTAGCACTTGGTTCAAGAATCATAAAAGAAGGTTGTATACATGGAAGAATCCTGGAGATACTAAAAGGTACCAGATAGATTATATAATGGTAAAACAGACATTTAGGAACCAGGTTTTAAATTGTAAGACATTTCCAGCAGCAGATATGGACTCTGACCACAATCTATTGGTTATTATCTGTAGGTTAAAACTGAAGAAACTGCAAAAAGGTTAGAATTTAAGGAGGTGGGACCTGGATAAACAGAGGTTGTACAGAGTTTCAGGGAGAGCATAAGGGAACAATTGACAGGAATGGGGGAAAGAAATACAGTAGAATAAGAATGGGTAGCTCTGAGGGATGAAGTATTGAAGGCAGCAGAGGATCAAGTAGGTAAAAAGACGAGGGCTAGTAGAAATCCTTGGGTAACAGAAGATATATTGAATTTAATTGATGAAAGGAGAAAATATATAAATGCAGTAAATGAAGCAGGCAAAAAGGAATACAAACGTCTCAAAAATGAGATCGACAGAAAGTGCAAAATGGCTAAGCAGGGATGGCTAGAGGACAAATGTAAGGATGTAGAAGCGAGTATCACTAGGGGTAAGATAGATACTGCCTACATGAAAATTAAAGAGACCTTTGGAGATAAGAGAACCACTTTCATGAATATCAAGAGCTCAGATGCAAACCCAGTTCTAAACAAAGAAGGGAAAGGAGAAAGGTGGAAGGAGTATATAGAGGGTCTATACAAGGGCGATGTACTTGAGGACAATATTTTGGAAATGGAAGAGGATGTAGATGAAGATGAAATGAGAGATACGATATTGCGTAAAGAGTTTGACAGAGCACTGAAAGACCTGTGTCAAAACAAGGTCCCCGGAGTAGACAACATTCCGTTAGAACTACTGACGGCCTTGGGAGAGCCAGTCCTGAGAAAACTCTACCATTTGGTGAGCAAGATGTGTGAAACAGGCGAAATACCCTCAGACCCAGAATATAATAATTCCACTCTCAAAGAAAGCAGGTGTTGACAGATGTGAAAATTACCGAACTATCATTTTAATAAGTCACAGCTGCTAAATACTAACGCGAATTCTTTACAGACGAATGGAAAAACTAGTAAAAGCTGACCTCGGGGAAGATCAGTTTGGATTCTGTAGAAATGTTGGAACACGTGAGCAATACTGACCCTACGACTTATCTTAGAAGCTAGATTAAGGAAGGGCAAACCTACGTTTCTAGCATTTGTAGACTTAGAGAAAGCTTTTGACAATGTTGACTGGAATACTCTCTTTCAAATTCTGAAGGTGGCATGGGTAAAATACAGGGAGCGAAAGGCTATTTACAATTTGTACAGAAACCAGATGGCAGTTATAAGAGTCGAGGGGCACGAAAGGGAAGCAGTGGTTGGGAAGGGAGTGAGACAGGGTTGTAGTCTCTCCCCGATGTTATTCAATCTGTATATTGAGCAAGCAGTGAAGGAAACAAAGGAAAAATTCGGAGTAGGTATTAAAATCCATGGAGAAGAAATAAAAACTTTGAGGTTCGCCGATGGCATTGTAATTCTGTCAGAGACAGCAAAGGACTTGGAAGAGCAGCTGAACGGAATGGGCAGTGTCTTGAAAGGAGGATATAAGATGAACATCAACAAAAGCAAAAAGAGGATAATCAAGCAGATTCAGAAGGATGTAGATTGTGGTAGGTACTGGGAGATGAAGAAGCTTGCACGGGATAGAGTAGCATGGAGAGCTGCATCAAACCAGTCTCAGGACTGAAGACCACAACAACAATAACATAGATACACGACTAGTTTCATATATCAAATCACATTATCAATGCACATACGTCGTTAATACATGAGACCAATAAAATGAGAAGGAGGGGGCACAACCTTCTTGAAAGAAGTTACACCATTTGACAGCGTCGAACGCTTTTTCCAGGTCGACAGATCCTACAAACGCGTCTTGATTTTTCTTCATTCTTGCTTCCATTATCAATGGCAACGTTAGTAACGCCTCTCTTGTTCCTTTACCTTTCCTCAAACCAAACTGATTGTCATTTAACAGGTCCTCAATATTCATTTCCATTCTTCTGCATATTATTCTCATTAGCAACTAGGATGCATGGGCTGATATTGTGATTGTGCGACAAATCTCGTACTTGTCGGCTCTTACTATCTTCGGAGTTGTGTGGATGATTTTTTTCCGAAAGTGTGGTAGTATGTACATCGCCAGTATTATATATTCTTCACACCAATATCAGAAGTCGTTTTGTTGCCATCTCCCCCAATGATTTTAGCTCTTTAATGCCCTATTCAAGTTTTTTGTTCATATAAACGTTCATTCTACACTGTCATTATTATGCAGGTATATGCCTTCAGGGTACGCAACAAACTGATTCTCATGGCTTACAAAAAGTATGGTTTTACGTTAACCCACAGAATCAGACATTTTCTGTACCTCATATGTCATTTACGTCGTACAGTGCAAACTTTTACCGAAGAAGCGGACATAATGAGAATGGTCTAGTTCTTCCACATGACATTTAGACAACTTCGTTCCATTTGTTCGTGGTAGCAAAAAAAATTCAAAAGAAAAATTTTCCCATTTTACGTGTGACCTTAAAGTGCCATCTGTTAAAAATCAAGGCAATTTTGACACTCGCACCTGTGGTAGTGACATTAATTTTATTTTCTATAAACACATCATGTGACGCTGCTTTGATTAGCACTTTCAATGCCTAAACATGTCTCATTTACTACAATTAAGTATGTTTTATCATACTGGCCATAGTCCTCAATAACGGTTAAATGTATCACGCATTACAGCATCACAGTTACCCTTCGCCTATGACTGTCGCTTGCTCTGTGGAAGTCACTCTACGGGAACAGCTGCAATTCAACTAGTCCAGCGTTTACTTCAATCCTTCCTCCCTCCACCTCCCACGCCCGTCTTTTCCATTTTTCATATTTAGTATCATTATTAGGTATCTACGCTTCAATATGTCTCTACTGCTTCCACTTTTAACGTCTGTTACGTACAAAAATTGTAGATTGCGAACTGAATTTATTAGATTAAATACACATCGTTCCTAAGTATTTATATAGATGACTACACATATTTTGTTTTAACATCCCAGGCGCCCAGTGAAGAAACCATCAGAGCCTCAAAACAGATCGTAATAAATTAACACCATCAAATACAGCTGCTTTGAACTAATTTCAAAATTAAAAGAATAAATATTTGTTTTACGCAATGACGGATACACACGGTCGTCCCACTTCATATCGTATCGTAGTATTACCATCAAAGGTTTAAACGATGTGGCACTCTTCAGAAGTTTACTTATAATCTTGTAGTCGAATGCTGTCGGTATATTTAATTTTGTTATACGCATTATTTTGCATTTATCCATATTTAAGGAGTACTGCCATTCAGTAGATAAAATGAAAATAATGCCAAAGCGCTCTTGCACATCCTTACGAGATCTCTGCCTTCAATCCATCACATTCTCTGCTTCTAGAATGTACTAAAATACCATCAGTCTTGACAATCAAAAATCTTATCTTTTGATACCCGAGAAAAACGTTAAGTCTTACAAACTATTCTCTTTCTTTGATAGGAAAATAAAAGAAACGGTCTTCACATCGATGTGAAAGGTAACACAGAAAAAATCAAATACTGAATAGCTTCTGCGCTAACTGAAGCATGAAACATAACGGCTAAAAGGAAAGGTTCTTTACAGAAATTTCTATCTTAATGTGAAGAGAAACATCAATCTTGCTAACAACAGCAGATGGTATTTCACGTCGCTGCGAAGAACGGATACATTTAGTAGCAATAGTCTAATGAGCACGTCTGATGAGTTATAACGCAGCTGCTGATTTACGAAGTAACTGACAATTTTATTTACTTTAACTATCATCACACCTAAAAGCAACGGAAATGTTGTAGTTACGCTAAAAATACAATACAAGAGTACGATTGTGAGACCACGATCTTGATGTGGTCGATTCTTACCATCAGTTTTTCGTCAACGCGAATTGAAGACAAATTAGGACATAGGTGGGTCAGCAAATACCACTTTACTTCCAGTGAATAGCGGGGCGTAATATAGCAACGGGCTTCACGGAACATGTATCAGTAATTCAATGGTAAGGCTGCACCATATATATTACGCCTTTAGATGGGCAACCTCTTGATCAAAGGATTTCTTTAAAGAATATATATGTATACAAATCTTGTAATATCGATGTTCGCTTACTTAAAAATTAATGTATCTATAATACTCATAAAGGTTTCATCAGTGGTGCCCGTACATGTCAAACACGTGTAGCTCTGATGCAAAGATAGACGCCATGAATGAGCATAAGAAGGCCTACACAGTTAGTCAGCATTACATCTTTGGTTGAAGTGTGCGTCCATTCGGCGTAAACAGTCGCCATAATAATGAAGTACTTGTACTATCCGCTCGTGACAGTTGTATGATTTACGTTATTTAATATTGCTTTGCAATTTGACTAACAGAGAAATTGAGATGTATAGTCAGTTTTATAGCAAACTCTGGACTTATTGCTGCGACATCATTTAAATTCTTCGTTAAACTCAGATTAATATTTCTTAAGTTACGGCCAAGTTGTTGTTGTTGTGGTCTTCAGTCCTGAGACTGGTCTGATGCAGCTCTCCATGCCACTCTATCCTGTGCAAGCTTCTTCATCTCCCAGTACCTACTGCAGCCTACATCCTTCTGAATCTGCTTAGTGTATTCATCTCTTGGTCTGCCTCTACGATTTTTACCCTCCACGCTGCACTCCAGTACTAAATTGGTGATCCCTTGATGCCTCAGAACATGTCCTACCAACCGATCCCTTCTTCTAGTCAAGTTGTGCCACAAACTCCTCTTCTCCCCAATTCTATTCAATACCTCCTCAGCCCGCATCTCGTGGTCGTGCGGTAGCGTTCTCGCTTCCCACGCCCGGGTTCCCGTGTTCGATTCCCGGCGGGGTCAGGGATTTTCTCTGCCTCGTGATGGCTGGGTGTTGTGTGCTGTCCTTAGGTTAGTTAGGTTTAAGTAGTTCTAAGTTCTAGGGGACTGATGACCATAGATGTTAAGTACCATAGTGCTCAGAGCCATTTGAACCAATACCTCCTCATTAGTTATGTTATCTACCCATCTAATCTTCAGCATTCCTCTGTAGCACCACATTTCAAAAGCTTCTATTCTCTTCTTGTCTAAACTATTTATAGTCCATGTTTCACTTCCTTACATGGCTACACTCCATACAAATACTTTCAGAAACGACTTCCTGACACTTAAATCAAAGCACGATGTTAACAAATTTCTCTTCTTCAGAAACGCTTTCCTTGCCATTGCCAGTCTACATTTGATATCCTCTCTACTTCGACCATCATCAGTTATTTTGCTCCCCAAATAGCAAAACTCCTTCACTACTTTAAGTGTCTCATTTCCTAATCTAATTCCCTCAGCATCACCCGACTTAATTCGACTACATTCCATTATCCTCGTTTTGTTTTTGTTGATGTTCATCTTATACCCTCCTTTCAACACACTGTCCTTTCCGTTCAACTGCTCTTCCAAGTCCTTTGCTGTCTCTGACAGAATTAAAATGCCATCGGCGAACCTCAAAGTTTTTATTTCTTCTCCATGGATTTTAATACCTACTCCGAATTTTTCTTTTGTTTCCTTCACTGCTTGCTCAATATACAGATTGAATAACATCGGGGAGAGACTACAACCCTGTCTCACTCCCTTCCCAACCACTGCTTCCCTTTCATGTCCCTCGACTCTTATAACTGCCATCTGGTTTCTGTACAAATTGTAAATAGCCTTTCGCTCCCTGTATTTTACCCATGCCACCTTCAGAATTTGAAAGAGAGTATTCCAGTCAACATTGTCAAAAGCTTTCTCTAAGTCTACAAATGCTAGAAACTTAGGTTTGTCCTTCCTTAATCTAGCTTCTAAGATAAGTCGTAGGGTCAGTATTGCCTCACGTGTTCCAACATTTCTACGGAATCCAAACTGATCTTCCCCGAGGTCGGCTTTTACTAGTTTTTCCATTCGTCTATAAAGAATTCGCGTTAGTATTTTGCAGCTGTGACTTATTAAACTGATAGTACGGTAATTTTCACATCTGTCAACACCTGCTTTCTTTGGGAGTGGAATTATTATAATCTTCTTTGAGGGAATTTCACCTGTCTCATACATCTTGCTCACCAGAGTTTTGTAAGAAATGGCTCTCCCAAAGCTGTCAGTAGTTCTGATGGAATGTTGTCTATTCCCGAGGCCTTGTTTCGAGTCAGGTCTTTCAGTGCTCTGTCAAACTCTTCACGCAGTATCATATCTCCCATTTCATCTTCATCTACATCCTCTTCCATTTCCATTATATTGTCCTCAAGTACATCGCCCTTGTATAGACCTTCTATATACTCCTTCCACCTTTCTGCTTTCCCCTCTTTGCTTAGAACTGGGTTTGCATCTGAGCTCTTGATATTCATGCAAGTGGTTCTCTTTTCTCGAAAGGTCTCTTTAATTTCCCTGTAGGCAGTATCTATCTTACCCCTCGTGAGATAATCCTCTACCTCCTTACATTTGTCCTCTAGCCATCCCTGCTTTGCCATTTTGCACTTCCTGTCATTCTCATTTTTGAAACGTTTGTATTCCTTTTTGCCTGCTTCATTTACTGCATTTTTGTATTTTCTCCTTTCATCAATTAAATTCAGTATCTCTTCTGTTACCCCAGGATTTCTACTAGCCCTCGTCTTTTTACCTACTTTGCTGCCTTCACTATTTCATCCCTCAAAGTTACCCATTCTTCTTGTACTGTATTTCTTTCCCCCATTCCTGTCAATTGTTCCCTTACGCTCTCCCTGAAAATCTCTTAAACCTCTAGTTCTTTCAGTTTATCCAGGTCCCATCTCTTTAAATTCCCACCTTTTTGCAGTTTCTTCAGTTTTAATCTACAGTTCATAACCAATAGATTGTGGTCAGAGTCCACATCTGCTGCTGGAAATGTCTTACAATTTAAAACCTGGTTCCTAAATCTCTGTCTTACCATTATATAATCTAACTGAAACCTTTTAGTATCTCCAGGGTTCTTCCATGTATACAACCTTCTTTCATGATTCTTGAACCAAGTGTTAGGTATGATTAAGTTATGCTCTGTGCAAAATTCTACCAGGTGGCTTCCTCTTTCATTTCTTAGCCCTAATCCATATTCACCTATTACGTTTCCTTCCCTTCCTTTTCCTACTGTTGAATTCCAGTCACCCATGACTATTATATTTTCGTCTCCCTTCACTACCTGAATAATTTCTTTTATCTCATCATACATTTCATCAATTTCTTCATCATCTACAGAGCTACTTGGCATATATACTTGTTCTACTGTGTTAGGCATGGGCTTCGTGTCTATCTTGGCCACAATAATGCGTTCACTATGCAGTTCGTAGTAGCTTACCCGCACTCCTATTTTTTTATTCATTATTAAACCTACTCCTGCATTACCCCTATTTGATTTTGTATTTATAACCCTGTATTCACCTGACCACAAGTCTTGTTCCTCCTGCCACCAACCTTCACTAATTCCCACTATGTCTAACTTTAACCTATTCGTTTCCCTTTTTAAATTTTCTAACCTACCTGCCCGATTAAGAGATCTGACATTCCAAGCTCCGATCCGTAGAACGCCAGTTTTCTTTCTCCTGATAACGACGTCCTCTTGAGTAGTCCCCGCCCGGCGATCCGAAGGGGGACTATTTTACCTCCAGAATATTTTACCCAAGAGGACGCCATCATCTATTAATCATACAGTAAATCTGCATGCCCTCGGGAAAAATTACCGATGTAGTTTCCCCTTTCTTTCAGCCGTTCGCAGTACAACAACAGCAAGGCCGTTTTGGTTAGCGTAACAAGGCCAGATCAGTCAATCATGCAGACTGTTTCCCCTGCAACTATTGAAAAGGCTGCTGCCCCTCTTCAGGAACCACACGTTTGTCTGGCCTCTCAACAGATACCCCTCCGTTGTGGTTGCACCTACGGTACGGCTATCTGTATCGCTGAGGCACGCAAGCCTCCCCACCAACGGTAAGATTCATGGTTCATGGGAGGGGTTACGGCCATTGGAATAAGAAAATGAAATCATTATTCCCGATCGCGATCTCCTTTAGATGATCTTTCTGATGACTACTAAAAATATGAGAATTAATGTTCAATTTGCTCTTACAGTTTGCATTAATATGAAAGGCGGACAACGTTAACAAAAGATTTAGGCTCTGTTTTAATACTAAATTGGTTTGCGATAGAGCGAGTATCGTCCAACTGCTGCGAGACGTTATTAACACCTCGTTTTTTAAATCGAGCGTATGGGAAGTGGAACCTATGACCACAGATAAGAAAAGAAAATTTATGAACACTGAATTATTATTCACAATACGAATAACGGCACAATGAAAATTACGATATAAAAGCGAAAGTTTGGTGATTACCCTCTAGACTCTCAATGAGAAAAGACAATGTAATGTCGGCATCACTTTTAGACGTCGAAGGCAGAGCAACGCAACGCTAGCACACCTAGGTCGGTAATAATAATAATTTCGTGTAGTTCAATGGTCTGGTTCTAGTTCTTTAATTAGACGCTTGTCATCCAACCGGTAAAAAGAAGACGTACAGTTTAACGTGGAAACATGTGTCGTTTCTGCCACGACATCTTCCGCATTGCAGAGCGGTCAGGACTGTCCTGCCTGCTGCGGTTCCACCACCTTCCTGCTCGCGGCACTGTTTTGTTGCCCCCTTCATTTTAACTATTTACTTCCACTTTCAGCGCGTTGTATTTTTCTAACATGACGTGAATGACGGAAAGTGGCTCGAAGGCAGTTACCTCTCCTCTACGACTTGTTAAAAAGGGTCCCAGTCACCTGAGGATGAATCTTCGACTGCCGCGAAACCGGTCGCGACTTTAATAAAAGTATATTACAGCCAGTGCCGATCATTTCATTCTAAATGAGAGGTTAAAGGTAGGTTAAAATGCAGACTGAAAAATCCGTGATCCGACAGGGATGATTTGATCCCGCTTTACTGTATTTTTCCCTGTATACCTGTTTCCCCGTCATTTTTTCGTCAGTATTTACGTTCGCATGTTTGCCAGCCGCTAGTCTGCTGGAAACAGAGAAACATATCTTGGATCGTGTCGGCGTCCATAGTGGCGTCACTTGTAATGGTATCGAATATCATATACGGAACCACGGTATTAACTGACGATAAAATCTTCTCAGGTTGACAGCCGAGTCAATGTGTTCTTCTCCAGCAATGTTTCAGCAAGTTTCTTACTTGCCATCTTCAGGCTGAAACGTTGCTGGAGAACAACATATTGACTCGGCTGTCAACTCGAGAAGATCTTAACATCGAGACTCGCCGAGAAAGCCTGCATTCTCTTATAACGATATTAATTGATTGGACGTTGCTGGGAAGTAAGAGAGAGCAAAATGAAGCCTCTCCAGTAAGGCCAATTATCAACACTCTATTTTGACTTTTGCCCTCTCGCATACACTGTTTGTAAAAAACGTAATGTGCTGTCTTTCGACCTGAGAAGCGCACTTTCGTTTACAGCTGAGAGAGACGTGTCGCCTCATCCGGGCTTTAGCGGACGGTTCGTGACGTATACGCGGGCGGGGAAGCTGCGCTCCCCACATATGGACCGGCGGCGTGAATATTCAGTGGCAGCGCCGGGATGCACGGCGCCCATCTTTATTCATCCCGCGGCGCCGGCCGCCACGCTCCACTCCGGTGTGGCGTGCTGGGAGATTAGGGAGCCACGGGACAGACGCTACCGCAGAAATTTTACGTCGCTGCGGCCTTGTCTTCGTGGGGGGCGGAGCACCGCCTATTATGCAGATGTCGCCGGTACTCGCCGTCTGTGCCGCGTTACGCACTAGCACACCGAATTCCCCGAACAGTGTTGGCACGTTTAGGTAGGCGACCAGCTCCGCCTGACTGAAGTGACAGGGTAGAGCGTGCGCGAGTGCCGCAGCGAGACCCGAAGCTTTCACCACCAACGTGAGAACAATAATCATACCTGCCGCGACATCTTCCTATGAAATATTTATTTTATCCAAGCCGCATTTAATCTGCTGTATTACCCGACAAAGCAAACTGTGATGTTGGCCGTAGCGGGAACTACACTGATAAACCACACCATTATGGCTATCTGTTTAATTGAATGTTAATCCGCCTTTGGAACGCAATACAGCAACGATTCTGCGTGGCGGGGATTCGACATGTCTTGTCTGGGCGACCAGAGATACACTATGTGATCAAAAGTATCCAAACACCCCCAAAACATACGTTTTTCATATTAGGTGCATTGTCCTGCGACCTACTGTCAGGTACTCCATATCAGCGACCTCGGTAGTCATTGGACATCGTGAGAGGGCAGAATGGGGTTCCCCGCGGAACTCTCGGGCTTCGAACGTGGTCAAGTGATTTGGTTTCACTTGCGTCATACGTCTGTACGCGAGATTTCCACACTCCTAAACATCCACTGTTTCCGATGTGATAGTGAAGCGGAAACGTGAAAGGACACGTACAGCACAAAATGTCAGTCTGGTTTCCAGAAAGGTTTTTCAATGGAAAATGCTATATATACTTTCACTAGTGAAATATTAAATACTCTGAGTAACCGTAAGGCACCCGTTTGGAGTTTTTGTGATCTCTCAAAGGCTTCTGATTGTGTAAAACATGGAATACTTCTAGATAAGCTCAAGTTCTGTTGTATGAATGGGACAGCGCTCAAATGGTTTAAATCATACCTAACTGGAAGAGTGCAGAAAGTTGAAATAAGCTGTTCACATAATCTGCAAAAACTGGTGATTTCTCAAACTGGGGAACAATCAACAACGGGGTGCCGCAAGGTTCGGTCTTGGGTCCTCTGCTGTTCTTAATATATATTAATGACTTGCCATTCTATATTCACGAAGATGCAAAGCTGGTACTTTTTGCCAAAGATACAAGTATACCTATCACACCCAACAGACAAAAATTAACTGGTGAAATTGTAAACGAAGTTTTTCAGAAAATCATTAAGTTGTTCTCTGCAAATGGGCTCTCATTAAACTTTGACAAAACACGGTATATACAGTTCCACACAGTAAATGGAATGACTCCATTAATAAATATCAGAAATCGATAGCTAAGGTAGAATATGCAAAATTTCTAGGTGTATGTATTGATGAGGGGTTGAAACACACTGAAGATATGCTGAAACGTTTGAGTTCAGCTACCTGTGCTATTAGAGTCATTGCAAATTTTGACGATATACATCTCAGTAAATTAGCTTACCACGCCTATTTTCATTCTCTGCTTTCGTGTGGCATCATATTCTGGGGTAACTCACCATTGAGTAAAAGAGTCTTCATTGCTCAAAAGCGTGTAAGCAGAATAATTGCTGGAGCTTATCCAAGATCATCCTGCAGACACTTATTTAAAGAGCCAGGGATCTTCACTGTAGCCTCACAATATATATATATATATATACTCACATGCGAAATTTGTTATTAACAATCCGAACGAATTCAAAAGTAACAGTAGTGTACATGAAACTTCCTGGCAGATTAAAACTGTGTGCCCGACCGAGACTCGAACTCGGGACCTTTGCCTTTCGCGGGCAAGTGCTCTACCAACTGAGCTACCGAAGCACGACTCACGCCCGGTACTCACAGCTTTACTTCTGCCAGTACCTCGTCTCCTACCTTCCAAACTTTACAGAAGCTCTCCTGCGAAACTTGCAGAACTAGCACTCCTGAAAGAAAGGATATTGCGGAGACATGGCTTGGCCACAGCCTGGGGGATGTTTCCAGAATGAGATTTTCACTCTGCAGCGGAGTGTGCGCTGATATGAAACTTCCTGGCAGATTAAAACTGTGTGCCCGACCGAGACTCGAACTCGGGACCTTTGCAAGTGACTTGCCCGCGAAAGGCAAAGGTCCCGAGTTCGAGTCTCGGTCGGGCACACAGTTTTAAACTGCCAGGAAGTTTCATATCAGCGCACACTCCGCTGCAGAGTGAAAATCTCATTCTGGAAACATCCCCCAGGCTGTGGCCAAGCCATGTCTCCGCAATATCCTTTCTTTCAGGAGTGCTAGTTCTGCAAGTTTCGCAGGAGAGCTTCTGTAAAGTTTGGAAGGTAGGAGACGAGGTACTGGCAGAAGTAAAGCTGTGAGTACCGGGCGTGAGTCGTGCTTCGGTAGCTCATTTGGTAGAGCACTTGCCCGCGAAAGGCAAAGGTCCCGAGTTCGAGTCTCGGTCGGGCACACAGTTTTAATCTGCCAGGAAGTTTCATATCAGCGCACACTCCGCTGCAGAGTGAAAATCTCATCCTGGAAACATCCCCCAGGCTGTGGCCAAGCCATGTCTCCGCAATATCCTTTCTTTCAGGAGTGCTAGTTCTGCAAGTTTCGCAGGAGAGCTTCTGCAAAGTTTTGAAGGTAGGAGACGAGGTACTGGCAGAAGTAAAGCTGTGAGTACCGGGCGTGAGTCGTGCTTCGGTAGCTCAGTTGGTAGAGCACTTGCCCGCGAAAGGCAAAGGTCCCGAGTTCGAGTCTCGGTCGGGCACACAGTTTTAATCTGCCAGGAAGTTTCATATCAGCGCACACTCCGCTGCAGAGTGAAAATCTCATTCTGGAAACATCCCCCAGGCTGTGGCCAAGCCATGTCTCCGCAATATCCTTTCTTTCAGGAGTGCTAGTTCTGCAAGTTTCGCAGGAGAGCTTCTGTAAAGTTTGGAAGGTAGGAGACGAGGTACTGGCAGAAGTAAAGCTGTGAGTACCGGGCGTGAGTCGTGCTTCGGTAGCTCATTTGGTAGAGCACTTGCCCGCGAAAGGCAAAGGTCCCGAGTTCGAGTCTCGGTCGGGCACACAGTTTTAATCTGCCAGGAAGTTTCATATCAGCGCACACTCCGCTGCAGAGTGAAAATCTCATTCTGGAAACATCCCCCAGGCTGTGGCCAAGCCATGTCTCCGCAATATCCTTTCTTTCAGGAGTGCTAGTTCTGCAAGTTTCGCAGGAGAGCTTCTGTAAAGTTTTGAAGGTAGGAGACGAGGTACTGGCAGAAGTAAAGCTGTGAGTACCGGGCGTGAGTCGTGCTTCGGTAGCTCAGTTGGTAGAGCACTTGCCCGCGAAAGGCAAAGGTCCCGATTTCGAGTCTCGGTCGGGCACACAGTTTTAATCTGCCAGGAAGTTTCATATCAGCGCACACTCCGCTGCAGAGTGAAAATCTCATTCTGGAGTAGTGTACATGGCTAGAACACTAGGAGAGAGGATGATCTTCATTACTCAAGGTTAAATCTAACTTTGGCTCAGAAAGGGGTAAATTATGCTGCCACAAAAGTCTTTGGTCACTTACCTAATGGCATCAAGAGTCTGACAGATAGCCATACAGCATTTAAAAGGAAATTAAAAGAATTTCTGAATGGCAATGCTTCTACTCATTAGATGAATTTTTGAATATAGTAAGTGGGTAATTTCCCCACCCCCCATCCAAAAAAATAAGTGTCATGTAACATTTTGTGTGATGTAATATCTTGTCTAGACAACTTTTATTAACCTGTCACGTTTCACATCATTACGAAGTGTCGTATTCATGATCTATGGAATGTGTAATAGGCAGACATCTATCCATACCATCACACAAGAATTCCAAAATGCATCACGATCCACAGCAAGTACTACATCAGTTACGGGGGAGGTGAGAAAACTTGGATTTTATAGTTGAGTGGCTCCTCATTAGCCACACATCAAACTGGTAAATGGCAAAAGACGCCTCGCTTCGTGCAAGGAGCGTAAACATGGGACGATTGAATAGTGGAAAAACGTTGTGTGGACGAATCACAGTACACAATATGGCGATCCGATGGCAGGGTGTGGGTATGGCGAATGCCCGGTGAACGTCATCTGCCACGTGTGTAGTGCCGACAGTACAATTCGGAGGCGGTTGTGTTATGATTTGCTCGTGTTTTTCATGGAGGGGGCTTGCATCCCTTGTTGTTTTGCGTGGCACTATCACAGTACAAGTCTACATTGGTGCTTTAAGCACCTTCTTTCTTCCCACTGTTGAAGAGCAATTCGGGGATGACGATTGCACCTTTCAACACGATCGAGCACCTGTTCATAATACACGGCCTGTGAGTGATTGGTTACACGACAATAACATCCCTGTAATGGACTGACCTGCACAGAGTCCTTACTTGAATCCTATAGAACACCTTTGGGAGGTTTTGGAAAGCCCATTTCGTGCCAGGCCTCACCGACCGACACCGATACCTATCCTCAGTGCAGCACTTCGTGAAGAATCGACTGCCATTCCCCAAGGAAACTTCCAGCACCTGACTGAACGTATGCTTGTGAGAGTGGAAGCTGTCATCAAGGCTAAGGGTGGGCCAACACCATACTGAATTCCAGTATTACCGATGGAGGGCACGACGAACTTGTAAGTCATTTTCAGCCATGTGTCCGGATACTTTTGATCACTTAGTGTATTTCACAAACGATGTCTCAGTAAAAGTCGCGTAATTCTCTTAAATTACGGCCCGGTGGTTTGTGCATGCTTACCTGGTGCCCAGTAGAGTCCTAGATACTTGGTAGGTCCTGTTTTGATCAGGTGTAACTGTTTTAGTCCCGCCACAATTGTGGGTACCATTGTTGATTCAGGAAGAGGCTCATCAAACTACAGCATATGAAATATTAGTTCACTGTATTTCGATAATGAATTAAATATTTACTTAACTTTCACACTTCTTGGCAACTGGAGTACTAGACAATATATCACCTATCCTGGACTAGCAAAGCATCACTTGATGCACTACTGAACAAACTTCTCTTGACGTACAATGTCCAACATAAACAACCATACAAGTTTATCTGAAACTTTAACTACTTGTTGATCCTAGACGATGATGTTGACAGCTGTACCCGATGTCTGGAAATGGGCTGAGTTGTTGCGCGCTAGGCACTACATTGACCTCAGCAACAGGGTGCTGCTACGCTGAGAAGGAAGCCTGGTCTCCAGGAGCAACTCTCATACGTCGTTGCGGATTGCAGCGAGTTCTCGCTAATGTCTGTGGTATCGCTTCGCGTTGCCGGCTTTCCTGCGTCCATTTTATCTAAAAAATGTCTTTTCATGTTTACGCAGTAATCTTTCAGGCCCTAAACTCACGAGGTGTGGTAGTTCAAACTGCGCGAAGAAGTGCGGACCCGTTCTCCAAGGTCAATTCTGGCGGAATGCTTCTATACCTGCATCTCCCTTCAATCCAACAATATTTTACTGCGGGTTGCACTATCGCATTCTTTGTTTGTTGCTGACGCGTTTCGTTTACACATGATTCGGTTACATGGACCGCGCCTCGTGAACTACGTACATGTTTCCTTCAGTACAGTACATAATGTATTGGCAGGAACTTGTCAGTCTTAACGATACGAAGTTTTGTGAAATAATCTGTTGATGGAGGAAGATTTTGCAATAGCCAGAGGTCACAATTTTCTATCGAACAAGAGGGTCACTCAGAGGAAGAGCTTCGGGACAATGGTTATGGGCACGTTTCCGTTCCTTCAATGAGGAACTTGGAGTGTTAGTTAAAATCAAATACTCTCTGAATGATGGTAAAGAAAAAAGTAGATGCCAGCAATGAATATCACTTTTGCAAGCTTTCTTTCTGTGCCTATTAATGTGCAAGTTCAAACCCTGGAATTTAGTTTTACGTGAAAATTACTCGCTGCACAGATACTATAATTTTTCAGAACGTAAAATTCAGTTCTCTAGCAGTTAGTTTGTATACTATTTTTTAAAAATCGCACAATATTATTTGATTCTGTGTGATGAAAACTAAAATACTGCAAGGTATATTTAATGTAATGAAATTGACAAGGAATATTTAAAAAACATTTCAATAATTGTGAAGTGTTATATAACTTACATTAAAATTTTCAAATTACTTCGCATTGAATCCCTGTTTAAATGTAGGGGTCCCAGACACTGCACCTCCTAGTATACGGTACATAACAGTCTTTCTCGTGAGTTACGGGCCACCTAATAAACACTGGAAACGATGCACTACACGAAATCATTGAATACATCACCTAATCGTCTGACGTAGCTTAAAAACTCTCTCTCTGTCTCTCTCTGCTTTCACTCCCTCTGCACTAATTCTCTCCATTTCCCCTGTACCTTCCGCTGTAACTTCCCCTTTTTTCATCACATCATATCCCCTTCTTTTGCTATTCATTACTTTTTGCGTATCTTTAAACGTCACCCTCTCCAATATCATCCCTTCACTATACTCACATAGTAAATACACGTCAACATAGAGAAACAGAAACGTAAACGAACAGCTATGTGCAAATGTGGTGTAATGTTTAGACATGTTGTAGATCCGTAAATGTATAGAGCTGCAAATGTAACTGAAAAGAGGCCAGGAAGACCAATGACCGTCACACAAATCTGACATCAGTATTGATGGTTTCTACAATACATTGAAGAAGTCTGCAGAGCTTTAAAAATATTGACGCTTGTTCATTATATTGCGCAATATATTGTACGGTGTCAGGGGAGTGGTATTGTGCAATACACGTCAGTTCCTATGGAGACTGAGACAAATTCTACATCTCCATC
This sequence comes from Schistocerca cancellata, assembly GCF_023864275.1. Lineage (NCBI taxonomy): Eukaryota > Metazoa > Arthropoda > Insecta > Orthoptera > Acrididae > Schistocerca > Schistocerca cancellata. Next base: position 324,089,437 of record NC_064631.1, read on the forward strand.
TACATGGATACTCTGCAAATCACATTTAAGTGCCTGGCAGAGGGTTCATCGAACCACCTTCACAATTCTCTATTATTCCAATCTCGTATAGCGCGCAGAAAGAATGAACAACTATATCTTTTCGTACGAGCTCTGATTTCCCTTATTTTATCGTGGTTATCGTTCCTCCCTATGTAGGACGGTGTCAACAGTATATTTTCGCATTTGGAGGAGAAAGTTGGTGATTGGAATTTCGTGAGAAGATTCCGTCGCAACGAAAAATGCCTTTCTTTTAATGATTTCCAGCCCAAATCCTGTATAATTTCTTTGACACTCTCTCCCATATTTCACGATAATATAAAACGTGCTGCCTTTCATTGAACTTTTTCGATGTACTCTGTCAGTCCTATCTGGTAAGGATCCCACACCGCGCAGCAGTATTCTAAAAGAGAACGGACAAGCGTAGTGTAGGCAGTCTCTTAGTAGGTCTGTTACATTTTCTAAGTGTCCTGCCAATGAAACGCAGCCTTTGGTTAGCCTTCCCCAAAACATTTTCTGTGTGTTCTTTCCAATTTAAGTTGTTCGTAATTGTAATACCTAGGTATTTAGTTGAATTTAAAGCCTTTAGATTAGGCTGATTTATCGTGTAACCGAAGTTTAACGAGTTCCTTTTAGCACTCATGTGGATGACTTCACACTTTTCGTTATTTAGGGTCAACTGCCACTTATCGCACCATTCAGATATTTTTTCTAAATCGTTTCGCAGTTTGTTTTGATCTTCTGATGACTTTTTTAGTCGATAAACGACAGCCGCGCGGGGTTAGCCGAGCGGTCTGTGACACTGCAGTGATGGACTGTGTGGCTGGTCCCTGCGGAAGTTCGAGTCCTCCCTCTGGCATGAGTGTGTGTGTTTGTCCTTAGGATAATTTAGGTTAAGTAGCGTGTAAACTTAGGGACTGATGACCTTAGCAGTTAAGTCCCATAAGATTTCACACAGATTTGAACATTTGATAACTACAGCGTCATCTGCAAACAACCTAAGACGGCTGCTCAGATTGTCTTCCAAATCGTTTATATACATAAGGAACAGCAAAGGGCCTATAACACTACCTTTGGGAACGCCTTATATCACTTCTGTTTTACTCGATGACTTTCCGTCAATTACTACGCACTGTGACCTCTCTGACAGTAAATCGCAGATCCAGTCAGATAACTGAGACGATATTCCATAAGCACGCAATTTCACTACGAGCCGCCTGTGTGGTACAGTGTCAAAAGCCTTCCGGAAATCCAGAAATACGGAATCGATCTGAAATCCCTTGTCAATAGCACTCAGCATTTCATGTGAACAAAGAGCTAGTTGTGTTTCACAGGAACGATGTTTTCTAAACCCACGTTGACTGTGTGTCAATAGCCCGTTTCCTTCTAGGTAATTCATAATGTTCGAACACAATATATGTTCTAAAATCCTGCTGCATAGCGACGTTAAGGATATTGGCCTGTAATTTAGTGGATTACTCCTACTACCTTTCTTGAATATTGGTGTGACCTGTGCAACTTTCCAGTCTTTGGGTTCGGATCTTACGTCGAGCGAACGGTTGTATATGATTGTTAAATATGGAGTTAATGCATCAGCATACTCGGAAAGGAACCTAATTGGTATACAGTCAGGACCAGAAGACTTGCTTTTAATAAGTGATTTGAGTTGTTTCACTAATCCGAGGACATTTACTTCTGCGTTTCCATGTTGGGAGCTGTTCTCGATTCGAATTCTGAAATACACTCCTGCAAATGGAAAAAAGAACACATAGACACCGGTGTGTCAGACCCACCATACTTGCTCCGGACACTGCGAGAGGGCTGTACAAGCAATGATCACACGCACGGCACAGCGGACACACCAGGAACCGCGGTGTTGGCCGTCGAATGGCGCTAGCTGCGCAGCATTTGTGCACCGCCGCCGTCAGTGTCAGCCAGTTTGCCGTGGCATACGGAGCTCCATCGCAGTCTTTAACACTGGTAGCATGCCGCGACAGCGTGGACGTGAACCGTATGTGCAGTTGACGGACTTTGATCGAGGGCGTATAGTGGGCATGCGGGAGGCCGGGTGGACGTACCGCCGAATTGCTCAACACGTGGGGCGTGAGGTCTCCACAGTACATCGATGTTGTCGCCAGTGGTCGGCGGAAGGTGCACGTGCCCGTCGACCTGGGACCGGACCGCAGCGACGCACGGATGCACGCCAAGACCGTAGGATCCTACGCAGTGCCGTAGGGGACCGCACCGCCACTTCCCAGCAAATTAGGGATACTGTTGCTCCTGGGGTATCGGCGAGGACCATTCGCAACCGTCTCCATGAAGCTGGGCTACGGTCCCGCACACCGTTAGGCCGTCTTCCTCTCACGCCCCAACATCGTGCAGCCCGCCTCCAGTGGTGTCGCGACAGGCGTGAATGGAGGGACGAATGGAGACGTGTCGTCTTCAGCGATGAGAGTCGCTTCTGCCTTGGTGCCAATGATGGTCGTATGCGTGTTTGGCGCCGTGCAGGTGAGCGCCACAATCAGGACTGCATACGACCGAGGCACACAGGGCCAACACCCGGCATCATGGTGTGGGGAGCGATCTCCTACACTGGCCGTACACCACTGGTGATCGTCGAGGGGACACTGAATAGTGCACGGTACATCCAAACCGTCATCGAACCCATCGTTCTACCATTCCTAGACCGGCAAGGGAACTTGCTGTTCCAACTGGACAATGCACGTCCGCATGTATCCCGTGCCACCCAACGTGCTCTAGAAGGTGTAAGTCAACTACCCTGGCCAGCAAGATCTCCGGATCTGTCCCCCATTGAGCATGTTTGGGACTGGATGAAGCGTCGTCTCACGCGGTCTGCACGTCCAGCACGAACGCTGGTCCAACTGAGGCGCCAGGTGGAAATGGCATGGCAAGCCGTTCCACAGGACTACATCCAGCATCTCTACGATCGTCTCCATGGGAGAATAGCAGCGTGCATTGCTGCGAAAGGTGGATATACACTGTACTAGTGCCGACATTGTGCATGCTCTGTTGCCTGTGTCTATGTGCCTGTGGTTCTGTCAGTGTGATCATGTGATGTATCTGACCCCAGGAATGTGTCAATAAAGTTTCCCCTTCCTGGGACAATGAATTCACGGTGGTCTTATTTCAATTTCCAGGAGTGTATTTACTTCGTCTTCTTTTGTGAAGACATTTCGGAAGGCTGTGTTTAGTAACTCTGCTGGCAGCAATGTCTTCGACAGTATCTCCATTGTTATCGCGCAGAGAAGGCACTGATTGTTTCTTGCCGCTAACATACTTCAGATACGACCAGAGTTCGCTTCTAACGAATTTTTGCAAAGAAATCCAAAAAGTAGAAAACAAAAGAACAGAAAGTGAGGTGGAAAACGTAGTTCGAAGAAATGAAGTTCCTGATTGATCAGAAAACGCCAGATACCTCGTTCACCACAACAGCAGAGGAAACTGAAGACCATCGTGTCGTGACGGTAAACAGAAAGCCTCAAATTTTTGTGTTGGTGCAGAAGTTCGTAGCATTTTTCCATAAGTTTAATGAACACATAACACGGACATTAGTCATCAATAACATATTCTCCTTCACTATTTACAACAGTGTGTCAACGCTGGGGTAACGGTTTGATTCCGAGACTCTGGAAATCACGTGGCTGTGAGACGAACTCATCGAGCAACGTTAGGAGTGCACTGTTTTTGTCAGTCTAGCAGAATGCAGGCAGACGTTATCGTGAAGTAGCATCACTTCACGCAGTCTTCCTGGTCGTTGTTCTTGGACTGTGTTTGCAGGACACCTCAGTTGTTGACAATAAATGTTGGTAGTGATGGTTACAGTTCGGGGAAGCAATTTGTTGCTCGCCACACTGTCGCTGTTCCGCCAGACGCGTAACATTTTTTGTGGATGCGCGCAGACATTTGTACGAGAAGTTGCTGCTTTGGTTGGGCTCAACCATTCCTATCTTTTCCTTACGTTAGCATAAAGATATCATTTGTCGCCACCAGCAACAATATTGGATAGGAATGGTCGGTGTTGTTACGAGCCAGTTGATGACGAACAAGCTGAGATGCATATGCGAGGTGCATTCAAGTTCTAAGGCCTCCGATTTTTTTTTCTAATTAACTACTCACCTGAAATCGATGAAACTGGCGTTGCTTCTCGACGTAATCGCCCTGCAGACGTACACATTTTCACAACGCTGACGCCATGATTACATGCCAGCGGCGAAGGATTCTTTAGGAGTCTGTTTTCACCACTGGAAAATCGCTGACGCAATAGCAGCACGGCTGGTGAATGTGCGGCCACGGACAGTGTCTTTCATTGTTGGAAAAAGCCAAAAGTCACTAGGAGCCAGGTCAGGTGAGTAGGGAGCATGAGGAATCACTTCAAAGTAGTTATCACGAAGAAACTGTTGCTTAACGTTAGATCGATGTGCGGGTGCGTTGTCTTGGTGAAACAGCACACGCGCAGCCTTTCCCGGACGGCCCGCATCTCGTGGTCGTGCGGTAGCGTTCTCGCTTCCCACGCCCGGGTTCCCGGGTTCGATTCCCGGCGGGGTCAGGGATTTTCTCTGCCTCGTGATGGCTGGGTGTTGTGTGCTGTCCTTAAATTAGTTAGGTTTAAGTAGTTCTAAGTTCTAGGGGACTGATGACCGTAGCAGTTAAGTCCCATAGTGCTCAGAGCCATTTTTTCCCGGACGTTTTTGTTGCAGTGCAGGAAGGAATTTGTTCTTGAAAACATTTTCGTACGATGCACCTGTTACCGTGGTGCCCTTTGGAACGCAATGGTTAAGGATTACGCCCTCGCTGTCCCAGAACATGGACACCATCATTTTTTCAGCACTGGCGGTTACCCGAAACTTTTTTGGTGGCGGTGAATCTATGTGCTTCCATTGAGCTGACTGGCGCTTTGTTTCTGGATTGAAAAATGGCATCCACGTCTCATCCATTGTCACAACCGACGAAAAGAAAGTCCCATTCATGCTGTCGTTGCGCGTCAACATTGCTTGGCAACATGCCACACGGGCAGCCATGTGGTCGTCCGTCAGCATTCGTGGCACCCACCTGGATGACATTTTTCGCATTTTCAGGTCGTCATGCAGGATTGTGTGCACAGAACCCACATAAATGCCAACGCTGGAGGCGATCTGTTCAACAGTCATTCGGCGATCCCCCAAAACAATTCTCTCCACATTCTCGATCATGTCGTCAGACCGGCTTGTGCGAGCCCGAGGTTGTTTCGGTTTGTTGTCACACGATGTTCTGCCTTCATTAAACTGTCGCACCCACGAACGCACTTTCGACACATCCATAAGTCTATCACCACTTGTCTTCTTCAACTGTCGATGAATTTCAATTGGTTTCACACCACGCAAATTCAGAAAACGAATGATTGCACGCTGTTCAAGTAAGGAAAACGTCGCCATTTTAAGTATTTAAAACAGTTCTCATTCTCGCCGCTGGCGGTAAAATTCCATCTACCGTACGGTGCTGCCATCTCTGGGACGTATTGACAATGAACGCTGCCTCATTTTAAAACAATGCGCATGTTTCTATCTCTTTCCAGTCCAGAGAAAAAAAATCGGAGGCCTTAGAACTTGAATGCACCTCGTATTACCACCTGCTGATTTTTGTGATTGTGGTTGAGAACATGCGGTACTCACACACCCGGTTTCCCCGTTGTATGCATGTGTCGCATGATGGTAAAATGATCACAGTTATCACATCTGCTAGATCTCGAGTACACTGGCATGGATCGTTGTGTATTAATCCGTTTAAAAGGTCTTCATCACACCTCAGTGGTCTCCCTGAACATGAAGAGTGAATAAGGTCAAGACGATCCTCCTTAAAACGAGAAAACAATTTCTTCTCTGTGCTGTGCCCAATGGCATTATCCCCATACGAAGCCCATATCTTTCTGGTTGCCTCCGCTGTTGTCATCCTATTATTGAACTCAAACAGAAGAATATGTCGGAAGTGGTTTGATTTCTCCACTTGGCATTTCGCTTTCTAGAGTCCAAGGTTCCACTCTCTATCTTCAAACGACAAAATGACACTATGTAAACTGAAATAGCAACAGCGAACTATAAATAAAAAATGACAATCGATAAATAAATCACTAGCAACAGGGATACTAACATGCAAAACACTGACGCCACGACCTTATGCACCAACCTAATACATGTAGCAAATCTCAGACTTGGAATATAATATCAGATAAGGTATATAGTGAACACACATATTTCTTTTTCTTGCAACTGTTCTCACAGCACAGACGTAAGACCGTATAAACTTTCAGTCGCCGTAATTGTTTTATTCCTTTTGAAACAATTGCCACAGCAGAGAAATACAGAGAAAAAAATCACATGCACACGATAAATTATACAGTTCACTCGCTGAATTTGTATTCTGTTGTTGTTGTTTACGAATCAATGCTCCAACGAAAGTCCCTTGTCTATGAAATATTCACCGTAAATATCTCGGACTTGTTTTGGCCTTTCTTCCTTAGAATATCCGCTTTTGTTTTGCTACTCAACACTGTACACATCCAACTCGTCGCGAACCGACACTTCCACAATTAAGGCAGACTTTTAAATATCGCGTACCGGTCAAAACTATTGAGCAGTAATATTGAGCTGTCCTTGGCCTCCCACTTCTACGCAATATATCGACACAGTATGACAGGGGAAAACGGTTAATATACAATATGCACAAAGTGACATCTTATTGAAAGGTTTCAGCAAACGAGAGCTAGAGGTGCTTGGTTGCGGTTGCATTGTGTCTACTTATTCGCACTCAAACCTGGCGCTTTTCTCACTGAAGATTTCATTGCGTTGTTGTTTCTGTATTTGCTGTAGAAATAAATAGTGCCGCTTTTTACTACAACAGAATATCTGAGGTTCGAAAACGTTCACACGATCATTACAAGACGAAAAGCTGACCGTGTAAATACACTCCTGGAAATGGAAAAAAGAACACATTGACACCGGTGTGTCAGACCCACCATACTTGCTCCGGACACTGCGAGAGGGCTGTACAAGCAATGATCACACGCACGGCACAGCGGACACACCAGGAACCGCGGTGTTGGCCGTCGAATGGCGCTAGCTGCGCAGCATTTGTGCACCGCCGCCGTCAGTGTCAGCCAGTTTGCCGTGGCATACGGAGCTCCATCGCAGTCTTTAACACTGGTAGCATGCCGCGACAGCGTGGACGTGAACCGTATGTGCAGTTGACGGACTTTGAGCGAGGGCGTATAGTGGGCATGCGGGAGGCCGGGTGGACGTACCGCCGAATTGCTCAACACGTGGGGTGTGAGGTCTCCACAGTACATCGATGTTGTCGCCAGTGGTCGGCGGAAGGTGCACGTGCCCGTCGACCTGGGACCGGACCGCAGCGACGCACGGATGCACGCCAAGACCGTAGGATCCTACGCAGTGCCGTAGGGGACCGCACCGCCACTTCCCAGCAAATTAGGGACACTGTTGCTCCTGGGGTATCGGCGAGGACCATTCGCAACCGTCTCCATGAAGCTGGGCTACGGTCCCGCACACCGTTAGGCCGTCTTCCGCTCACGCCCCAACATCGTGCAGCCCGCCTCCAGTGGTGTCGCGACAGGCGTGAATGGAGGGACGAATGGAGACGTGTCGTCTTCAGCGATGAGAGTCGCTTCTGCCTTGGTGCCAACGATGGTCGTATGCGTGTTTGGCGCCGTGCAGGTGAGCGCCACAATCAGGACTGCATACGACCGAGGCACACAGGGCCAACACCCGGCATCATGGTGTGGGGAGCGATCTCCTACACTGGCCGTACACCACTGGTGATCGTCGAGGGGACACTGAATAGTGCACGGTACATCCAAACCGTCATCGAACCCATCGTTCTACCATTCCTAGACCGGGAAGGGAACTTGCTGTTCCAACAGGACAATGCACGTCCGCATGTATCCCGTGCCACCCAACGTGCTCTAGAAGGTGTAAGTCAACTACCCTGGCCAGCAAGATCTCCGGATCTGTCCCCCATTGAGCATGTTTGGGACTGGATGAAGCGTCGTCTCACGCGGTCTGCACGTCCAGCACGAACGCTGGTCCAACTGAGGCGCCAGGTGGAAATGGCATGGCAAGCCGTTCCACAGGACTACATCCAGCATCTCTACGATCGTCTCCATGGGAGAATAGCAGCCTGCATTGCTGCGAAAGGTGGATATACACTGTACTAGTGCCGACATTGTGCATGCTCTGTTGCCTGTGTCTATGTGCCTGTGGTTCTGTCAGTGTGATCATGTGATGTATCTGACCCCAGGAATGTGTCAATAAAGTTTCCCCTTCCTGGGACAATGAATTCACGGTGTTCTTATTTCAATTTCCAGGAGTGTATTTGATCATCCATGTCTGGCTTTTATATGTCTCCAGCCAGCTTATGGGTCTCCATTGCATTTTTTTTCTTTATGCTTATGGCGTGAGATAATCAGAATGATACCTGTTTGCATGTAGTAGTTGCGGATAGTCCCGCAGTCATAATGCCGTACATTTTTATTTTTAGCCTGTGTATTGATCTTTGTGATAGCCTCGACTTAATGGAAATCGTGTAAATCTGAATGCTCGTTAAGCTCATAAAACGAGATGTTAAGATTTTTCAAAAACTGCCCTTCGTTCCTTGATTCTTTACACTTTACCACATCTCAATAGCTGTCTCGTCTTTCTGGAAATAAATCACCGAATATACAGGCAGACTATTTGCTGCCGAGACTGAATTGAAGAAATGTGCACGAGAGCAACGAATATTCCGTACGGCCATCAAGTGGCGAGACGTAAGTGGTAGTACCTTGGGGAAAAATAACTGAAACTGCTGTCGTCGTCGTTCCATCTGTCTTTTGCCGTATGAAACTACCTAAAACAATTTATCAGTGTATTCTCCAACTGCCACGCAGATTAGGAACGATGGTAAATTATCTCTTAAAACGGCTATATCTTACACTCTTTGGAGGAATATAGAGTCGCTTAGCTTGTGCTGATGAGCATACCTTAGGTTTCCCACTTTCTCTACATCCGTTACGGTGAATGGCATGATGACATCTAACAAGTAGAAACTGCTCTAGTCGTTCCCCATTCTTACCCTAATCGAACTGCCCTCTGTCTTCAATGTCGTATGAAACAGGTATGCCTCTTCATATTTAAAGCGCATAAATGTAAATTTTGTCAGTACTACTTTTCAATATGATCTATGTATTGTTCTTAAGCTGTATACAGTTTGCGAGTGTATTTCTATTTTCCCATTTTTGCTGCAGATCTGATGATGGTCATTAAAGACCGAAACCGGCAATCTATTAATCAAAAAAGATTGTGACCATAGACGTAAATTAAAGGAAACTTATTCAATGACGTAGTCGCTGATAGAAACTTTAACACTAACCTTTCTTTAACTTACTTTAAAATGTCACTGTCGACTGGACGGATATTACATGTTGCAGACATGAGCGGTAAGTACTTATTTTCAACCAAGTTATATTTACACATACGGTTGTGCGTCAGGAGTGAAGAGATTGTCGAAAATACCTAATTAATTTATATGTCAAAGTTTATGCATAGATATTTACTTGTGACTTATTGAGTACATCTACACAGACCGTAAGATACATGCACATAGTTTAAAGAATAATCTGTGAACCTTGCGAGAAACACGGAATATGAGGGAACAAAGCAAGTTAGTGGCATCATAAAAGTGGCACGAAAACACAAGACGCATCCATAAAGGAAGTTTCCGTGGGGTCGTGAACAGAAGCAAAAAAATTGTAATGAATATATGCGGACTGAAGCGACGAATGAAAATTTGTACCAAGGCCGGGATTCGAACCTACGTTTGCTCAATAGGCAGATGAGATAACCACTACACCATCCTGGCACGCTGGCTTTGCATAACAGCACGGACTACCTTAGTACTCCTCATTTCTCAGTCCAAATTCCCATTCACGCCTCCGCCCATTTGGCATTCCTCCGAAATCGAGCAGCATTCCAGGGGCTCTCCAACTGACTTATGGCCAAAGATTCAATGAGGAGAACTTTCCGTCAGTCCCAGAACACCGAACACAGCGCCTTCCGCGCCGACATAGTCTCCTTGGATTTGGTGTCGCAGGGAGAGCCGCTGTGACACGAATGCATTGGCTGCTGCTTGGTTTCCGGACTACTATGTGAAGACGCAGTCCACCTGTGATGATGCTGGCCAGCAAATCGTCGCCAACATGTTATGGCTACAGAAAAGACAGAACTGTCCCCTTGGGCTTTGCTTTGTCTTCTAGAGTCAGCTGTAGCAACCACCTGAGCACTATTTCCGGAATAACATGTGCTCCGTACTATTTCGTGCAACAAAGGACGGCACGTCCGTGGAAACTAGCAGCTGAATTTCGTGATTCCCCATAATGCGTTCCCATACAAACTGCACACGGCCACCTGTAATGTAGGATGGCCTCCAAAATGTTCAAATGTGGTGTGGCAGAGTGGTTCTAGGCGCTCTAGTCTGGAACCACGTGACCGCTGCGGTCGCAGATTCGAATCCTGCCTCGGGCATGGATGTGTGTGATGTCCTTAGGTTAGTTAGGTTTAAGTAGTTCTAAGTTCTAGGGGACTGATGACCTCAGATGTTAAGTCCCATAGTGCTCAGAACCATTTTTTTGTTCAAATGTGTGTGAATTCCTAAGGGACTAAACTGCTTATGACATCGGTCTCTAGACTTACTTAATGCCCAGGCGTATCGAGGCCGTTATTACGGCCAGAGGTGGTTGTTCTGGGTACTGATTTCTCAGGGTCTATGCACCCAAACTGCGTGAAAATGTAATACATGTCAGTTCTAGCGTAATACACACTACTTAAACTAATTTATGCTAAGAACAAAACACACACCCATGCCGGAGGGAGGACTCGATTCTCCGACAGGAGTGGCCGCGCAGTCCGTGACATGACGCCTCAAACCGTGCGGCCACTCCGCGTGGCTAATGGCGTCCCGCTACGCTCCTCATGAACATTTTGGCGACCAGTGACACACCATTTGCTTGCTCGCGACGTTAGGCTCCCATAGATCCGGCACCGCTGACGACTAATCCCAATCGGCACCCTTCCATTTCCAATCGCTGTTACGAAGACACTGTGAGTTTTCGGGAAGTTTCCTTAATACATGAACCATGCCACAACGTTACTCAGTCACGTACACGCAGTCACTAACTGTGGAAAGAGTGGGAAACTTGCTGTAAATGTTTCGGTTGGATTGTACTGAGTTATTAGGACTAAAACGTACTGCTACTCTCACTGAACATTTCATTGTGTTGCTCTTTGTGTATTTGCTGCACAAATAAATAGCGCCGCTTTTTACTACATCAGAGTATCTGATGTTCGAAAGTGTTGCCACGATCTTTACAAGGAAATACAGAGAAAGAATCTAGCTCTACTAGCACCATAAAGTTATTCGCTGATTGCCGTAGCCCGTGAGTTTACTGATTGGAAACGACAGAGGTAAGTCATTTTTGTGAATGCAGAGATCATTAAATGCTGAAATGTGTTCCCAGGTAGGTAATTCTTCATGCTGCGAGTAAACAAAATAAGTAACTTAATAGTTTACGATTTTCTCCTTAAAGATAACAGAAGTTTATACTTCAAGAAGTGGTAGTGTAGACTAATTAGAAAAAATATTTCGATCAACATGTGTCCAGTTTTTATCGGCTCTAGAGAGCTGGTTGCAGAAATAAGGTTCCATTTTACATGTTGGAAATCCAGCTGCTATGGGTTTATTTATCGATTGTCATTTTCTGATCTGAAGTTCAAACTGTTAAGTTGTTGTGCTTGAATTTACATAATTGAATTTTGCAGCTGTTATCGTCATCTGTTGGCCTGTTCTACTGTTTCGTTTACATTTGACCCCACGTATTTACGAACGTTTTGTGGGCCGACACGGTATTCGTATTCGATTTTTGCTTTGAAAATAGTGCTGCTGCTTGTGGAGAATATATTAGACCATTTCTTAACAGCGTACCAGAGGCGAGACTGTTATTCGTGCTTTCACAACAATGCATAACATTTTTATTGTGGTCTTTCTCACAGTCACGTCACGTCGAAGTTACAAGAGCCAACAGCTACCGTCGGTTAGCCCATCGCCGGTGAACGCGAGTTCGTGCGTTGGCACTGTTGTGATGGGCGTGGACCCTTACGACGCCATGTAAGGTTTTCATTACTGTCAGCTCCGTAGCAGGAAGTTCACCGTGCCGTCCGTGGCCAAGGTAATTCGCGTTAGCTGCTGAAAACGTGAGCTAGCTTCAAGCATTGACGCCCGTAACTTCGACGCCCGTTAATTTCATTGGACGCCGTTCCGGACATAGGTTCTCACCGCCAAGTTGTTGCTCTAGAGCCGCTGCAGCCCCTCGAAATATGTCGGTATCGATTTGCTACACCCTTTGGATGGCGTAACAGTTGAAACTTGTCATATGTTGATGATTTTATTTTACGAAACAGGTCTTTCCTTCTGCTGCTCTTTTTATAGTGTATCTATTTTGGGATGAAATTACCTCATATCCTCATGAGACTATTACATATGCTCTGCAGAATAAATTTCCACAAAACTCTATCAAAAATTTAATGTGGTATGGCGTCTGAAAAAGTCATATTACCGCCTTGAGCTTGTAACGGGACATCCTCCTTTAGCATTACTTTTCCCAACAGTAGTTGTCGATACCAGTATTAGTTTTCGAATTTTCGATAGGTCGATATTATCTCAGTTTCTTTTCTGGAAACTTGCATATAATTTTATACACAGTATGCTATATTTCAAGCTAAAATTTATGAAAAGGAATTACTTTTTAAAATATTTCAGTTTCGATGTTATAATCGATAAGTACTAGTTCTGAATGTATAATTACAATTATTTTTTTAGAAACCACTTGCCCGCAGCTCGTGGTCGTGCGGCAGCGTTCTCGCTTCCCACGCCCGGGTTCCCGGGTTCGATTCCCGGCGGGGTCAGGGATTTTCTCTGCCTCGTGATGGCTGGGTGTTGTGTGCTGTCCTTAGGTTAGTTAGGTTTAAGTAGTTCTAAGTTCTAGGGGACTGATGACCATAGCTGTTAATTCCCATAGTGCTCAGAGCCATTTGAACCATTTAGAAACACTTGAAATTACGAATTAGTTGCACACTTAAAATTTCTATTATTAATTACGCAATCCTGTACTGTTTACTATGTTTATTTTGGTATTAATTATGAAATAATAATCGCAATTATTAACGTAACGAAAACTAGTAGGGATTCATTTGTTTAAAAAAATTATAAACTCTTTGGAATACTGTTATTTCCGCAGAGTGTGAGAGTCGTAAGCTTTCCTCTGATGTGTTCGGACGTATTCTTGTATAACTGTTGCGAACAATGTAATTTCGACTTTGTTAATGTGAAAAATCAAAGTACTGTATGATATACTGAAATGTGAGGAAATCTGTGGAAAATACATTTATGTAAAAAAAATTCGGCAACAACAATTTTCAAATTTATTGAGTTCAAATCAACCATGAGGACCTGATGTTAGATTTTCAGCTTCAAGAATCAGACCTCCAGACAAGAAGAACTGGAGCTATCTCAACATGTCAAGCTAAGTAAACTTAAAGGTTGATTGAATCTTCAAGCCTCTCAAATCTTCATAGAAGACTTTGTTTATTAATTAGTTGGACTGGGCATTGTTTAATGTGGACAATAGATGGAAGAAGGAAGGAGGGGGGAGGTGGGGAGAGATTACAAGCTGCTGGTAAAATATTTTATTTATACAACCAGTTTCAGTCGTCTGACCATCATCGAGTCATAAATGTGTTCAGGGCATCATTTTAGGCGAAATATAAAATTGTTACCGTCAGCTGATAAAAGCATGAATAAAATGCTGTTATCATATCGTAATATAAATTACATCGTCTGTCTTTAAAAAGTTTATGCTAGGGTGTGTAGTTATTCATGTTAAAACTGTAATCGGCGATATTTATATCATGATATGATAACAATTTATTATTCATTGTTTCATCACCTGACGATAACGATTTTATATTTCGCCCAAAGTAATGCTGTGAATTATTAACCTGACGTTGGTCAGGCGACCGAAACTGATTGTATAAATAAAGTATTTAATCAGCAGCTCTGGGATGTGGTATGACATCTTTCAAATATGTAAGAGCTGTGGTACATCGCCACCTGAAAATCATATAGCACTGTTGGTTTCGACCCACGGGGTGGGTTTATAGTGCTAACAGAAAGGATGATGTTCTTCCTCTAGCAGAAAGGGTGCTATTCCTCCGTGCACCCTTGCTCCTTTCATTGCGTATGTGCATTTGTGGAATGCAGATGAGTGTATAGTGTACTACCGTGCTTGCGTTGTATGATGATGATGAGAAAAGGATAGGGTAAAATCGGCACTGACACGTGGCCTACTGCTCTCAGATGGCATCAAGGTGGCCGGCGAGTTTAATGCCCCCATCTGATCTTCAACAGTGTCACATTACCTTACTTCACGAACGGTGTGGAGAGCTTGGGAATTTAATCCAGGACATTGGCGCAAAGATTGTTGAGGAGGAACTCTTCTGTGAGGCCTAAATTTCTCCCGGCGTCTACAGTGTTCAGATAACTCACAGGAATGCAGCCGAGTGACGTCGACACAGCCGATATTTCGATAGGAGTCCAGACTGTCATATTCATAGCAAAACTGCAGCAGGAAAGGGCTGCGCAAGGAAGTTCAAAAAATGTTTCAAATGGCTCAGAGCACTATGGGACTCAACTGCTGTGGTCGTAAGTCCCCTAGAACTTTTTTTTAACCTAAGGACATCACACACATCCATGCCCGAGGCAGGATTCGAACCTGCGACCGCAGTGGTCGTGCGGTTCCAGACTGTAGCGCCTTTAACCGCTCGGGCACTCCGGCCGGCGCAAGGAAGTTCAAAACATCGGTTTGCAGTGCAGTACCTGGAAGATAACGCCCACACGTACACACACTCAAGCATGCTGTAAATACTAGTGGCACGACAAAAGCAAAAATGAACAACACCAGAAGTTTTCGACAGTGAAAAGTACTAAACCTGTCCCTCTCTTTTTGGCAAGAGAGAGAGAGAGAGAGCAGGATTGCATAACGATTTAAGTTAAATCCTACATCTCTATTTACAAGGTGACTTGCTAATTTCAAGTGCTTCCTTAACAACACTATCCTAATAGCTGGAAGTGCATGTCAGAATCTTCGAGTTGTTATATTTCATAGGATAAAAGTGTTGTGTTTCATAGCGTGATAGGTGTCAAGCTAATGTTCCTCAGTAGCCGATTTGCTCGGCTGTTGTAAGAGTGTGTGACGCTTGTGCTCAGTGCACCCGTCCTCCACTGTCCTCACAGTCTGACGAATATGCGACAGGCCACGACTGTGAGGGATACGACAGAGACACGCATTACGCAAACCAAGATCATTCTTAACGGAACCTAAAAGGACCCTGACCTTATATGGATGTCGGAAAACGTATTTCACATCACATTTCCGCAAAATACGACCAATTTTATTGGAAACGCTAATTGTGGAAGGCATAAAGGCATTAGATCTTGGTGCCAAATCGATATTGTCACCAAAGTTGGTTGATGGCTCAATGCACGTATGATCTATCTTTCAATATCTTTCAATATATCCATTCCGACGAAAAGCGACTTTTAAGATGGGTTCACTCAGGGTCTGACATGGTCCCTCAGAATCAAGGTACGATGGTGACAGCTACAATTCAGGTACAATTCAGTGTGAGTAGTCTTCATATAAACAACACGTCCGCCCGCATCTCGTGGTCGTGCGGTAGCGTTCTCGCTTCCCACGCCCGGGTTCCCGGGTTCGATTCCCGGCGGGGTCAGGGATTTTCTCTGCCTCGTGATGGCTGGGTGTTGTGTGCTGTCCTTAGGTTAATTGGGTTTAAGTAGTTCTAAGTTCTAGGGGACTGATGACCGTAGATGTTAAGTCCCATAGTGCTCAGAGCCATTTGAACCATTTGAACAACATGTCCCAACATATCATCAACCTTCCTCCTGACGAACACATCAGGGAAGGGAAGGTAGCCATCATTTTCCGCCTCCATTGTGAAACGAATATTCGAATGGTTGTATTCAGATGTTCTAATACGTCGTTCAAATTATCACTGCCATGAAGCCAAACAACAAAAGAATCGTTCACACATCTGAAAAAGCTCGCAATTTCAAAGTCGCTGATTCCAAGACAAGTTCTTCGAATTGTTCCGCAAACAAATTTAAATAATAAGTGACAACGGGCTTCCCATCCCAACTCCATCCGTCTGCTCGTAAAACTGGCACCTGAATGAAACGGAAGTGGAAGTAAACATATGTCGAAATAGGTTCGTGAATTCAACACCAATCCTAACCTTATCTAACTACAACTAATCAGACAGAGGAATACAGCTCTCTTCCTTTACAGGGCAACTACTGGCAGTGAAAAATGTTCGATGTCAGTAGCCTATCCAGGACTGTGATGAGGGTGGTGCGGATGGTGCTCTAATAAAAGACAAAATTTATAAGAAAAATTAAAAGAGAACGAAGTTCTCTAAAGGTCAAATCATATTACAAAATGAGGTCAACGTTGTGTGGCGGTACCAAAAGTATGGAAGACCGTATGGAGAAAGCGTAACAAGATCTGCTCACCGGAGTAGCTCTCTTCCTATCCCTTTTCTGTGTCCATCTCCTCCTTCCCCTAACTGTGTGTCTGTCTCTTTCTCCCTCCCCCCCCCCTCTGTCGCCAAGTGATCGTCCCCACAACAATAGGGGGTAGTTTGTTCTTACCCCTACAGTATTTATTTACGGATAGTAATTTATATGTGCGTTCAGGAGGAGCTTCTTACCTCTGGCTTTGCCCACGTACACAAATGACACATATATTAAACAAATTTCAAACATATATGTAACCATTTGTCACTTGTATCTCTAACGAATTTAGACCTGTAATTTTGTTTTTACACAGCTCGATGTTTATGAAGGCTTATCTCCTTAACTAAGTGCCTTACGACAATATAACATTGCAGGTCGTTCCAGTGGTATATAGTCAGTTTTTCACATATCTCAGTGTTTATAATGTCATATGTCCTGAACTATATGCCATATAATTATATTCTTTTGCATGCGATGTATGTGAACACTGTCTCTAAAACGTGTTACAGACAGCGTTAGTGGTGAAGATGTAATAAATTGAAGGGTGATGAGGCAGTTTTATTACATGAACAGCGGGAATGTAGAAAGCGATTAATTTCTTCCTTTCATATTTTGTGGGGTGGTGTCAGTGAGAAACAGTCTCGTAAAAATTTGAAATTACGTGTGATGTTTGTTGCCACTCATATGTGCCTTATGATGAATGCTGTCTGGCTATTTGTGCATCATGAGCTACATTTCTTCATCACTTCCACCCTCATCCCTTTGAAACTTAGGCAGTTCTTATCTCTACAGTGATTCTTTCTGGTCAGTAAGTGAAATTTGTACCAAGTTTGACTGAAATCGCTCCAGAGGTTTAGGAGGAGATTTGGAACGTACATACATACCACACACACATATTCAGAATATGTATGGATTCAACAATACATGATGCACGGAAAAGTAAGCAACTAAAGAGCTGCTCAGAATATGGATCGCACTACTATAATAGCGACAGGAAACCATGCACTCATCAGCCCCAAATGATGGCCAACAGTCGAGTGACCCTCATAGAGGGCTGTGATCAAATGGCCACAAAAAGTTTCCCTTCAAAACTCTCTATTTAAAAGGTTCTATATTTAGGGGATGAATCAGTTCTGTTGCCAGTGTGACGGACGAGAATACCGGTTATTTCACGAAAAAAATTCTGGACCGTTGCAGAAATTTTCTATTATTGGTATACAAAGTGCATCTGAACAAATAATAACTTGATGCTGCGAACAAGCAATGCCCCAACAACTACTTGGCTTCTTCGCGCCAAGCACAGTGGCAGGGCGATTCAGTTTGGTTGGGTGCACCACATTTTGGAGCGAAAGCAACAGAACTTCCCACACTGGTCGAGCAGCGACTCTTTGTGTAGCTCTTTGACATCTGAACAGAATAAGGAAACATCTCCTGCTCATTTATTGTCTGAGGATGGTAGTGGTGATACGGCGCCTTTCGCTAAGGGCTAGCAGAGGCACCGGTTCTGCCAACATAAGCACGAAGCAGGCCTCAACCTTATTTCCGCTAAAACTGCCCATTTCCAAGGGGACTTTCGCCCTTGCCTCCTGCAGACGCAGAGGACGCAGAATATCATCTTTAAAAAATTCAAAGCTTTTCCTCCTAATAAATGTGTCTAATACACTCTACACAAAATTAATCTCGAAATGGTGACAAAAACGAATAAATATCGCATAGTGGTATGTGAAAGTAATATCACAAGTGACATACGAACACTTTCTGTGTTCACATTTTTGTAGATTTTGGCAGTGGCTGCCGGCCAGAGTGGCCGTGCGGTTCTGGGCGCTGCAGTCTGGAGCCGAGCGACCGCTACGGTCGCAGGTTCGAATCCTGCCTCAGGCATGGATGTGTGTGATGTCCTTAGGTTAGTTAGGTTTAATTAGTTCTAAGCTCTAGGCGACTGATGACCTCAGAAGTTAAGTCGCATAGTGCTCAGAACCATTTGAACCATTTGACAGTGGCTGATAACATGCGGAAAACTCAATGAATTGTAGGTGTGCTAGTGGAAGCTTTTATTACAAAGTACCGTCCAGCAATTCCACTCGCAAGAAGAGCAGCGGCAAACTGCAAAATAGTTTTGAAATTTCATGGCACATTGCTCTGGGTTCGCTTGCTAGTATTCAGATTTCATTACAGGTTCTGCCTTAACTGGAACTGATACAGAATTAATACGTCTGTGTGATGAGGCATAGCCGCGCGGGATTAGCCGAGCGGTCTAGGGCGCTGCAGTCATGGACTGCGCGGCTGGTCCCGACGGAGGTTCGAGTCCTCCCTCGGGCATGGGTGTGTGTGTTTGTCCTTAGGATAATTTAGGTTAAGTAGTGTGTAAGCTTATGGACTGATGACCTTAGCTGTTAAGTCTCATAAAATTTCACACACATTTGAACATTTTTGATGAGGCATACATCATTTTCGATTTGTATAGAATATGTGGTCTTTTTACGTATGGAATGGGGCAATTAGCGTACCATACCCATCACTGGGTACAATCTTGTTCGATTTTCAAGGAGCGGACGTGAAATTAATTCGAAAAAATCAAGCCGTGATCATGAAAATTAGTGGTGGAGCTGTTCCTCCCCATATGTACATCTCTCGCTCCACAGTGTTGGATGACTTGGCATGGTTGTAGAATTGTGCATTTCGTCTGTTCAGGAAACGTTCTACCTTGACAATCACCTCGTCATCGTACTACAGGCAATATCTGGTGGCACACCGAAGTACAATGTGTGCCTATGCCTGTGCAGAATGAGCTGGAGCGTCGTCTTGCAGCCACGACAGCCACTCGGGCAGCTTCTCGCTAAGCTTCATGTTGACAGCCTCATGCAATCTCGTCAGGAGACGAGGTAGTATGCTGCTGTGACGGACCGCCCCTTGCGAGAAAAATCTGTTATCACACCTCTGTAGTTCCAAAAACCAGCATCATATTGTCCTATGACAGCTGAATCTTCGGCTTTAGTGAATCCATATGTTTCCACTTCTTGTCTCGGTGTCATGGTTAAACACCCATACTCGTCCACACTGATTAGGCTAAAGCAGTCATCCCGTTTCGCCCGACACAGCTGCCACTTCCCCGTGGTTCGGCGGGATTTCTAAACGGGTTTGTGCAGTCGAGCAGCCCAGCGGGACGCTACCTTTATCGTGTTCAATATGTCGTGCGAGTTGTTGAAAACTGGTCCATCACTGGTTTTCTCCTTTTCCGCTATCGCTTCGATTGTGATACGCCGGTTATGCGGCACCAAAGCTTCCACTTCCCTCGTAATTTCCGGTTCTTCAGCGAGAAATGGTCTCCCATTTCGTTTTTCCAAGTAGTATAGGCTACAGCAATCAGCCACAAATAACTCTTATGGTATATGCAAAAACTGTATGACTACCTTCAGCGCTAAAATATATAAAAAGAACTATTAACAATAAATGTCTTACTAAATTAACAGTTATATCAGCTTTAAATGTGAGTCAGTCATAAAATATGTACCAGTAAATGTAATTTATGGCATTAAAACACTTCCATATGCATATAGTCCCAACTAGACAGCTCGTGTCAAAGGTTGAGTTCACACTGAGGCCACTGTTTGCAGATAAAACACAGCTGGCTCAGTGTACGTCATACTAATCTGCAGCGCCCTCTTTACACGTGTGTTGCGTTGACAGTATGCATTAACTTTATTTTACAATTCGTATGTTTACTATTTTATAGTTTTGAGAAGCTGATGTTGATAAAATAAATAAACTGATTGTAACAAAACCAGCGACTAATGTTTTACATGTGCATTTATTATAATTGTGTGCTCTACCCAGTGGCGTCGGCTATTGCTGCACACTTTACAACTGAAAAATAGTTTAAAAAATGCAAAACAAGTTGTTCAAAATACCTAACTTAACAAATATTTCATTAAAATCGTGTTACACACTAAGCACGATTCAAGGAATTGAAACACACAAGAATGGTATTATAAGTTATAGTAACAATAGAAGTATGTCAAATGGACCAGATACCTTTCTGCTTTAAAATGAGCTCCTCAGTTTCACTTGAAATACATTATAATTATTCATAATTTGGTGTTGAAACTAATAGACTTTCGCCGGCCGGTGTGGCCGTGCGGTTCTAGGCGCTTCAGTCTGGAACCGCGTGACCGCTACGGTCGCAGGTTCGAAGCCTGCCTCGGGCATGGATGTGTGTGATGTCCTTAGGTTAGTTAGCTAAGTACAGGGTTATTACAAATGACTGAAGCGATTTCACAGCTCTACAATAACTTTATTATTTGAGATATTTTCACAATGCTTTGCACACACGCACAAAAACTCAAACCATTTTTTTAGGCATTCACAAATGTTCGATATGTGCCCCTTTAGTGATTCGGCAGACATCAAGCCGATAATCAAGTTCCTCCCACACTCGGCGCAGCATGTCCCCATCAATGAGTTCGAAAGCATCGTTGATGTGAGCTCACAGTTCTGGCACGTTTATTGGTAGAGGAGGTTTAAACATTGAATCTTTTACAAAACCCCATCACTTCATCACTGAAAACAAGTTTCGCACTGAACGCATCCTCTTCCATGAGCTGTTGCAACCGCGCCGCAAATTCAAAGCGTTTGACTTTGTCATCTGGTGTCAGGGCTTGTAGCAATTGTAAACGGTAAGGCTTCTGCTTTAGCCTTTTCCGTAAGATTTTCCAAACCGTTGGCTGTGGTACGTTTAGCTCCCTGCTTGCTTTATTCGTCGACTTCCGCGGGCTACGCGTGAAACTTGCCCGCACGCGTTCAACCGTTTCTTCGCTCACTGCAGGCCGACCCGTTGATTTCCCCTTACAGAGGCATCCAGAAGCTTTAAACTGCGCATACCATCGCCGAATGGAGTTAGCAGTTGGTGGATCTTTGTTGAACTTGGTCCTGAAGTGTCGTTGCACTGTTATGACTGACTGATGTGAGTGCATTTCAAGCACGACATACGCTTTCTCGGCTCCTGTCGCCATTTTGTCTCACTGCGCTCTCGAGCGCTCTGGCGGCAGAAACCTGAAGTGCGGCTTCAGCCGAACAAAACTTTATGAGTTTTTCTACGTATTTGTAGTGTGTCGTGACCATATGTCACTGAATGGAGCTACAGTGAATTTATGAAATCGCTTCAATCATTTGTAATAGCCCTGTAGTTCTAAGCTCTAGGGGACTGATGACCGCATATGTTAAGTCCCATAGTGCTCAGAGCCATTTGAACCATTAATAGACTTTCAACTAGATCGTATAATGATGTGGAAAATATATTTGCCTCCAAAACCTTTCTGCTCATATCCGATTTAGAAGAAGCGTATTCAAAGTAGATCGTTATTGTAAGATCGGTGCGTCTTTTGGGATCGGCCCATTGTAGGCGTAGCCCAATGATTTTACATAGTTCCCAAGACTGGGAGCTTCTCGTGACCACCTGCTTATTAAGAAGTATCACGCGAGACGACGTCTGATGTCAAAAGCTTTCAAACTCTTTCAACACATCCATACGTCTTTCCTTCTCGCATGGACGGAGTATTCTCATACACATATCAGCCAGAACATTATGACCGCCTACCTAATAGCCGGTACATCCACCTATGGCACGGATAACAGCGGCGGCGAATCGTGGCATGAAAGCAATGAGGCCTTGGTAGGTCACTGGACGGAGTTGGCAACGCATCTGCACTCACATGTCATCTACTTCCCGTAAATCCTGGGGAGGGGCGCGATGAGCTCTTACGCCATGTTCAGTCACATACCAGATGTGTTCGATCGGGTTCAGATCTGGCGAGTTGGAGGGCCAGCACATCAATCTCAACACGTCACTGTTTTCCTCGAACCACTCCATCAGACTCCTGACCTTGTGACAAGGCGCATTATCTTGAAAAATCCACTGCCGTCGGGAAACATGATAGTGATGAAGGGGTGTGCGTGGTGTGCAACCTGTGTACGACACCTCTTGGTCGTAATGGTACCTAGGACGAGCTCCCCTGGACCTATGGATGCACACGTGAATGTTTCCCAGAGCATAATGGAGCCGCCGCCAGCATATCTCTGTCCCTCAGTACTGGTGACAAGGAGCTGTACCCCTGGAAGACACCGGAATGGCACCGTCCTGTCATCAGGATTAAGGTAGCGGAATTCATCAGACAATGCAACGCTCTATAACTGTACCCACGTCCAGTGCCTATAGTCACGTGCCCTTTTCGGTCGTAGTTGCTGACGTCATGGTGTTAACATTGGCAAGTGCATGGGTCGTCGGCTGCGGAGGCCTATCGTTACGATGGTTCGGTTCACTTTGTGTTCAGACACACTTATCCTCTGTCCAGAATTAAAATCTGATGTTACTTCTGGTACAGTTCGCCATCTGTCCTGTTTTACCAGTCGGCCCAGCCCACGACGTCCGACATCTGTGATGAGGGGTGACTGCCCAACCCCACGACGTGTAGACGTGGTTTCACCTTCGTTTCGCCACGTGTTGAAGACATTCACCTTAGCAGTCCTCGAACGGACAAGTCGTGCAGCTTCCGAAATGATCGTGCCGAGCCTCCGAATCAGGACAATCTTTCTGTACCGTGATTTAATTTCAAAGAATATTCTTAAGAATTTATTTTATTTACTAGCGATTCATCAAGAACATTGACACATTTAATCACACCATGTAAGCATGGAAGTAGTTGCCAGGGAGTAACTGATGAAATCATAATCAAATTCCTTTTAACAAATTGGAATTTTATTCATTTTAATAGTGTCTAAAAGCATTTTTTAAAAGAAACATTTAAATTTATAATCAGAAAGCACCCTCTAAATATCAAAGTTATAATTTATTCAGAGGCAGAAAGAAACAAGTTTTGACTGTATGAGCTTTCGGGCAGAGATCCTTGCCGATCCCTTTCCACAAGGCCGTAGTTACGACCGCTCATAACAGCCTCTGAAAGCCTACACTGGTGCAAGTCTGCAACACACCAGGTAACTTTAAACTAAGAGTTTTAACAATTTACACAAGCACACAAACTATGCACCCCTCGTAGGAGGGATGGAAATGGTACAAAACACTAACAATTACAATAGTAACCATGCCACCGAAGGTGCAACTTCTAAGAAAAGTCTTACGGTGAAAGGGTGGCAACTTCATATACTAAAATGATCATTTAAATAAAAGCCCATGAAATTCAATCTTATATAAAATTGTACTAGGTTGGCCAAACAATAGTTAAGATGCTCTACAGTACACAGATACCACCTCTCAAGATCATAGGCAATAATATCAAAGTTTGCAAAGATCAAAACATATTTCAGGTATTAGGCCGTTACACTCCAAGCAATAAATTCGTTAACATATCAAATCCGACAAACATGAGAGAGGCAGCTACTAACGTACGGTAGACTGATAGGGAGATTACTGAACAACCCGCACCGCAGGTTGCTCTAACCCGCCCCTACTCCACAAGGGAAAAACGGACCACCCAATTTATAAACAACCACCAACGCACGGGTGGGCAAACGGAGAAGTATGGTGGGACGACCCCAAAGCAAAACGGCTGGTGACCTCACCAAGAAAACAAGTAGAATTTAACAAGAGTAAATCCAACAACATATCACCAATCACTTAACTTCTAATAAACTGCGATTTCTCGAGATGACCTGGCACAGCACCCCCAAATCGCTCTCCCGAACCGTCCGCTGCCAGCCACTTCAATGAACGCAGGAAGGCGCGCCGATCTCCCGTCTCACGGCGTCGCAGCTCGCACCGGCCAGACTGATGTCGTGGGTTGTCTCCTGTTGTTCTCGTGTCGATCGCGAACTCACTACCCCTCGCTATACGCCGCGGCCCACTGGACTCACGTGGCCACCTCACATGCGCCGACGCTCAAGACGGACAAGTCATCTTGTGTCTCAGTGCGCGACTGCGCTTTAAAGGTTGATCCGAACGAAAGACATACTAACACTCCGAACGACAGACAGACACTAATTGCCTAACAAATGCGGACGAGAGACAGACTAGCAAACTGGGGACGAGAGACTGACCCAGACTCACCGACTGGCGAGCTCATGGCGCCCCTTAATTGCACGTGAACAGGCAACCTTTCCCCTTTCCCACCAGAGGGAGACACCAAAGCTGCGATTGCCACAGCGGCGCCACCGCCAGAAACGGAGGGCGACTGCTTCACACTACGCGCTGCGGTGCGCTCTTCAAAACAGCAATTTTTACCACGGCTCACTGTCCTCGGTAAAACTCAGATAAATCGCGCGGCTTTCTCATTCTGCACACGGACACCACGCTTACTGGTACTATAAGCATCCTACTTGTGTCTGACTAGCAGTCATTCCTCGCCATGTGACGCTGCTATCGAATGGACAAGTTTTTATCGATAGTAGATCGGTAGTCATAATGTTCTGGCTGATCAATGTACGTGAGACAAAACTGGTGCACTATGGCCACTTTCAAGAAAGTGGGTAGCGAAGATGATCTTTCTAACGCATTTTTAGGATCTGATGCGATAAAAATGTTCACTAAACCCGGCTTCCAGTCGTCTGTTACTTTGTTCCATATAGCAAACTTCGCAGTTGGGACGTTCAGTTCTGTAGGTACCTGAGCTACGGAAATATTTTTTTTTCCAAAAAATTGTATCCACGGGAGAGGGTGGAAAAGAAAACGCCACATTTCCTTTTGTTTTCTAAAAGCTGACGCCACCTTGTCACTAATTTTACAATAGTATGGTAAGTAAATGCACAGTACTTATTATTGCTGTAATCACTTGCAGTTTACTCTGTTCTTGTACATGGAGTGGTTTAATTATGAGGGTAGTTATTAACCCATTATTCATCATTCTGACTAGTTTGATCACACTGGAAGCGCCTGCGACACGTAAACATTGCGTCGTATGATGGGCTACTATTGTCATATATTTGTATCATATTAGTGTAGGTTGCTATGGCCACGGTACTACTGCGCGGTGTTTTCAGAGTGTACCGGTACTGCATAAATGTATCACATTTCCTTGTGGTCATTCTCACTTTGTGGGTACCCCTCGTAACTGACAGGCAGAGATTAGCGCAAAATGAGGAGAGATGCAGGGGCGGCGCGGACATTCAGAAAGACTGCTGATTTGAAAAAAAAAAACCATACATAAATTATTTTAGCTCTCTAACAGAAAAGTGATATCGCTGAGCTACCGCGAAACTTAGGTGGAAATGGGAGAATTCCTTTGAGGTAGATGCGGGCATCGCTGTTAGGTTCTCGGTGAATATTCATGCTGGTAAAGCCACTGAGGAGCCTCGTTCTGAAGCGACGGTGGCTCAGCAGCCTGTTTGTAGGCGGCAGGGGGGGGGGGGGGAGTGTGTGAGGAGGTGGGGTGGCGTTGAGGGAGGGGGGGGGAGCGTGGGGGTGCATGACAGGCGAGGCTGCTCAAAGCCGGCGCAGCTGCCTGCTCCACGGGGCGGGGTTTGATGTGGAAATTGGCGATATCTCAGGGATAGAGCGCAGCGCCGCGTCCCGCCTGAGGGCTTCCCCAATGGCGCCCCTGACTTCATTAACGTAATTAGCAATCCGGGCGCGGCTGGGCACGTTGTTCCCACTTAACAGTCCACACTGGGCGACCTAACAGGGTCTGCGACGAGTTTCCGGCGAAGACGTTCGCGGTGGCTCTTCGTATTAGTGCATGGGGGAGTCTCCACAAACATCTGATGATGTGACTATTGGTTTCTAAAGAGTTGAAATGAAACGATATGTGTATGATCGGTAGCAGAGAACGAAAGGTGGCAGGGTGGAGAGGGGGGGAGGTACATTTTGGCTGATCCACTCTGCCTTCCACTACAGCGGGCACACAAAGCGAAAGTAGTTTCTACTAATGCAATTTCCCATGAGTGCCGCTTCACGTCAGCAGCATCTATCGTCTTTGCCTCATCCCACTTTGCGACTTCTGCTATTATAGCCGTGTTATATATAAAAATCCCCCCCCCCCCCCCCATGAGCCATGGACCTTGCCGTTGGTGGGGAGGCTTGCGTGCCTCAGCGATACAGATAGCCGTACCGTAGGTACAACCACAACGGAGGGGTATCTGTTGAGAGGCCAGACAAACGTGTGGTTCCTGAAGAGGGGCAGCAGCCTTTTCAGTAGTTGCAGGGGCAACAGTCTGGATGATTGACTCATCTGGCCTTGTAACAATAACCAAAACGGCCTTGCTGTGCTGGTACTGCGAACGGCTGAAAGCAAGGGGAAACTACGGCCGTAATTTTTCCCGAGGGCATCCAGCTTTACTGTATGATTAAAAGATGATGGCGTCTTCTTGGGTAAAATACTCCGGAGGTAAAATAGTCCCCCATTCGGATCTCCGGGCGGGGACTACTCAAGAGGATGTCGTTATCAGGAGAAGGAAAACGCGTTCTACGGATCGGAGCGTGGAATGTCAGATCCCTTAATCGGGCAGGTAGGTTAGAAAATTTAAAAAGGGAAATGGATAGGTTAAAGTTAGATATAGTGAGAATTAGTGAAGTTCGGTGACAGGAGGAACAAGACTTCTGGTCAGGTGACTACAGGGTTATAAACACAAAGTCAAATAGGGGTAATGCAGGAGTAGGTTTAATAATGAATAGAAAAATAGGAATGCGGGTAAGCTACTACAAACAGCATAGTGAACGCATTATTGTGGCCAAGATAGATACGAAGCCCACACCTACTACAGTAGTACAAGTTTATATGCCAACTAGCTCTGCAGATGACGAAGAAGTTGAAGAAATGTATGATGATATAAAAGAAATTATTCAGATAGTGAAGGGAGACGAAAATTTAATAGTCATGGGTGACTGGAATTCGAGTGTAGGAAAAGGGAGAGAAGGAAACGTAGTAGGTGAATATGGATTGGGGCTAAGAAATGAAAGAGGAAGCCGCCTGGTAGAATTTTGCACAGAGCACAACTTAATCATAGCTAACACTTGGTTTAAGAATCATGATAGAAGGTTGTATACATGGAAGAACCCTGGAAATACTAAAAGGTATCAGATAGATTATATAATGGTAAGACAGAGATTTAGGAACCAGGTTTTAAATTGTAAGACATTTCCAGGGGCAGATGTGGACTCTGACCACAATCTATTGGTTATGACCTGTAGATTAAAACTGAAGAAACTGCAAAAAGGTGGGAATTTAAGGAGATGGGACCTGGATAAACTGAAAGAACCAGAGGTTGTACAGAGTTTCAGGGAGAGCATAAGGGAACAATTGACAGGAATGGGGGAAAGAAATACAGTAGAAGAAGAATGGGTAACTTTGAGGGATGAAGTAGTGAAGGCAGCAGAGGATCAAGTAGGTAAAAAGACGAGGGCTAGTAGAAATCCTTGGGTAACAGAAGAAATATTGAATTTAATTGATGAAAGGAGAAAACATAAAAATGCAGTAAATGAAGCAGACAAAAAGAAATACAAACGTCTCATAAATGAGATCGACAGGAAGTGCAGAATGGCTAAGCAGGGATGGCTAGAGGACAAATGTAAGGATGTAGAGGCTTATCTCACTAGGGGTAAGATAGATACTGCCTACAGGAAAATTAAAGAGACCTTTGGAGATAAGAGAACCACTTGTATGAACATCAAGAGCTCAGATGGAAATCCAGTTCTAAGCAAAGAAGGGAAAGCAGAAAGGTGGAAGGAGTATATAGAGGGTCTATACAAGGGCGATGTACTTGAGGACAATATTATGGAAATGGAAGAGGATGTAGATGAAGATGAAATGGGAGATACGATACTGCGTGAAGAGTTTGACAGAGCACTGAAAGACCTGAGTCGAAACAAGGCCCCCGGAGTAGACAACATTCCAGTAGAACTACTGACGGCCTTGGGAGAGCCAGTCCTGACAAAACTCTACCATCTGGTGAGCAAGATGTATGAAACAGGCGAAATACCCTCAGACTTAAAGAAGAATATAATCATTCCAATCCCAAAGAAAGCAGGTGTTGACAGATGTGAAAATTACCGAACAATCAGTTTAATAAGCCACAGCTGCAAAATACTAACACGAATTCATTAAGACGAATGGAAAAACTAGTAGAAGCTGACCTCGGGGAAGATCAGTTTGGATTCCGTAGAAATACTGGAACACTTGAGGCAATACTGACATTACGACTTATCTTAGAAGAAAGATTAAGGAAAGGCAAACCTTGCATTTGTAGACTTAGAGAAAGCTTTTGACAATGTTGACTGGAATACTCTCTTTCAAATTCTAAAGGTGGCAGGGGTAAAATACAGGGAGCGAAAGGCTATTTACAATTTGTACAAAAACCAGATGGCAGTTATAAGAGACGAGGGGCATGAGAGGGAAGCAGCGGTTGGGAAGGGAGTGAGACAGGGTTGTAGCCTCTCCCCAATGTTATTCAATCTGTATATTGAGCAAGCAGTAAAGGAAACAAAAGAAAAATTTGGAGTAGGTATTAAAATCCATGGAGAGGAAATAAAAACTTTGAGGTTCGCCGATGACATTGTAATTCTGTCAGAGACAGCAAAGGACTTGGAAGAACAGTTGAACGGAATGGATGGTGTCTTGAAGGGAGGATATAAGATGAACATCAACAAAAGCAAAACGAGGATAATGGAATGTAGTCGAATTAAGTCGGGTGATGCTGAGGGTATTAGATTAGGAAATGAGACACTTAAAGTAGTAAAGGAGTTTTGCTATTTGGGGAGCAAAATAACTGATGATGGTCGAAGTAGAGAGGATATAAAATGTAGACTGGCAATGTCAAGGAAAGCGTTTCTGAAGAAGATAAATTTGTTAACATCGAGTATAGATTTAAATGTCAGGAAGTCGTTTCTGAAAGTATTTGTATGGAGTGTAGCCATGTATGGAAGTGAAACATGGACGGTAAATAGTTTGGACAAGAAGAGAATAGAAGCTTTTGAAATGTGGTGCTACAGAAGAATGCTGAAGATTAGATGGCTAGATCACATAACTAATGAGGAAGTATTGAACAGGATTGGGGAGAAGAGAAGTTTGTGGCACAACTTGACCAGAAGAAGGGATCGGTTGGTAGGACATGTTCTGAGGCATCAAGAGATCACCAATTTAGTATTGGAAGGCAGCGTGGAGGATAAAAATCGTAGGGGGAGACCAAGAGATGAATACACTAAGCAGATTCAGAAGGATGTAGGTTGCAGTAGGTACTGGGAGATGAAGAAGCTTGCACAGGATAGAGTAGCATGGAAAGCTGCATCTAACCAGTCTCAGGACTGAAGACAACAACAACAACATATATAAAATAGAGACATGACTTCAAGAGCCAGGAGTGCTACAACGTGAATAAATACTTCTCCTCAGTGAATCAGAAACAGGCGCTGCAGTCTGGAAACGCGAGACCGCTACGGTCGCAGGTTCGAATCACGCCTCGGGCATGGATGTGTGTGATGTCCTTAGGTTAGTTAGGTTTAACTAGTTCTAAGTTCTAGGGGACTAATGACCTCAGAAGTTGAATCCCATAGTGCTCAGAGCCATTTGAACCGTTTTGAATCAGATACTCATGCAAACACAGCTGTCCGCCTTCGTATTTAGTCACATGTAAGGCACACAATCTCCTGCATCGTACGCACGTTGTCGATAAGTGATATCGAAGGGATTAATGTCAAGTTAATGCAAGGCCAATGCTACTGGATCTAATCAACCACTGCATCGCCCATTATATGTTTACGTTAGGTACTGGTGTAGGAAGCATAGAAAATGGGATCTTACTCCAACTTGCGTAAAATATATCCGGTTATTTTGCAAAGGTATTGGCGTCCAGTAGCACTTGTGTTGGTGGTAAAGCTGATTTGTTAACACATTTTTATGTCTTTTTGGTACAGATTTTACAGTTGCCTTTGAACTAACTTCCCGATGAGCTAGAGACTTGAAATTTTAAAATTAGCTCAGAACTGGATTAAAATGAAAATTCGCTTTCTTATCCGTCTCTTGGGTAGCGGTACAGGTGGAGATGAAAAAGGCTGGGAGCGTCTGACACCATGATTACCGTGCAGGACCGTCATTTGTGCAGGTAGTACCGGAATGTGTTCCAGGTGGTATGCGAGTGGATAGGCACGGGTGAGAAGAGGGTGGTGGGGGGCAAGAGGAGATGAGCAGAAAGACGGGGAAGTAGAGATGTGTGCAATATATCTGACATGTGTGTACATGGACAATGTCCTGAGAAAAATGCTACAATATTTATAAATAATTGTTTATATAAATATATAATTGTGTCAAAACGTTTAAAATCTTTCTGTAATTTCACACATACAAGACTAAAAAGCAGGAAATAATAATGTAAATAAAAATAAATTTTTGTATGACATGTTTTTAAACTGTACTAAAAGTGTAAAATAATGTATCCTAGACCGACACGGTATCCTGTTCCCATAGAGGTGGTATTAAAAATTTGTGCATGTGAGTTTTAATGGCTATGGCAATATTTGTGTGATTTGAAACATAACCCGACGGTCGTATGCAATATATAGTGAACTACTTGTGCATTAATTATGTATTGCAAGCTCCCCGCGGTTTTCGTTATATATCTTACAGGCATTGACATAACTATTAAAAATTCACAACCAAAAATTTTCAGGACAATCTGCATGACATGTCTAACGAAAACATCACCGGCGCGCAAGTCGCCCGATGTGGCGCCTACTGAAATAAGACTTGCATTTGGCGGCCAACAATGCCATACGCTCATTTCATTTCATTTCATTCTTCTCAATAACAGCGCTAGGCGGTGGTTTTTTGTGTTGAAGTTATTATTTCGTAGGTTAAGGATAGGATTCAATACAATGCAACAATATCTGAAACTAATCTTTTCAAGATCACTTCAGTGACTGGGTCTCTTCTCCTGCTGCATAATATTCTGTAACAGGAGGTTCTGGATGTTGTGTACTAACTGTATGTGAAGAATTAAATATTTCAGTTTACCGCAGCTGTTTAATTTTATCTTATCATCTGAGCAGTCATATTTTGACAAATACCGCAAAAACTTTTTTAAAAAAGCACACACAGGAAACGCTGACCTGTGCACGGCTCTTGTTCATCCCATTAATTGTTTGTCATCTTCTATTACGATAGTGCTCAAAATGGCTCTGAGCACTATGGGACTTAACATCTATGGTCATCAGTCCCCTAGAATTTAGAACTACTTAAACCTAACTAACCTAAGGACAGCACACAACACCCAGTCATCACGAGGCAGAGAAAATCCCTGACCCCGCCGGGAATCGAACCCGGGAACCCGGGCGTGGGAAGCGAGAACGCTACCGCACGACCACGAGCAGCGGACTACGATAGTGCTGCCTCTTTTTCTTATTCCATTTACTGGCGTCACTAACTTCCTGCCTTACTTGCCCGTGAGTGGCAGCAGCAGCGCGTATCGATAAGTGCACTGTCGTACCATCTCTGGAGCGACCGATAGTATTTCCGGGTCGTTGTGTGTCGGGTAGTCTGTGAGTGGCAGACGCACGAGCAGTGCAGTAGCGACGAAGCAGCAGTCGCGGGCGGACCAGCAGTCCAGTCGGTCGGTTGGCGTGGAGCGGCAACCAACCCCCTGTCGCGCGGAGTCGGTCTGGAGCTGCTGGTGGCGTACACGAGCGGTTGGAGTGTCAGGTGCTGCTTGCGAGTGCTACGAAGTTCGTCGCCCATTGATCTAGGGCATGAAAGTTGATTCCACACTCTACTATCGAGCCTGAACTGTTTCCATTTCTTCGTTTGATCCTGGTTGTCGCTTCTGGAACATTCCAGCGAGCAAAAACGTGTGTGTATTTAAGTCGCCTACGATTCCAGCCATCTTCCTGTGAAATTTAACTTAATTTATTCCCTATTATGGCAGTTCATCAGCGATATCTTCTGCCTTGTGGCCGTTGACCGGTTACCTGCCCTGGTCGTCGACGTAATTTTAGGCAGGGTATTTTCCTCGTCATGTTGTTGCTGTCCACTGTGGCGTGTAGTTCGACAGCTGAGGTGTTGCTGGTCGTCGTGGGCGCTTATATTCTGTCTGTCGTACATTGAAATCTCGTGGTCGTTTTGCTGGTTGCGTGGAGCGGAACTGATTTTGTTGATCGGTCAGTCGATTGGGTTGCCTCCAGATTAAGAAGTCGTTGGACGGGCTGCCTGTCTCACCTGAACGGGTGTTAGTGTTACAATCCCAGGCCGACCCTTGGAAACTTCTGAGCGCCATTCCTTGTGTGTTATGCAGTAATTTCCCTGTTTGGGTTTTAGTTATTTGGTTGATGTGTGGCTTACAGCCGAGTATCAATATCTCTTAAATTAATGTTCTTGTTTTGCCCTTAAGGCATAAGATTGTTATGCTTTTGAATGGAGCCTTCAGCCCAATTTGCATGAAATGTTTTAAGATAAGGCTTTCGGCCATTTGATTGAAACTCCTCATATTGCTTAGTGTAGACCTCCAGACTATTTCCATTAAAGTTAAATTGCTAAGGCCTTCAGCCGATTAGATTGAAGATGTAGAAAATATTCGTGGATTAAACCTCCAGAAGAACCTTGTATTTCAATTTTGCTTAAGCCTTGTATTTTCGATTTTGAATGTGGCCATCAGCCGATCTAATCAAAGGAGATAGATTAAAGTTTTGAGTGTTTTGCAACCTTTTTGTAGTATTGTGTGTTGATAAATAAAGCTTGTATGTTGAGTGCAACTGACAGGAACTCATTTTGGCCCCTTTCCACAACCTAATCCCCTCTGTTCTGCTAGCCCAGGCATTTCAAACGATTTTGTTCACAAAATTCAAAAACTGCGGAAATAATTCAGTCTCACTTTACATTAAGGTGGCTTTCATTCACAAGCTGTGACGTAGTCGCGGATTAAAATGTTGATCCAGGAAGTGCAGTATAAATTTCTTTAATTTTATTCAATGATCAAAAACTTCTGGTCGTTAGACTACCGGTTTCAGTCAGCAATGATCATCTTCAGATCTGTTTTGTAACATGTCCTAACATAATAAAGCCATAGTGGCATTTTAACAAAATGTCCACAAAATCAGCTTATATTCGTCGTACATATATGAAAGCGCTATTGACAGTATGACTCTACCGTCACTGTGGCCTAGTTTACAACATATTTTAAATATGTGCGACGATGCTAAGATGATTTTTTATATTCTCTGACGATTCCACTGTTGCTGTATAATATTAGGACACGATGAAGATGGTCATTGCTGACCGAAACCGCTAGTCTAAGTACCGTAAGTTTTATAATACTGATGGAGATAAGAGAAATTTATTCCATAGCTTCCATTATTGAAAATGTTTGTCGGTTTTGATTTATACATTGTTTTCTTAAAATAATTATTTATGTGAACATGTATAGGCTCCATGGTTAATAACAAAGGTTACAAATTTTGAAAATGTTAAAAACAGAAGCTTCCTCTTACTTTATAATCTTGATTTCACTATCGGTGCTAAAATTAAAGAAACGATGAATGGAGACACATATTTTGTTTATAGTTAACACTGAAGAATACAAATTATTGTATCTAACATATTCTTTTTTTGTTGATCATATACTCTTAAAATTGTAACTACTTTCTTCATAGTGTAAGATCGATACCTGATATAGTTAAGTCGAAAAACATATTTACAGAAAAATTGTATTGGACAGTTAGGAAACTTTATAAACCTTCATAGATCTGGAGGGAACGTAGATGATGTCGAACATTTCCTTACTTGAACAAAATTTCCTTGGGGGCAAGAGTGATTATAACAGGCCGCGACCCTATGCTGTAGACTTCCGGCACATTCTGTTACATCTTTCTCGTTCTTATGTGAGTCATAACACGTCCTTGTAATGAACAAAGAATATTCATATGAGGCTCTGAATAAGAAACCAGCTGCGTTACCTTCTCTTACACATAGAATGTAAATGCTGTTACTGCTACCTACTGCTAATCATTTGCATACGAAATCACGTAGTACATTCCATGCCAATTTGATGTTTTTGCATGCCACCTTTTGTGTTAAATCTGTAGCACCAGAATGGTCTACCACTTACGACGGTACCCGTATGGTGTTGCACTTGAATTTCTGATGTGCTGTGGTAGAGCAAAGCTAACGGTCACCCCACACATGGACAATCATGAAACTTAGAAATTACGTCACTCGTGCTCTAGAGGGGCCTTTTGGCTCAATTACACGTGGCATGCAGAATATCAAATTATGACTCTTGATCACTAAGCAGTTGATCAAGTTATACAGTTAAAGAATTAATATGATGATGACATAGGAAAAATTATCGTAAGGAATAAATAATGTTGATGAGTGCACTGAACAGAATGTTAGCTTGTAGTAGTTTTATGGCAAGTGGAATAACCAAAGAACCATGTACGTACTGTGTCAACACATTTCTACAACGATTACAAATCTCTGAATCACTGATGAAATAAATAAACCCGTGCGTAACAAGCAGAGCTTCAGGCAATGTTTCGTGTACTATTTATCCTAAAGTTCGAACCACAAATAACTCGCTTCAGAAAGCAGCTGTGAATGAAAACTTTTAATCATATTTGCACGTAATACTGTCACTGTTACCCGCGAAAGTTCTGTCAGTCATACTTGAAATCCTTAGTTCAGTGCGAACTGAAATTTTGGTGCAAGTCCGTATTTTAGTACTACTAAACACACTTAAACGCGTGCGGCGCTTTGACAGCCCAAATCTCACCAAGCTTACCAGCATCCACAGCCAAAAGCACAAGACGAAAAAAAACAAAAAGAAAACGAGACTCGTTCCGCCTGCTTATTTAAAGCTTCGGTCGCGTAACCTGCTGCTGTATTCAAGACACAAGGTCCCCTATTCTGTGGCAGTATTTACTAGTCATACCAAACACCATTAACATTAATAATTATAACAAAATCTAGTTTTACTAATCATTATTAGTCTGTACTTACTGCAAATGGAACATGGTTGGTTGTGGTTGGTTAATTTGGGGGAGGGGACTAAACAGCGAGGTCATTGGTCCCATTGGATTAGGTGAGGAAGGGAAGAAAGTCGAACGTGCCCTTTCAAAGGAACGATCCCGGCATTTGCCTGAAGCGATTCAGGGAGAGCACGGAAATCAGGATGGCCGGATGCAGCGTTGAACTGTCTTCCTCCCGAACGTGAATCCAGTGTGCTAACCACTGCGCCACATCGCTTGCTAATGGAACATGGTGCTGCTAATTTATGTTAATTTGGAGACATCTGTTTTGGCCAATGTCCCGATAGCAATAAGTAATAGTTTTTTAAATAACTTATTTATTCATTAACTGCGTCACCAAGCCCTCTCGGTTTTCAGCTGACGTCAGTGCTTTTCCATTTGTGTATCGTATATTTCCTAAACTTGTCTGTATACAGTTATAACATAGTTATAAATAATAATTGTTTAAACAATCATATTTTCCTTAATCGTAAAAAGTTCGTTTGGATTCCATGTACACTTGCAAGTATTTTTAACTTTTTGTATGAATATATAATATTTTCACCGAGTTGTTAGTTCATGATAGCCTCCACTTGGTACTCGCGCGGCACTTCCCGCCAAGCCAGCACCTGGAATTTGCATTCAGCGGCTGGCCGTTTGCTGCCTCATTTGCAGCCACACCTTCGCCAAGAGACACGCAAACTTCCTGCCCAGCCGAACGTAGCAAACACTCCAGTTCTTGAAATGCTTGTCGACATTAGTGGCTATTAAAATTGCTACACCAAGAAGAAATGCAGATGATACACGGGTTTCATTGGACAAATATATTATACTAGAACTGACATGTGATTACATTTTCGCGCAATTTGGGTGAATAGATCCTGGGAAATCAGTACGCAGAACAACGACCTCTGGCCGTAACGGCCTTGATGCGCCTGGCCATTGAGTCAAACAGAGCTTGGATGGCGTGTACAGGTACAGCTGCCCATATAGCTTCAACTCGATACCACAGTTCATCAAGAGTAGTAACTGGCGTATTGTGACCAGCCAGTTGCTTGGCTACCATTGACCAGACGTTTTCAATTGGTGAGAGATCTGGAGAATGTGCTGGCCAGGGCAGCAGTCGAACATTTTCTGTATCCAGAAAGGCACGTACAGGACCTGCAACATGCGGTCGCGCATTATCTTGATGGTATGTAGGGTTTCGCACGGATCGAATGAAGGGTAGAGCCACATCTGAAATGTAACGTCCACTGTTCAATGTGCCGTCAATGCGAACAAGAGGTTACAGAGACCTGTAATCAGTGCCACCCCATACCATCAGGCCGGGTGGTACCCCAGTATGGCGATGACGAATACACGCTTCCAATGTGCGTTCACCGCGATATCGCCAAACACGCATGCGACCATCATGATGCTGTAAACAGAACCTGAATTCATCAGAAAAAATGACGTTTTGCCATTCGTGCACCCAGGTTCGTCGTCGAGTATACCATCACAGGCGCTCCTGTCTGTGATGCAGCGTCAAGGGTAACCGCAGCCATGGCCTCGGAGCTGATAGTGCATGCTGCTGCAAACGTCGTCGAAATGTTCGTGCAGATGGTTGTTGTCTTGCAGAGGTCCCCATCTGTGACTCAGGGATCGAGACGTGGCTGCACGATCCGTTACAGGCATGCGGATAAGATGCCTGTCATCTCGATTGCTAGTGATACGAGGGCGTTGGGATCCAGCACGGCGTTCCGTATTGCCCTCCTGAACCCACCGATTCCATATTCCGCTAACAGTCATTGGATCTCGACCAACGCGAGCAGCACTGTCGCGATACCATAAACCGCAATCGCGATAGGCTACAATCCGACCTTTATCAAAGTCGGAAACGTGATGGTACGCATGTCTCCTCCTTACACGAGGCATCACAACAACGTTTCACGAGGCAACGCCGGTCAACTGCTGTCTCTGTATGAGAAATCAGTTGGAAACTTTCCTCGTGTCAGCGCGTTGTAGGTATCACCAACCTTGTGTGAATGCTCTGAAAAGCTAATGATTTGCATATCACAGCATCTTCTTCGTATCGGTTAAATTTCGCATCTGTAGCACGTCATCTTCGTGGTGTAGCAATTTTAATGGCCAGTAGTGTATAAACTAATCCGGCCGACCGTCTCGTAATGTTATACACTCTACTAAAATGGAATTGACGAGGGACGTTGGTGACTACGGAAATCACGAAGATAGTGCATGAAGAGTGAGCAGCATGTAAGGAAGACGCTTGCTTGTGCCAGAGGTGGAAGCAGCACGGAGCTTTCCACTGGACGCCGTGTGGGCACGGGGAGCCGCGGGCAGCTTACAGCGGCGACCGGCGAGGCGCATCTCATATTGCGGTCCGCCGCGGCCTGTGATTGCGCTTCTTTGGAGAGACGCGGCCCGCGGCGCACATATTGGCAACCGGCGACCGCGGGCTCCGAAAGCCAATGAGCTGCCCGCCCACTCCGGAGCCAGCTCCGCTCCGCAGCCGTGGTCCGACTCGCTTTTCAGTGCCTTCCAGGAGGTAACCCACGCAGGATCAGCCGCAGTCACAAAACCCTAAGAAATTTCGGCCTCTCGTGTACATAGTATCCAATTAAAAGTATGCGTCTCGAAATCTGCTGGGACACTTTCAATGTGGTGTCTGAATGTCTGTTGAGAAACGACTGCCCTTTCTTCCTCAAGAGCCGACATGTAGTGATGCTCAACGTTACAGTCTGGAGTTATGTCGACCCTACAACTCATCAAAAAAAAATGTTCCACTGGGACCCTAGGTTGGGCACTGTATTTAATGACTGTTACTGTCCACATACCAAGTTCTCATCGATGCTGCTTTGACAGACAGCGATGTCAAGCTGATACAAACAAGACCATCGTCTCCGAAATCTTCGTAAAATGTGTTCACGTCCTTCAGTATTTTGCCTTTTCTTAAGGGGAGTTAGAACAGAATTTTTTTTCACATGTTCGATCCCATTATAAAATTTGCAGTTTTCCGAATAAAATGATATATACATCACTTATAATCTCACGTGGGAAGTATTTTATCTTATTTTTTTAAATATAATCTCCACAGGTTGAAAATGTTAAAATTTTCACGTGCATTATTTCAAGATCTAATAAAAACGGTAATTTTTTATACAGAAGGCTGTGGATTGCTCTGTTATAAAGGTTAAACGTCATGTCACGTCCAGAAGAGGATGGGCACCAGGTTGAGGAAGTTGAAACAAAGTTTGAGAGACAAGAAACTTTCTGATGGAAAAACCATAAGAGGCAGGCTGACTGACAAAATGATTGATGAACTGCAGCAGTATTATGGGATGGCCATTATAAATAATACTGAGGATTTGTTGAAAATGAACCATGCAGTATGGGCTGCCTTCTTTCACAGACTGTCAACTGATGAAAAACCAGTAAACCACCTTTGCCCTCCTGGACATGATTCATGGTGCAATTACCGCAATGCCCACGGTTCATTCAGACATAACCATTCCATCCCAGCAGCAATCATGGATATCATAAAACCTGTTTACAGAGATCTGGCAACTCCTGAACTACTGAAGAAGTGTCTACATGGTCAGACTCAAAATCCCAATGAGTGATTCAATAATCTTATATGGACTCGCTTACCAAAATATGTTTTTGTTAGAATGGAGACACAAAAGTGGGAGGTCAGTCATGCTGTTATTGCTTTTAATGATGGCAACATTGGTAAAGTGAAAGAGCTACAGCATATGGGAATTGATCCTGGAGGAAACTGCATCAGAGAACTTGAACGTGGACAAGGTTCGCACTGATAAAGTAGAGTATGCAGCACAGTCCAGAAAGAAGAAAAAACTTGGAAAAAGATCAAAAGGATGATGCAGTATGGTGCAGAGTGCTTCTGAGTGACTAAAACTAAATGTTAAGCATATATTGAGTTACAGCTTTTTGGAACTTCAGAAGCCGTTCCTGAAAATTTACATTTTCTGTTGCATTTTTCCCTAAATCTCAGGAACCACTGCTAGTAGAGTATCCAAATTTTCAGGGAGTAATAACATACACATCCTGAGTCTACTGAACTAAAAGAAGAACATAATTTTATGTATAATTAAAATTATTTAGGATAACGTACAAAAAGTACTCAAAATTTGAACCATGTAACTAAAAAATTTTATTTCCGAAAGAAGTGGCTGAAATGCAATTATTGTAGTTCAGTAGACTCGGAACATACAGTTTAATTTCCTGTAAAAGTTTCACGTCAGTGGCTATAGTGGTTCCTGAAATAGAGGGAAGCGAAGTCACTAAATTTAACATTGTCGGGGTGGGGTGTTCCAACTCCCCTTATGCGCAATAAGCACGAGAAGCAACCATCTACACTAGTACCACCACCTCCGCATTTCACTATTGGCACAAAACATGATGACAGATAAGGTTCTCCGGGCATTCGCCAAACTCAAAGCCTTCCATTGGATTGCCACAGGACATAGAGTGATTCATCACTGCAAATCACTTGTTACCATTCATCCACTCTTCACTGGTGCTGCTCGTTACACAATCTGAAGCGTCGCTTATCATTGTTACAGAAATGTTTACCTAACGAAGAGCTGGCCTACCATTCTAAACCACTATTTTTAATTCTGCACACACGCGCACATTGTGCCAACTGTACTGCTGACAGCACCTTGTAAACAATGAGTGGTTGCTTCCAGCTGATTTCATGCAATTTTGTACAACACTCTGCAGTGCTCGATGGTCCCTATTCATCAGTACAGAAAGTCTACTGGATCTTGGTTTAGCTGTCATTGTTCCTTCGAGTTCCCACTTCACAGTCAAGTCATCAATAGTCGGTTTGGTCACCTTTACAAAGGTTGAAATGTCCCTGATGGATCTGACACTAGCCGGCCGGTGTGGCAGAGCGGTTCTAGGCGCTTCAGTATGGAACCGCGCGACCGCTACGGTCGCAGGTTCAAATCCTGCCTCGGGCATGGATGTGTGTGATGTCCTTAGGTTAGTTAGGTTTAAGTAGTTCTAAGTTCTACGGGACTGATGACCTCAGATGTTGAGTCCCATAATACTCAGAGCCATTTGGATCTGACACTCAAGTGATAGATATCCAATGACTAGTCCACATTCGAAAGCGCTGAACTCTCGTGACCGACCCATTCTGTTGTTACAGCTTCACTGACGACAAATAATATTCTCCACCGCTTCTCGTGACGTATAGTTGACAATAAATATATATAAGTATATGTATACAGGGTATTGAGGGCATAAATACAGGTATTGTGTTCATTGGCAAATTAATATGTACCCACTTCAGAGTGTTAGTGGTTTTTTCCCCCTCTGCGTCTAATAGTCTTCCCGCAAACAAGTCTCTTAATTTACTACATGGTCTTTTCTGCAGGGTCTTAATTGCACCATTAAATGGACTACGCC
Organism: Schistocerca cancellata; assembly: GCF_023864275.1. NCBI lineage: Eukaryota > Metazoa > Arthropoda > Insecta > Orthoptera > Acrididae > Schistocerca > Schistocerca cancellata. The sequence continues at coordinate 324,130,508 of NC_064631.1, forward strand.
TGTCAATATAGAATATACATCTTGCGTCCATGCAGCTACACTTCAATACCGGACCAGTAGCCCAGAGGAAGATAAGCATTAATGCCTGCTCTTGGAGGTACTAACCAACCTAAAAACATACTACAGCTATACAGCTATAATTATTAGTCCGCTAATGTAGTTCATTACACTGTTCTCAGTCACCAACAAAAATACGAGGGTTGTCCAGAAAGTAAGTTCCGATCGGTTGTGAAATGGAAACCACTAGGAAAATTCGGTAAAGCTTTGCACAGATGTGTTGGGCAGTGTCTCTAGTATTCCCGTCAATCGTGTCGCATCGCTCTTTCCAGTTTTGAGTGAACAGTGAGCACGTAAAGATGCGTAGGGAATAGCGTCTCCCGCCAAGTATGAGGACCTGGTTAGAGATTCGCCTGTGTGATGCAGCCCACATAACACAACTGTCGAGCAGTTCCTTCTTCGTGCAAATTCTCGGCCGCACACTGCAGGGTCAATGAAGACGCTCCTGCAGCGTTTCCGATGAGAAATGTTTGATCACCCACAATACAGTTCGTAATTGGCTCTCCACGAGTCTCATCTCTGCTTATAAGAACCGTTGGCTATGAAGAGAAAATTTTTCCACAGACAACGAGCTGCAGACCAGTGCAGATAACTGGCCGAAAGCACAGGCGGCTGCTTTGTATGACGAGGATATTGGATTGTTGATACAACACTACGACAAACCTCGAAGTTGGAGCGGCGACTATGTAGAGAAGTAGGTGGAAGGTATAACTAATTGTTGCAAATAAACCGTTTCTGGTTTTCACTGTGGTTTCCATTTCGCGACTTATCGGAACTTACTTTCTGGACAACCCTCGTATCTGCACTTATACCCCTATCTACACATTCTGCACTTAAACAGGTGATAACAAAATATTATGGCCGTAGCTCACGACGAGGGTGAATGCCCTACCGTAGCATAGGTGGCACGTGACGCAGCAATGAAAGTGGAGCAGAGACGATTGGGGAATTATTCTAGCAAAGATATGCGCCGCAAATGAAGAAAACCCGTGAAATAAGTGACTTTCTCAAAGAGCAAATACTTGATACCTCGGAACGTACATCTCGGAAATAGTGAAGTTGGTCGTCTGTTTGCCTGCTCCTCTCGTGGCTTCTATGGAAACCCATTGAATTGCTGTGCTACTAACTATGCCAATAACAGTTTATCCCAAATGAGACACATCCATCTACAATGCTGTCTGTTGCTTGGAAAACGTTCTTAGTCTCCAATCGAGATAAATGAGTTACTACGGAACCAACTGACGGCAAGTGTGTGAACGTATATTTCAGAGTGGCTCGCTTAATCACAGGAGTCGATCATCCACTGTTGTGTTTCAGCTCTACATCGATAATAAAGCTTATTCACTGGTGCAGAAATTAGCGAACACGAAAACGAATAAATAATAAATGAATACTGAATGCTGGAAGGTATGAAATAATCCTGTGGGGTAATAATGTGAGCTACAACTGATGGTTTAAACTTTTGACCGTATGTTTATCCTTTTTTTTTGTCTTCCACAACCCCAACTCCTTGTCCATGTCGTGGGAGCCGTGCAATGGCATGAAGTAAGGGATTGCATGTAGGGGCGACGTACTGTCTTGTCTATGTATGCCCCGAGACCGCTACGGTAACTTTCAGGAACCAACAGGAACCCTGAAATATGATGGCAAGCAGGGCGTTGGCGAAGCTACGACAGGCCCAGCAAGCCAGTAGGTTACTATCTGCTTCAGAAATTAACAGAACAAAGAAGTGAATCATGCCATATTTTTCATTTTCTATAGTGGATTTTGTCTTGGAGAGCTCACCATCAAAAAAGATGTATAATTCTTGATCATCACCATCACGGTTTACCAACATTATAGTATCATCAACATACCTTTTATAATATACCACCTTCCTTAGTAATTATGACTTACTGTTCAATACTTCATTCCGCACATAATCCATAAAAATGATAGCCAAGGCACCAGCTAAGCAACGCCCCATGGCTAATCTTTGCAAACTGTAAAACCCTTGCGTGTGTTTAATTGAACACACTGGTTTCCGATACCACTAGACGAGTTTTCATGGTGTTTTCGCATGTAACCTGAGTCTAGCATCAGGCAACATAAGACTGTATTTCATCAAATCGGATCATGAAAAAGAGATATAGTAATTTAAAATATTATGTAAAACCGTCATTCCTGTGTGTTTGGACGCGCTGATTTCCAAAGCCGCTAAGTGATTTTTCATAGGGTTTTCACAGGTAATTTGAGCGTAACTTGAGGCTACATACGGCCTTTATTTCATCAGAAACGGATAACGAGGAAAAAGATATCATAATTTCCAATTTTAGATACAATTCTTATAACTGTATGTTTGTCTGTTTGAGCAAACTAATCTCCAAAACTGCTAGACCAATTTTCGTGGGTTTTTTACAGGTGATGTGGGTATTACTTGAGGTAAAATGTACGCTTCATTTCAGCAAAATCGGATCACAGAAAAAAATATATCGAATTGAAAGTATTAGAAGTCTGCTCAACTTAGCAGTACGGGTGTTTACCTTAATGACACGAGTATCATAGTGTGGTACACAAAAGAACCAATAGATGACGTTCTTAATTTTTCCATCTCAGTGACAGAAGTATTTTTCAGAAGTTTACGTCATGTACAGAATTAAGAGCTCTTAATTCTGTCAGTATTTACTTGGCTAGGACATAGGATTTATTGATTTTGCTTTCTGTATTTAAAACTTATCGAAATTACCTTGCTTCTTTCGACAGGTTTTATTTATGTTTGATTTCTTTTCTAGGAGTAATGAATTTACTAACAAAGTGGTTCTGTTTTACTGCTTGATGTATGACATCCTAAGAAACGATGGTATGCAGAGGCCCTTCTTTAGCTTCCATTGTAAAGCACAGGCACACATCTATTAATTTATTAGAAGTGAAGTAATTATGTGCATTTATAATATTCAATACAGCAGTGAGCTCAACATTTTCTGGTACAGGAAGGCTTTTAACTAAAATTAAATTCTTTCTGACCAAATCAATGGTTTCAGTCACAATGACATTTGTAAAATGTTTAGTAATATTTAATGAAATAAGCCAAGTGCCATCAGGAATGTGTCTCTTAATGGAGCCTACCAATTCATATATATTTTTTAACATTTATTTATGAGAGAAAACATATTTTTGGGTTATAATCTGGTTTAGATTATGGCTTAGAAGGTAACCCAGGCTATCAGTGTAATTAACGATTATCTTTGTAAATTTTTGTTTGGGGGTCTACGTTTAGTGCATAAGGGTTCATGACAACATAATACTGTCTCTCTCATATGTAAACAATAAAATCGATTTTTTCACCAGTTCTTTCACTAAGTCTTTAATTTTGGGATGAGGTCTTTATCTATTCATTGATTTTGTCAGCCATAAATAATCCCATAGTTTTGTCGATGTAATCCTAAATAGACATTTTTAGAATGCAATTTCCTATATTTCCTTTGACCAGTATTCCCTCATTATCAACAAAATTCTGTTTAACTGATTTTATTTGTACCAGTTCATTTATAGCAGAGTTTTTCTTCTTTTTTATTGACTTTGTGCGTATTCGTGAAAAATGCTTACTAATGTTTTCTTGTGGGCTTTCGATCCTGCTAATGATCAACAGGAACTTTTTGTATGAGTTTTGAGTTGCTTCAACATTTTGCAACTAATTCACAACTCAGAATTACTTTTCACCCCTTTTGTAATAGCTCTATTTCTTCTGGTGAAAATACAATGTCAGTGAGATTTATTACCTTACCATAGAACTGAATGTTATAAACTGTGACACCAACTTGTAGATGTTATTGTCTCTTTCCTAATCTCTCAATTTTCTTATTTTCTCAGTCTACCATTACTTGCATTTCACAACTGAGGTAATCCTTTATGACATTATTCACCTCATTTAGAGGGTCATAATTAACCAAATCATACAACTGAATGTGTGCTAAAAATATAGTTTCTTATTCAAAGTTTCATGGCACTTGTACTTCAATTATTCTTCTTTTTTCAGCCATTTCCTTTCACTATATTCCTTCACTTTTTCTATACCAGATTACTCACTTTTTCAAAAATTGGAATGATTAATGTGCACAAATCATTAATATCAGCTGGTAGTGATGATATTGAAGGATCACCATATGTGCTGGGTTAGACATAGTATTATTTCATGTCTTAGAGAGGTGACTCTCTTCATCTGTCATATAATTAAGAGGAAAAGGTACTTCACCATCTGACGGTTTTCAATTATCTTTACCACAGGAAGTATTAACAGTAGAACACTGAATTTTTTTCACATTCATTTACACTATTTGGGAGTACTCTGGTATTTTTTAAGACTAATGTATTAAAATCGTAATTCTGAAAACTGTTTTCATATTGACTCGTTTTTATGGCAAATTCTTAAAATAAAAAGCGTCATAGGTACCCTAACAATATAGCTATAAAGCTAAAAAATCTCACTTTATGACCGTATACTAAGACAATTGACTTAGAATTTCATTGTTCCGCAATAAATGATTTCAGACAAAAGATACATTACGATAGTCAAAAATGCATTGCTCCTATGCACACATTGTTGATATTCACAGCTTGCTTCACTGCATTTGTCATGGATTGCTCTACCACTGCTTTGTAAGCAGCATGTTGTAAAGGATTATATTTTTTAAATTTTTAGAAGAGCTTGGTAAGTTGATAATGGTACATAAAGTTTACCCTGCTGCTAACCCAGTCCTAATAGTATGCACGTAACACACAAACCCTAAAATTGTTTTCATTGTATACACTATTTTCGTTCTTACACATACACCACAGCTTTTCTTCACAAGTTTGTGCATCAATTCTTATCATTTATTTACTCAGAAACAGAAAACACATGTGTTATGTTATTATTATAGGAAAAAGTGGTATTGCCAGTGGTTGAAAGGTCAAATTAACAGAAAACGAGGTGCCTAGGGTTATGAATAACAGAATAAAACAAATGGTCATGTGTCACTCTGCAAGCTGACATTTAAAATAACATTTCGGACCTTACAATATATATTTTGTCCAAAATACTTTCATATATGCACAAGGGTCCTCCGCTCGTGGTCTCGCAGTAGCGTTCTCGCTTCCCGAGGACGGGGTCCCGGGTTCGATTCCCGGCGGGGTCAGGGATTTTCACCTGCCTCAAGATGACTGGGTGTTTGTGTTGTCCTCATCATTTCATCATCATCCAGGAAAGTGGCGAAATTGGACTGAGCAAAGATTGGATAATTGTACGGGTGCTGATAACCACGCCGTTGAGCGCCCCACAAACCAAACATCATCATCATCTATATGCACAAGGCATACTTCAAGTGACTGTAATCACCAGTAGAAGAAAAATTTCATATTTTCATCGTTTTCAATGCACCTTCAGCCAAGAGCAGCCACCAGCTGTGCAAATATACCTTTCTTCTCTATCAATATTGGTCTCACTGACCAGTATTACTGGGAGACTAACAACAAAAAAGGGAAAAAATGCAATGTACATTTTATATCCAGCAAATAAAGTCAATGAAAAAGGTAAAGAAGAAATAGAAAAGTGCTAAAGGCAAAACATCGAATGGAAAAGCAGATTTGTTCCTCCATCAGATGGTTTGATAGTCCATAATGTTACCAAAACTATACATGACCCTCTGTCATACACTTAAATCTTAAACAGATCTTACAATATATTTGGGCTAAATATGAAGGAACTGTTATGAAGAGTGATCTCAATAAGAACTCCAAAGGATACAATGCAAAGTATATCCTATCATATGCAATACAGGTTCCATAAAAGGAAATACAGTGTGTGGAGTCAGAAAGAATATAGTATTACATTGTGACTATTTTCTCAATCATGCAGAAGACCTATGATATTCATGAAAACAAGCTGAAATTGTCACTCAGAGAGTGATGAATACAAAAACAGGAATGTGAAAAAAGAAACCAAATGATGTGTAAGTCTTAAAATGTCAAAAAATTCTTGGTAACTAACAAACATATTGCAAAAGTACATTGTTACAAAAGTTTTAACTATAATGTTGTGTCGAAAATAAAGTAAGGAGGCTCAAACCATTTGTTAAATGCAAGAATATTTAATCTTACATTATGTGTGCTGTCATGTATGAAAACAAATAAATATATGTCAGTCGATCCTTAGGGAACCACGCTATTGACAGCCAGCATAGGGGTATTAACAAAGTTGTTGTTAAACGACCCATACCACAAGCACTAGTTAATAACTGAATGCTATAGACCTTTATCAGCAACCATTTTGAATCATGCTTGTCTGTTAGCCATGGCCATAGTCACTGCATGACTTACATCTCACGTACTATAAATCGTAAGAAGAGTCATGTACAGCAGATAGATATTACAAACGCAAGAACATAATCTCTTATATACCTGCTCCTAGGGCACCATAGTAAAATCTTCAACTTCAGTAACTGATGATACTGTATGTGGATGATATACACAATGATACATATAACATCAACAGTACGAAATTTTGTTGAGATAGCAATATAAACCTCTTGCAACAACTGCAAGTGGCAATATTACAACTCAAAATCTGTAGAGTAATTTTCAAACATTAACCTCAGGCACTAGCCCATTAGATTAGAAAATTAACATAATTTAGACTTCGATATACAGGTGACGTAATTAAACACATTATGTATTGCACAAATCAACAACATAAAAAATATTTTACTCTATTAATGTAGTCATCACACAACAGCCACAAACTGTATTTTTACAAACTTTAAACATCATATGTTCGTCAGTGCTCATGTAAAAATGGATCTAGGGCACTAACCCCAGAACACAAAAAATATTTAATCAAAACCTCAGTACACAGATGACTAAGCATTGGGTACAATGTATTAACTGTATGTATGATACAGAATCCAGGGACATAGCTGCATATCAAAAACATGTTAAAGCTGCATATGGTATCACTGGGGAAATAATAGTGTTGACAAATAACAATGTCATTGAAAATGTTTTATCATGTGACATACAACATGAGTATAAAAGGTACACAAGCAATATTTTTTATCACGAAAGTCATTTCAAGAAACATCATTCCAACACTAGCGAAATTGACAGTTAAAGTGAGTAGTGTTGCGTCCAGAAACATGAAGGAAGATGGTGAAAGGAAATAGCTGAAGATGAGTTATAATGATATCATAGGTGTCAATAGGCAAGTATATTTAGAACATACAAGTTATTTGAATTGATCAATTATGATGCCTTTGATAAGGTGATTAATGTGAAGCTTATCAGCTGAAAAAGGTAACTTTATGTGACAAAACCCCTTGCTTCAAAAATGTTTCTTATTACTGTTACTGCACAGCTTGTGCACTTTAGCAGTAGTATAATCATTTACTTTAATGCTTCTACAACAATAAAGTGTCTCAATGCATTATAGGTAATGCAAAAGTCACAGCTCTAAAAAAAAGTGGCGTGAATGGGTTCTGATCTAGGAGTGCCTTAGCTACTCTGCTTTTGAGTATGATCATGGATTGTGTAAATTGCTTTCGATGTGTGTCATGCCAGTTAATCTAAACTACATCTATTTGTCAATAAAACTGAATACAAACAATGGATTTCAAGAATGTATAGAACGGCTTTCCTATCGAATAATCACAACACACTGTGTAATTATTGCGTACTGAAACTGTGTTCTGTTACAAAATGCATCTACTTTATTGTATGAAAATTTTGTAAGCGAATGTTGTTCCTAGTTTATCCTAAAACGTTCGTTTAGCCCCTTCGATTGATTCTTATCTGTTCAACAGAAAACTCAGCTCTGCTCTGTCTGCATAACGACATAATGTGAAATGTTAAACTCCATGAACCTAAAATAAATCATTGCAGAGTTAATTGCCTCGATTTTTTACTTGAGGCTGCTTTTCCAAATTAGACATCGATATCTCGCTGTCCAGAGAGTAGTGCAAGATGTGACAGTGTGGTAATTTTAGGATTTTGGCTGAGAATATGTTAGTATTATTAGGTGATATATTTGTAAACGAATAAAAGATTATTTTGAGATTGAAAATGATATTCCAGTCTATTTAATGACACAGAATTAAATCAGATTAACTTGAAGCTATGATTGTGTCTCATCACTATTCTACATCATAAAAACTAGTTCTAACAAACAATATTTACGGTAGGTATAATTTACTCTTTATTTTTCAAATGAAACACGTTTAACTGAAAGTGGAGGGTGACAAATAATAATTAGAATTCTGAACATATGGCAGATAATTCGCTCGGATAGCAAAATGTAGATATTGTTAAACATAATATAATATTAAAAACTACAACAATTACTCAGCTAGTACTTGCAGCAATTAAAAACTGACTTCATGTTACCTTTATCCAAATGTCTCACATTTCTGTGAAATCATTTCAGAATCATCATGTACCCTAATTATACTACAGAGCAAAGCTCCTCATTCAGCAACAACTCAACACTCCCCCCCCCCCCTCTTTCTCTCTCTCTCTCTCTTTCTCTCTCTTCCTCTCCCTCTCTCTCTCTCTCTCTCTTTCTCTCTCTCTCTCTCTCTCTCTACTATATATATATATATATATATATATTCCCCCATATATACAGGGTGTCCCTGCTATCTTGTCCACCCAAAATATCTCTGTAACAATAACAGCTATTGGAAAACGACTTTCACCAGTGTAGGGCTGGGGACCATGAATGTACATATTTGGAAACATATGTGTTTTTTAACACGAACTTATGTTTTTTTAAATGGACCTCCTATATTTTTTCTTGAGCAATCCATAGCATGACAAAGTACATACACAATGGCGTTGATTGCATCGCAATATTCCCATTACATCCCGAGATATTAAGACACGAAGTTGACGCTTGAAACACCCGACATGCGCTGCTAGCGCGCGTCCTGAGGCTCAGGCGTGAACCCAAAGCGATGTGATTGACATGCGTAATCACACTTCCATACTTATCAAGAAGTCCGAAACGAATACTCCGGTCTGCTGCCATCCTGCATTAACGTCGTTCATTCCAGCAGGTATTTATCCCATAGGCTAGGGGTGATGCGGTTCTGTAACATATCTGTGTACCGCAATATTAGTCACAAAGTTAACTTCGCTTATCGTTAATCAGTTACTAACAAGGTAATGCCGTTCAACGTTAAAACTTTACTTTACTGTTGATCTAGCGCAAGTGACAGTTAATCATTCACTCGTAATAGTAAAATTCATGTTGATGGTTTTAGTGAAACGAGCAAGTGGACTAAAAGTTTTACCGTTGTTTAGGTAAAAATGTTTTGATTTGGGAAGTTCAGGTAGTATATAGAAGATGAATGTAAACATGTTTAACCAATTAGTTTTATTATCACATAATTATCAATATTATGTTTATCTAATGCGTTAAATGACGAATTGTTGCAAACAAATGTTTCTTAACATCACTGGGTAAAATGGCCCTTTGTAGAAACTTCCACTGTGATACCAGCACTACATACTAAACATAGCGTTCACATCTCATGCTCAAAGTGATGCCCATTGGCTTGCATACATAGGGTCACTCCGCGGGTGAAGGATGCACTACTTCGTGCTACTGTTTCCTCTTTGATGGCTGTACAAGCATCAATAATGCGCTGCTTTATGTCCTCTGGTGTTGTTGGTTCATGTTGGTAAACAGCATCCTTCACTGCTCCCCAAAGAAAATAATCCAGCGGTGCAAGGTCCGGAGATCGGGCAGGCCACCTAACTGGGCCACCTCGTCCAGTCCACCTACCAGGGAACTTACGGTTCAGAAGTCGTCGTGCTCATAAGGCGTTATGTGCAGGGCATCCGTCATGCTGATACCACATGACCATTCTCCGGTTCAGAGGTACGGTGTCCAAGAGAACAGGAAGATTGTGTCGTATAAATCTGGAGTATTGTCTGCCATTTTGGATGCCATTTATAAAGAAAGGTCCGATAATGGTATCTCCAATAATCCCACACCAAACATTAACTTTCCACGGACGTTGATGCTTTACCTGACGGAGCCATTTTGGATTGTCTGCGGACCAATAATGCATATTCCTCATATTGACAATTCCTTTGTTGGAGAATGATGCCTCGTCGGTAAAGAGAACATCTGCAAAAAAATTTTGATTAGTCAGAAGTTTTTGCTGAGCCCACCGACAAAATGTTACCCTATTGTCATTTCCATGAAGATCCTGGTGTAAATGAACATGTTAAGGATGAAATTTATGACGTTTAAGAATACGCTGTGCACTTGATTTCGACACACCAACTTCACGTTCAATGTGACGTGTGCTTATTTGAGGATTCACTGCTATAGTAGCGAGCACAGCAACTTCAGCACGTTCATCTGTGCGTGTTCTAGGACGATGTCAAGGTCTTGGATTTATGCTTCCCATTTCACGTAGACGAGATGTGAGACGACCAAACATCTGGCGCGAAGGCGATGGCTTGTCAGGGAATCGTCTTCTGTACAGTCGTTCTGCCCGAACAGCATTTCGTCCACCTACAACAGGGTACAGTACAGGTATGTAGAGTAGGGTAGAAAACAGACATATTAACTTAATAATCATAATGTTCGCTAACAGTACTATCAACAAACAAGCAATCTCATAACGTATTTCCCGTCAACGTACATTCTCCATAGATCAGCAGCATTTCTACCATGTGTGTACATTATACTGTACAGTATAAGTTCCACAACACAACGTTTATTCACAATGTGTACTACCACCGTGCCGTCACTAGATTACTCTGATGCACGACTACACTGGCAAGCGGTGTACTGCACGCCAAAGCAACAACAAATGGGATGCTCGGAGGGTGGTGGAGTACAGGAGTTTGCATGGGTCGCAAATCATAAACAAGGCGAAGTGGTAACTGTGGCAGTAGTGGGAACTACGTTGGACACTTGACTAGGTAGAGCCAGACCCTGCGCGACAGGCACAATGGGTCATATAACACATTAGCTAAACCTTATTTTGGGTGTGCAGGATAAATAAGACAACCTGACGGGTGTACACCGACCGGTAATGGTTCATATTGTGTACATAGATAAGTAAAACGTGCAAGAGGGAAACCATTACGTGCTTATGAGAGTTGATGGCAGCAGATCGTATTATTCGTTTCGAACCTCTTGATAAGTATGGAGGTGTGATTACACATGTCAATCACATCGCGATTACGGGCAGCATGGGGTTCACGCCTGAGCCTCAGGACGTGCGCTAGCAGCGCATGTCGGGTGTTTCAAGCGTCAACTTCGCGTCTCAATATCTCTGGATGTAATGGGAATATTGCGATGCAATCAACGCCATTGTGTATGTGCTTTGTCATGCTATGGATTGCCGAAGAAAAAATATAGAACGTCCACTTAAAAAAACATAAGTTTGTGTTAAAAAACACATATTCTTTCGTTTTAGAATGTTTCCAAATATGTACATTCATGGGCCCCAGCCCTACATTGATACTGGTGAAAGTCGTTTTCCAATATCTGTTATTGTTCCAGAGATATTTTGGGTGGACAATATAGCTGGGACACCCTGTATATGGGGGACTCCCGGCCCACAATGCCATGTGTTCATTTCTATTTCTGCTTCCAGCTCATCACTCTCTTATTTTATACTAGTAACACAACCTTTAGTATCCGAAGAGTACTTATCACTCATGTGTTCATGCATTCCAAGACGCTCATAGAGGCAAACATTCCAGATAAACAGCCACTCATGATATGTACATCTTTCAAGTGTCATAAATGATTATGTCACTTGTGAAATGCAAGTAGTGGTGGACCAACATAACAAGAAAATTGAGAGACTAGACAGAAAGAAAAACCTTCCACAATTTGGTAATATAGTTTCTACCTTTAGTTCTCTGATAAGGTAATTTATCCCACTGATATTGTATTTTCACAACAAGAAATAGAATAGTGCATGATATGTAAAATGCGTAACTCATGAAAATTGTTATTGATCAATTAGTATACTCAGCTATCTAGCCTTAAGTAATGGCCACAATTGGCAGCTAATTAATAGATTATTAAACAAAAAGGTAAAAAAGAAGGACGCAAACAGAAATGAAGAAAACATTCTTATAGAAGATAATAGTAACATGAGAACTATGTGTGGAAGTTTCCCTTATGTAGGTAAAGTTTCTAACAAGATTAATCAAGTCACTAGACATATTAATGTCAGAATAGCATTTCAGACAGGGAATGAGGTAAAGACTAGATCCCAAAATAGCTTAGAACAAAAGTCAGCATACGATCAGGAATTTGTATACAGAATAGACTGTGATCTACATTGAGCAAGCAGGCTGTGTGAAGACGTCTAAGCTGCCTGCTGCACGTCCTCGTATGACAGGTACCGTCGTCCCTTCAAGGCTTTTCCTAATGGACCAAAGGCTTGACAATCGCATGGCGTAGATCTGGACTATAGGCAGGTGCTTGAGTATCACTGGCTTCATTTGCCGCATATTCAGCATTACATTTGCGAAGTATTATGAAGCAGCAGCTCCCAGCATGGAACTTGGCGTACCATTGCACGATGGTGTTTTTCGAAAGACATTTTTCCCCAGACACATTCTTCACCCTCTAATGGTTGTCTACTGGTGTCAGCGCCTTAGCACCAAGTAAAAGAATTACAGCACCTTGGTCCTTTCTGGATGCATTTGGTAACAACATTGTCATAGTTCACATTATCCTATTTGCTGCACGCATATCGGAAAGGCACAAATGCCATAATAATCCCTTGCCTACATGTCAGTGCCTATCCACCCACATTATAGTCATGTTACGTTACAAATATGCTGCAGCAACGCCCTCAGACAGAAACGTTCTGATCACTACTTATAGAAAACTAAATGAAACTGATATACAAAATTAGTGAAGGTTTAGGTTTGATTCTGCTATAAGAGATTGAGATTTCCTGTAAATTCAATCAACACCCTGACAATAGCTTTAAATGAAGAAAAATACTTAAAAAACAATTTTTTTTAGAAAGCTTCTTTGAGATACTACAACTAAACAAATTAGCTTTGCAGCCCTCCTGGTACCTGCAGAGTAAGACATTTGCATTCGATGATTGAGGTATCATACAAGTATATCCAAATCTTCATAGTTGCTTCTATACTATAACAGAGGTGAATTGTTTTCCTATTTGTGCACTTCACATTATTCCATACAGACTGGACTGATATATCTGAAGGACGACTTAATGAGAAAAATGTAGTATTGATGATGTTTGATACTTGACATATTCTTACACCAAGAGGTATACTGAATTATGCCTGATGTTTAGGTGATAAGGTAACTATGTAAAGTATGTATTCTACACCATATGTTAACACAGCAGCAATATTATTATTATAGGGCATCGTTAATGCATGTTCAATGGTATCACATATATGTTCCTAGATAGGGTAACAGAACACTGACTGTAAACTGATAAACTTGTATTCTTGATATTGTCTGTGGTTGAAGTGGACATATTGAGTATTATACTACCAATATTTTAAGATGATTCGTTTTGTATTTAATAACATATACAATGGTTCTTGCATATTACTTATATAATACATTCCCTGAGGCCCTGTATTGGTCCAAGTTTGCAACGTTAATAGTTAACCCTAGCAATACCAATGCAGTTTCCATAACTTGTACTACCAAGGGGTGGGAAGGAGCAGGTACTTTATGCCCACCACAATCAACAGATTAAAGAAACAAATCTCTTTAACTATTAACTTTTATTAGCAACATACATTTTAAATAGGGACTGATGTATAAGTAGGGTCCAGAACCTGAATATATTTTATAGCATTTTCCATATCGTTTATATTTAGGGGAAACACTTTATGAGCGCCACAAAAATTTTTCAAAATCGTTAATTTCGTGAATTGTCGCTGACTTTTATTTATAATGTACTTTTTAAAGATATGTAGACATGTAAACAGCGTCCTCAACCTGAAAATATGAATATTATATTTGTTGAGAAAAGTTACGCTCACTATTGAAACTTAAATTTTTGGTTTAAGTTTTACTGAAAATCTTAAAACACTGTGGAATTTTATATGAGAAAGCATAAAAAACAATAATTAGTTTCGCAATATTTTGAAACGTAAAGTATATGAGTGGAGTACGATATTTGGTATTGTGGGGGTTAATGCCCAGAGTCGAAAGTATAAGATTAATGATCAGTAGTTTAAGTTTAGGAAACGTAATGTAATGGTACTTATTTATATGAGATCTGGGCTGTTACTGTACCATATTACTTACTTATATAGTTCAAGCTCTTTCATAATGTTTTCTGAGCCTGGTAGCTCCTGAGATTTAAGAAACTTGAAATTTGAACTAAGTTCCTATGGGAGAAAACTGCTGAGGTCATCGGTGCCTAGGCTTACACATTACTTAATCTAACTTAAACTAACTTGAGCTAAGGACAACACACACGCCCATGTCCGAGGGTGGACTCGAAGCTCCGACGGGGGAACCCGCACGAACCGTGACAAGCCGCCCAGACCGCGCGGGGTAGCCGCGCGGCCTGAGGTTTAAGTTTTCAGCCACTGATGATAAGTTATACGGCATCTGCAATCCTTGTGGACATTGTGTAAGGTTTCGATCTCAGCTGTGTACTTGTTGGATATAGTGTGCCCACTGGATTTTTCGCTTTATTAGTGAGAGCCTCCTGTGATTCTGGTCTGCGAGACAACCAGGCAAACAAGAAAGATTCATTTATACAGCTTATGGTTAAAACTGCAGTTCTTTAAAAACTATTAACGACTTGAAAAAGTTGCGACATTTCAGAGTCAACAACGTAGCTCCTAAATTGTCGCACGTCCATCTCCGTAGTTCCGTAGCTGAGTATTCCCAGTAGAGCCAGGGATTTTTCCTTGGTGGGAGGACTAAAACTGCGTCCATATACATTTCTGATGAGGCGCTATTAGAATGGGAATAGCGACACAAGGTGTGTGAAAGCTAACAAAGGCTTGGAGTACGACATGTTCAATACATGCATCTCCAGGCCACAGTCCACAATGGCATGTGGCAGTGGATGACACAGATACCTCTCAGCACCGTGGGCAGTTTAGCTCTTTTAGTAGGTTCCTGAAACTAAGTAACACATTCCACATAGATCGTGAAGCAGGCTTTGACGCAGCGAAAGAGATCATTTTGTCTATGAATTGACATGTGTTAATGTATGGGTTTACTCCAGATTAAGTAATACGCAAGAACCATTGTATATGTTATTAAATACAAAACGAATCATCTTAAAATATTGGTAGTATAATACTCAATATGTCCACTTCAACCGCAGACAATATCAAGAATACAAGTTTATCAGTTTACAGTCAGTGTACTGTTTCCCTATCTAGGAACATATATGTGATACCATTGAACATGCATTAACGATGCCCTATAATAATAATATTGCTGCTGTGTTAACATATGCAGTAGAATACAAACTTTACATAGTTATCTTATCACCTAAACATCAGGCATAATTCAGTATACCTCTTGGTGTAAGAATATGTCAAGTATCAAACATCATCAATACTACATTTTTCTCATTAAGTCATCCTTCAGGTTACCAATGGTTGTTTTGAGATACAGGGCGAATCACCTAAAATTTGCACCACAACTAATGCGGAAATGGAAAGTGCTATTGATATGTGGTTTTCACAGTGGCTCGCATTGTTAGACAATAAACGGATCGTAATAATACTTAGAAACCGTATTTTTGTGCAAACTTACACTTTCTAAATTAAATAAGTCCTATTGACATTAACCACAACATGGGGAAAATTAGAATGTCAGTGGTGGTCGTTTCACGGTTCTAGTGCGAATCGTTTACGAGGTATCTCGCTGTGAAAATTTCCACACCGAAATTTTTATGCCCCATTCAATCGGCAGAGCTTCTAGGTGCGGTTGTTATGTTGGCTTTCAGTGTACTCGTGTGTTCCTTGAGGTCATTGCGTCCTGCTAGCAGCTAGAGTGCGACAGTCCATGTAGTAGGTCGTGAGTCGACCATGAACTTTACCAATGCAGAAAAAGAAGACATGCTCATGGTGTATGGAGAGTGTAGGAAGAACGCAGTTCATTCTTCTGCTGTGTATGAAGCAAGATATCCCAATAGACGTCTGCCATCTCGGCAACTATTTATCAACCTCTTAACAAGTGACAACAGAGGGAAATTAATGTTCTTGCTCCTATTGCAATCGATTCGCACATTAGCTCCTGCACAATCGCACGAGGAAGTGGCGTGCGTCAGGCAAAAGTCCTACGCATTCTCCATCGACGTAGGTACCATCCCTAGCACAGCTCTCTCCATCAAGAGCTGCATGGAAACGATTATGAGTATCGTATTGACTTCTGTACATGGGCATTAAGACAGGATACGACAGGGGTATCATGTTAGTGATGAAGACACATTTACCAATCATGACTAAGTAAAACGCCGAAATATGCGTTATTGGTCTGTTGATGGTCCCCGTTGATTTCGTTGGGTGGAATGTCAACGTCCATGGAGTGTAAACGTGTGGTGTGGGATAGTGAACCATCGGCTTGCATGCGCGTTTTTCATAGACCAAACACTTAACACGCACAAGTATCGCATCCTCCTAACAGACCATCTTCCAAGGATGCTAGAAGACATTCCTCTACAGACTAGAAGGAACCTGTGGTACCAAAATGATGGTTGAACTCATAGTGCACGGAGTACTACAGCATTTATTCACGAATCGTTCCCATACCGTTGGACTATATGCAGAGGACCTGTACATGGGTCGGCCCGTTCTCTGAATTTGACACCCGCAGACTTTTTTCTGGGGAGGATGCTGAAAGACGATCTACGGGCACATACCAACTACGTCCGATGATATGCAACGACGTATTACTGCAGCCTGCTTGGCCATCTCCATTGAAATGCTAGCACGTGTGCAGCAGTTGTTCCATACTAGATTGGAAGCGTGTGTTGTTGCTGCCGGTGGTCATGTTGAATATAACCTGTAATTGTCAACTGTCTCATTATTGGTCAGAATACACATAAGTAGTGTATGCAGTTGTGTTGTTCCTCTGTGTGTGCCGGCCGCTGTGGCCGAGAGGTTCTAGGCGCTTCAGTCCGGAACCGCGCTGCTGCTAAGGTCGCAGGTTCGAATCCTGCCTCGGGAATGGATGTGTGTGATGTCCTTAGATTAGTTACGTTTAAGTAGTTCTATGTCTAGGGGACTGATGACCTCAGATGTTAAGTCCCGTAGTGCTCAGAGCCATTTGAACCTTCGTGTGTGCTACCACAGGCATTGTACAAGTGTCAATGTGGAAACCTTTCCCAATACGATATCTCATAAACGACCAACACTACAATGCTGTAACAAACACCACTGACATTCTTATTTACCATACTTTAAGACTGATAATTTCAATAGGCATGGTTCCATTTGTAAAAGTGTATGTTAGCACAAAAATACTTTTCCGTACTTTTATTACAATCTGATGATTGGCTAATAATACGAACCCCTAACTGCCAGTCCATTCTGTGAAAATATCATATGAATAGCACTTTCATTCCCGCAATATTTGTGGTCTACGTTTCTGGCTATTCACCCTAATAATCGCCTGCCCGATAAAATTCCACCAAATTGCTACAATTTTATATTTTATTCATGTTGACAACGAAACAGTACTACACACAAACATAAATGTAAAATTTCTGTATTTCGCTATGCTCTAGAAGTGTTTAAAATCTGCATGATAAGCCGTTGTAGGACTGCATTCAATAACGAGCAATGCAAACATGGAGCTGTAAACTTGTCACGGCATCTGTTTTGGACCGGTCGCGCTGCTTGTAATGTAAAAGACTCTGCATTCGGCAGTCCGCCCCTGTTAACTGTTACCGAAGGAACCGAACACGTTCCTGGAAGCTGTTCCTTGCCTGGATGGAACTATTAATGAATCACGGTTGCCACAGGGAAAGGTGCGATGGTATGAAGTCGTTGCAGGAGATCTAAAAACAGCCTGACCACAAGGAGCTGGTTCTGTGTAGTAGGTTAAAAGACAGAACTCTAAGTCAGCCTTTTGCAGCGTGTAATAGGCCCCCTTCCTAATTCCATCTATTGTCGACATTAGGCTTTTATGAAGATTTGAGAGGAGCGAAGATTACAGTAAACTTTCTAGTTTACTTATCTTCCAGGTAGAGTTGGCTCCAGTTCTTCTTGTCTAGGGATCTGATTCCTGAAGCTGAAAATGTACATTTTAGGTCCTCACGGTTGTATTGATCTAAATACATCTGAAGACTGTTGTTGCAGAATTTTTGTTTTTACGTTAATATATTTTCACACATTTTAATGTAGCCTACAATTTTTTTAATTTTTCACATTAAAAAAGCCGAAATTAAATTGTTCGCACAAAATACATAAATATGTCCGATAACTTCAGAGGCATGCCTACGACTCTCACACTCTGCGGAAATAACCATATTCCAAAGGGTTTACAATTGTTGCTAAAAATTAATTTCTACTAGTTTCTGTTCCGTTATTACTTTCGATTATTATTTTATAAATTAATCCAGAAAGAAACATAGTAACCAGTAAGGTATCCCGTAACTCATTATATAAATTTTAAGTTTAGCAATAGTTCGTAATTTCAAATGTTTGTAAAAAAAATAATTTTAACTGTACGTTCAGAACCAGTACTTATCAAACAACACCTGAAGAAGACTGCGAGCCAAGCAGTTGAAATATCGTGCAAGAAAGACGCGAATAACCGGCAGAAACCCGATTGGCTCTGAGCACTATGGGACTTAACATCTGTGGTCATCAGTCCCCTAGAACTTAGAACTACTTAAACCTAACTAACCTAAGGACATCACACACATCCATGCCCGAGGCAGGATTCGAGCCTGCGACCGTAGCAGTCGTGCGGCGAAACCCGATTAATTAACGTTTTATAAAGTAATTCATTTTCATAAATTTTAGCTTGACATAAAACGTACTGTGTATAAAATTATATGTAAGTTTTCTGAAAAGCAACTGAGATAATATTGACCTGTCCAAAATTCGAAAAATAATACTGGTATCTACAACTACTGTTGAGGAAAAGTAATGCTGGAGTAGTATGTCCCGTTACAAGCGGCACATCTGAACTGATACTGATAATTTAGAATTACGTAAATTTTAAGAAGAAGAAGGAAGGGTTGCAGTAAAAATTGAATAGTTTTCTCATTCTTATCTAACCGCTACGTGAATGGTGAAAAATCGCTTTTCTGTAGATGAATCCTAACCTATTAAAAATGTAATAGGTGGCATTATTTACTTAATAGGAACGATTCCGTAACAGTATTGTTTTAAAAGTTAGCTAAATACTGGTCATCCCAAGGAGAGATTGCACAGAGTCAAACAGGTTTCAACTGCAGCAAAAGGAATGGGTACTTTAAGTAACAGAGACGAATGTTCGTCAGTAACTCATGTGTTTGCAGAGAACATATTATTTCATATAACATTATCGGTCTATTTTTGTTGAGTCTAATTCGAGTAATATCTCAAGTTTTCCAAGATCACCCCCTTCGTCTACGTCAGAAGCAAGTAACTATTGTGACTGGTGCTGTGAAGGTCGTAGATGACTCGCCATTGGTCAGTGTAAGTTATAATAAGGCAATACTCGCAATGGTCTTAGTCGTATGTGAAAGCGAGTTGTCGACAACGGAATTATTTACGTTCCTTTGCAAGCGGTAAGCGATGAAGCCACCAGTGTGAAGCCACCAGTGCAGGTCGATGACACAGTTTATACTTTCCTTAACACATCACGTGTCCGAAAATCCGCCAGGTGACCAGTCTCGCGGTGTTCAGTGATCACAATGTTTCGGTTCATTAGTGTCTTAATGACTGTGGTTATCATAGAAAGGCCGGCCTTACTGTGGTTTTGTACGCGGTTTCCATCGTAACCTAGCAGTAACTGCCTTCCCCAAACAGGACATATAAACCAAATACGAATAATTAACTTCTCGTATATTCCCAGAATGAAATTTTCACTGTACTGTTTACTAATATGAAACTTCCTGGCAGATTAAAACTGTGTGCCGGATCGAGACTAGAACTTGGGAGAAGACGAGGTACTCACAGAAGTAAAGCTGTGAGGACCGGTCTTGAATCGTGCTTAGGTAGCTCATTCGGTAGAGCGCTTGCCCGCCAAAGGCATAGGCCCCGAGTTGGAGTCTCGGTCCGGCATACGGTCTTAATCTGCCAGGAAGTTCCTCGTATCTTGACTTCACAGTCATGCAAAATTTTTGAAAACAACATGTAATTTCTTTGTTTGATCAACCAACTGTTGCGATTTCGGACGTATAGCCATTATCAACTGGAAATAATATACTGTAGCATATGACTTTTTTATTTTTCCATGTGCTAAATGGCCATATGGTCGAAACGGCAACAATAGGTTGATCAGCTAAAGAATTTTAATGCCAAACGCGATCATGATGTCATGCTTAAGAGCAAGTTTGTACGTAGGCACAAACCAATTACGACAAACTTGTTTCTGTTAAAAGTTCTTGGTCGAGAGCCCATGGTATATGCACCGATCTGTTCACTGACTTTTCGGTCCCACCTTCGAGTGTCATCAGCTGAGATGAAACACTGACAACTGTGACAAAACCCCAGGTGGCGGAATTTCTAGTGACACTTTGACTGTATAGTGAGCACCAACATTCATCACTTGGTACCGAATGGGTAAATTTGTCTCTGACAGGTGAAATAAATCGCAGCTGTTAGTTCAAATGGTTCAAATGGCTCTGAGCACTATGGGACTTAACATCTGTGGTCATCAGTCCCCTAGAACTTAGAACTACTTAAACATAACTAACCTAAGGACATCACACACATTCATGCCCGAGGCAGGATTCGAACCTGCGACCGTAGCAGTCGCGCGGTTCCGGACTGAGCGCCTCTAACCGCTAGACCACCACGGTCGTCGCAGCTGTTAGTAACCTACTTTTAAGGTACATGCGAAAGACCACTTTAGCAGCTCTTAGAAAACGTTTTGATTTCCGTAACTGGTTACTATTGTCGAACATCTTCGGATGACAGGTGTGATGTGCTTTGGAACACATGAATACAGTTTTAGGAGCACGACAAGCCTCATGGTAGAGTACTAACAAGATAAGGTGCAGAGTACTAGGCACCTGTAATAAGAGGACATTAAATTAACGAAACCAGTGGCTGAAGTTAAAGTGTTTCGTTACAGTAGCGGAGGTACTTTTTAGCATATACCCTAAGTATTGTGGCAGCACAATGCAAATCTTGTATAAAGTAGGCGATCGTTAAAATTTCTTCGTTTGTGCAGTCAGCTTCTATATTTTATTTTATATAACTCCTTCTTCCTTTCTACTTAAATTATTATTATTCCGATTAATATCTACTATCACTCTATACAAGCGTGCTTGATAATGCGCTGTCTTGAGTCTGACGTCAGTCTTAAATGGTTCAAATGGCTCTGAGCACTATTTGAGGTCATCAGTTCCCTAGAACTTAGAACTACTTAAACCTAACTAACCTAAGGACATCACACACATCCATGCCCGAGGCACGATTCGAACCTGCGACCGTAGCAGCAGCGCGGTTCCGGTCTGACGCGCCTAAAACCTCTCGGCCACACCTGCCGGCAACGTCAGTCTCTTCAAGTTTTATTTCATGGTCTCCGTAAAGTGAAGCATGTTCCGCTGCGAACCACTGATCAGTTTGTCTAAAGCGACAGTCCCTCTTGTTTTCGCTTAACTGGGTGTTAATACTTCTCTTCGTCGTCCTAGTGTACAAGCCACAGAAAAGGGAGGTAGAATGCTGTATCCAAATGGGCACTGCGACTTCCCGTAGCGCATTCATATCTGAAAGGTTGCCTACTGAGCATATGTAAACAGCCTGATCACATCGTGCTTATAGTTGCACTCACGAATGGCGTCGATTCTGCCAGAGGGCACCTGGATGGCCGCATTACTTTACAACGCCCGTCACGTGCACGCGAGAGTATCCCTTTACTCTCCAGGTACTTACGGGGCCACACGGCCCAAGAACAGTGATCAATCTTCGAGCGCTCTACTAGTTGTCTATGTGCGTCACCAAGAGTGGTCTATGTGTTTCTGCTTCCTCGACGACGCTCAAGAAGTCAACGCCTCCCCCCCCCCCCCCCCCCCAACCACCGAAATCGTGTTACGGGTGTGCGAGCTACCTTCTTTAGCACTTCGTGTCGAACAAGGAGAAGGCGTCGGACAGGGCAAACCGATTCGGTTCATATTTGGCAAGTCGCTTGTGAACAACCCAAAACGAAAGACTCAAAGATATTATGGCTCAACACCCCCACGTTTTTGAGAAAACTGCCCCTAAAGTTCATAACAGGCCAACGACCTAGAATTGACGGGATTGAGAGAACTGAAAACTGGGCATTTTTCATCAGCATATCTGGTGTCCCCAAATGCATATTTTTCTGGAAATCGAAGAAGAAAGTTTTTCGACAGCCGCTCCGCTTATGTACCCATTAGTTATGCACTGTTGAAAGAAAGCGCCGCTGGCGTAGCGACCAAAGGCATCTGGCTCGGCAGCAGAGAGCCTGTGTTCAATTCCCAGGTGAGTACTGCAGTTTCTTTTTCATTTTTTCCGCATCAATATTGTAGGAGCTGGAGGACTAATAAGGTAAGTAAACCAATAAGCAACAATAACAAAATAGGCAAACAGTTTTTTCACTCGATTAGGATTAGTAATGAATTAAAACTTTAAGCCTCGTTGTTTGAAAACAGTTCCGAGTTCGATTGTTGCGAAGACTAACATTCGGCACACGTTATCGCATAAGCGAGAAAAGTTAACCCCTTGGTAGTGTACACAAAATAACGCATTCGAGGACAGCTCAGAATTCCATCACAGCGTCTGGAAAATTGATGCCTACTGTTTTCCCGTGCTTATAAGAAACTAAAGACTAATTTGGTCCTCGGGGAGAAGGATAGGTAAAGGTCGGTCGTTTAAGCGACTCGTTAAAAAAGTGCTTACTTTACTTGCTACAAATCCTGGAAGGAGAAAAATTCAGTTTACAAAACATCTCGTCAACATTTTAAAACGATATGTTACTGATAACAAGGTTTGTCTGATATTACGTTCCTGGAGTATACAAACTAACACCGTAATATGATATCATGTCTATAAATGACGAAGATCAATCGAACTACACGACAAAAATAATACCGCCAAACTGACACTTGTATACTTGACATGTCCAAGTGATTTTTATTTTTATCAGAAAGCTAAAAACTTTGTTTCGAGACTTCATAATTATAGTCTACTCCTGGAAATCTCGTGGGAATTGCACAACCGAGTGGATGCAATAACGAATCGCAACATAATTCCTGATCAGTTTTCAGCATCCATTTTTCAGGCAGTGTTGTTGTATGCGTGATATACACGGAAACCAGCTCTTGAAAAATAAATTCTTTAAAATGTAAACCAAGTTCGCTTTCCTCCGAACGATGAAGTTGCACGAAGACTACATTCGTTAGATGCTTTTGGTGCAGCAAGTACAGGGTGTTACAAGAAGGTACGGCCAAACTTTCAGGAAACATTCCTCACACACAAATAAAGAAAAGATGTTTTGTGGACATGTGTCCGGAAACGCTTAATTTCCATGTTAGAGCTCATTTTAGTTTCGTCAGTATGTATTGTACTTCGTCGATTCACCGCCAGTTGGCCCAATTGAAGGAAGGTAATGTTGACTTCGGTGCTTGTGTTGACATGCGACTCATTGCTCTACAGTACTAGCATCGAGCACATCAGTACGTAGCATCAACAGGTTAGTGTTCATCACGAACCTGGTTTTGCAGTCGGTGCAATGTTTACAAATGCGGAGTTGGCAGATGCCCATTTGATGTATGGATTATCACCGGGAAATAGCCGTGGCGCGGTACGTTTGTATCGAGACAGATTTCCAGAACGAAGGTGTCCCGACAGGAAGACGTTCGAAGCAATTGATCGGCGTCTTAGGGAGCACGGAACATTCCAGCGTATGACTCGCGACTGGGGAAGACCTAGAACGACGAGGACAGCTGCAATGGACGAGGCAATTCTTCGTGCAGTTGACTATAACCCTAATGTCAGCGTCAGAGAAGTTGCTGCTGTACAAGGTAACGTTGACCACGTCACTGTATGGAGAGTGCTACGGGAGAACCAGTTGTTTCCGTACCATGTACAGCGTGTACAGCGGGTACACTTCTGCGAATGGTTCATCCAACAATGTGTCAATCCTCATTTCAGTGCAAATGTTCTCTTTACGGATGAGGCTTCATTCCAACGTGATCAAATTGTAAATTTTCACAATCAACATGTGTGGGCTGACGAGAATCCGCACGCAATTGTGCAATCACGTCATCAACGCATATTTTCTGTGAACGTTTGGGCAGGTATTGTTGGTGATGTCTTGATTGTTCTTCCACCTAAGCTCAATGGAGCACGTTATCATGATTTCATACGGGATGCTCTACCTGTGCTGCTAGAACATGTGCCTTTACAAGTACGACACAACATGTGGTTCATGCACGATGGAGCTCCTGCACATTTCAGTCGAAGTGTTCGTACGCTTCTCAACAACAGATTCGGTGACCGATGGATTGGTAGAGGCGGACCAATTCCATGTCCTCCACGCTCTCCTGACCTCAACCCTCTTGACTTTCATTTGTGGGGTCATTTGAAAGCTCTTGTCTACGCAACCCCGGTACCAAATGTAGAGACTCTTCGTGCTCGTATTGTAGACGGCTGTGATACAATACGCCATTCTCCAGGGCTGCATCAGTGCATCAGGGATTCCATGCGACGGAGGGTGGATGCATGTAACCTCGCTAACGGAGGACACTTTGAACATTTCCTGTAACAAAGTGTTTGAAGTCACGCTGGTACATTCTGTTGCTGTGTTTCCATTCCATGATTAATGTGATTTGAAGAGAAGTAATAAAATGAGCTCTAACATGGAAAGTAAGCGGACACATGTCCACATAACATATTTTCTTTCTTTGTGTGTGAGGAATGTTTCCTGAAAGTTTGGCCGTACCTTTTTGTAACACCCTGTATATTTACTTTGAATTTTTATATAACTACCATCCATCCAGTTGCTCGAAGAAACTGAGGACATGCAACAGAGTGAATGAAAGAGTCATTACAGGAATTAAATATTTAATTCTTTAATAATCCAAACCGTCTGAGAAATTTATTTGCCTGCCTTGTTATTATTCCCTATTGCTTTACTTACCTTATTAAATCTCCTATACCTACCTATTTTGAAACGGAAAAATACAAATAAAAAAAACCTGCAGAACGCAACTGAGAATCGAACATCGGTTGTCCGCTCCCCATGCATATGCCTTTCTCGCTTCATGCAGCTTTACTGTATGATTAAATGATGATGGCGGCCTCTTGGGTAAAATATTCCGGAGGTAAAATAGTCCCCCATTCGGATCTCCGGGCGGGGACTACTCAAGAGGATGTCATTATCAGGAGAAAGAAAACTGGCGTTCTACGGATCGGAGCGTGGAATGTCAGATCCCTTAATCGGGCAGGTAGGTTAGAAAATTTAAAAAGGGAAATGGATAGGTTAAAGTTAGATATTGTGGGAATTAGTGAAGTTCGGTGGCAGGAGGAACAAGACTTTTGGTCAGGTGAATACAGGGTTATAAATACAAAATGAAATAGGGGTAATGCAGGAGTAGGTTTAATAATGAATAGGAAAATAGGAATGCGGGTAAGCTACTACAAACAGCATAGTGAACGCATTATTGTGGCCAAGATAGATACGAAGCCCACACCTACTACAGTAGTACAAGTTTATATGCCAACTAGCTCTGCAGATGACGAAGAAATTGAAGAAATGTATGATGAAATAAAAGAAATTATTCAGATAGTGAAGGGAGCCAAAATTTAATAGTCATGGGTGACTGGAATTCGAGTGTAGGAAAAGGGAGAGAAGGAAACATAGTAGGTGAATATGGATTGGGGCTAAGAAATGAAAGAGGAAGCCGCCTGGTAGAATTTTGCATAGAGCACAACTTAATCATAGCTAACACTTGGTTTAAGAATCATGATAGAAGGTTGTATACATGGAAGAACGCTGGAGATACTAAAAGGTATCAGATAGATTATATAATGGTAAGACAGAGATTTAGGAACCAGGTTTTAAATTGTAAGACATTTCCAGGGGCAGATGTGGACTCTGACCACAATCTATTGGTTATGACCTGTAGATTAAAACTGAAGAAACTGCAAAAAGGTGGGAATTTAAGGAGATGGGACCTGGATAAACTGAAAGAACCAGAGGTTGTACAGAGTTTCAGGGAGAGCATAAGAGAACAATTGACAGGAATGGGGGAAAGAAATAAAGTAGAAGAAGAATGGGTAGCTTTGAGGGATAAAGTAGTGAAGGCAGCAGAGGATCAAGTAGGTAAAAAGACGAGGGCTAGTAGAAATCCTTGGGTAACAGAAGAAATATTGAATTTAATTGATGAAAGGAGAAAATATAAAAATGCAGTAAGTGAAGCAGGCAAAAAGGAATACAAACGTCTCAAAAATGAGATCGACAGGAAGTGCAAAATAGCTAAGCAGGGATGGCTAGAGGACAAATGTAAGGATGTAGAGGCTTATCTCACTAGGGGTAAGATCGATACTGCCTACAGGAAAATTAAAGAGACCTTTGGAGATAAGAGAACCACTTGTATGAACATCAAGAGCTCAGATGGAAACCCAGTTCTAAGCAAAGAAGGGAAAGCGGAAAGGTGGAAGGAGTATATAGAGGGTCTATACACGGGTGATGTACTTGAGGACAATATTATGGAAATGGAAGAAGATGTAGATGAAGATGAAATGGGAGACACGATACTGCGTAATGAGTTTGACAGAGCACTGAAAGACCTGAGTCGAAACAAGGCCCCCGGAGTAGACAACATTGGAACTACTGACGGCCTTGGGAGAGCCAGTCCTGACAAAACTCTACCATCTGGTGAGCAAGATGTATGAAACAGGCGAAATACCCTCAGACTTCAAGAAGAATATAATAATTCCAATCCCAAAGAAAGCAGGTATTGACAGATGTGAAAATTACCGAACAATCAGTTTAATAAGCCACAGCTGCAAAATAATAACACGAATTCTTTACAGACGAATGGAAAAACTAGTAGAAGCCGACCTGGGGGAAGATCAGTTTGGATTCCGTAGAAATACTGGAACACGTGAGGCAATACTGACCTTACGACTTATCTTAGAAGCTAGATTGAGGAAGGGCAAACCTATGTTTCTAGCATTTGTAGACTTAGAGAAAGCTTTTGACAATGTTGACTGGAATACTCTCTTTCAAATTCTAAAGGTGGCAGGGGTAAAATACAGGGAGCAAAAGGCTATTTACAATTTGTACAAAAACCAGATGGCAGTTATAAGAGTCGAGGGGCACGAAAGGGAAGCAGTGGTTGGGAAGGGAGTGAGACAGGTTTGTAGCCTCTCCCCGATGTTATTCAATCTGTATATTGAGCAAGCAGTAAAGGAAACAAAAGAAAAATTCGGAGTAGGTATTAAAATCCATGGAGAAGAAATAAAAACTTTGAGGTTCGCCGATGACATTGTAATTCTGTCAGACACAGCAAAGGACTTGGAAGAGCAGTTGGATGGAATGGATGGTGTCTTGAAGGGAGGATATAAGATGAACATCAACAAAAGCAAAACGAGGATAATGGAATGTAGTCGAATGAAGTCGGGTGATGTTGAGGGTATTAGATTAGGAAACGAGACACTTAAAGTAGTCAAGGAGTTTTGCTATTTGGGGAGCAAAATAACAAATGATGGTCGAAGTAGAGAGGATATAAAATGTAGACTGGCAATGGCAAAGAAAGCGTTTCTGAAGAAGAGAAATTTGTTAACGTCGAGTATAGATTTAAGTGTCAGGAAGTCATTTCTGAAAGTATTTGTATGGAGTGTAGCATTGTATGGAAGTGAAACATGGACGGTAAATAGTTTGGACAAGAAGAGAATAGAAGCTTTTGAAATGTGGTGCTACAGAAGAATGCTGAAGATTAGATGGGTAGATCACATAACTAATGAGGAAGTATTGAATAGGATTGGGGAGAAGAGAAGTTTGTGGCACAACTTGACCAGAAGAAGGGATCGGTTGGTAGGACAATGTCCTGAGGCATCAAGGGATCACCAATTTAGTATTGGAGGGCAGCGTGGAGGGTAAAAATCGTAGGGGGAGACCAAGAGATGAATACACTAAGCAGATTCAGAAGGATGTAGGTTGCAGTAGGTACTGGGAGATGAAGAAGCTTGCACAGGATAGAGTAGCATGGAGAGCTGCATCAAACCAGTCTCAGGACTGAAGACCACAACAACAACAACAGCGGTGCTACCGATGAAGAACTCTTAGCTTAAGAGTTCATAAGCGATTGTCGAAAAAATTTCTTTCCTCGACTTCTATGAAGTTTGCGGACCCCCATACGTGTTGATGAAAAATGCTCTACTTTTCACAACCTGCTGGTCCTATCCAAAGGTAACTTCAAGAGGCTCACTTCTCTTGACCCAGTAATCCGACCTGAAATCAATCCAGCACGACCTGAAATATACCCAACCCTGCTACAGCTCTAGTCCCCGTATCCTCTTCTTAGATCAAGGCTCCAATAGCTCTCACGACTCCTGGCCCACCCTCTCTCGTCCCCTTCCAGCTCTGGCCTCCTTTTATACATCCGTCTTCCAAGCTCATACCCAAATTGTTTTTGTATTTCGTCTCTTGTGCCATGCTTTTTAACTCACAGTAGCACTGGCAACCAACACCCTCAGTTGTTGCTGGATGTATCCTAATATCTCTTTCCTAAAGTTTTTGCACTACACCTCCCGCTAGTACCATCGAAGTAATTCTCTAATATCTTAACGGATGTCGTATCACCCTGTCTCTTCTTCTTGTCTGTATTTTCCATACATTTCTTTCCTTGCCGATTCTGCGAAGAACCTCTTCGTTCCTTATCTTATCCGTCCACCCAATTTTCAACATTCTACTGCAGCATCACATGTCAGGTGCTTCGATTCTCCTCTGTTCCAGCTTTTCCAAGGTCCATCACTACCATCCAATGCTGTGCTCCAGACTTACATTTTCAGAAATTTTTTCGTCAAATTGAGGCTCATGTTTGATACTAGTAGACTTCTCTTGACCTAACTATCTATTTAACTGAATGTTCTAATGCCTTTCCATTCTCTGTACCTGCCTGCACATAATTTATTTGGAGCAGATCTGGGGAAACTTTCTGAATGTCTCGCCGTCATCGTCACAGTAAACGTCACGCTACTTTCACCATCTTACTTTTTTTTACAAAATCACCATTCTATTGTATTTTATAACCATCTTTCAACTATAAAAGCTCCCCCCTCATGTAGGCAGGGGGAGGGGAAATGCAATCAGCAGTAACAAAGAAAAAGCATCCTCGACAGTCGTGGATAGAGGTGGTCGTCAAAAGCTTGAGGTTTTCTCAAAATTTGACAAGGCAAGCAGACCGCGAATAATTCACATAAGAATACGGTCGAGAGAAACATCGTTTTCACAATAGTCTCCGTCCCCTGACAAAAACAACCGTCTCATTTAGAACTGTTTTTCTGGTAGATACTTCGGTCTGATCACTCGGCTTGTTTTTCCCCGTACGCTCCCACGTCATTTTACTGCAGTCGTTTCCTCAATCCGAGGAAGAAGCTGGCGGCGGACCGCCGGTTGGGCCCGCGGCTCGCTTTCGCCGATCGTTACGGCGCTGGCGCGTCCATCGCAGCGCCGGAAGGGCAAGGAGAGGAGAGGAAACGTTGCCGCTCGCTGCCGCCGTATTTCCGGCGCCGGCAGGCGGCTGCCAATAAAAGCCGCGCTGGCTCGTGGCCCGCGCCACTCAGGCGCGATTGAACGCGGAAGCTGCTGCGCGCCTCGCCAGTTCGCGAGTCACTCGCGCGTCCCAGGATTTGCTCGTAAGTCTTCCCGCTCTCCGGTGGCCTCCTCCGTCACTTCTTCTCTTTCGTTTATCTTTTCTTCTACACATACGTACTACTAGTGGCGGTAAAAACTGACCGGTTAAGGGGGAATGTAAGCGAAAGTTACCAAAATTGTGAACATTTTTTATTGGATCTTCATTTACTACCATATTCAATATCTCAATATTACGTTCCAATTCCAATCGCAATTGTGATAAAAAAAAAAAAACGAATGTTCACACGAGGCCACGCCCCTTTATTGTTCTGTATTTCCTCATATTATTTATTGATGTGGCGATTTCTTCCAGTTTTACGCAGTCACAATGTGAGGAATATTTGGGTGTTTAGCAAATCCAGAACTTCCACAGAAGTAGGTGCTCGGAAGACCTCAAAATCATAATGAAAGTTACAATTCCCTGATTGGAAAGCATGCCACTAGACATTTGTTCCACAACTGCTGATGAAATTGCAGAGTGTTCGCGCGGACTCGGGCGGACTTCGGGCTCTACAGAGGCTAGGGTTTGATCAAGGAGCTTTCACATTGTCCATATTCAAGGAAATCGATGTCAGGAGAATTGATGCAGCTGACATTATTGTTACTTAATTTGATAATCCGATTAATCTAAGAGGTCAAGCAAAGAAAAGACTGCTTCAGGGTGAGGAGAAGAATGCATATGGTTTGCACAGGTTGACACAGATAAGGTAAGGTCCAATATAAACACTGTCTACTCTTTGAGTCAGGTTTCCTGTAACTTACATTTTTGCAACTATATCCACTTTTTCCTCACAAGCCACTGACACTATAGTACTTAAATTTGGCATGCCATTAGCCATTAACAAAGATATCCAATGCACACACTTATTTATACAATGTTGGTCAAAAGCTAAAATTTTCTCACAGTCCATAAAGACAGTCCAGATTGTTCATCACTGTGAAATTGCAGTGTTGTTCTCAAAGTCTGAGCAGTAAAAGAAAATGCACACGGAAGTAGTGGATTTCCATGCAGTCTTGAAGAAGTAGTGTTGTCCTTCCAACGGAACGACAGTGCTAACTCTTGACATGCTGACAGGTAATGAGCCACAACAGAGGAAACCCACAGCAGAGTCATTCGACGTTTTGAGGAATATTGGTAGGTAGGTCATCACAGAGCAGACCCACTGTAGTCCTTGTAGAGACGGCCAGCAGCCATCTGTTGCGGCTGTGCAGGTGCACAATCACCATCGAAGAGTCTTGCAGAGAAGATAGCAAGTCCATAAACCACCACTTGTGCACGCACAAAGTTTTTGGAATTGTCCTTAGAACCAGCAATGCTGTTATCCAGTCCCTTGCTGAATTAGTAACACACGTGCATACACTAACAGTCACAACTTCTCACATTTTGTGCATTACTGTGACCAACAGAAATGTGTGCAGTGAAATGAATGCTTACAAGTTACTTAATTTGATGAACTGATGTCAATTACAATTTTATAACATAAGCATACAATAACAAAATACATCATTAAAAACATAACAATACAGATAACATTTGCAGTAATACAGGCTTTACAAAAGAATAGAAATAGACATATACATCAGTGTTACAGGAATTATTACATGAGTACATACATAAAAGATCAGAATAACTTTCGAAAGTTATGAGCATTAAAACAAAACAGAATAAATAATGTCTAAGCATATTTACAAGGTAAATAACATATTATTAATGCCAATTATATTTGACGATAACAGTATTCCTCATCATAGTGAATGTAGCTTAGTATTAGAAGAAGAAAAAATTCTATGAAACTACACAGAGACAGGAAGACAGGCACATTTGCTGGCCAAGACATCAATCTGAGTCCTCTATGCCGGCCGGGGTGGCCGTGCGGTTCTAGGTGCTACAGTCTGGAACCACGCGACCGCTACGGTCGCAAGTTCGAATCCTGCCTCGGGCATGTATGTGTGTGATGTCCTTAGGTAGGTTAGGTTTAAGTAGTTCTAAGTTCTAGGGGACTGATGACCTCAGAAGTTAAGTCCCATAGTGATCAGAGCCATTTGAACCATTTTAGAGCCATAGGGGGGGAGGGGGCGTATCTTCAAGCATTAAGAGACGAGTATGGTGTGCAACAACGTTGACGAAGTTCACTGCTGTGATGATGCCTTCGATACCATCACAGATCCCAAGGAAGCCCAACTCAATGTATCCTATAGCATGATTCTGCCCTCATCAGCCTGCATCTCTGGCGCCAAGCACGTTTCGTGCAGCCATTCTCTTGGATGACAGCTTTTAGGGACCCAACCAACCATCTGGTGGAACAAGAAATGCGATTCATTTGACAGGTGACACGTTTCTATTGATGTACGGTAAAAACTCGATGATGTTGTGTCCATCGCAGTCATAACTGACGATGTCATTGGGCCAACACAGGGACACACAACGGAGCTCCATGTTCAACAATAACCTTTGAACGGTGTTCTACGGAACACTTGTGCCTGCTCCAGCATTGTACTCTGTCGTCAGATCTGCCACAGATCGCTTCCTATACTGGATTACACAGTGGCGGATCCTCAGACCTCTTCGTTTTGCGATGAGACGTGATCGTCCAATACCATACGGCCTACTCGTCATTTCACAATCCTTCAACCACTTTCCTCAGCTACTCATGACATTAGTACGCCAACAGGCGACCAGCTTCGCCGTTTCAGAGGTTATCGTTCCCAGCAGCAGAACCACGAAATGTGGCCTTTGTCAAAACCGCTTATATCACTGAATTTCCGTATTTGCGTCCCGTATCTTCGCTCCCTTCCGTTTATGTTCTTTCCTTCCTGCTTCACGTGCCCGCAACACCACCGGTCTCGCGTTGGGCAGTGGTCATTATGTTTTGGCTCACGAGTGTATTTGTAATAATGGTACATCAAACTTTGTACAAAAATACATTACTTTCGTTGTGAAAAATTTATCGAAAAAGGAACATTTGTACTCACCTTGTTGAAAAAAATTCATTTCTTTATAATTAAATCATATAGCTTCAATACGCATGACACCTTGTGTGTGTGTGTGTGTGTGTGTGTGTGTGTGTGTGTGTGTGTGTGTGTGTGTCCATATAACATTCCTTAACAACTGTGCCAAATTAGCCGTAGCAGAAGTGGTACAATTTTTCGTTTTTAAATAAACCTTTTTTTTTAAAGAACAAGTAAGTTTTACTCCAAAAAATTTGCATTGTTTTGAAATCTTGCGTTATTACAGAAAATGAGAAAGGCGATCAGCGCTATTTTAATAGCAAAACCGACAGATACGAGCAACAAACATGTGTCATAAATATTGGTACAGCACTGCTGAGGCCATAATGTGCCTCCTGTTATGTGTCGTGGCCTGTTAGATGGTACGCGTGTACATGCAATCTGCAAGACTTGCCCCAACTGGTCTGTATGGTGCATTCTCCCTGTCGTCATCGGACATCAGTTATACTACGGAGTAGCACCATTCCCAGTATTGAAGTATTTTACGAAGTGCAGTATCAGTGAAGTACAATGCTCCATTTGCTTTAAAAGGTTAAAAACTGGGCAAGTCACAACAAACTTAACCGCTCATTCTTATGTGTCTACATAAGATGTCTTTATTTGTTTGTAAACTTTGGAAACGAAGAAATTAATACGTAAAAATGCGTTCTTCATCCCCAGTTTTCGCCCTTTAGCACTGACTACTCGTAATGTCCAAATAGTGGTACGATCCCCAGTTACAGCATGATCTTTGAACAGAGTTTCAAAAACTTAGAATCAATTTTTTGTAATAATCAGCCACTTGTAAGTTTTCGAAAAAAGCCGTTAACGGTAGACGGACTAAGTTTTTCTTTATTTGCCTGTTAAGTTTAATATTTTTATTCTATATATCTTTAAATTGAGACAGTAAAAATTTTTCAATATTTGTTCGATTTCTACGCTTACTAAGGAAAATATGAAAAATAAAAAACCGATAATCGATTATTTCAGAAACCGATTATTTAGAGCGGTTGTAACAGGTCTGTTAAGCAGGCGTTGAAGAAGAAAGAATATAACCGAAGACCGGATGTATCGGCGATAACAGCCGTTCCTACGTGTGCATAGTGCTTTCCGGTGTCTGCATAAAGGAGCTTCTTCGTACGTGAAACGACCAATAGCTAGCAGAGAGCACATCAGGAAAGCAATCTTCATTGTTTCGAATTAGCTGCTGATGTTTTGTTAATACGGGGTAAATCCGAACTCCACCAATAATAATGTGGATCTTGTTCGAGTCTGTGTTTAGAGCATTTTGGTACAAGGCACTCGCGGTCTCCAGTTTCCCGTTAAGGAGTACGTTCATGTTACTTCATTTCTTACCCAAAATCGACAGATGTAAAGGTAGCTTCAAGGGTATCATAAATAAGTGTGGTAGAATCGTTACTGTTTACAATAAGTAGAGGGTGAATCACAATTCTTCCGGCAAACTACTGGATGCTCTTCAGGAATACCGTCTGACTATTTTTGTGTAAGACACCCACAGTACCCGGCGGCTTGTTGCATAGTTACAGTATTTCTCTGAAGAATGACGTTATTCCACCAGGCTGGATTTTAAAGATTTTATTTTCACTACTAGTTTCGGGCATTGCCCATTCTCAAGAGCATCTAAAAAATGTAACACATCATAAAAAAAGATGAAAGGGCTGAAACATGAAAATCATAAGACTACATTGGATATAGAGTTAAACATAGATGTTACATTTAATAAGAGATTTGAATATATCTGCGTCGCTACATTAAAAAATCGAGTGCCACACACGTGTTGACAGCCCGTCATCATCAAAAATATAAGGTGCATGACATGTAAGTGCTTCGAGAACAATAGCGTTATTACGTTATTAAAATCCCACATCTGACTAGAAGCAACAAGGAAACATACTTACAATGTTTAGCATAAATCACACTATACACACTTATTCATACAACTCTCGCATGTACGTTACTGCATAAGAAAAACCCTAATCCAGATAGTAAAGTGGAAGGCTCCTACTGTACTATCGATAGGATTTGAGAGTGTAACTCTGTCTTATTTTAACAGTTACGGGGAGACATACGCACTTATGTACACAAATCTGTGTCACACACAACCACCGGTACAAAAACTTTTAATACATTTATCAAAATAGATTTCGTGGACAGGATACAAATATTTATATCATATGGTTCAAATGGCTCTGAGCACTATGGGACTTAACTGCTGAGGTCATCAGTCCCCTAGAACTTAGAACTACTTAAATCTAACCAACCTAAGGACATCACACACATCCATGCCCGAGGCAGGATTCGAACCTGCGACCGTAGCGGTTGCGCGGTTCCAGACTGTAGCGCCTAGAACCGCACGGCCAATTTATATCATGTATTTGTGAGAATATTGGTAAGTGACGTATATAGCGTCGAATCTCAAAACAGTACATAAAGTTGAAGAATGTGTGAAATTTTACTTGTGTCTTTACGCTGAAGCAGTCCGCCCTCTGTAGCTGAGTGGTCAACGCGACAGGGTGTCAATCCTAAGCGCCCGGGTTCGATTCCTGGCTGGGTCGGAGATTTTCTCAGCCCCGGGACTGGATGTTGTGTTGTCATCATCATCATTTCATCCCCATCGACGCCCAAGTCGCCGAAGTGGCGTCAAATCGGAAGACTTGCACCCGGCGAACCGTCTACCCGACGGGAAGCCCTAGTCACACGACATTTACATTTTACCGTGAAGCAAAGTGTTCGTAACTACTGTACATCGCAACATAGCCGCGCGGGGTAGCCGCGCGATCTGACGCGCCTTGCCGGTTCGCGCGGCTCCCCGCGTCGGAGGTTCGAGTCCTCTCTCGGGCATGGTTGTGTGTATTGTCCTTAGCGTAAGTTAGTTTACGTTAGATTAAGTAGCGCGTAAGCTTAGGGACCGATGACCTCAATATTTTGGTCCCTCAGGGACTTACGACAAATTTCCAATTTCACAACATAGAGAACATACGTCAGAAATGAATTGTGTGAAAAATGAACTTGTTAGGTCTCATAGATAAGTGACGTCCGCACAGAGAATAATATAACGACACCGACGTATCCACATCTTTTACTACAACTAACTACTATGTTGGTTTAACGCTGATCCAGTGTAGTTTGATTTTCTTGTTTTAGCTCTCCTCTCTTTTTTAAGGTGTCTTATATTTTGTAGATGCACTTGACAATGGCCAGTGCCCGAATGGCCACTACAAATAAAACATTTTAAACACGGCCGGGTGCAATAACATTGTTCTTCTAATTTATTGAGGCTGTGGGGCACACTCAGAAGAAAATGGTTACTGAGTTTCGTTTGGTTTCTTGCCCCAGTTACCTTTGTTTCTGAAAATTATGCACAGCAGGGCAAATGACGCCGGTGAGAATTGTGTGTCCTGTTTGGAAACAAACTTGTTCTATTCAGTCACGGTACTTCGCTGTTGACATGTAAGTTACTCTTCGCCTTAAAGCTTGCATTCAGTTCGTTTCGGAGGTGTCTCGGGTTTGTTTCCCGGCAGTATCAGTTGCACGTTAAAACTGATAGACGTCAGTGCGGACATGTTTACTGCTGAAGAGTTGCCCGATGTGCACCTCGTGTGTGGCTTCACTGAGTACAGAGAAATAGCGACACTGTTCCCGCAGCTATGACAACTACATGAAAGTAGTTTTGCAGCTATCGATTACTCCCTGTTTTGTGTTGCACGTTTTGGTTGTTGCGCATTACAGACTTTTTCACTGTTGTGAAGTGTTTTTTTTTTCTTTTTGCAGGAGCAAAGGTGATTGTGGTAACACATTGAATAAATTATAATTAACTTTAAATGCGAACATTTTAGATTAGGCTTTACCGCCACTGTTAGTGATATTACATGAAACAAGTCTACTGTTGTCAGTCGCTGTTAATTTATACTCACGATCCATTTCAGGTGGATTCAAATGTGTGAACAAGACATGTTGGGCGCTTTGATGCGACTCTGGGCACTGTCTAGATGAGAAACAAAACCCTGTTTCAGAACATGGCTCTGAGGAGCTCTTTGACTACATGGTAACCGTAATTGTAAATGCGAAAATAAACAAGTAAAGTAGAATAACTCCAGTGATCACAGGTTTCTTTCTCTGTCGAAAAACACTAACGGAAGAAATTGTAACACCATGAAAGAATTGTAGGCTACAGGATAAACCAAAGTTGGTAGGTGTGCTTCTACATCTGAAAGATGAATTTCACGCCAGTGGCATAGAAGGAGTGTTAGTAGCGCCACTACGAGGATGCAAATCGAGTTTAAATACACGCTGTAGCGATCGTGGGCGTTAGTTACCTTTGAGATGGTTAGTTACCTTTGATGTTAGTCAAGAATGCCTTTAAGCCTACAAAGATGATATTATTAACATCTTACTGAGTTTGATCGAGCTCATGTAATAGGTTTACGGGAAGCTTGATGTTCCACCTGCGAAATTACAGGAAGTCTTGGCTGCAATGTAGTCACGTACATGATTGCTGGCAGCGGTGGTCTCGATAATGTAGGGTCACAAGAATATTGGGCTCCGGAAAGCGACGTGACACTACCGAGAAGGTCAACCATCGTGTTCAGCATGAGGTTCTCGCGCATCGTACTGTATCTGCAGCAGCAATCTGAGCAGCATTTGGCACCATAGTGACACAACGAACGGTTACAACACGGCTTTTCAAGGACAGTTCCGAGCCAGATGACTTGAAGCGTGCATTCCACTGACCCCAAACCACCACCATATGCTACTTCAATGGTGTCAAGCGAGTGCTGATTGTTGTATCTTCTGATGAAAGCTGGTTCTACCTCTGTGCCAGTGATGACCAAGTGTTGGTCAGAAGGCGGCCAGTCGAGGGAACCAACCTATCTGCATACTAGACACACTGGACCTATACTTGGAGATATGGTCTGTGGTGCAATTTCGAGTGACAGCAGGAACACTCTCCCACGGACACTAACTGCAAATTTGTACGTCAATCGTGTCATTCAACCTGTCGTGCTGCTATTCATGAACAGCACTCCAGCGGGAGTTTTCCACAGGATAACGCTTGCCCATTTACCGCTGTTGTAACCCAACATGCACTGCAGAGTGTCGACATGTTGTCTTGGCCTGCTCGATCACCAGATCTGCCTCCTGACGAGCACATAAGGGACATCAGCGGACGACAAACTCCAGCGTCATTCACAAACAGCGTTAACAGTCCCTGTGTTGACCGACCAAGTGCAACAGGCATGAAACTCCATTCCACAAACTGACATCTGGCACCTCTAAAACACAATGCATGCACGTTTGCATGTTTGTGTTCTACATTATGGTAGTTACACCTGTTATTGATGTATGTGTATTTCACATTTGCAATGACTTTTGTCACGCTTACATTAACCGGTAATCTTTCAATGTTAATCACTTAAATATGTTACCTAGACAAATATATTCCCGAAATTTCGTTATCCTACATTAATTATTTTATTTCTTTCCGTCAGTGTATAATATATATGCACTCATATTTTTATAAGATGAAAGTACTCACTCTGTTTCTCTCTGTCTCGTCGTGAAGAAGATGTCCAACTATGGAGAGAGAAGTGAGGCGGGGAGAAATGGGAATGCGATCGCTACGGTCGCAGGTTCTAATCCTGCCTTGGGCATGGGTGTGTGTGATGTCCTTATGTTAGTTAGGTTTAAGTAGTTCTAAGGTCTAGGGGACTGATGACCTCAGATGTTAAGTCCCATAGTGCTCAGAGCCATTTAGAAATGCATGTACCGCGGAGACTGCAAATTGAAGATGAAGAACAAAGGCAATTTACCACACACACTTTCTCTCTCTCTCTCTCTCTCTCTCTCTCTCTCTCTCTCTCTCTCTCTCTCTCTCACACACACAGACACACACACACACAATGTGTATCTACAAATTTCAGGAACCCTTACTCACTATGTGGTGAAGAAGAACTTCTTCGAAAGCAGTCAGCAGTGTTACAATAAGACGCACAATTTTGGATCTAAGTAATACAAAACTAACTCAGCTCTTAGCTTAGAAGTTGTTTACGTTCCATGAATTCAATGCTAGGCCCAGTTTCTCAGTGATTATCATTTTTACTAACAGCCAATTTGCTTCACCTGTTTTTTTGCTGTCGAATTAATTCTGCATCGGACTATTTTTAGACACGTAACTAACGAGATGCGCAAATCACTGTAATTATTTTCTGTACCTTGTATCTGTGTGACACGTGTCATCTCAGTTTGCTCCTGCCACTCTTCAATACAGTTAACTCAGTAAACATGTCACGATGAAAAACGATATGGAAGCTGAAGCATGGTTAACTCTGGCTTCATTATCTTGAGTTAATGAAAAGTCCCTATGTCGATTGAAATCCACTTGCAGTACATGAACACACTCGCTCTTCATATTTTCAGTGGCGTCAGCTAATGCCTTTTTTGATTCGTTTGCCCAAAAAGAACTGTTTAATATTGCACAATAAGAACCATAAAATAAATTCTTCGTGGCACCATTCACGTTAACATGGTGCCGCGCACCGCCTCGGACTTGTTCAATACATGAGCCGATATCGCTTTATCCACAGGTCTAGACCGTGTTTTTCTGTAGGATACCATTACCTCCAGAAACTTACGCCACAACGAAAATCAGTTAGCATAACCCGCAAATCGTAATCCAAATTTAATTTTAAACGTGAACAGCAGATTCATAGTGAACCTGTCGGTTAGAAACCGGAAACGGCTATTTGTCCTTAATAAATAGAATTATTAACATTGGTTAGTTTCTGTTTTGTTTTCTTATTATAAAAATTAATCTACCTATTCCCACAGCCACGGGTTCACCACGTCAATTATCGAGCAAACAGCATGTTGAAATGAAGTTTGACAGAGCGTTCGGACGAAAGGAGACTTGCTTGGTCGGCAAGGAAGATGTCTTTGTTTTGAAGAATACAGATTGGGAAGATTTTGGGACGGGAGCGTATGCTAGAAGTAATGGTCATTATTCGGGCACTTGACAAGAACCACCATTTGAAGCAAAAAACTACATATGGAATCGTTTCCGAGAGAGATCACATTTAATGTATAAGGGGCGATCAAAACTTTCCATTCAAAGGCCCTACCAACACCTTGCCTACATCTCGGTGCTTATATAGCCTCAAAAGAGTCGCGCTAGGTTGCATAGACGCTGCAGCAACGCCCTAAAACAGAAACATTTTGATACCACTTTTACATTGCTACATATTTTCTGTATAATTCAACACAGTCTCAGTTTTACTTATGTACACGTTTAGAATAGTTATTAATCATTACAACATGTGTTTTACAAAGTATCAATTGATAAACTGTGGTAAACAGTCTTCGACGTGTGAGAAAGCGCCGAAAGTTATCTTCGACAGTAGTAGGAGCACTTCCATCCCATAAGTCCTAAACATACACCATAACCGCATATTCTTCAGTCTGCAAACACAGCTAACCGATGCTTCTCCCTGATACACTATCAGCGCCTCACACTACTTCACTCGCAACGCACCAACTGAGCGTTCAACGGGCTGCTTTAGTGACAGAAAGACTTTCCGAGCATAGAGGTTGAAAGGAACGAGGACAGTTGAGCTAGAATAAGACGTCGAAAAGGATGGGTGGTTAGAACACATATGTGCGTACCGCTAGTCCAAAAACACTAAGCTTATCCGCCCTCTTCTGGAATATTACTGTGCGATGTGGGATCCGCATCAAACAGGATTGACGGAGGATATAGAAAAGGTTCAAAGAATGGCAACTCGAGAATGAGATTTTCACTCTGCAGCGGAGTGTGCACTGATATGAAACTTCCTGGCAGATTAAAACTGTGTTGTGAGGACGGGGCGTGAGTCGTGCTTGGGTAGCTCAGTTGGTAGAGCACTTGCCCGTGGAAGGCAAAGGTCCCGAGTTCGAGTCTCGGTCCGGCACACAGCTTTAATCTGCCAGGAAGTTTCAATGGCAACTCGATTTGTATTATAGCGAAGTAGGGCGGAGAGTGCCACTGATATGATACACCCATTGGGATGACTGTCAAAATAAAGGCGTTTTTCGCTGCAGCAAGACAAAATGGTTCAAATGGCTCTGAGCACTATGGGACTTACCTTCTGAGGTCATCAGTCCCCTAGAACTTAGAACTACTTAAACCTAACTAACCTAAGGACACCACACACATCCATGCCCGAGGCAGGATTCTAACCTGCGACAGCCGTGGTCGTGCGGTTCCAGACTATAGCGCCTAGAACAACTGGGCTACTCCGGCCGGCGCAGCAGGACATTCTCTAGAAACTTCAATCTCCAACTTTCTCCTCAGAGTGTTTTGTTGGCGCTCACTTGACAGGACAATTGATCATCATAATAAAGTAAGAGAAATCAGAGCTCGCACGGGAAGATTTGTTTATCCCGCGCGCTCTTCGAAAGTGAAACGGTAGAGAAGTAGCTTAAAGGTGTTTCGATGATCCCTCTGCCAGGCACTTAACTGTGAATTGCAGTGTAATAATGTTGCTGCAGCTGTAGACCTTCAGAAACTATTCGGAATAAGACAGATGTCCTCGTGAAGTTTTTTAGTTCAAATGCGCGTTTTTGTCGCATCTCTGAATATTGGACTTTCCTCCTTGGACACTCTCTGTAGGATATAAATGGTTTTCAAGCGAATGCGGTAGAAGAGAAAGCGGAGACTGGTGAAATCAAGAGCTATTAAACAGAGCTGTCAGCCAGAAGCTATCAGAGCTCTCGTCGCTTGATAAATGTGACAACTTCCTCTTTGTCTGGGGACGGCGCGATCGCGTTGGCAAATTTGCAGAGAGCAGCGCGGTGCGGCGGTAATCCCGGCAGAGGAGGACTCTAGCCAGGCCGGCCTCGGCGCTGATAGCGCGCCGCTGTTTACCGTAACAGCCAGTGCCTCTGCCGGCGGCACCGCAAATTAAACTGCGCCTGCCAGATTTCATTTCAGATACCGACTTCTCTGTTTGTTCGGAAATGAGCACCTCCTTAGAACTTAGCCAGCCGGTGTCGCGAATATGGTGCTTACAGAGTGTTCGGGACCTGCCAGACTTCCTCGTAGCATTCTGGCCTCGCCGTGTTCATAGGTTGACGACTCCAATTTCCGAAATGAGCGATACCAAAATCTCATGACTGTAAAATTGTGCAGTATGCGGAAACACTGGTGCGCCGGGACGGTGAGACCAGGTGCGCATACGTTGACCAAGAAAACGTTAAATGTAACTAGCTAGCTCCTCCCTCCAACTAACAATGTAAAAGTACGAGAAATAGTCAGTTTTAATTATCACTTAGAAAAATCAAGCTGTGACCGAAGAAACTGAATGGCTTCTTTACCTGACGAAAAATAAACAGGTCACTGGGTGAAACGGCGGGTGCATAAAAAGTTAAATGTTCTTCTATCATAACTGAAACCGACTGCGAGGAAGAAAACAAAACAGCACAGTTTCACGGAACACCTATACTAATATACATGTAGTTTTGTGCATTTTAATATTCTGTCCATCTTCCCCAACAGTAGTCTTCTGTAATGAAATATTAACCAACAAATTGCATATAAGAAATTTAATTTCTTGACTCGTTTCGGGTACGTAGTGCCCTTCTTCAGAAGATTTTACCTGTCGCATTGTTTGCGAGTCTCAAAAATATTAGTGACACTCGCAAATAATGCGACAGGCATAACCTTACGAAAAAGGTCACTAAGTGCCTGAAACCGGTCAAGAAATTAAATTTCTTGTATGAAACTTGTTGCTTATTATTTAATTATACTTTTGTGCGTAGAGTTGTTGTTTAAAATAATGTTGGATGATTATAATCAAAGTTAAATTTTCAAAACGCTGTAGAAATAACACCACAGGTCAGAATGACGTGAAATCGCAACGGAATATTAGCGGAGAAGGAGGGAAACGTATGGCAGAAAAAAAAATAGTGTGGAAATTGATCAATAGGTGGCGCTGTGCCGTGCGGAGTGGCTGTTTGAGGCGTCATGTCACGGACTGCGCGGCCCCTCCCGCCGGATGTTCGAGTCGTCCC
This sequence comes from Schistocerca cancellata, assembly GCF_023864275.1. NCBI lineage: Eukaryota > Metazoa > Arthropoda > Insecta > Orthoptera > Acrididae > Schistocerca > Schistocerca cancellata. The sequence continues at coordinate 324,173,625 of NC_064631.1, forward strand.
TCTGGCATGGGTGTGTGTGTTGTTCTTAGCATAATTTGGTTTAACTTAGTTTAAGTAGTGTGTAAGTCTAGGGACCGATGACCTAAGCAGTTTGGTCCCTTAGGAATTCACACACATTTGAACAGATGGCGCTGTATGTGTCAGAATACATAAATGAAGAAAACCTGTCATGCGCACGGCCCGTTGAAGTTTGTATAAACACGCCGGGTGCGCGGGTTTTTCTCCTTCCACGTCTGCGACGTTCGGCATGACTGTCTCAACGCAGGATCGCGCTCTGCTTGTAAAGCTGTATTACAAGAATGACGACTGTGCACACGTCGCCCTGCGAAAGTTCCGAACACTGAAGGGTTTTGAAAAAAGGCGTTGGTCCGATGATTGCATTGTGTCTGGAGATAATCATTCGGAAATTCGAAAGGACAGGTTCTTTTGGTGTGCAACCTGGTAGAGGGAGGAAACGAATTGATTCGACGTCAGTGGAAGCAGTGGCCACAGCAATGTAGGAGGAGGCGAGTGGTGGTGTGCAAACGTGTAGTGCACGGAGAACTGCCAAAACATTGGACATACCCGTGAGCACGGTGAGTAAAATCCTACGAAACATCCTTCTTTTACTATCCATTCAAAATTACCCATGGGCACGAGTTGCTTCCTGTTGACGTGCCAGCAAGAGAGACCTTTTGCTATAGACTTTCTTGCTTATATGGAAGCGGACAATGATTGGCCGGAAGATTTTGTGGACAGACGAAGCCCACTTCCATCCGACAGGATATGACAACACACAGAATTGTCGAATATGGGCAACGGAAAATCCGTACGCAAATCTATCAGTACCACTTCATCCTGAAAAGGTCACTGTGTGGTACGGTTTTGCGGCATCACTTATTATAGGGCCATATTTTTTCGAAAACATAGGTGCTTCCGGTCCTGTTACCGGCACCGTCACTGGTAAGCGCTATGGGTGTCTTTTGCGCAACCACGTCATTCCAGCTCTCCAACAGCGGATGTATGGATGGGATCATTTTTATGTAAGATGGCGCACCTCCGCACGTCGAAAATCAAGTTAAGCAGCTGCTGAAGCGCCATTTCGGAAGTGCTAGAATTAGCATCCGCCATTTCCCTACATCCTGGCCGTCCCGATCACGTGATCTTAATCCGAGTGACTTCTGGCTTTCGGGATATCTGGAATATGTTGTGTTCAGTGTTCCAATGGCAGACTTAGCTGCATTGAAGGAACGCATTGCGCAACACATTCTGAATCTGACCTCGGAAACACTTCGATCAGCTGTGGAACATGCTGTATCTCGATTTCAACTCGTTGCAGAAGACGGTGGATAGCGTATTGAACATGTTTTGCGCCAGTCACACGAAAATTAAAAATCCGATTTGATTTTGATTGCTGCTCTTTAAGCGGTTTTTGGCCTCAGGACAATTAAAAATCGATGTGATTGATGCCTTTTTTGCGGTTCTTGGCCTCAGGACAATTAAAAACCGATTTTTCCCATCCGATGTGATATGACCTTGCCGTGGTGGATAAGCTTACGTAACTAACAGTATCGCATCTGTACACCCATGCACACTGAGTAGCACAGTTTGTTTAACGTCAAACGTACACCTTAGGCATTGTTGTATGATTCATTTGTCATTTGCAGTCGACCACTATGAATTTATCATGTTTACAGCGCCATCTATTGCTACATTTTGTAACTATTTATTTTTCTTCTGCCATGCGTTTTCCCCCTTCTCCGATAATATTCCGTTGCAATTTGACGTCATTCTGATCAGTGGTGTTACTTCTACAGCGGTTTGAAAGTTTAACTTTAATTATAATCACCCTGTATATACCCTGTGTTGTTTTAGCTACTGTGTGGCAAGTGAGACGTGGGGCTTAGGGAAAACAGGAAAGGTGTGGACGGGGCCTAATCAGTTACCGTTGGTTGCACAGAAAACGCATACAATTTATTTTCTTTTTTTAAAAAAAACTCTCAACAATCATTTTAACAATTTCACTTCACTGACGGCCGAAGGCCTTACTAAGAAGGAACTCCAAATTTTTGTTGGCTGATGGCCACATGCAGCTTCAGAATACTCAACAGCTGAAGGTCTGAATTACAAGTGAGAAAGGTGGTTACACTTTAACAAATACTGAGATATTTTCTTCTTAAGCAATCAAGAAACTGTAACATGCTATAGAAACGGCTGAAGGTCTTATTAAGAAGGAATACAAATTATTTGTCGGCTGAAAGCTACAAGCAATGTTAAACACACAATCAACGGCTGAAGGCCTGATTAAGGAAAGTTCAAATTATTTGTCGGCTGAAGGCCACAAGCAATTTCAGAATACACAACGGCTGAAAGCCTGAATTACAAGTGAGGAAGGCAGTTACACATTAAAACATTAGGGTAAATTTTAAACGATTATGACAACTTGACCAAGTAAGACGGAGTGATCCACAGACAGTGCTCCCTGGATCGACCTGAGGAAGGTGACTACAGCTGTGTAAGCGGTGAGACAGGCATCCAAGAGTAATTTTCACCTAAGGAGGGCAATTCAAACTAGAAACGGTTTAAACACCAATCAACATTCTTAGCAAATCCACCTATGCCAGATAACCAGTCCAACGATGAAATAATTCAGGCGAAAATGAAGCAACAGTCACCACTGCGTCTCCAGAATCCGGTGTTTGAAACACCAAAACGCAGAGGGAACCACTATAACCCAGGCAGACAAGGAAAACAATTATCCATACCCTCAATCAAGGAAGCTGTCAAATTACACTCCATGCCGGACAGCATCGGGAAGACGAGGAAAGTACGCTGCCGCAAAATACGCTAACCTCCAGCGTAGGTAACTGGGGCGTTAGCGGCCACTAGGCAGTAAGATACCGCTGGTTGCACTTCAGCAATAATAACACTAAATCCAAACTAACATCAAACAATAGAAGGCGGCTAATAGCTTCCGCCAACCTGACAGACTCCATCTGTTGCGGTTAGTCTCAACGACCCTGGGAGCAGCAACACACAAACAAGAGCGAGATCTCTAACATTGGAGGTTTCACTCCTGGATAAGGTTCACTCAACTTCACATGTCGCGGATTCGGTCGTCGGCTACAGCCTCTCGATCCAACAGTGCCTGCACGCTGCCAGAGGTCCCGGCCTGCCCCCGCACTACGGATCTCCTCGCTGCTCCGTCCGAAGCCGAACTACCGACACCAGAACGTGGGCAGCATTTAAATAACTGGACCTTAGAAACTACACAAGATACACACGGATCCACGAAGACAATTCCACAATGTCTCAAACAATATAAAACCAGTCCCTGTGAAACAACGGACGAATTACAAGTCAGCACAAACACAGTGAAGCCAGAAGCGGTCGGAAAACCAAATGCACGTAGTCCGCTGCAACGACAGACCGATCGACCAACCAACGGTCGTCCCCACTCAGGTCAGGCACGGAAAAGATCCCAGTCTAAATTGTCGACTGACAACTTACTGCCATGAGGGCACTTCGACAGGCGGACACACCACATAGGTGAAAGTTGCACTACTCGAATATCACGGTTCATTCAACTAAATTTCACTGAATCCGTCCCTTAACTTGGTCGTGCACTCTCGCGACCGCATCCTTCCGTCGGAGGCGCCAGCAGTCTGTCCGGCCCTCACTGCTGCTTCGTCCCAACTCTCAAAGTTCGACACACGACGACCCGGAAATACTACAGGCCGCTCCAAAGGTGATACCACAGTACGCGCTATCGATAATCGCTGCTGCTGCCACCCACGGACAGACAAGGCGAGCAAACGTAGTGGCGCCAGTGAACACACTGAGAAAACGAGACGCCATTACCGCTATTGCAAGACGCCAAGCTATGAACGGCATTAACGCGACCCGACACGTACAAATGACTACAGTAAAAATACTCTGATCCTAAATCAGTTCCAACATATTTGATTGTCTCACCTTGAGCAATCTTAATTGTTATTGTAAAAGAAATCTTAATTTGTTTAAACTGAATGGATAAATCGATTGGGATCACTGGTCTGCGGGAGATCTCATCAGCTGCTGGGTCTGTGAGGAGAGCAGCGTCGTTGAAATTATTTTGTATCGTTTTAATCTGGAAACGAGTAACATTCAGATGACTCAAATTGCTTAGTAGTACTCTAATCGCAAGTCGATAAGCCTTTTTTTGTGTTGGGTTGAGGTACAGCGTCACCAATGGATCTCGGTCCTATTGTCTTGGTGTAAGGGTAAAATTGTTCTGTCATTCCAATGATATCATTGCAGTGCACGACGAAAATGTGGCGGTGGGACCACCATCCGACGGTGGGAGTTCAAGATAAGCTATAAATACGTTTTTCCTAATATACAGGAAGGAAGCTGTAAGAAAGAAACAAAACAGCGCATTGTTGTGTATACAATTTTTGTTTAACATCATATGTGCAGAGAAACAAAATACATACAGACATATAAGTCTAGTAAACTTATTTTGTTGTTCTCTCGTTGTTCGATTGTGAAAGTGACAATTAGATTCAGTTTGTTGATTTGCGACTGGAGTGTATATACCTCTTGTTTGGTTCCATCAATCAGAACAAGAATGTCATCATTATATCTTCAGTAGTGTAGGTTTATCTCATTGCATTCCGTGTGCTTACTGAAGAAGTCATTTTCAATTTCGTCAATGAATAAGTTTGCTAAAGTGCCACCAGGAGTGTTTCCCATTAGCCATTAGAAGACCTTCCTATTGTCTGTAGTATTGGTTATTGGAAATGAAATAGTTATGAGGTAATGTAAGTTACAGAAGTCAGACAAATTCATCTATTTCTGCTCCCCCGTCGCCCATCCGTCCATGTTTCCAAATATTTCCTTTGATGAAGTGGTAGTTTCACAGACTTGGGCATTAGTCGATAGACTGGTAATGTCTAATGAAATAATTTCCAATTTTCTGTGATTTTTATGTCTTGTTTGATGTGTAATGATTACTGAATTTTTTACTGTATATTGTCTGTTATAAACGCAATTTTTATTAGGAAATTCATCTAATTTTTTGATTCAAGGGAAAGCATAGCTCCACATACAGTTCACGATAGGTCTGATTGGTACATTTTCTTTGTAAATTTTAGGTTAAACTCGTAATATGGGAACAGATGGATTCATCGCTGTACACCATCACTTTTCAGTCTTGTCGAGTAAGATGCCAGTTATTTAATTTTTTTAATGAGTGCTTGAAATCGGTTTGTTTTGTCTCATTCAGTGCATATTATGCAATTCTTGCTAAAAAAATTCCAGTGTTTTATTTGTCTATTCTTGTTTGTTTATTATTACAACGGTGTTTCTCTTATCTGTTTTTAGAATCAGCATACATTATTTATATTTTGTCATTTATTTTGCGTAGAGTCTGTGTTTCTGTTGTCGGTTTACCTTTATTGTATTGCTTATTACTACGTTTCTTGATTAGTTTGGATAATTAAACAACTACATTGTTGTGTTCTGCTATTGAAAGCTTTGCTGCATCTGTTACAATTTTTACATATCCAGTCATCTCTACTGCACTAACATGAAACGGTTTTTGTTTAGTGCTAGAATTTAAATCTTTCTGTAATAGTTTTGCTTCGCTGTCCCCAAGTTAATATTTGTAAGGATTGACACTCTCTTGTAGAACTAAAATAAATTACAATTTTCTTCTTCTTTGATGGGGTTCTTCTTAGACAGTAAAATTTTAAAGTTTTACTATGTCGATGTCTAACCATTTTCTGTTCATATCTGTTGTATGCAATGATAATGTTCATCATAAGGTCAAATATTAGGGTCTATAGTAGTTTACCTACTTCGAAGTGCAGTAAGTATAATTAGTGTCCAGATATTTGCTTTTATTATATTTTTATCACATTTCTTCTTTCACCCACATCACTTCACTTCTTTGTTTCATTCGTCATACTAAACACAAAATTGGTTTTATGTTGACTTTAAGAGTATTCTGAGATGTCTTGGTTCTTTAAGAACTTCCTATTAAGACATTTATCTTCTTTTATACCTTTTTTTTATACCGTCTTCTGATAGATTTACCTTATAGATTTAGATACGTTTTGCATTCACAATGTCATGCAACCAGTGTGAAGTTGATTAATGACACTATATATTCATACACAATGCTGTCTGTTTTAATGTTTATTTTTATTTTCGGTTTACTGGTATCTTGCCACATGCTATTCTTCAGTGGTCCCGTAGAAGGTACACAATATGATACACAATGCACTATACTATACACAATTTAATGCACTCACAGTCTCATTTTTATGTTTTAAATTTCAGAATGATTATTACAAAAGTCTGATTTAATAATTTGACTTTACAGAGTGGATTGCTATATCCCCTTTTATTAAAAAATTACGAAAAGGAAAAAATTCTCTTTGGTTTTACAATTACCATATCCACATTATATAAGAAATAGCCGTTTACATCATAATTTGAAAGTATAAGTCACAACCGAATAAAGATAAGTCAAAAGGCAGGTTTCAAGTATTGTACCCAGGACACTTTTATAGCATCAATGAGTTACCTATGTAGGTTGTCAGAACACCAAATCTTTCTACTAACAAAGCCGATGCTCTGTATCACGTTACTCTCTAATATACCTGATCTTCTTTGTCGTGTCAGAAATAGCATACTATGGCGTATCCACTTTAGTGTCCTGCCCAAACTGTACTCTGCCGCAGAAATGCATGTTTACCGAAAAATTGCAGAGAACATATAACAGATCTTACAAATACCACTAAAAACTACGTTATCAAGCAGAAATTCAATACACTCGAAGTAGAAAGTTACGAAGTACCCCCGCCATGCACTGCTCATCGTCTTTCGAATATATATATATATATATCATTGATGCGTTTACCTGCTTTCCTGGTCATCTTAATTTCATCCCCATCATCATCATCATAACATGTTCTACCTGTTGGCAGGTTTATGACACCATTGTTGTCTTCCTCCGTAACTGTTCTAGACCAACTGCTTCTCAATCTAATATCTTGCTCTTTTCACTTCATCCAGCATTTTTATTATTATACTTCTTATTTTCTTCTGTACTTCCACTGCAGCTTCGACAGCAGTTGTTAGAATTTCTTCTCCTCACAGTAGGAGTACGTATCCAGTCCAGTTTGCTTTCATGTTGTAAATGTTTTATATCTAATGTGGACCAAAAATTGTTGAACAACAAAAAAAAATTTATCAGCAGCTTTTGGAAATTAATCACGACGTTTTGTAAATGACGGTCTTTACTTGTGACTTTATTCTAGTAATCAAAGAATATCACACTTTTGCGCTATATGAAGTGAATATTTTTGCACTTCTCCACAATTTTTGCGGAACAGATTATGCTCATCGATAACTGCATCATCTGAAAAATGCCTGAAATTGCTACTTTCCGACGTCAACGATACAATATGTGTTGCCCTTATCCATTATTTCCTACTCTCACAGCACTTGTCAAAAGCCGCACAGTTATCCACATCCCAGCAGCAGTCACGTCATCGCTATCTGTATTCTTATAGCAAATCATCAATGCAAACATTTTTTGATGTATTTTAGTCATATATTTATATAAGTGGAACTCTAAAAAACTATTTGTGTGTTTTAGCTCCATTTAGACAAAGATAATCAATATCTCCATCTAAATACACTCGTGAGGTAAAATATTATATCCTCCACCCACCAGACGACAGTATGCCACCTGATGGCATTGAGGACACGTGACACGGTAGCGAAAGTATATAAGCAGAGTAGAGACAAATGGGAAATCATTTTAGCGACTAACGGGCCGCAAATTGTGAAATTCACTGCCGTAGTCCTCTTTGAGAAACGGCAGATTTTTTTAAGATTGGTCGGTTGGGAACGAGAATCTAGGAAACGGCGAAGCTGGTCGTGAGCATTTATGAAATATGGCTGAAGAACAGTGAAACCTCGTGAGGCGACAAGATGGAGGTCCACGCCTCATCACAGAAAGTGGAGGCTTGCGCGCTCTGTCAATCAGGTTACCCGGCGAATTGTGGCAGATATGACGACAGAGTTCGGGCTGGAATAATAACAAGTGTTTCAGAGCACACCGTCAAGTGCTTCGTGTTGAACGTTGTGATCCACAGCAGGTTCCAACGCCATCGTCAATAACAATTTAACGAGTATTGAGAACGAAATAATCGAGACTGGACTGTGGATCAGTAGAAACATATCGCCAGATGGGATTCATGATGTTTCTTTGTATACACGGTTGATGGTAGTGTTCACGTACGTCGTTATACTGCATTTCTGCTCGAAACACGCGCCGAGCCACGGATGCAAGCTGGTGGGACGGCGGCTTCTATGAGATCTTTGGTTTTAATCGAAGGCACCTTGACGTATGTAAACTATGTGAATATTTATTGCGACTCATGTTTGATGTCTTCCCTGACGTCTTTCAGCAAGATAAATGTCCTTGTCACTAAACTACAGTGGTTTGCGGATTGTGAATGAGCTCACGTTGACATCTTGGCACCAAATTTGTCTCATCTGAACCCAACGAAACACACTAAGACTCTATTAGGTGGCAGCTAGGGATGAGAAAAACCGATACCGCTATTTTAGTTATGAATAACCGGTATTTTTCGGTACTTATTTGGTACAGGTTAAAGCAGTTTAAAAAAAAAGAAAAAGCAACGCATCAATTAGCCTTAGTAGCAGTGCTAAAATTTTCCGTTTTTCAATTAACCTTTTTTTTTTAAAAAAAAGTAATTTTTGTTCATTTGATAATCATTGGTCTGAACTATTACGTTACTGTAGGAAACGGGAAAAGCGATGAGTGCTATTTTAATAACAACGCCGACAGGAAGGAGCAACAAACAAAAGGCATAAAAACTGGTGCAGTGCTGCTGAGACAATAATGTCCTTCTTACCGAACGTAGTGGCTTGCACGCGTGTACGTGCAGTGTGCAAGACTTGTCTACATGGTAGTTTCTCGCTGGCGTCGCTGGACATCCCTTCTATTGCTTAATGGCACAATTCCTAATCTGGAAATATCTCTACGAAGAGAAGTACAATGGTTCATTTCCTTTAAAATATTAAAGATTTGTCCAACAAAAGAAAAGAAATTACAGTAAGATTAATAAATTAAAACTTAACAAATCATCTGTAGTATAAAATTGGGAAATAGGTGATCTGTTACCTGTATGCACATACTATGGATTTATCTGCTTGTAGCCTTTGAAAACGCACAATTTAAAGAGAAAAATAGAGTTATTCAGTCTGAGTTTTCACCCTTTTAGCGCTGACTATTCGTAATTCCCAAATATTGCTATGATCCCCAATAACATATTTTTTAAACACAGCTCCAAAAAATTAGAATCAATCAGATTTTTTGTAGTACTGAATCACTTATCATTTTTCGAGAAAATCAGCGAACGGCGGATGGACTTATTTTTTTTATTTGACTATTTGATTTAATATTTTGATTCTATGTGTATTGAAACTGCGTGAATCAAAATTTTTTAATCCTTATTCCATTTCTATGTTTACTACACGAAATAATAGGAATAAAAACCTAAAATTGGTTATTTTAGAGACCGGTTATCCAAATGATTCAAATGGCTCTGAGACTATGGGACTTAACTTCTGAGGTCATCAGTCCCCTAGAACTTAGAACTACTTAAACCTAACTAACCTAAGGACATCACACACATCCATCCCCTAGGCAGGCTCTGAGCACTATGGGACTTAACTACTGAGGTCAGCAGTCCACTAGAACTTAGAACTACTTAAACCTAACTAACCTAAGGACATCACACACATCCATGCCCGAGGCAGGATTCGAACCTGCGACCGTAGCGGTCACGCGGTTCCAAACTGACGCGCTTAGAACCGCACGGCCACACCGGCCGGCCCCTAGGTAGGATTCGAACCTGTGACCGTAGCAGTCGCGCGGTACCAGACTGTAGCGCCTAGGACCGGTCGGCCACCACGGCCCACAGTCCGGTTATTTTGAGTGGTTTTAATAATCAGGTTACTATCGTGGAAAAAACGTTATCGAAAACCGGTTGTTTCGGCGCCAACCACCTTCCCCAACTGCACCTCTGTGCACACAAATGATTGTCCTACAATTTCCGTGACTGTGCCATGGCATACTTCCGGAAGCCTGCCATGGCCTCGTTCAATCGATGTCATACACACTCGCAGTTGTATTGCGTTCTAAAGGCGGACCAATACGCTATTAAATAGATGCTCACAATGTTTTGGCCCATCAGTGCAGATCAAGCGATCAAAGCTGCTATGTTGTAAGAAATCCACTGCTATCGCAGACTGGTTTAAAAGGTAAAAAAAGATTGCTCATTGGCTGGCACATAGCGACCGAGGGCAAGAATCAAGCCGATACGGAGCCTGTGCGTAGACCGCCGGCGTGCAGCGCGCTGCGGCGTGTGAAGTCCCTAGGGCGGCCTTGCCACGCGCGCCGTGAATAATTCACAAGGCCGAACGCCGCCGGGTCCGTCCGTCTGCCCTAGCGAAGTGGCAGAGGCGGCAAAGCGTCTCAAGGCTTGCCTGGGAGCGGCAGAGGTTGCAGCGCAAGAGGGCTCCGTTCAAAGGAGGGTCCTAGGTCCGCTTTTACACGAGCGGCGTTCTAGTCAAACTGGACTACTCGGTGTGCGTGCGCCCTTCGTGCCTGCCCGTAAATCAGCAGCCAACCACGACGCGTGTGTGTTTATGACGTCAATGATCTATAGACTGTATCGAGTGTGGAGTTCTACACTACCGGCCATTAAAATTGCTACTCAAGAAGAAATGCAGATGATAAACGGGTACTCATTGGACAAATATATAATACTAGACCTGACATGTGATTACATTTTCACGCAATTTGGGTGCATAGATCCTGAGAAATCAGTACCCAGAACGACCACCTGTGGCCGTAATAACGGCTTTGATACGCCTGGCCATTGAGTCAAACAGAGCTTGGATGACGTGTACAGGTACAGCTGCCCGTGCAGGTTGAACACGATACCACAGTTCATCAAGAGTAGTGACTGGCGTATTGTGACGAGCCAGTTGCTCGGCCACCATTGACGAGACGTTTTCACTTGGTGATAGATCTGGAGAATGTGTTGGCCAGGGCAGCAGTCGAACATTTTCTGTATCCAGAAAGGCCCGTACAGCACCTGCAACATGCAGTCGTGCATTATCCTGCTGAAATGTAGGGTTTAGCAGCGATCGAATGAAGGGTAGAGCCAAGTGTGGTAACACATCTGAAATGTAACGTCCACTGTTCAAAGTGCCGTCAATTCGAACAAGAGGTGACCGAGACGTGTAACCAATGGCACCCCATACCATCACGCCGGATGATACGCCAGTATGGCGATGACGAATACCCGCTTCCAATATGCGTTCGCCCCGATGTCGCCAAACACGGATGCGACCATCATGATGCTGTAAACAGAACCTGGATTCATCCGAAAAATCACGTTTTGCCATTCGTGCACCCAGGTTCGTCGTTGAGTACACCATCGCAGGCGCTCCTGTCTGTGATGCAGCGTCAAGGGTAACCGCAGCCACGGTCTCCGAGCTGATAGTCCATGCTGCTGCAAACGTCGTCGAACTGTTCGTGCAAATGGTTGTTGTCTTGCAAGCGTCCCCATCTGTTGACTCAGGCATCGAGACGTGGCTGCACGTTCCGTTACAGCCACGCGGATAAGATGCCTGGCATCTCGACTGCTAGTGATACGAGGCCGTTGAGATACAGCACGGCGTCTCGTATTACCCTCCTGAACCCACCTATTCCCTATACTGCTAACAGTCATTGGATCTCAACAATGCCGTGATACGATAAACCGCAATCGCGATAGGCTACAATCCGACCTTTATCAAAGTCGGAAACGTGATGGTACGCATTTCTCCTCCTTACACGAGGTATCACAACACCGTTTCACCAGGCAACGCCGGTCAGCTGCTGTTTGTGTATGAGAAATTGGTTCGAAACTTTCCTCATGTCAGCATGTTGTAGGTGTCGCCGCCGGCGCGAACCTTGTGTGAATGCTCTGAAAAGCTAATCAATTGCATATCACAGCATCTTCTTCCTGTCGGTTAAATTTCGCGTTTGTAGCACGTCATCTTCGTGGTGTAGCAATTTTAATTGCCACTAGTGTAAATGTACCTGTATGCTGCACTCTGTGTACGCTCGGAAGCGGTGACCATGGCGAGATCAGCTAACATCGGAAGTTAACCTCTTCTGGCCGAGATCACTACTACCATAGATACTGATTTTGTGTTTTCGTGACTTTATTGTGTTGTTTTCTCTGTTTTCGTCATCCATTGAGAAGTTACACAACATTCTGTTGTTTCTTCTTACTTGCGTTCTGCTACAGGAGAGACGAAGTACCTGAAACCGTAACAGTATTTACATTTTACAGATAAAAGGCCTACACTGTGCGTAAATACAAATGTAAACACATAAACGTGTTGTAATGAAAATTTTTCCAACAACGAAAAAGTCACAAATACTTGACGAGAAAATAGTTTTCGGTGTTATTTGGCACTCATCAAGAAAACAAGACACAAAGGATAAAGCAAAAGTCTCTATTTACTGCGCTCTGGATACTATTTGATGTCCTTTCTTTCCGTGATCCGTTCCTTAGCTGCTTCAAAGTTCATGGAGCTATGTTCCGTCTTTGCAACTAAATGAAAGGTAGTTTTTTTCCCTCGCGCGGTTCTCTTCTTTTATTTATGAATCATCTTCAGTGGCTCTTTGCAGTGATCTTAGTCCTTGTGTGATTCTGGAGCTGTATTTACAAGATCCCCATACTCGAGACCGTCGATTTCCGACGTTTTGTCACCCACAGTTTTTACCAATAGCAACACTGGCGTTGGCATTGGCAACACTACACACTACAAATATACACACGTTCAACACGCAATAAGAAGTGCAAGTGAAGTGTTTTAATAAATGTGGGTAAATGACGCCAGAAATAGGCTATCTGCAGTATAGGGATCTAGAAAACACATCTGCAGGATCACACAAATGGACTAGCTACAACAGAAGTCACCACCGAAGATGTTTCGTAAATAAAAGAACCGAAACACTTATGGCAGAAACAGTCTGCCTTTCGTTTAGCTGCAAAGACGGAACATATCTCCAGGAATTTTTTAGTGTTTGCGAGTATGTATTTTCCAAGCAAATAAATAGGTTTTAAAATGTTCGGATGACACTTCCCTACTCTTTCAGTTCCGAGAATTGCGAAGAATGTACTGCATGATCTTTGACAAGGACTCCCACAGCGAATTCTGCTTTTGTCATTAATAAACTCAGAAAAGGATAGTCCCTCATAACCTCAATTTCACCATTCAGATGTCAAACTTCACAGTAGACAGCTGCCATAACACACGTAGTTTTGACGTTGACGTGTAAACAAAAATGATCTTACGAAACAGCCGTTTCTCAGTACAAGAATTAAACGTCTGGAGCGCTGCAGGAGAGTCACTTGTCTCGATAAGTCAACTGAGACAGTCGATCATGTAGCCCCCAGGGCCTCGGCATTTGTTTATCGGATACGCGCTTGGCGACCCAGGGGTTCCTGAGCTGGAGACTAGTAAGCGCCGCCAGTCCCTTGTCACAGTAAGCTCTGGGCATGCATCAGCGACCACCGTGCGGCGTGGCGGTGGATCGTTGTGTGTCTCAGGTGTCCCAGGGAATGGGTATCTTGGATTGACCGCCCGGATCGTGAGGATGGAATAAACCTCTATAAAAAAAAAAAAACTCCTCAATCTGAAGGTGTACTGCGCGCTGATAAGATGCATGGCTGTTGAGGTGGAACAGTCGTTAGCGAGCAACCTCTGGGGAACCTGCCGCACCTCAGTTGTATAGAACTTACCTAGACAAGCGGGGCTCTGTCCAGGTGGACTCCTAGTTCCCTAGCGGCTGGTGGGACCGAGGTGGATCCTTCGAAATCTTCTTTGCCTCCTTCCAGCAGAAAGGGTGGGCCGCTGGCAGTTACCAACATCCAATCCAACAAGAGGGCACATGTAGCCAGTCGTCCTGACTCAGGAGCGAAATTTCAGGGTATCATGACTAGTAACAGGACACATGCTGGCGGTCAGAATGTGTTTCTAATCATTATAAGGAAAGAGGGCAGCTTTGAGAAAGTTTCACATTTCTATATTCAAAAAGGGTTCGAGGGCATTGCTGGCAGTTTGAAATCTGTTAAGCGATTGCGTAATGGGACTCTGTTGGTGGAAACCGCTAGTTCCCAACAAGCTAAGAATCTACAGAACGCGCAATCCCTTGGGGAATATGCCATCTAAACTGAGCTGTACACCACCTTGAATTACAGAAAAGGTGTTGTGACGTGCAGGTATCTGGTAGACATTCCCAAGGAGGAACTCAAAGATGAATGGGCTCCAGAAAGAATATTCGACATGCAAAATATCATGCAGAGGGGTGGATGGGTTCTTGTTAAATCCGACTCCTTTATCCTGATATTTAATAACACGAATCTCCCTGAGTATATTAAGACAGGTTGAATTCGCTTAAGTGTGCGGCCTTATGTACCCAACCCATGCGGTGTTTCAAATGCCAGCGCTTTGGGCATACTACTCTTGGGTGTCGTGGGGAAGCTTCTTGTGGCAAATGTGGTCAGGTCGCTCATGATGGTGTCCATTGTTTGGGTCCATTGAAGTGTGTGAATTGCTCTTGATCTCACACCTTCTGGAGTCGGGACTGAAGCGTATATCTGGAAGAACGGAAGATACATGAGCTGACTAAGCGCATCCCGTATACTGAGGCAAAAAAGCTTTATAAATCCATGCTGCCCCCGTGTTTTGCTACCTCCTCCACTTCAGTTGTTAAACACTTCACACGAAAAGCTGCTACACAAACGGAGGCTGCTATGTTGGCACTAGTACCTGCGTGTGTTCAAATGGTTCATATGGCTCTCAGCACTATGGGACTTAACATCTGAGGTCATCAGTCCCCTAGAACTAAGAACTACTTAAACCTAACTAACGTAATGACATCACACACATCCATGCCCGAGGCAGGATTCGAACCTGCAACCGTAGCGGTCGTGTGGTTCCAGACTGATGCGCCTAGAACCGCTCGGCCACATCGGCCGGCCGTACCTGCGAGTGTCCCTGCACTTGTGCTGCTGCAGTTATTTTTACGCCTGTCCCTCCCCCAAGAAGTTCAGAAAAAGCTGTGGTTGCTGACATTGCAGAGCTCCCTGCCCCTCCAAAGGTTCCGTCTGCTACGCTGTCCAATGTTGCCACACCCGCAGCCACAGTTGTGGCTGCAAAGTCTACCCATCCAAGGCAAAACTTCAAATACCGATGGAATCGGGCAGAAAATAGCCTAACGATGTCGACATCGAGCCCCCTGACGTCTCTGTTGATCCTTCTTTAGAGCCTATGAAGAATGATGTCGGATTGGGGCAGCCATCTCGCTCCAAACCTGAGCCTCCGCCCATTGTGGGCTCCCCTCCCCGTCAGGAAGTCAGGATAAAAATGCCCTCCTGATAGACGGCTCCCATTATCCAGTGGAACATGAATGGATTCACTACGCACATGGAGGAACTGAAACTCCTAGCTCAGCAACGCCCTCTGTGCTTGTGTTCGCGGGAAATACATTTCAAAGCATCTCATGCCCTTACAATACAGGGCTATACCCTGTATAGCAAGGATGACCAGACTGGAGAAAGAGCCAAAGGTGGGGTTGCTGTGTTTGTCAATAATGGCCACCACTCCTCTGCTCTTCCCCTGGATACCGACCTGAAAGCAGGTGCAGTTGAAATTTCTGCACGTCAGAGGCTTACAGTTTATTATTTACCTCCACTGGATGCAGGACACTCTGAGGCTTTCAGAGATCTTATGACGCAACTCCCCCAAACATTTCTCCTCCTGGGAGGCTTCAGTGCCCATGTCCTGTGGGGCTCAAGGTCTACTTACCCTCGGGGTCGAGTTTTGGAGAGTCTGCTGACATCTCGAGAGCTGTGTCTTCTAAACGCTGGTACTCGGACTCATTTCTGTGCTGCTACTGGGTCATTCTCAGCCATCGACCTATCTCTCTGTTTTCTAGCCCTCGCCGACTCTGTTCACTGGGAGGTCATTGACGACCTTCATTCCGGCGATCACTTCCTGATCCGCCTTCAGCTACTCGATGGTGTGTTGCTGGAACAGAAGCCACCAGCGTGGATGATTGGCAGAGCTAACTAGGCGCTGTTTGGCCAGTTGGCTATGTTTGAACTCCTTGACAGCGTCCAAGAATGGGTGGATCACATCACACACATGATCCATCACGTTGCTGATCTATTCATTCCAACGTCTTCATCCTATCTTCAGAGGCGACTTGTCCCTTGGTGGACATAAGAGTGCCATTTATCCATCCGGGATAGGCGTGCGGCTCTTCTACATCTACATTTACATGACTACTCTGCGATTCACATTTAAGTGCTTGACAGAGGGTTGATCGAACCACAATCATACTATCTCTCTACCATTCCACTCCCAAACATCGCGCGGGAAAAACGAACACCTAAACCTTTGTGTTCGAGCTCTGATTTCTCTTATTTTATTTTGATGATCATTCTTACCTATGTAGGTTGGGCTCAACAAAATATTTTCGCATTCGGAAGAGAAAATTGGTGACTGAAATTTCGTAAATAGATCTCACCGCGACGAAAAACGTCTTTGCTGTAATGACTTCCATCCCAACTCGCGTATCATATCTGCCACACTCTCTCCCCTATTACGTGATAATACAAAACGAGCTACCCCTTTTTGCACCCTTTCGATGTCCTCCGTCAATCCCACCTGCTAAGGATCCCACACCGCGCAGCAATATTCTAACAGAGGACGAACGAGTGTAGTGTAAGCTGTCTCTTTAGTGGACTTGTTGCATCTTCTAAGTGTCCTGCCAATGAAACGCAACTTTTGGCTCGCCTTCCCCACAATATTATCTATGTGGTCTTTCCAACTGCAGTTGTTGGTAATTTTAACACCCAGGTACTTAGTTGAATTGACAGCCTTGAGAATTGTACTATTTATCAAGTAATCGAATTCCAACGGATTTCTTTTGGAACTCTTGTGGATCACTTCACACTTTTCGTTATTTAGCGTCAACTGCCACCCGCCACACCATACAGCAATCTTTTCTAAATCGCTTTGCAACTGATACTGGACTTCGGATGACCTTACTAGACGGTAAATTACAGCTTCATCTGTGAACAACCTAAGAGAACTGCTCAGATTGTCACCCAGGTCATTTATATAGATCAGGAACAGCAGAGGTCCCAGGACGCTTCCCTGGGGAACACCTGATATCACTTCAGTTTTACTCGATGATTTGCCGTCTATTACTACGAACTACGACCTCCCGGACAGGAAATCACAAATCCAGTCGCACAACTGAGACGATACCCCATAGGCCCGCAGCTTGATTAGAAGTCGCTTGTGAGGAACGGTGTCAAAAGCTTTCCGGAAATCTAGAAATACGGAATCGAGGTCCCCTGTCGATAGCGGCCATTACTTCGTGCGAATAAAGAGCTATCTGCGTTGCACAAGAACGATGTTTTCTGAAACCATGCTGATTACGTATCAATAGATCGTTCCCTTCGAGGTGATTCATTATGTTTGAATACAGTATATGCTCCAAGACCCTACTGCAAACCGACGTTAATGATATAGGTCTGTAGTTAGATGGATTACTCCTACTACCCTTCTTAAACACTGGTGCGACCTGCGCAATTTTCCAATCTGTAGGTACAGATCTATCGGTGAGCGAGCGGTTGTATATGATTGCTAAGTAGGGAGCTATTGTATCAGTGACGGTTTAAATGCCGCCCGACAGCAGACAATCTCTCAATCTTTCGAATCGCCAGATTGTAAAAACGTAGTCTGATCAAATGATTCAAAATTTAAATTGGTAAGAGCTGATAGTAGGATTCGAGTGTGGCGCAGACCCCACGAAGCCACGGACCCATGTTGTCAACAAGACACTGCGCAAACTGGTGGTTGCTCCATAGTGATGTAGGGTGTGTTTGCATGGAACAGACTGGGTCTTCTGGTCCAATTGAACCGATCATTGACTGAAAACGGTTATGTTCGACTATTCGGAGGCCATTTGCAGCCATTCGTGGACTTCATGTTCCCAAACAACAATGGAATTTTTATGGATGACACTGCGTCGTGTCATGGGACTAGAATTGATCTAGATTAGTTTGAAGAATATTCTGGATACATCGGGCGTATAATTTGGTCAATCAGATCACCACCTGACATGAATCGAACCGAACATTCATCGGACATAATCCAGAGGTCAGTTCGTGTAGAAAATCCTGTACCGGCAACATTCATGCAATTACGGACGGTTATAGAGACTATGTGATTCAATATCTTTGCAAAGTTATTCCGACGACTTGTTGAATCAATGCCACGTCGAGTTGCTGCATTATGCCGGATAAAAAGAGGTCCGACGCATCTTAGGAGGCATCCCATGACTTTTGTCACCATAGTGTGTGTGTGTGTGTGTGTGTGTGTGTGTGTGTGTGAGTGTGTGTGTAGTGTCCTGTCACGGTCGCCACTTTATAATATAATAAAATAATGGAATAGATGATAATAAAATGTTGAAATGCGTGGCTTTTAAAAATGTATTGAATTAATGAGATTAATTTTTCGGCATGAACGACAAGCACAATAAGCTGAGCTATGCCTGGAAATAAGTTCGTATTAGTTCATATTATTTTGCAGGGCGGAGTAGTTTCTTTCTCCGCTGTAGATTTGTGCTTACCATTCTTTATAAGGCTAAGTTTGGTCGCCGTGTTCACGTTTGAAGTCTTGACCGTGTTCCCATTAAGCTTATCGGATCTTCGTAATTTTCCAAAGTACACAGGTGGGCTTCAGTTCTTGTAATTATTGTACTGTTTGAAACAACAACTCACACGACCTTTCTGTTAATAAAACAATACTGTATTTTTCTAAACGGTGCACATATGAAATACATACTCCTCACTTATTCATAGCGACCCCAAAATGGCCGTCTACAATTACTCGCTTAAAATTGCGTGCTTCTGACTCGTTCATTAGCTGAGCGCGAATCCTCCCTTCCTCATACTGGTACAAGAAAATCTCCTCTCTTTTTTAACAACTGAAAATCAAAAATACCTGACGGTAGGCGTAGGCTCTATGATGGGCTACCGCTTCATCTTTTCTCTTTCTCTTTGCTTGTAAAGAAGAGGAAAACATAAAAGAAATGCAAAATGTTTATCACATGTGGGACACGTCCAGCAGGAAAGACAATACTGTAGTATGCGATACGTTGAGAATCTGGGTCGGATGGAAAGCATGCTCGGATAGCCAAAGCAGTTAACTCGACCGCTCGAGTAAAGCGAGAAATTCAGGTTCGAGTTCCCGTCCGGCACAAGTTGTCAACTTTCACCACTGAATTATTTCAATGGCCATTTGCGGCTGATGACGGTAGGTACCTCGCTCAGAATACATCTATTTCTGAGGACCCTGTTCTGATTAATTAACCTCAGTGCATTGTATGTAGATGCCTCAGAGCTCTTAGGTCCTACATTTCTTTTATTTTCATGACTTGTACATCGCACGTCTCATGTGGAGGCGCGGCTATTGCGACGAGTAGTAGACGATACTGAACTCACGTTACCGTGATTGGCATAGGATAGGGTAGGGTAGGGTAGGGTACGGTAGGGGAGAGTGTGATAGGCTGCATGGGCGGGGTGGGGCTGTACTGCGAAGGCGCCGCCGCCAGCCGGCCGTGCTCTCGCTTTGTGCCGCGCTGTTCTGTGTGGCGCGGGCCGCTCAGATCAATAGGCGCGCTGCCTGCTGCCTGCTGCCTCCGGCGGCCGTTCCCGGTTCGCGACCAGACCAGCCTCCGCCGTCCCAGCCTCAGCGTTATGGGGCGCTGGGGAACTTGCCGCCGCAACAAGCAGTCCACGCTGTGGTTCAGGAGAACCGGCCATGCTGGACATGCTGACAATGTACAGTGCACCTAAAACGTTCTGAGTCGTTAGGCCGCATCATGTTGCTTCTGTACGACTAAAACTTTGACCCTTTTGACTGGATCTTCTTCGAGATCTTGTCATTTCCACGGCTGACTCAGTACTGTGAGAGACCAGCGTTGCGTGAGGAGCAACTCACATGCCTTAAAGGTAGAACATTCGGTGTTATTGGCACTGCTGCTTCCATTAGCCAAAGGGTCCCTCGCTGAAATTTTTTCCGAGATATTGAAAGCTCAAGGCACACTGGACCATTTACATAAACAAATTGTAGCACGAAAGTTATCTGTGCGGATGCTTCTCCTCTTGGAATATGAATTTTACTGGAAAGTGCAGGGGCAGGACGAGTCGCTGGGACAGTAGTTTGATCGTGTCAAGGTTGCATTAGTGGCTTAGAATACGACCGTCTTGGAAGGGGAGTCAATAGGCCATTTGCTGGAGGGGTTGCGTCCCCAGGATAGGTCGCGTTTGGCTTTTGTGCAGCGTCCTGATTATTTCACACAGTTGCAACAGATGACTGATTCAGTAGAGTCGGTAGCTTTATTGGACAGCACCTGTCTATGGAGGAAAGGGGAGTCGGCCCCGTGAATAATACGGTGGGTGCTGATGATTTAAAGAAAGATAGGTTGTTCCATAAAAACACGGGAGAACTGCCGGATATCAGTAACGTCCTGCCACTATATTTCGGCGCAGACTCTTCTGGCCATCTTCAGGTGAGCGCCACTGTAGTAGTATTGGCGAGTACGAGCTGAGATCCGCTATTTAAAGCCATACTGAGGTGACATTGCGCATGCGTTGCTCAGCGTGCGCGTTCATAACAACTCCGTGCGTTCGGAACCGCGGGACTTCTACGGTCGCAGGTTCGAATCCTGCCTCGGGCATGGGTGTGTGTGATGTCCTTAGGTTAGTTAGGTTTAAGTAGTTCTAAGTTCTAGGGGACTTATGACCTAAGATGTTGAGTCCCATAGTGCTCAGAGCCATTTGAACCAACTCCGTGCGCTGCGCCTCGCGCCCTCCACGGTGAAAGCTTGGCGTATCGATATCAGGTCGATTTTCATCTTTATGCAGATAACTACGTTGACTACGAAGTTTCTCTATAACGGGATTCCAAGTAGAGGTTAGGTGATAACCCCTATCTCGATTTATGAGAGTCTCGTTGTCAGACAATCTTATTTCCACAGATTCATTGATAATCGAGCTCCAAAAGTTTGATGTATGGGCCAAAATTTTTGTGTCGTTGTAATTCATGGAATGGTCTGTGGAAATACAATGTTCGGCGATTACGGACTTGGTGGGTTGGAGAAGGCGAGTATGTCGTTGGTGTTCCACAATGCGTTCCTGCACAGTTCGTGTTGTTTGCCCTATGAAGTGTCGGCAGATGTGCCAACACTGTTTTGTTGGAGGAGATCGAAATGCACGCTATAAGCTCACGCAGGCTGGCGTGAGGTCTGAAACAGGATACCTAATTAATGCTATAAAGAAAAGTACGTAGCTTCTGGAATACTTAACTTTAATCAACATTTGTAGAACATCGCTCTTGATGATACAGTAATAGAATCTCAATATCTATACTGGTAATGGCGCCTTGCTAGGTCGTAGCAAATGTAGCTAAAGGCTATGCCCACCATCGTCTCGGCAAATGAGAGCGTAATTCTCAGTGAACCATGGCTAGCAACGTCGGCTGTACAACTGGGGCCAGTGCTCGTACGTATCTCTAGACCTGCCGTGTGGTGGCGCTCGGTCTGCATTTACTGACAGTGGCGACACGCGGGTCCGTCGTATACTAGCGGACCGCGGCCGATTTAAAAGCTACCACCTAGCAAGTGTGGTGTCTGGCGGTGACACCACACCCTATATATGATTTGCCGCATTCACACGGAATTTTGTAAACGCCTGATTTACGCAGGACCAGGGCGTCTTTAACGGATCCCACCACTGATGAAATTTTGGAAGGAGGGCGAAAGATGACTCTCACTTGACACTTTCTCAATATTTTGCCTATCTGTGAAGAAATATTTCCAACAAATGGTAGACAAGCAGTCGACCTGAAGGCCTCTTCCTCTTCCTTGTTCCGTCGTTTGTAGGTCTTCGTCACTCTGTTCACTTGCCTAGGTGAAAAGCCATTCTTCAGAAATACTTTTTGCAGGTGTTCCAGTTCCGCTTGAAGACTGTCGGCGTCAGAGATGGTATGGGCACGGTGGATCAAGGTTATGAACGCGCACGCTGAGCAGCGCATTCGCAATGTCACCTCAGTATGGCTTTAAATAGCGGAGCTCAGCGCATACTCGCCAGTACTACTACAGTGGCACTCACCTGAAGATGGCCAGAAAACTCTGCGCCGAAATATCGTGGAAGGACGTTACTGATATCGGGCGGTTCTCCCGTGTTTTTATGGAACAATCAGTACGCCGGGAAAGCTTTAAACAGCACAAGATAGGTTGTATTTTCGTGGCCGGGAACCGGTTCATTTCGTTCGGAATTGCCCGATTCCGAGAGAACGGCGCCGAGGTACATGACGCCAGAAGAAAAGGCGTTCTGGTAAGAGGACTTGGCCTTTGAATTGCAGCACATTTCAGACTCCTTCAGTTGCACTTCTCCCATATATCTGTACCTCGCTGGACTCCTGTACTCCGGGAGTTCAGTGTCTCTTATAGATCAAATGGTTCAAATGGCTCTGAGCAATTCCCACTGACTTGCGTCGGTGTATGTTTCGAGTAGCCATACGACAGCCAATCCGGCCACAGCCATTGATATGGAGTCACAACAGACGCGATTCCTCCGACCAGACGACATGGCTCCACTGATTCACAGTTGAATCCCAGTGATCCCGTGCCAACTGTAGTCATGACTCATGATGTCGTAGCATCATCATGGCAACACGTAGGGTTCTTCTGCAGCATAGTCTCATGATCAACAGTGGCCGACGGACGGTGTGCTCCGAAACAATGTGCCTGTGCCAATACTGTACTCTGAAAAACTTCTGACACTGATCGCCGCCTAGCTGATTTACAAAGTGGGAAAGGTAAGTGATGGGGCACGGACTAAGTAAAGTCTGAGAAGCGACTGAAATTTCTAACAATGCATGTGTGGATAAAATTCTCATGAGCTTCCAGCTGCTTCATTTGGTTGGAAATACACGAGCTTTTGTTCGAGTACTCCTGCAAAACATAGTTCCTTTTATTGTTATGTTGACGACAACTTCGCTGTATGCTGTCATAGTGGCCATGACAACATCAAGTTCACGATGCAGATAGAGACAGATTGTGTCTCGCCGTTCCTTGACGCGCTTGTCCGCCATAAACGAAATGGATGTTTCAGCCATTGCGTTTGCCGGTAACCCGCCCATACGGACCGCTATCTCCACGCTAACAGCTATCACCATCCGTCGCAGAAACGTTCTGTTCTGAGAGCTTAGTGCGTTGAACAGAAGCCGTTTGGGGCACTGAAAACCTGACAAAGAAACTTAGCGACTTACGAAAAACATTCAGGGAAGAAAACATTCTAGGAAAACGGCTACAACGACTACCAGATTGTGAAAGCCATTTTTCGGAAAACACTGAAGCAGAAGGACTCTAGCATGACTCAACTTTGCGTTTTTGCCGTTCTATGGCTTAGTAGGAGGAAAGATTTCTGGTTTCTAAAGAGACATAAAATCGTTCGGTTTTCAGGGCTCCAACAAAAGATCGGCAACTCATGAGGATTGTGAAAGACTTTGTAGGCCTCAGAACGCCAGAAGTATACAAAATACCGTGTGAGTATGGATAGTTTTATGTCGGACAGACTGTGGGTACTGTTGAACGGATCAGAGATGCTTTCGTTTTCGGTACTCTGAAACATCAGCGGTAGCAGAGCATGCTCTAGAAAACACACATCGAAATGCATCCGAAGAGACATTCGATATTACGCGCACTAATAGTTTGAGGGATAGCGTTTTAAAAAATCATCGACATAAAAAAAATTGTGACAACTCCCTCAATAAAGACGGCGGCCTGCAGCTAAGGACGGCTTGGGATCCTGCCATCTGAAGGCTGAATGGGGTGCGGCGGACGCGCAACGGAAACGTTACGTTATATGGCGTTGGAGCGAGCATCGATGACGTCACGCAAAGCAGCGCGGCTATATGAGGACGGTATCAGCAACCAAAAGACAGTCACCACATGACAGTGACCAAGGAGAACTCGGCCGAAAGCTCGTGGGCTTTAAACCATTTGACGCGGCTGGAAACTCGAGACTATTTTATCAACATATATCACCACGAAACCATGCCTTCGTACATAATGCATGTGTGTTCAATATTGAGGACGACTACAGGCTTCCAGCTTCATGGCTTCCCGCCATCGAGGAAGTGAACACACGGCCACAGTGCACGAGTAATACAAACAATGGCTAGCGAGCCACATCCGCGGACGAGTATATTTTTATAAACATTTTCCCTCTCTTTCTCTCTCCATTTCACTTCTATCCAATGACGGTGGCCCACTGGTAACAGCAGAAAGAATTTCAACCACAACAATTTTTAGTCAGTAACCCTAGTTCTTCAGCACTAGCGCGGAAGTACATCACTTACTGTCCACTGATGATGACCCACGAGTGGTAGCCACTGCAATTCTGCGTAACAATCCAACTCGCCAGCATAACCGCGGGAAAACTCCCCATTTAAACGAGAACGCGACATGTGTCCTTAACAGCATTCAGTCACACGTGGACACGAAAAGATCATAAAGGGTATTCCAGCAGAGGGTTCGAAAAGTCGATTCTACAGAAGAAATATGTAGCGATCTAATAACTCGATGACAACAGTCGCAAAAGATTTCAGTATTACATAAAATATAGTGTGACATGCCTCCGTATCCCCGTAATCAAAACAGTAGAACCTGTTTTGCACTTACATGTCATAAAAAAATGGTTGGTTCTGAGCACTATGGGATTCAACTTCTGAGGTCATTAGTCCCCTAGAACTTAGAACTAGTTAAACCTAACTAACCTAAGGACATCACACACATCCATGCCCGAAGCAGGATTCGAACCTGCGACCGTAGCGATCTCGCGGTTCAGACTGCAGCGCCTAGAACCGCACGGCCACTTCGGCCGGCACATGTCATGAGATAAAGTTGTCGAGATACTGTGTATCTATATTGGACAAATTTCACAAAAAATGGATGATTTATTCGAGAGAAAGGACTTCACAAATTGATGAAGTCAGTAACGTACAGGTCCGCCTCTAGCCCTTATGCAAGCAGCTATTCGGCTGGGCGTTTATTGTCAGAGTTGTTGGATGTCTTCCTGAGGGATGTCGCGCCGAACTCAGTTGTCCAATTGGCACGTTAGATCGCCAAAATCCTGAGCTGTTGCAGAGCTCCGCCCATAGTGCTCCGAACGTTCTCAAGAGATCCTACTGCCTTGGCAAACTCGAAGGCAAGCAGTAGAAACTCTCGCCGGGTAAAGGCACCAGAGAAGTAGTTGTGGCACTGCGATTGATAATAGATACTCGACCTGGAGAAAGCGTTAGACAATGTAAAATAGTGCAATACGTTAGAAATGCTGAGAAAAATAGGGATAAGCTATAGGCAAACACAAGTAATATAATACACTCCTGGAAATGGAAAAAAGAACACATTGACACCGGTGTGTCAGACCCACCATACTTGCTCCGGACACTGCGAGAGGGCTGTACGAGCAATGATCACACGCACGGCACAGCGGACACACCAGGAACCGCGGTGTTGGCCGTCGAATGGCGCTAGCTGCGCAGCATTTGTGCACCGCCGCCGTCAGTGTCAGCCAGTTTGCCGTGGCATACGGAGCTCCATCGCAGTCTTTAACACTGGTAGCATGCCGCGACAGCGTGGACGTGAACCGTATGTGCAGTTGACGGACTTTGAGCGAGGGCGTATAGTGGGCATGCGGGAGGCCGGGTGGACGTACCGCCGAATTGCTCAACACGTGGGGCGTGAGGTCTCCACAGTACATCGATGTTGTCGCCAGTGGTCGGCGGAAGGTGCACGTGCCCGTCGACCTGGGACCGGACCGCAGCGACGCACGGATGCACGCCAAGACCGTAGGATCCTACGCAGTGCCGTAGGGGACCGCACCGCCACTTCCCAGCAAATTAGGGACACTGTTGCTCCTGGGGTATCGGCGAGGACCATTCGCAACCGTCTCCATGAAGCTGGGCTACGGTCCCGCACACCGTTAGGCCGTCTTCCGCTCACGCCCCAACATCGTGCAGCCCGCCTCCAGTGGTGTCGCGACAGGCGTGAATGGAGGGACGAATGGAGACGTGTCGTCTTCAGCGATGAGAGTCGCTTCTGCCTTGGTGCCAATGATGGTCGTATGCGTGTTTGGCGCCGTGCAGGTGAGCGCCACAATGAGGACTGCATACGACCGAGGCACACAGGGCCAACACCCGGAATCATGGTGTGGGGAGCGATCTCCTACACTGGCCGTACACCACTGGTGATCGTCGAGGGGACACTGAATAGTGCACGGTACATCCAAACCGTCATCGAACCCATCGTTCTACCATTCCTAGACCGGCAAGGGAACTTGCTGTTCCAACAGGACAATGCACGTCCGCATGTATCCCGTGCCACCCAACGTGCTCTAGAAGGTGTAAGTCAACTACCCTGGCCAGCAAGATCTCCGGATCTGTCCCCCATTGAGCATGTTTGGGACTGGATGAAGCGTCGTCTCACGCGGTCTGCACGTCGAGCACGAACGCTGGTCCAACTGAGGCGCCAGGTGGAAATGGCATGGCAAGCCGTTCCACAGGACTACATCCAGCATCTCTACGATCGTCTCCATGGGAGAATAGCAGCCTGCATTGCTGCGAAAGGTGGATATACACTGTACTAGTGCCGACATTGTGCGTGCTCTGTTGCCTGTGTCTATGTGCCTGTGGTTCTGTCAGTGTGATCATGTGATGTATCTGACCCCAGGAATGTGTCAATAAAGTTTCCCCTTCCTGGGACAATGAATTCACGGTGTTCTTATTTCAATTTCCAGGAGTGTATATGCACAAGAACTAAGAGAGAACAATAAGAGTGGACGACCAGGAACGAAGTGCACGGATTGTAAAGGGTGTATACGCCGAAGAAGCAATGACGGAAATAAAAGAAATATTCAAGGGTAGTATTTACATCTACATCTACATTTATACTCCGCAAGCCACCCAACGGTGTGTGGCGGAGGGCACTTTACGTGCCACTGTCATTATCTCCCTTTCCTGTTCCAGTCGCGTATGGTTCGCGGGAAGAACGACTGTCTGAAAGCCTCTGTGCGCGCTCTAATCTCTCTAATTTTACATTCGTGATCTCCTCGGGAGGTATAAGTAGGGGGAAGCAATATATTCGATACCTCATCCAGAAACGCACCCTCTCGAAACCTGGCGAGCAAGCTACACCGCGATGCAGAGCGCCTCTCTTGCAGAGAGGCAGGTGAACAGATATCCCTGTTAAAATACGTTCAGTAAAATGAGGAAGAATTGTAGGACCTGTTGAATGGAATGAAGAGTGTAATGAATACAGTATATGGATTGAGAGGAAATCGAAGAAAGATATAGTGAGAAGTAGTGATCACGAAATGTGATTTTGACAGAACCGGTTTAGCCACATAACAAGAGTGGCAGATGCTACGGACCTCACGCATGAAGTGGCCCTGTGCCTCGGTGTAAAAAAAAAAAAAAAACAACAACCTGCGATGTTAGATGTGTATGGTATTCTGCCTCCCATCCAATGGAAAGACGGTGGTGTTATATCTATAACGGGTAGTAACAGTTTTACTTCATTTCTGAAACTGATCGCTGTTCACGCCATAAATTTTATGTCGTAAGCTGACAATACCGCAAAACTGACAGTGGAATTCCCTAACGTTGTACGCGATAGTAATAACCCGATCAATTAGAATAGGCGTCTACTGGTTTTCAATAGAAAAGTGATTAATAGATGTATTTTTTGTGGTCTACTATTACAGTCGTGCATTCTTTCTACAGGGTATTTACTTTTCAGTACTTTTGGAATGTGCCAAAGTCTATTAATTCCCGTCGTGCGGCCATAATCAAGTCGGGAATCTTTTCACATGAATCACTTGAGTACAAATGGTTCAAATAGCTCTGAGCACTATTGGACTTAACTTCTGAAGTCATTAGTCCCCTAGAACTTAGAACTACTTAAACCTAACTAACCTAAGGACATCACACACATCCATGCCCGAGGCAGGATTTGAACCTGCGACCGTAGTGGTCGCATGGTTTCAGACTGCAGCGCCTAGAAGCGCTCGGCCACCACGGCCGGCACCTGAGTACAAATGACAGCTTCGCCAATGCATTGTCCTTTTATACGATGTGTACGCGACACTACCGCCATCTGTATAAGCGCATATCGCTATCCCACAACTTCTGTCACCTCCATATATATTACGAAGTAAGTGTCAACTATCAATGTTTGATCTGTTAGTAAAATTTTATCGTTGTGATTCATTTACTTCCGAATTTGCAACTGGAACACCAGGGATGGAATTGAGTTTTTGAAACCACTCACGCACTGGTGTAGGATTGCGTGCCAGGTTTCACGCCATACTGGCATCTACCTTGGTGGACCCTCGTTTGTGAAAATGTGACGAAAATAATTTCGCATTAGAAACTAAATTATTAAAAATAATGTAATTACCGATATTTTCAGACGGAGAGAGATCTCTATACCAATGCAAAATAGTTTCTAAAATCGAAGTTTTATTGTCTATATCGCAGTTCATATATATTCTGATTGCTAGTTTCAGCAAAGTTATACTGCCATTTTCAGATCTGCAAGTGTTACAGGGTTATGATTAACGTAAGTAATTTCTAAAAAAACGTTAACTTAGCTTTACATTCCATCGGATACTCGAATTATAAAGCAACTACGTGTGGCACATTGCCATCTGGCCTTTGAAAACATTAAAAAATATGAAGTAAAAGAAAGCACTAAAATTTTTAGAGTGACTTCATCGACACAGAATAAAATAACGTTTACCTCACAAAAAAGATACTCCCATGCAACACTAAGAACACTTAAAGTCATAACTGTATCAGTAAGGGGTAGAGGTATCAAATGCATCAGAAGGAGCACAAACACTGCTGCTAGATGTATGTATGTTGACAACCGGTCCCGTGCTGCCTGAAAGTTGTCAAAAGAGCTACTTAATACAACGGGGTAGCACCAGGTGGAAATAGTCGCGTACATACTAACACGTAATTTGGGAACAGCTTCAAGCTATACACAAAGTAAGCTTATTTGTTTACATCGACATATTTAATGTAAGTAAGTTAGATTTCCGTTATGTTTGAGAAGATGTACGAGCATCAACTGATAATATAGTTTGGAGTTAAAACCATTGCTAGAAATTTATACATACACGCTTTTTATATATAATAGGATGTGAAGATGCATGACGTAATACAACTACAAAATCTCCGAGACGATAGCAGAGTCATACGAGGATTTGAAACATTTTCAGTGGCCCGATTGCAATGTGCCACACGTAGGGACTTTATAATTTACGTATCCGATAGTACTTTCGAAATTATTTTAACTACAATCTTCGTAACTTACTTGCAAAAGAGATCTGAAGATGGTAATATAACTTTGCAGAAACAGCAGTCAAGATATATATCAACTGCGATCTGGGCAATAAAACTTTTATTTTGAAAGCTTTTTTACCTTTTATATTAAAATCAACATGAGTTTATCCAGCAGCTCTATAGCATAATGGCTTAGGCTCTAGGCTCGCAAGCTGAAGGTCACGTGTTCGAGTGGTTTGATGCCCCCCCCCCCCCCCCCAGGTATTCTTCTCCTGTGACAACGTCTTCATCTCAAAGTAGCGCTTGCAACCTACATCCTCTATTATTTGCTGGACCTATTCCAAACTCGTTCTTCTTCTACAGTTTCTGCCCTCTACAACTCCCTCTATTGAAGAGCATTTCGGGGATGGCGATTGCATCTTTCAACACCATCGAGCACTTGTTCATATTGCACGATCTGTGGTGGAGTGGTTACACGACAATAACTTCCCTGTAATGAACTGGCCTGCACAGAGTCCTGGCCTGAATCCTTTAGAACACGTTTGGAATGTTTTGGAACGCCGACTTCGTGCCAGGCTTCACCGACCGACATAGATACCTCTCCTCAGTGCAGCACTCCGTGAAGAATGACTGCCATTCCCCTAGAAACCTTCCAGCACCTAATTGAACGTATGCCTGCGAAAGTGGACGCTGTCACCAAGGCTAAGGGTCGGCCAACACCATATTGAATTCCAGCATTACCGATGGAGGACGCTACGAACTTGTAAGTCATTTTCAGCCAGGTTTCCTAATACTTTTGTTCACATTGTGTATCAACAGAATATTAAAGCAAGGAACCGTTACTCACGTTTTCTCTGTACCCGGTGCCTATGGTGATGCTGTGGGATTGAATTAGATTTTTTCGATCAACAAGCGACCAAAAATGCATCTAACAGCCGTAACAGAATCAAACACCATTCTATGGCAGCATGATTGGCACTTCGAAGTTCCCTGCGTCAGATCAGTCAGTGCCCCTTGCATCAACGCAGTCACGCTCAGTGAGGTACGCCGGTCAGCTAGTTGATGTCCCGGCAAACTTCCGCAGCAACAGGATATCCGTTCACCTCGGCCACAGCGAAGAAACAGCGTCCTTTATGTCGCCCATTCGCCTCGATCGGCAGCCTCTCCTAGAGATTTACGTTGAACAGCGCCGTGCCCATCATGGTACAGTTTACTGGCGTTTCTGTTATTCCTTGTTAGCTTCGTATTTCTTCTTTTTACTTCTTAATCGACGTTCGTACTGCGTTTTGCGTTTTTGCAAACCATAATTCTTTAAAGTGTTCTATATTTTTCGTGTTGTACCTTTATTCCTGTCGATAAATATCCTTTCCATTCCTTCACTATCTCTATCATGCAGCTGTTTAATAGTAACCGTGATGAGGGGCTCCTTTTATAATGACTATGCTGTGACAAACGAAATTCTGAACCCACCAAAGATTCGAACAGTCGCCCTATTCATTTATTTTATCCGGGCCACGTCGCCACGGTAGATACAAGCATTCGATCTCATTCATGGTGTTCGACGAAAAAAGCAAAGTTGTTCCTCTCTGGAGTAGCACAACAGGGGTAATGAACTGATAGAAGTCTGAAGCGTAACTCCCCCACTGTGGATATGCAGAAACTGAATTATACCATATCGCGTCATTGCTCTTCACTGCTTTCATCTGCATTGTTCCTTTTCATTTTTTTAAAACATTTAACTTCATTTTATGTTTCCGATTTTTTAACACGTACTCCAAAATTTATTTTTTACTCAGCTTAATTTCTCATCAGTATTTACCCGAAGAAATTTTGATGATTGTGGCTAATTATTAACTAATCCACAAGTAGTGATTTTATCATTAGAATAGTACACTTTTCTGTGCAAAATTGAATATGTTAGCTTTTTAATTAAGAAAGAGACCATTTGGAAAATATTTTTAAAATATTGTTTATAATTTCCTACGTCCTGCATTCGCCATTTGAAAAAGCAATAAATTCTCCTTGATGTCTTTTAAATACTAAGTTATTTGCAAGGATAGTCAGCACTGGAACTAAGATTAAATCTTGCGGAAACACAATAAACATTTCACCGGATTATTCGGAATGATATGCACAAATTTGACTGTTCTGTTACAATTTATGTTTTGTGCTACACGAATCGAAAGCAACACTTTAATGTATATAATTTGCATTTGGATACTTGAAGTGCTAGAGTTTTTGACCGCTGTCAGTTAGCAGAACGCCGCTAAACAGAGCCACCCGGCGTGTTGCAGGTGTGGAACGACTACCAGCTGCAGTGGGACGAGGCCGACTACGGAGGAATCGGCGTTCTGCGTCTGCCGCCCGACAAAGTCTGGAAGCCGGATATAGTGCTCTTCAACAAGTGAGTGCGCGCTGCCTTCTACAGCACGCTACGTTAACAGCACTTTCTCCACGAACCGTGGATCTTGCCGTGGTGGGGTAGCTTACGTGCCTCAATGATTCAGATAGCCATACCGCTGGTGCAACTACAACGGAGGACAGACAAACGATTGGGTCTTGAGGAGGGGTAACAGCCTTTTCAGTAGTTGCAGGGACAGCAGTCTGGATGATCGACTGATCTGGGCAACACCAATCAACATGGCCTTGCTGTACTGGTACAAACGGCTGAAAGCAAGGGGAAATTACAGCCGTTATTTCTCCCGAGGGAATGCACCGCTGCTGTATGGTTAAATGATGATGTCATTCTCTTAGGTAAATTATTACGCAGATAAAAACTATTACGCAGATAATACGGTTCCCATTTCGGATCTCCAGGAGGGGACTGCTCAGAAGGATGTCGTCATCAGGAAAAACAAGATTGACAATCTATGGGTCGGAGGTTGGTATGTTAGATCCCTTAGTCGGGCAGGTAGGTTAGAAAATTTAGAAAGGGAGGTGGATAGTTTGAAGTTAGCTACACTGAGGATTAGTGAAGTTGGGTGGCAGGACGAACAGGACTTCTAGTCAGGCGAGTGCAGGGTTATACACACAGAATCAAATAGGAGTAATGCAGGAGTACGTCTAATAATGAAAAAGAATATAGGAACGCAGGTAAGCTACTGCGAACAGCACAGTGAACGCGTCATCGTAGCATGGTAGACAAGTAGCCAATACCTACCAGAAAAATACGACTTTATATGCCAACTAACTCCACAGATGATGAAGAAAAACATGTATGATGAGATAGGAGAAATTATTGAGATGCTTTAATGAGTGGAAAATTTCTTATGCGGCACTGGAATTCGGTAGTAGGAAAAGAAAGAGAAGGAAAAATTGTAGGTGAATCTGGACTGGCGGGAAGGGAATGAAAAAGGAAGCTACCTGGAAGAATTTTTCACTTAGTTTAAGAATCATGAAGCAAGTTTGCATCCGTGGAAGACATGTGGATACACCAGAAGGTTGCAGATTGATTATATAATGGTGAGACAGAGATTTTGGAAGCAGACTTTCAACTGTTAGACATTTTCTGGGGCGGATGTGAACTATGGCCACAATTTATTGGTTATGAAGTGTAGATTAAACTGAAGAGATTGTGAAAAGGTAGGAAATTAAGGAGACAGGATCTGTATAAGTTGAAAGAACCGAAGGCTGCTAAGAATTTCCAACAAAGCTTCCATTATCTGCAGCAGGGGAAGGAAATACAATAGAAGACAAATGTGTGTTGAGAGACGAAATGGTGAATGCAGCCGGGATCAAATAGGTAAAAGGACAAGACCTAGTAGAAATCCTTGGATATCACGGAAAATACTGAGTTTAATTGATAAAAAAAATAAAATATAAAAATACAGCACATGAAGCAGGCAAAGGGAATACGAACGTCTAATAAATGAGACTGACACAAAATGCAAAATGTCAAAACACGGCTGACTAGAGTAGCGGGATATAAATGCATATCTAATTAGGGGAATGACAAATAACGCCTTTAGGAAAATTAAAGATCCATTTGGAGAAAAGAAAAGCAGCTATATGGACATCAGCAGCTCAGATGAAAAATCAGTACTAAACAAAGAAGGGAAACCTGAAAGGTGGAAGGAGTATACAGGGTGAGGCAATTAACACAGGCCACCATAAATACATCTAGAATGAATCAAGATATCGAGGTGCTGCTTTTGCCAAGGTATAGTGGATAATATGGCGAATTTCCTGGCGTTCACAAGTAATTTTTATCGCTTATAGTCGCCGAATCGACACCGACCTCTTTCTGTCTGATGGAACAATACACTTTCTTCTGTGTCTTTTGAAATGAGCCACTAAGAGGACTTCACTGACATAATGTGTATGGGACTTAATCATACAGTATCAAGATAACAACGTCGCAAACAAATGTCACGCTGTCAGAAGAAGAGGTTCCACAAACATGTGCCCTACTATATCAAATGTAAGCAGACAGGTAAACCAGGTATGTATCTTGTGTTTACCCGTCGGCTTGAAAACCATCGTCTGTGTTCTGCAATCAGATAACTTGCTCCTAAAGGTATTGAGACAATGTATAAGACAGTCGAAAAAGTGACTATCGTTTATGGAGAATATCGCCAGACTATTTGAGCAGCGGTTCGGTTGTATGCTGAAAAGTACCCAGATTGTGCCAAGCGCCCACTATTTGTAACATTGTATTTAAAAAACTTTGTAGGAATTGGAAGTGTGGGTTGTAGATGAATAAAATACGCTAAGGAAAAAGAAGAGCAACTGATGAAAGAAGAGAAACAAACATTTTAGCAGCAATAACACACAACGCAAATGCCAATAGGAGCCATCTCTGAAGTACGACAGGGATCAACCAAACTAGTGTTTTACGAACACTACATTCCATTGCATTTCAACCTTTCCACATTTTGCTGCATCTACAGCTTCAGGGCAACGATTTCCAAAATTGGTTACAGTTTTCCGAATGTAATCTATGAAAAGTGCAAAGTGATGTGGTATATCTATACAAAACTTCATTTAAGAAAGAAGCATCGTTTGCAAACCATGGGCAAATCAGTCTTCGCAATATGAACTGATAGTCGGTTGAGAATCTACGGTGACTGAAAGAAGTGAATGTGAATAATGTTATAGGTCTACACAGTTTGGTGCGTGTTTTTCAAGACCTGCATCACTGGCCCCTGTTATATTGGTAGGAATCTAAGTACACTCGAGTATATCGGCTTCCTAAGATACGTTGTTGTAGCAGTAATTGAAAGACGTCCCACGGCATATAAGGCAATCAGTGTGGTACCGTCATGACAAACGTGCCTCTACTGTAATGATAAACCCTAAAGTTTTGGAGAGCATCTGAACGGTCGTTCAGGAAACGCAAAATGGTTTGCACATTCACAGAACTTAACACTTGTACCCCTTTACATGTGGCGAAAATTAAAACAAGAGGTCTATTAGGAAACAGCGACGACTCCCTAAGACATGAAATGTTTTATAGCATGGGCCTGCACTACCGTTATCCCCATATGAAATTCATACCTCAGTATTGTTTCTCCAGAATTTACTTTATAGGGTGTAGCAGTGCTAAAGGTCAACATTTTGAGATCTTGGCATGGAAGCCGAGATAATAAACACTCGAACTGTACCTTGAAGTTCTCTTAGAAACTTTTTTAAATGCCACAGAAAATAGCATATAGTTCCATTTTAAAAATGAAGTCGCTGTCGTAATTCTCTAAACATAAACGATAAAGACTGCTTGCGAACGTCAGGAAATACGCTACAATGTTCGCTATAACTTGGCGAAAACCGCATCTAGATATATTTATTCACTGTCGATATATTTGGAGTGGCTTGTCTTACCTACCCAACCTTGTGTAGAAGCGCTGTAAGAGGGAAATGTTTTTGAGGAAAATATTACAGAAAGGGAAGAGGACTCAGCTGAAGATGATATGAGAGATATGATGCTGCGAGAAAATTTGACTGAACACTGAAAGTTTCAAGTCGAAACCATTCCATTATTGTGAACGACGCTCCGTCAGAACTACTGATAGCCTTGGGAGAACCAGCCACGACAAAACTTCGTCTCCTGGTATGCAAGATAAATGAGATAGGCCAAATGCCCTCAGACTTCAAAAAGAATGTAATAATTCCAATTCCATAGTAAGCAGGTGCTGATAGGTGCCAATACTACCGAAGTATCAGTTTAAGAAGTCATGTTTTCAAAATACTAACAGAAATTCTGAAACGTCCCCTTTCCACAATTATACACGTGACTGTGCTTAAACTGACACACAATATTTTTAGCGCAACGCAATCTGACTTTCAGAAATTCCTACAAAGGAATGGCCCTGACTAACATTAACCTGTACCTTTCACAAATCACTTACCTCACAAAAATCTTCGTTACTCAAGCTACTGCAATACAGTGAGCGCCACTACTGCCAGATAAATAAAAGATTCAAACTACAGAAGGCACTAACTACTGATAGGCATAGTTAGCAATTGAAACATGTTAATAGAGAACAAACAATGTATACCTTAACAGTCATAATATATATGCCATCCAGTATTACAAATTTCAAATCTCCGCCATTTCTCTCCCCACATCCACCACTGCTGGCGGCCCACCTCCAACTGCGCAACGCTACGCGCTGTTAACATCCAGCTGCCCAACACTACAATGGCACACAACAATGCTAACTAGCCACAGACTGCACACAGCACAGCCAGTGATTTTCACACAGAGCGCTACGTAACGTTGCCAATAAGAAAACATAAACAGCCTACTTACAGTTCTTTTCGGAAAAATGGAGTAACTGTAGAAGCCGACCTCGGGGAAGATCAGCTTGAATTCCAGAGAAATTTAGGAACACGCGAGGCAAATCTATATTTACAGCTTTTGTAGATTTTCTGAAGGAATTACTTTAGGAAACGAGGCACCAAGAGCAGTGGATGTGTTGTGTTATTTGGGCAGTAAAATAACTAATGACTGTCGACGTAAAGAGGATGAAAAATGTAGCTTGGCAATTCAAAGAAGTTCGTTTCTGAGCAAGAGAAATTTGGTTAACATCTAATATAGGGTTAGGAAGTATTTTCTGAAGGTATTTGGAGTGTAGCCTTGTAAGTGAAACATGGACGATAAACTGTTCAGACAAAAGAGAACATAGACATCATGCGACCAATGAGGAAGCACTGAACAGAATTGGAGAGAAGAGAAATTTGTAGTATAACTTGACTAAAAAAGGGATCAGTTGACATGACACATTCTGAGATCACCAATTTAGTACTGGATGAAGTATGGGGGCAAATGTATTATAGAGAGATCATGAGATGAATACACCGAGCAAGTTCGTAAGGATGGAGGTTGCAGTAGTTATTCGAAGACGAAGAGTCTTGCACAGAATACAGCAGCATGGAAAGATGCATCAAACACCACAACAAAATATTAACAGCCAAGTTTTAAGTCTCGCTTTTGGGCTCTACAGTAAATGTTTATCAAGGACTACACCTTACTGGTTTACTCTCGCAAAAGCAAACACATATAGTAAATTTTGGTGATCATGGTCGCAATAAAATCTAGTTACAATTTGATGATTACCTCTTTCATTTGACAGACAACTATCGTCAGATCTATAGAGATAAACAGAAAAATTAGTTTTTAGGTAATGTGAAAAACCTGACAAAATTTAATAAAATTAGTTTCTTATAAAAGTATAAAAACAAAAAATAATAAAAATGTACCATGCTTATCCTAGAATTTGTCCCAGTGTGTTGACCACAATATCGTGATCAACTGTAACTCTGTCTTCCAGAGTCTTCCTGACTTGTCGTCGACGCATCATCTTTACTGATATGCCTGTTCTTCACATTGGTGCTATGAATATTTTATTTAGTAAGTTTTATATATTTGACAAACCGGCGAGGAGTTGTGTCATTATAACTGAGGCATGTTCTTAGTATGTCGACATAACCGATCTGCAATTAAATTTCTGGGAGACCTGAGAATCTGGGGATATAGCTAGTTATTGTCGAAACTGGTCACGAAATAATCTATTTCGCATCAAGCGATCTCGGCTTCCAGTCTTATAAATTAGCTCAGCGCCCGCTACATCGCTGGCGTGGACTGTATGGTCTTTACAGATATTTTTGTTTTTCTTTTAATCGAATTTGTATATTGTTCACAAACTACAACACCTTCTAAACTTTTCACATTAATTAAGGCCATGTAGCATGATATTTTTCGAATGTGTTTCTACCAGAAAAAGCGATTCTAGTAGGTGGAGTCCTAAGTTCTTGTTCATCATGCCTTTCGCGCTCTTGTCGAGATATTTCCATAGAAATTTACATCCCCCTAACGTATATCTCTTAGTATCTAACCGAGAAGTGAAATACAAATTTTCATAGAGTTAGCTTTAAAGTGTTTTTAACATAAATAAATATTTTCTTAAAAATTTTCATCCCCTATGTCACCCCTTTAAGCGTTGAATTTCCAGAAGCAGTGAAACACATTTTTTCTTTTTATTTCTAACAGAGATGCCAAATACAAATTTCCGTAGATTCGGCTTTGAAAGTGCTTTAATAATGAAATAATTTCATAAGACTTTTCATTCCTGTTTCACACTCTAAGAGGGTTGAATTTCCGAAGACACTGAAACATGTATTTGTTATTTCTAACCAGTGGTTGAATTGTCAAAAATGCTGAAACGCGTATTTTTTGTATATCTGGCATCAGTTTTCATAATTCCAGTTTCCAAATTGCCTTAATAGGCACATGTTTTCAAAAAGCCTTTCATCCTTATTTACCCCTTAGAAGTGGAATTTCGAACAATCTCTTCTTAAATGATGCCTACAATGTAAGATCCACACCCACTCCAAACATAAAGTTCCTATCCTTAGCGGCTTGGGCTGGGTGATGATGAGTCAGTGAATCAGTGTGGTCTGCTTCACCACCTTAGGGATTCAATTACAAAAAGAATGAAACACGATTTTTTTAAATTTCCAACCGAGAAGTCAACCACTAATATTCTAATATTTAGATTTAAAAATGCTTTCACAGTGACATAGTTTCATAAAATGTCGCCCCCTGTGTGGTTGGATTTCCAAAAACAATGAAGTGAATATTTTTCTTTTTTGTAATAGAGAAGTCAATACAAATTTTCATAAATGTCGCTTCAAAATTATTGTACAATAAAATTTGTCAATAAAAACTTTCATTCCCCGTTTCTGCCTCTTATTAGTTGAATTTCCAAAACACAGTAAAACGCTCTTTTTTTATTTCTAACTGAGAAGCTAAATTCAATTTTTCATAGATTTAGCTTAAAAATGCTTTCATAATGAAATATTTTCATAAAAAATTTCACCCCCATTTTATCGCCTTATGGATCGAGTTTCCAAAAACACTGAAGGACTTTTTTTTATTTGTAACTGAGAAATAAAATGTCAGTTTTCATAGATGTAGATTTAAAAATACTTTAGTATTTCTCTGACATAGATTTATTTTCAAAAAGATTCCATCTACTTTTTCACCCTCATAGAGGTCAAATTTCCAAAAATGCAGAAACACGTATTTCTTTATTTCTGACCGAGAAATCAAACACTAATTTTCATTTTAAAATAATTTTCAGCCACTATTTCATCCCCTTATGGCTGAATTTCGAAAAAACCTTTCCTAAACAACGCCTACAGTACAAGATCAACACATTTTCCGAATCTCAACTTTCTATCCTTAGCGGTTTGGGCTGGTCGAAGGTAAGTCAGTGAGTGAGTCATAGAGTCGGACATTGCCTTTTGTACATAGAGAACATTACAACGTTAGGTTGCCCCAACAAGATGTTTAAATTATATAGGATATGTGGCCTGTAGTTGAAAAAGAGCCATGATGTTCTCCCCAGTAACAAAAAAATCCGGGTTAGTATCCCATTCGATCTCGGGCAGGGGCTGCCAGTGGGGATATGATCATGAGAAAAAGATTAAGTAACCAATAAAAGGGTAACATTTTACAAGACGGAGAGTGGAATGTCAGATGTTTGGTAGGAATGCTAGAAAACCTGAAAAGAGAAATGCTAAGTCTTAATCTAGATATAGGGACGCTCAGTGAAGCGAAGTGGAAAGAAGATAAGAATTTCTGGTCAGACGAATATAAGGTAATACCAACAGCAGCAGAAAATGGTACGACGGGAGCAGGATTCGTTATGAAAACGAAAGTAGCACAGAGAGTGAGTTACTGTGAACATTCCAGTTATAGGGCTCAAGATAATCGACAGCAAACCATCGCCGACAACAACAGTTGAGGTACACATGCCAGTGTCACAATCCGAAGATGAAAAGATAGAGATAGTATATGAGTGAATTCAGTATGTAAGGTGAGAGGAAAATCTGATAATCATGGAGGCCTGGAATGCAGTTCTAGAGTAAGGAGTAGAAGAAAGGGTTACAGGTGAATATAGGTTTGGTAGCAGGAATGAGGGAGGGAAAAGACTAACTGAGTTCTGTAACAAATATCAGACAGTAATGCGGAATATTATTTTCAAGAATCACAAGAATGGTAGGTATACTTGGAAAAGGCCTGTAGATACGCGAAGATTCCAGCTGGTTGGCATCATGGTCAGACGGAGATTCCAAAATCAGTTGTTGGACTGTAGAGCGTAGCCAGGAGCAGGTGCAGACTCAGATTACAATTTGGTAATGATGACGAGTAGACTGTAGACTGATCGGTACAAGATTTGTACGGAACGATCAGTGTTTGAGGAAGTGGGATATTTAAGTACTGAAGTTCAATTTGATACATATGAAGTTCGCTAAAGATATAAGTGCTACAATAAGGAGTACCAGAATAGACAGTTCAGTTGTAAAGGAATGGACGTCTCTAACAAGTGTAACCACAGATACTGGACAGACAAACATAGGCACTAGGAAAACTGCTAAGAAATAGTTAAACAGATGAACGAAAGAAGGAAGTTCAAGGAAAGTGTTCAAGGAAAGTCGGCAACACAGCAATATAAATCACTTAGGAAATAAATAAACGGGAAATGCAGGGAAGATAAGGCGAAATGGCTGCAGGAAGAATTTGACAAAATCGAGAAAGAAATGAACGTCAGGTCTGATTCATCATACAGAAAACTCACAACTGTGAGATGACAGTGAAATATCGCTTACAGTTGTGGGTAATGCCAAAACCACAATGAATAGAGAGGCCGTTAAAAAGTATGGACTGAACGAGTATAATATGTGACGTTGGGATCCTTCAGAAGAAAAATGGAAGAAGGCAGTTTCAAGAAAAAAATCGTTCAGGGGACCGAGAACGTATCCGGAACTTGAAGCAATGGTCCTTCCCTGTGTACAACATAAGAGGAAAGATGGGACGCCTATCTCACGAGACGTTATCCAACTGAAGGCCTCGAAAGACGCAAAAGTCTTAAATGTGCAACAACGAGAATTTCGTGGAGTCTTGGTTGGTGTCGTCGATTTACGCAGAGAAATGCTCTTGCTCTCCGTCGAAGACTTACACTAACACAGAGAATGCCAGCAGATTTAGAGGAGAAGCTGGTCAAGTTCCAGCGCTATGTCATCCATTTGCATAAGCGTCGTTCACACCCTTTTCACCAGATTAGCAATGCTGACGACACGCCAGCATTTTTTGACATGCCGAGAAATACGACAGTAGACATGAAACAGTCAAAAAGTATCTCATTAAGTGGAAACGGGAATGAAAACAATAGAATAACTGTGATGTTAGCTGTTACAGCCGATGGTGTAAAATTACCCCCTTATGTCATTCTAAAGAGAAAAACCATGTCCAAAGGAAACTATGGGCTTAGTGATTCGCTGCCAAGAAAAGGACCAGATGACAACGCAACTGATGGTTGACTGCTTGTCTATAGTTTGGAATCGCAGACCTGGGGCGCTGTTTGCGAAGAGGACCATGCTAGTTTGTGATGCTTTTAAGGGGCGTCTAGCTGCTGTAGCAAAAGATAGATTTGCTGCACAAAAGACAGAGCTTGTCTTAACAGCTGGAGCAATGACTTCAAAACTACAGTTACTAGATGTGGCCTTAAACAAACCGTTATAGGACACCCTCCGAAAAATGTATTCAGACTGGCTCCTGGAAGAAGACCATGTTCTTACACCGTCTGCTAAGATTAAGAACCCACCAGTTATTCTTTTGTGCGACTGGATTCTTGCTTCACGTTCCTCAGTATCACCAGAGTCCTTCATGAAGGGGTTCAAGAAATGCTGCATATCGGATGCGCTGGATGGGAGTAAGAATGACCGACTGTGGCGAGAGAATGAAGAAAATTTTTTTGAGAGATGTAATCGCCATTTGACTGTACAACAAGTTTTATTCCACAATCTGGATTTCGGCCTTAGTTTTACGGTGACTTGTGTTCTACTCAGGTCTAATAATTTTAGATACTTGTAACACTGGAAAACGATCTAAGGCTGAAACCTAGATTGTGGAATGAAACCTGTTGTACAGTCAAATGATGGAAACTATTTATGACTGTGGCTCCACACCAAAGTAAAATCGTTAATGAAAAATATGATAGGAGTGAGAGTGATTACCGAGTACCGGTACTGATAGTAGTGAGAGTAAATAAGACAAAATATGTTGCCAATGTGTTGTACCAAATGTCAGAACAAATGTTTCTGGTAAATACCTACGTCTTATATGTAAGTAAAAATAAATTTTTGGTCGTTTTTCTCCTCTCAGGCAGCGTGCGGCTTATTTTCGCACTTTTTTTCCCCTCGAAATTTAGGGATGCGGCTTATATGCGGTGGCGGCTTGTTTTCGAGCCAGTACGGTAAGTATTTTTATAGGCTGTCTCAGCTCGTGTGCCTGCGCTGAGAGTTCGCGTGACCACGGACACAGATGGGCAGGGGTAGGCGAAAGACCGAGGTGCGGGCAGTCAGGAAAAAAATGGCTATAAGCACTATGGGACTTAACATCTTAGGTCATCAGTCCCCTAGACTTA
Organism: Schistocerca cancellata; assembly: GCF_023864275.1. Classification (NCBI taxonomy): domain Eukaryota; kingdom Metazoa; phylum Arthropoda; class Insecta; order Orthoptera; family Acrididae; genus Schistocerca; species Schistocerca cancellata. Next base: position 324,216,119 of record NC_064631.1, read on the forward strand.
GAACTACTTAAACCTAACTAACCTAAGGACATCACTCACATCCATACCCGAGGCAGGATTCGATCTGCGACCGTAGCAGCCGCGTGGTTCCGGACTGAAGCGCCTAGAACCGCTCGGCCACCCCGGCCGGCGCAGTCAGGAAACCAGGATGGAGCCGTGACAGTTCCGCAGTGGACGAGCACACGCGGACTTGGGTGAGCATGTGGTTGGAGCGTGGAATAGAATCGCTTGCTGGTTAGCCTGTATGTTGCTGCGCCTAACTGCAAGCGAGCTGAGCGATGTCCAGCCGTGCCCACGTCCTGTGGTGCATCTATGAAACAGACTAATCTATATATTATATCTGTATCCATAGATTAAGGAAATAGGGAAATGTTAAAAAAATATATAGAAGGATGTGGAATGTGAATCAGAGAAGGGTCCAAGACACTAGTCCTCAACTGGTAAGGCGGGGGAAACGGGGGTGGGGGTACCACATGGAAAATAAAATTTTTTGAGAATTAAAAATAAGTTTCCGTCCCCTATTCATGAAATTAAAAACTTTTCAGCATCTCTATTTTCTTAGCCCCAAATATTCATTATGTCATCATTAACATCGGCAGTTTCGTTAGTCATCAGCCATTTTACATCCATGCCTCGCTTCTATAAGATCTTTCCAAGCATTTCGACTTTCAGCGATATGTTTCCATGTTCGTCCAACGCGGATTTCAACACTGTCTACCAACCTCCTGTTGAGTTTCGTCTCAGACTTTTCTTATGTCTTCGAATCCAATAAAAACTCTTTGATCCGACCGGCGTCCAGTCGCTACATGTACCGCCACCGATATTTCACTTCCAATCCAGTCAGTCTCCAAATCCATTTTTACTTACACCAGGCTATTAGTAATTTCCAACTTGGATCTCTCCATTGGCTGCTTACCTAGCTCCAGATTTGAATGGTTTCCGCACAAAGAATGGCATCTGCCACTGCCAAAAGACAAAATTGTTTAAAACATGTTGGAAGATTCGGTTTGGAAACACTTTTCAAGTTTCAAAAAAGAACATCAAGCCATTGGTACTCTTCTGTTTATGGCTTTTGCTGTCCATCCAGTTGTAACAGAGCAATAAATTCTATAAGCAACTTCTGTCCACGTTTGGAAAATCAAAAAGTAAATCTAACATGGTTTTCAGTGAATGAAGGAATGTTTTCAAATTATGAAATGCTAGCCAAATTATAATTTCTTAGGCTCCTAACCACAACACACTGACAGGGGACTACGTTGAAACGGAACTGGCAATAGCTTGCATAAAACTGGTGGGGTTTGTCTATCTCTACTACACACATCTTTAAGAATACTGCTTCTTTTCGCTTAACCTAGTAGATGTTAATGTATTTTTTCGATTATTATAGCAAAGACGCCAAAAGCGAGGAACTGAATTAACTCTGAGAATAACTTACGGTATGCAATGACTGAAACCAAACCCAGAGTAAAGAAACGTTACAAATAATCAGTACGGTTCGTCTCATTTTCAGTCTAATATAAACCCACCCAAAAGCACTTGAAGTTTTTTATGTTAATTTAATGTCATTCAAAACTTTAGTCAAGTGTTAAATATTGTGTCCGCCAGGTCTGGCGGACAAGAAATTGTTCAGATGTATTACAATATGACTAAGACATTACTTCTTGAATAAGGAAGAAACAGGATTGAAAAGAAAGTCTCTTCTCCAATCGTGAAAGAACAATTACATTTACATTCAGGCCGAAGGTCTGGATGAGGCAGTCACTGCTTGTGGAAGAACGAATAAATTCAAATATTGCCTAGGGCTGAAGGCCCTTAAGAAAAATACACACTGCTATAAATTGCCGTTAACTAGTAAATGCACAGTGCACAGTGTCCTGACGGAACAGTCTAAAGTTCTGTACACTTAGATACGGTACTAGTTAAAGTCCCAGAAGGATAGTTCAGTTTCAGGGTTGTGGTGTAATGTAACACACTCATGTGCTGGGTAGAAACAAAGACAAAAAATCTTAAAAGTTCACTAGTAGGTCACTGATATAAGACATGGCATTTTTTTTGCGGCGGGTCCAGAGTGAATTCCTGTTTGAAGGAATCCCTAAGCATTCTACGCTTGGGCCAGGAATCTCACTCGAAGTGAACTGGCTGCCTAGGGTCCGTGCGCTGCCCTAAGTGCAGCCCTGTGCGCCAGATTACATTCGGTATTGCTTCCGTTTACTTGACTGGCGTAAGAAAGAGGTTCGTGGCGCCAGCAACAAGTTCTCGCGCTTTGGTCGCCGTGTGGTGGTCGAGTGTGCCGCGGCAGCCCTTGAATATCTTCTGCAATTAATGAGGCTGCCCGCACAAATCACAAGAATTTGGGTTGCCAGCTAGGTAGGCACAAGGTCTACCCACATCACCAAACATTGTTTGCGGAATCAGATGATATATGTTTTTCAGGAGTAATGGTCTAACATCCATTAAGAATCACTGTGCCAAGAGATAGGACGTGGGCATTGGACGGTACATAAGATTCTGAAAGGGTAGGACCAAGTCTGGAAGGGGAATTAAAACTACCTGGAAAATCATGTAAAGATGAAGGAAAAATGGATTGTTGGTACGTTTATGGATATGTAGAACAAGTGGCATGCTTTGAGTGTTTAAGCTCTGCAGGCTGATGATACAGGTGCTAGGGAATATCATAATATGGAAAAAGAGACGGAGTGCAAGGTGTTGAAATAGTGGTGGTCATACTTCTTGATCCCATTATTCCTATCGAGACCAATGCCAGCCAATACGCCCAATAATGTTTGACGCCTAACTAGATTTTGGATTTAATTGTACTTTTACTCGAGTTTCATTACATGAAAACATTTCTTTACTCACCATAAACAGTCTAAAGGACCTGTATGAGCGGACTACAGAAAGTAAGTTACACGTTATTAAGGCAGGCCACGTAACCGTTTTTGTGTTATGAACTACACTTCAAAGTTTCACACATATTTAACACTATTTTACAGCATAGTTACAAACTCCCTGAAAACGACACTCGGGAAGTTCTACCAATCCTTCAATTACTCCCTGTCTACGAGCCATTCTAGAACCTCTGTGTGGACGTCCTCAGCACTGGAAAATCACTTTTCTCGCAGATGTTATTTTAGCTTGCCGAAAACGTGGAGACAGCATGGTACAAGACCTGGCCCACCACAAATTCGTCTCCTGTGCCAAGCTTTTCATCTCAGAGTAGCACTTGCAACCTGCGTCCTCAATTATTTGCTGGATGTATTCGAATTTCCTGTCATCCTGTACAGTTTTTACCCTCTGCAACTCCCTCTAGTACCATGGAAGCTATTCCCAGATGTCTCGAAAGATGTCCCATCACCCTGTTCCTTCTTCTTTGCGGTGTTTTTGCATATTCTGTTCCTCGACATTTCTGTGGAGAACCTCCTCATTCCTTCATCAGTCCACCTAGTTTTCAGTACTCTTCTGTACCACATCTCCAATGCTTCGATTCTCGTCTTTTCCGCTATTGTCACAGTCCGTCGATGACTTTTTTGCTACGAAGCTAGATGAATTCCTTTACTTCATTTACATCGTGATCACCAATTTTGATATAACGTTTCTCGCTGTTCTTGTTTCTGCTACTTCTCATTCCTTTCGTCTTTCTTCAATTTACTCTCAGTCTATATTCCGTACTCATTTGAGTGTTCATTTCACTGAGGATAGCAATGTCGTCAGCGAATCTTATCGTTGATATCCTTTCACCTCGAATTTTAATTCCACACTTGAAACTTTCTTTTATTTCCGTAATTCCTTCTTCGATGTATAGAATGAATACTAGGAGCGAAAGACTATACCCCCGTCTTACACTCTTTTTAACCAGAGCACTTCGTTCTTTGTTTTCCAGTCTTATTGTTCCCTCTTGATTCTTGTAGATATTTTACCCTTCTTTCCTTATAGACTAACCCCATTTTTCTCTGAACTTCGAACATTGTGCACCATTTTACATTTACGAACGTTTTTCCAACTCGATATGTCCTATGAACATGTCTTTACTTTTCTTCAATCTTGGATCCATTATCAACTGCAATGTGGTGCCTTTACCTTTCCTGAAGCCAAACTGATTGTCATCTAACACACCCAAAATTTTCTTTTCCTTTCTCCTGTATAGTATTCTTGTCAGAAACTTTGATGCATGGGCTGTTAAGCTGATAAGCTGATTGTGCTATAATTATCGCACTTATCGACTATTGCAATCTTCAGAACTGTGTGACTCTGAGCACTATGGGACTTAACATCTGAGGTCATCAGTCCCCTAGAACTTAGAACTACTTAAATCTAACTAACCTAAGGACATCACACACATCCATGCCGGAGACATGATTCGAACCTACGATCGGAGCGGTCGCACGGTTCCAGACTGAAGCGCCTAGAACCGCTCGGCCACACCGGCCGGCTAGAACTGTGTGGATGATACTATTCCGAAAGTCAGATGGTACATCGCCATCCTCATACATTCTACACACCAACGTGAACCGTCGTTCTATTGCCACTTTCCCCAATGATTTTAGACACTCTGATGGAATATTATCCATCCCTTCGGCCTTTTTTAATATTCAGTCTTCGAAAGCTCTTTTAAATTCTGATTGTAATACTGAATTCCCTATCTCTCCTGTATCGACTCATTTTCTTCTTCTATCACACCATCATAAAAGTCTTTCCCCTCATAGAGGCCTTCGGTGTAGTCTTTCCACCTATCTGCTCTCTCCTTTACATTTTACAGTGAAATTCCCATTGGACCCTTAACGTTACCTTCCTTGCTTTTGCTTTCATCGAAGGTAGTTTTAACTATTCGATAAGCTCAGTCAGTCGTTCCAACACCGGGCTAGGTGGCGCAGTGGTTAGCACACTGGACTCGCATTCGGGAGGACGACGGTTCAATCCCGCGTCCGGCCATTCTGATTTAGGTTTTCCGTAATTTCCCTAAATTCGTTTGAAATGGCGCGGCCGACTTCCTTCCCTAATGCGATGAGACCGATGACATCGCTGTTTGATCTCTTCCCCAAAACAATCCAATCCTTCCAACAATCATTTCTTTTTCGATTTATTCACATTTTTCATGTAGCTATTTCGCTTTGACTTCCTTCTTTCACCGATCAACTGACGTGTGTCTTCTGTTACCCATGGTTTCGTCGCAGTTACCTATGTTTTGCTTTCCAGCTTCTGTGATTTCCCTTTTTTGAGATGTACTTTCCTCTTCAATTGACCTACCTGCTGAGCTATTCATTATGTCATAATCTGCAGCCTCAGAGACATTCAAGCGTGTCTCCTCGTTCCTTAGTACTTCCACATCCCACTTCTTTGCACATTGATTCTTCTGGGCTAGTCTCTTAAATTTCGGCCTATTCTTCATCATTACTGAAATGTGATTCGAGTACATATCTGCTCCTGGAAATAGCAATGATTTCGGAATCGCTGCCTGGTATTGTGTTATCTAACTGAAATCTTCCCGTATATTCCGACATTTTAAAAGTATATCTCCTTCTCTTCTCATTCTTGAATAGTGTATTCGCTGTTACTAGCTGTAAGTTATTGCAGAACACAATTAGTCTTTCTTCTCTCTCATTCCTAGCACCAAGCCCTTATTCTCCCAAAATTCTTTCTTCTATTCCTTCCCCAACAACCGCATTCCAGTTTCCCATGACTATTAGATATTCATGTCCCTTTCCATACTGAATTACACTCCAGCACCATCATATATTTTCTGTATCTCTTCATCTTTTGCTTGGGGCGTCGGCATGTGCATCTGAACTATTGTGCTCGGTGTTGGTTTTCTGTCGATTCTGGTGAAGACATACCTACCATTGAATTGTTCACAGTCACTCTCTGTCCCATCCCTCTCTAGATCGAATGTTTCATTCATCTCTGACGTCGTCGCCGAGTGAATGTTAAACTACAATCTTTCTTCTTTCCTTCGGAACTATTCTCATCTGTCATTCAGTTTCGGAAACGTACGAAGACTGTATATGCATCCTCGAACTGGAAAGTATGTGTGAAGCGAGTGAGTAGTATTTTCGTAAAAATCGTATCTAGCGAGTAATTCTTTTAACATAATGTTACTATCTATAGAACATGACTCATTGACAAACACCAGAGGCTTAGTGATTTTCAAAGAAAGAGAGAAGCGTAGAAGAAACAGCGAACGCTATTCGATAGGAGGAGGAAAAGTTGGATTTTAATATCCCATTAACAAAGAGGCATAAACATGAAAGCGAGGAAGGATGAGGAAGAAAACTAGTGTTGTACCTTTCGAGGCTACCATCCTGGCGTTTGACTTAAACGATGTAGGGAAACATCTCAAACTGTAAATCGCTAAGGGCGAACAATGTTTTGAATCGCCGTTCTCCTAATTGTGAGTTGAACTAGCCGTTCGGTAGAAAATTTAACAAATATTCGCAGACATTGTAGTACGCCGTTACTTTTAGCTTCCGAAGGCGGGAACAGAGTAAGCCCTTTGGGCAATATGTGTACCAATCGCAAGGATTTTGTTGTTGTGGTCTTCAGTCCAACGGCTCGTTTGATGCAGTTCTCCGTGCAAGCCTCTTCATCTCCGAATAATGGCTGCAACCTACATCTGTTTGAATCTACTTACTGTATGCACTTCTTCGTCTCCTTCAAAAATTTTTACCCACATACTTTCTTCCATTAGCAGCTTGACGATTCCGTGATGCATTAAGGTGTCTTCTATCAACTGATCCCTCCTTTTAGTCAATCTGTGGCATAATGTTTTTCTCCTCGATTCGATTCAGTGCGTTTCAATTAGTTACTTTTCCTACTCACGTAGTCTTCAGCACCCTTCCGTAGCATCAGATAATCTCTTCTTGGGTCAACTGCTCATTGTCCGCGTTTCTCTTCTGTGAAATGCTATACTCCACGTACAAGATGACAATTATTGAACTATATGAAATAAAATCGTAATTACTTCTGAGCGGTTGGCATTAAGACGTTCAAACTGCACTGTTGACCGCGGGACATGATGGGAATTAGTATGCGCATGCATGGTTTGGGTCAGCGACAAAACCGATTTTCATTTGGATGGGTTCGTCAATAAGCAAAATTGGCGCATTTGTGGAACTGAGAAGCCGCATTTCGCGATCGAGAAGTCTCTTCATCCTCAACGGGTGACCGTGTGGCATGCAGTGTCCAGTCACGGAATAATCGGTGCGCTATTCCTTGATGGCGTGGTGTCAATCGAGCGGTACTTGAAGGTTTTGGAAGATGGTGTGATCCCCATTATCCAAAGTGACCCTGATTTCGACGAGATGCGGTTCATGCAAGACGAAGCTCGACCCCATCGAAGCAGGAGAGTGATGTCCTAGAGAAGCACTTTGGGGGCCGCATTCTGGTTGTGGGGTACCCAGAGGCCACTGGCATGGGCCTCGATTGGCTGCCATATTCTGCGAATCTGAACACATGCGACTCCTTTTGTGGGTCTATATTAAAGACAAGGTGTACAGTAATAACCCAAAAACCATTACTGGGCTGAAAACAGCCACTCAGGAGGTCATCGACAGCATCGATGTTTCGACACTTCAGCGGGTCATGCAGAATTTTGCTATTCGTCTGCGCCACATCATCGCCAATGATGGCAGGCATATCGACTATGTCATAAACTAAATCCGAATATCTGTAGTGACATTTACATGTTGAATAAAGTGTGTGCACTCCGTAGTTTGTAACTAATTTACGTTCTTTTTTCATATAGTTTAATAATTGTCACCCTGTATATACATTCACTAACATTAAAATTTATATTAGATGTTAACAAATTCCAGGTTCTCATCAATTCTTTTATTGCTATAGCTATTCTGCATTTTATATCCTTGATACTTCTTCCGTCATCAGTTACTTTGCTGCCCAAAAAGCAGGACTAATCTACTACTTTTAGTCTCTCATTTCCTCTCTTAGCATCGCGTTATTTAATTCGGGTACATTCCATTACTTTTGTTTTACTTTCACTGGTGTTCATCTTATAACCTATTTTCAAAACACTATCTACTCCGTTCAATTGCCCTAAATCCTTTGCCATCTGTGACAGAATTACAACAGCATCAGCAAACCTCAACGTTGTTGTTCCTTCTCCCTGAACTTAAACCGCTTTTCCCAATTTCTTTTTGGTTTCCTTTACCCTGGAACGATGCACAGATAATGGCGGAATATCAATTTGAATATTGTTATTTGCTGAGAAGAAACGTGTTTTTATTGTGATTCACTTTCTATGAAACAATGATTGAAACATAGATACGTAATGAATCTCCCTCCCTCACACACTTTTTTACTGCCGTAATCGGAGTAGAAAATGTATGAGGGACACGGATAGATGATGAATCTCTCTCTACCTCGAATACTCTTTTACCGCTGTAATCGGAGTAGCTACACACATAAGAGTGGTTCACCTTTCAGCCCTTTTAACGCTGCGTATTGCCAGCTGCAAGCCTTTCTCGTGCAGCAACGTGGAATAAAGGAATAGCTTCCGGTCGCTTTCCTGGCCACCACGCCGTGTTTAACGCTGATTTTCTCCGTATGACTGCAGCTCTGCCGGCCGTGGTGATCTCCACCTGCGCGAGATTATCTCCCGATCGTTGCGCTGCAAATCGGCTGAAACGCTGCGTGGTAAATAGGGAATACAATCTTTCTGTTTAATTTCAATCATTTTTTAAACATAGTCTTTTTTTGTCGGGTGACTCACTTACCACCAAAGACAGAAACACTAGGCATGTTTGTTAATTATCTACATAAAACTAATAATAATAGTAAACACTGATGAGCACTTGATTGAGAAACCTACGCAGTAGTCTTCGGCTTCTCTTTTCGTCCTGATGACGACGTGACATGGACTCCACGAGTCTCTGAAAGGGCTGGAGAACCACTCTCGTCCGTAGCAACAGCCATCTCCCGCAGCTAACAGTGACGTACTGGTTACATCTAACTTGCTGACATCGATGATGTGGTACACAGGACTGATGGGTGGCCGGCCGTTGTGGCCGAGCGGTTCTAGGCACTTCAGTCTGGAACCGCGCTGCTGCTACGGTCGCAGGTTCGAATCCTGCCTCGGGCATGGATGTGTGTGATGTCCTTAGGTTTAAGTAGTTCTAAGTCTAGGGGACTGATGACCTCAGATGTTAAGTCCCATAGTGCTTAGAGCCATTTGAACTGATTGGTGTCTGTTGAGTCATGTTCCTCAAACGATTCTGACACAGTCTGGGAGCGTAGAGATGGTACATCGTTTTTCTGCAGGTGCATGTTATCTACAAGACACTGTAGGTACACAAACGGATGTACATGATGGGACAGTAGCGTCTTGAATAGTTTGTCAGTGAGGGACTACAGCTCACTATCAAGGAGAAAGAAAGGGGGGGGGGGGGAGCGGGTCGCAGCATCTCCACTCCTCGTCATTACTGCCGAAAACATGATGATGTCGTCTGGTTGCAACAGCAGAACATTTCACGGAGGCGTTGCAGTTGGACATTCACACAAACCTAGCGTCTATTATAAACGCCCACCTTAAGAAGAAGATATCGTATGGTCGTATGTTGGTTGATAGCTCTCACTTTGAGCGCAAAGGCGATGGGGTGCTTGGCTACTGGTAAGGAACATTCAAACATTTTTCTAGGTATACCAACAACTTTATTAAACACGAGACCGATCCTTGTGGAATGTGTGGGACTCGTGTTCACCATCAATTTGAATAAATCACACACAGTTTTAACAAAGGTATTGTGTACTGACTATTGAATCGGGGACTTAGAGACGACCGAGAGGCTTCGTCCCGCCTTAGCCCTCAGTGGTTCACAACCCCACAACAGGCCACAGCAAGCCACCCACCCCACCGCCACCCCACACCGAACCCAGGGTTATTGTGCGGTTCGGCCCCCAGTGGATCACACCCCCCACGAACGTCTCATACCAGACGAGTATAACCCCAAATGTTTGCGTGGTAGAGTAATTATTGTGTACGCGTACGTGGAGACAATGTTTGCGCAGCATTCGCTGACATAGTGTAACTGAGGCGGGATAAGGGGAACCAGCCCGCATTCGCCGAGGCAGATGGAAAACCGCCTTAGAAACAGTCCACAGGCTGGCCGGCACTAATCCGCTGAGCGGATTCGTGCCAGGGACTGGCGCGCCTTCCCTTTGCGGAAGCAGCGAGTTAGACCGCAGGGCTTGCCGGACGAGCTAACAAAATGTAACTAAACCCTGTACTATTTACAGTACCTGCTCGCACTATTTACGTCTTTCTCCACGCACGTTCGGCGTGACTGTCTAACCACTAGTTAGCATCAGGCCTTTTTAGAGCATCTATTCTCGGATACTAGCCAATCACAGGCCGGGAAAGGCAACGCTTCATTATAACGCCAATGGGAATCGACAAACGAAGTTTTCAGTAATTTCATCCGTTATACCACGCTTCCAATGAGTGATCATGACGCCGTAGGTCTCGTCGAGTTTATCCCACATTTCAGATTTCAGTTTCCGCACATGGCACTGTTTGGCTGGAATGACAGCTGTTGGATAAATTAACATCGTGAGAACGAGTCTTTCGCGACGGCACTTGAAATGCCTAGGCTAGCAGGCTAGAGTGGGTTGGATTGTGGAAAGGGGCCCAAATGAGTTTACTGTCAGCTGCACTCAACATTTAAACTTTATTTGTCCACACACAATATTACACAAGAATGCAAAACTCTCAAAGTTGTAATGGATCTCATTTGATTAACTTAAGATCGGCTGCAGGCCACACTCAGAATCCAAGACGCAAGGCCTAAGTAAGAAATTGACATAGAAGGTTCTTCGGGAGGTGTCACCCAAACATATTTTCTAAATCTTTAGTCTAAACAGGCTGAAGGCCTTAGCACTTTAATTTTAATAAAACTCGGCTGGAGGCCGCACATTAAGCAATAAGAAGTGTTTCAATCCAACGGCAGAAGGCCTAATCTTAAAACAATTGAAGCAAATTCGGCTAAAAGCCCCATACAAAAACATCACAACCTTATGCGTTAAGAGTAAGACAAGAACATTAATTTAAGAGGTATTAAAACTTGGCTGAAGGTCACACATCAACAAAATAATTTAACGGCTTCTGGCCTTAAAAGATTTGATGTAAAATTCGGCTTAAGTCCCCTATAAGAACAACAATCTCATGCCTTAAGGGCAAGACAAGAATATTAATTCAGGGTATAAAAAACACGGCTGATGGCCACAAATCAACCAAATAACTAAAACTCAGACAGGGAAGTTACTATGTAACAGACACGTAACGGCGCTCAGAACTTCCAAGGGTCGGCTTGGAATTGTAATACTAACGCCCGTTTAGGCGAGACAGGCAGCCTGGCCAACAATCTCTTAATCGGAAGGCAACCCAACCGACAGACAGCCGACCGACCAATCAACCAAATCAGTTCCGCCCGACGCAACCAGCAAGACGACCACAAGATTTCAATACTACGACACACAGAATATTGGCGCCCACAACGATCAACAACACCTCAGCCGTCGAACTACATGCCGCGCTGAACAGCAACAACACGACGAGGAAAATACACCGCCGAAAGTTGTGTCAACGACCAGGGCAGGTAACCGGAATGTCAACGGCCACAAGGCAGAAGATACCGGTAGTGAACTTCAGTAACAGGGAATAAATTAAGTTAAATTCCACAGGAAGACGGCAGGAATCTTAGAGGACTTAAATACACACACGTTGTTGCTCGTGAGAATGTTTCAAAAGCGACAACCAGGATCAAACAAAGAAATGTAAACAGTTGAGGCCCGATAGTAAGTTAAGTGAGGACTCAACTATCATGTCCAAGATCGTGGGCGACGAACTTCGCAGCACTCGCAAGCAGCATCTCACACTCCAACTGCGCGTGCACGCCGCCAGCTCCTCCAGCCCGACTGGTACGGCGGGTGCTTGCTTGCTGCTTCACGCCAACCGACCTACTGGACTGCTGGTCCGTCGGCGACTGCCGCTCCGTCGCGACTGCACTGCTGGTGCGTCTCCAACAGACTTTCTTCCTTCAGACGGACGACGTCCCGGAGACACTGGCTCCGACCCAACCATGCAGAGGTAACACAACCGACGTCTCTGCACAGGAAGTAACCGCCCCAAATACACGTCGTCGATGAGACGACCGACCGACCGACCAAACAACGGACGTCCCCGATGGTACTGGCTGTGCCGACCTCACTGGTACATCTCGAACTAATGCCAGACACACGACGACCCGTAAATACTATAAGTGCTGCTGCCGCTCACGGGCAAGTGCGACAGGAAGTTAGTGACGCCAGTAAATGGAATAAGAAAACGAGGCGGCAGTACCGTAATAGAATATGACAAACAATAAATGGCACGAACACGGCGTAGCACTGTTGTACTGAACATTCTCGGACTTCCTGCCGCGTCAGTTCAGGATAAAACCACGAGCTTTCGACGATTACCTCCGCCGTCTGCTCCAGGAGCAAATGACTGTCTAACCTGCTGCTTCTGTGGCCTTATATAGCCCATAGAAGGATTCTGATTGGCCGCTAATTACGTAATGCTGTCGCAGGTGGTGTCAATTAAGAGTGAATGGACAAGGCACAAGGCTCGGACAGAATTCCAGTTAGAACTTGTTAAGCTACAATGGGCAATCGATATACTCCTGAGGATGTAGAGTGACATTTATTGACTGATCTTTTGGACAAACTTATCGCGTCCCGTAGTATCATGTGAATTTAATTACAGGTGTTGCATAATGGATAACTTAATGAACTGGATTACTTTAACAGGGGTGGCCCTAAAACATATGAAACATGTGTGCTATACCCCACAAAGATGATCGAGGTAGGGAATTCATCAAACTACTGAATCAAACAATGATCACTATAAACCTTTATATGTTACAATTTTTTGTAGACTTCGGATTAAACACGAAGGGCACAAATTATAGAGAACCGTTACGTTCGTGAAATATTGACACTGGTTAGAATTTAATTAAATTATTAACACTTTGGCAAGGGTCGGAGATCGGAAATAGAATGAAGAAATTAGAATTAGCACGCGTTTGTAGAAGCAACTAAGTTTGCAGAAGCTGCAAGGTGACCGCCAATTGTTAATCAAGAAGAAAGGAAAGAGAGTAGAAAGAATACCGCATGCATCTTCTGCCTAGATTGATAGCATGTTGAGCCTGTGATTGATAATAAGCCTAGTTAACCTGAAGTCTTCGCAGGCCTCCCACAACTAGGTTTGCGAAAACTGCTGCTGCTCACCGTACTTAGCGTAACCGGTGCCTGCGAGTGGTAGTTTCAAAATTCTAAGTCGTGCCAAAAGTCAAAGTCCCTCTCTAGGTTGAAGTATCCTGGAGTGTCGAGTCTTGGCTGGAAGTCGTTCTAAGAGCGCTCTCAGCAAGAACTGAATTTTTAGTCCTTCTTTCTGAGTGGGAGCCTTGTGCATGATTTTGATCGCCAATGAAGTGCTTCATCCGATTGCCGACCAATCGAATTAGCCAGACGCCGCACTGATGCCTGCGGGTGCCGCGCTCATAAGCACAAAGTAGCCTCACGGTCTCTTCTCACTCCATCTCATAAATCTTACATCTGAACCATCTCGTGCTCAGCGATTGCCAGAATACGGGTTCCCTGCAGGGCACGGTGCATTACGATACTACACGCCCTGTTGCCGTTAGCTTGCAACATGCTACCCTGCGGCCAGTGGACATAATGCTGTGTCGTTGGAACGAAACACAGCCAGGGCAAAAGCATCGCAGGCTCAAAGATGCGAGCTGCTGCCAGTGTCCTAGAGACTCATCTCTTGAACGAATTCCTCCAACGCCACGGGGGGGCTCTGAGGATGAAGATATCGACTTCGCCTCGGCCAATTCCCGGCCGAGTACAATCCGAGAATGACCGGACGACGACAGAAGCCTTCTCGGAAGACAGAAGAGCAGCTCTCGCCCACTCGGTTATAGACCATCGTCCATGGCTGTCTTAGACAGGGAACGTGGTTTAGTGAACTCTTAGAAGTGAATGGACAGTTCTTGTAAATAGCATTTGTCATGTACTGGAAGTTTACCTACGATTATTTGCACTTAACCATCGAGGGCCTTTTTTGTCAGATTCTACCGTATCTTCCTTCGTCGTCGGCGTTGTCGTTGTTGCCGTGAGGTACCGTTATACCAAGTGGAAAGGCGCGTCGGTCTTAGAGCATGAGATATGGTAACCTTAAGTCATTGACAACACACAACGGTCACGGTAGCACCTGATTCCAGAATAGCTGCAGTAGTTAAGATCTACGAACTACCCCCTCTTGACCAGGTCCCCAAAACTTAACTCGTAACGAGATCCCTTCAAAGCAAATTGTCATAAAGACCATCTATAAAGGCTTCGTACAACGATAAGAAATGTTACAGTTTATGGAATAATAACAGATACGACCAAACTGTCTTGTTTCTTCTGTTTTATTTAACGTAACTTTGTTCACAGTTTAATTTCGCACTCACCACTCATTCACACTCTGATGTGTAGTATATGCGAGTGTCTGAACCCTAACTGCCAAGTTCCATCGAAACCCTTTGATGAACAGTTTTGGTTGCTCGACACCAACAGTCAATGATAATGATACAGTATTTTGTAATTGACTCTTCTAGTTTAGCCACCGCCCTCCACGAATGTTTGTTAGGCGTAAGACAATTACACACTTTTCTCTCCGGCCCGCTATTATTAAGAGTTCGCGTAAAAGGTAACGTTTTTCTCCTATTCATAAATTGGAAATTGGAGCCAGCGCCCCGCGATATCATTAAAAAAAAAAAAAAAAAAAAAAAAAAAACGGTCTCAATATCGCGTCCCTGGTGAGATGCGTATAGATCTATCCAGGAATCGACCGCTCGGTACGTGTACTCAATTTAATGACCACACTTCGCTATCCGCGATTTCGTGTAACTAAATGTTCTTTTGTTACTCTGATCGTATACATTAGTTATTTAAAACTCGCCTCTATATTTTTTCACAACGTATAGTTAGCACTTCTTTACTTGTATATTTCTAGCAGTAAACGAAGAAATGACGCCGTATCATCGGCTTCGTCGATATAAAGCAAACTTATTTCCAATAACACTAAACAGGTATCGCCGTTATATTTTAATTGTATTCAAAAGCATGTTATTATTATTATGACCGACCAAATCGTAACAAATCGCGCGGCGTGCGTTTTTAACGATAGCTTTACACTCGCCCAGCCTTTATTCATGCAATATTATATATAAATATACAGACAGGACAGAAAGGTCGATCTCTCTACCGTAACCAATAGAGGCAAATACGCTATTCAAGTTCCGTTACATCTATCTTGACTCGTATTGTTACAATATTACATGCATTGTTGCAGACTTCATTATTCGACAAATCACAAAGATAAACCTTTTTAACTCATTTGTGAGACTTTGTTACTAATTCGTTGAAATGTTGTTCAGCCTTCGTCCTCCTATCCTTGTCCGATCCTGTTGAATAGCTGTGTAATACTGGCAAGGAGAAATTGTCTTAGCGGTGTACTGCACCAGAAGCCGTTTCACGAACTCACAATCTCAGCCTACCGTAACAACAGTGGCAACTCGGCCTCCACAGCAGTAGCGACGAGGCCTTTACAAAACTGTCTACGAGGATTTGCAAAACATACCACGTCAAAAACAGTCTCATTACTCAGTAGCTTTCAGTTTGTTAGGATGCCGTAAACACAGACAGTGCCTGTCCGGCAGACCTCGGCCCACACGATATATACTGATTCCAGGCCTTCTACCTGGCTTCACTTCCTTCGCTCATAGTGGCGGTGCATGTCTTTTGAAAAGCCTGACCTGGCTTACTCTCCCCTGTTCTGCTAGTCTCCACTCAGCACGTGTTCAATTTCCCAATTACCCATTTAAACAATACTCCAGAGTAAGAAATTATTGTGGAACTAAAAAAGTTAGATATGGCAGTCACTGACATTCACGTTAGCCATACTCGTACTCTCACTTATAACAGGGAATTAATTTAGATTAGTTGGGTTTGTCATTTTAATGGAGTTTGCTTGTGGTACACGGAAGTTTCGACAAAAACGACCACGTAACAATATTACATTGGAAACGCAGTAGAATTAGCTCCTTCTCAGCTTATATTATCGATATCACTTCAGCAGTGAACAGTACTAGAAAAGAGCACAGGTCACTCCTCTTTTCAAAAAGGTAAAAGACCGGATACACAGAATTACAGACCAATATTGCTGACATTTGTCTACTGCAGGATCCTAGAGCATATTCTAAGATCAAGCGTGATGACATTCCTGGAGCAAAACGAGTTTCTCTCAAAGAAACAGCAAGGATTCGGAATAAACCATTCGTATTAAAAACAGCTTTCGTTATTCATACACGACATCTTGCGAACAATATGTGCAGATGCACAGGCAAATACCATATTATTAATTTTCTGTTAGGCGCTCTACTTTGTACCACATTGTCGAACGCTAACCAGGATCAGATCATGTGCAGTATGTTCATAGATGTGTGCTTTACTCGAATAATATTTGCATGATAGAAGTCAGTTTATACTGGACGGTTAATGCTCCGTAGAAATTAAAGTAACGTCTAGTGTGAGCCAAGGAAGCGAAATAGGGCCTCTAATTTCCTCCTTAAGATTACAGGTTGTGCCTTGCCGGACCAACTGATCACAGATTTTAACCACCATTATGTTGTCACAGAACAGTTCTCTAATGGTTGTAAACTGTCCAGTTTCTTCTTGCTAAGGAGTGTCAGCCTTCCAGTGTAACCTGTATTACCAGTATCAATAACAAGACTGCCCAAGTTCTCCAATAATAACCACAAACCAAAGTGTTCATCAGTTGGACTCGTAATACCATGATACCAGTTTCCCTTTATCACAGAATAACGATCAGATGCAGTAGTCAACGTTTCTTATGTACTTCAAAATCCAAGATGATGACACATTTGGTCATGTGATCGTCACATCACTACTGGTCACACTTTCTAAATTTGCTTGTACTTGCAGTTCAGTTATAACTAATCTCTGGAGAGCTCGTATGATAACGCAATGTTCTGGAAATGTTACCATATGCATTTTGTAATCATAAGCAGACCGATCAAAGGGAGCAATAATTTCATACACAACTACATTTAATTATTATCTGAGTTGTCCATGCGAGTTAATCGAAAGAACACTCGATGACAGAAACCTGTAGACACTCTTGCCTTATAGTTATGCTCAACACACAGTTTATGCATCACAACACACAGGGAGAAGAAGTGCTACCAACATATTGTGTACAGGTGTGAAGTCAGAAAACTATCCGAGCACTGTCAGACTGTTTAAGATGATGTGGCAGACTACTTTGCTTGTGATTTGTTTATCCCTTATGTTTATCTGTTGTGTTCAATAAACGAATGAAAAACTGCTATTTAGTATCCACTGTATTAATACAAATAAATTACAACTTATCTTGATAAACTTTAAGAAAAAACGTCTTTTTTAACAAAACAAAGTATCGCAACTTGTGACGAATTAGCAGGTCAATATGTACCTCCGACTTAGAAATGGTCTGTGTCTGAATTCAATCCCCAGTCATACTGAAGAATCTTTACAGGAAAGACTGTCACTAAAATATACAAAGGAGCAGTAGGGGTAGATACACAACGAAATTCAGTTAACAAATCGTTCAGTGTCACAATTAAGTCAATACATTTGACAGAAGCAGAAGCATAAGGCATTAACAAGTATATAATTCATCTTTAAATCCACAGGAACAGAACCACAATAGCAACAAAACTTACGGGTAAGAAGTTGTCATAACATTTCTGTACTGATTATCTGCCTGCTAGTGACTCTTTCGCAGAAGATGTAAAAACCTTTTTGCATTGAATGAAGAACCGAATCTAACGCAATCTTCCGCTTGAAGGATGATCTACTGCTAAGGTAGCATACAACTGCAGCAGGCATCACTCCCTTGTTATCCCAGCGATAGCTAAGACGGATAATTCGCTACGTATGTAGTGAAGTAAGCTGTAGTTTCTTTTGAAATGAGCTTCCTGGACTGAAAAACATATATTTGTTACCCTTATGTTATGCCTTAAGTTAGAAACATTCAGAACAAATGACAAGAAAATATCGATTGAATTTACCAGGATAATTCTGAAGGACTCCAGTAAGTAAACCGAGGGACACGTGGATGTCACACATACTCTGCAATGTTGCCATTTCTCCATTAGACTAGCGACAGGCAGAATACGTGTGCTCAGTCGATGTGTTGCTTGAGCTGGCTAGCACTGGGGCAGCTCGCACTGCCAAGATGCAGCGATACCGATTGCCACCACGCTGACAGCGAACAGAAATACCTAATACAGACCACTGAGTTTTATTCGCATTTGTGTACTATTATTTAGGTGTAAATCTTAGTTACGAGTAATATCCAGATGCACTGTCTGCAACTCGAACTCCATCAATAAAGAACAGTAATATCTCTAACATGTCATTAGTAAGCAGAACTGTAATCACTTTAGAAGAAAAAAAGGGTCTTCACACTCTCACATCCTACTATCGTTAACCGACTCTTAGACGCAATAGGAATGGAAAATAGGAAAAGAAGGAAACATACTATATCCAAACACAGTGAATTACCTTTATAAAATACATTTAACACTACTTATATTAAAATATAACCCCCTTTGTCAATAAAAGCTATAAGCGCCTGAAGAGTGAGCTTCTCAGTTTTTAGAGTAGACAGAGAGGAACCAAAGTAACAAGAAGAAGCAACCCTATGTTAGCGAGGGCCGGAATTTTTATAAAGTACATCATAGTTGAAACATTTTGCTCATAGTTAATTTCACGGTTATTTCACACTAACGACGCCTCTAGGCTACAACAACATTCATAATTATGAGAATGATCGAAGCGTAATTGTTAAAATACATTGTTATATCAAATGTTACGGAACTTGCGGCCGAATCTGACTCAGTGAACGACGCTAATTGTAATTTCAATTCGTCTAGGAGACAGCTTAATAACGCCTGTAAGATGGATCCTATGCACATTAACTTGTCTCCTTACATTTGTATCACAACTAATGTAAATAAAATGAGATGGACAGGAGAAATTATACTTTTCGGTATAAAACATAAATCACTGCTTCCGTAAGCATTCCTGTTTTGAAAACCCCCCAGCACAACTAAGAAATGCCAAATACGGTCATTGAAGATCCCTCCAAGCCGCCTTAGACATTTCCTATGACAATTGGAGGTCGCTGTGGTGAGTGCCCATCAGTCTATACTATAATCATCGCAGCCCCGGTGCGATGCAACGTGCACTCTCACTACGTGACGCAATTATATCATTATTGGAAAGAATTGTATTCAGACTTGGATCAACGCCGTTTACCTTAGTACTAACTTAATAGTTTAGACAAGGCTTGCCAGTCTCGCCCTGACCTACTAGGTGAGGATAAACAAGTCACCAGTTCTACAACACTGTCATCACTGTAGCAGTCGGACTGCCTTCACTGAAGTTCCAAATTCGACTTCAAATGGTTGAAATGGCTCTGAGCACTATGGGACTTGACATCTGAGGTCATCAGTCCCCTACAACTTAAAACTACTTAAACCTAACTAACCTAAGGACATCACACACATCCATGTCTGAGGCAGGATTCGAACCTGCGACCGTAACAGTCGCGTGGTTCCAGAATGAAGCGCCTAGAACCGCTCGGTCACCCTGACCGGCCGTACTTCTGAACCACAAATATGCACCGCATCGTGCCACCACATAGCACGGCTAACGGCTAACAAGTGGAACCCGTCAAATATCGCTCTCCGACATAGCCAAAATTTATTTAGGTGAAAGGAACGGAAAATAAAGGGATACCTGTTTTTTCTTAGGTGCCAACACTGAATAGTTACCGAGAGAATGATACAGTTTGACGACTTCATCAGTTTGCACACTCAGCATTAAACCAGTCGAGTAGGTAGCACAGTGGCTGAGAATACAGTTCAAATTTTCGCAACGTTTTTCAAGTACAAATGGGTTTTCTTTCTTTTATTGTCACGGAAGTAATATCGAGAATAAAATACGTAGTTCAGATCTTATTTAAAACATATTTTATCATCTCAAATCTTACATAACCTCATGTAATTAACAACATAAGAAAATGAAAAAATGTAAATTCTAGTTTCATTTTTGCTTTATTTTCTACTTGTGTAGATCAAGAGAACCAGTGTATTCCCCAGCCCATATATCACAAAAACGCTCAGAGCACAAAAATTCAAAGAATCACGAGTAATGCGTGAAGGCTCATATGCCACAGACACATTTTCAGTGTGAATTTCATTGGGAAAACCAGTCTCGTTAACGTTGCTAAATACCTTACGATCTTCCGATAATTTCGCGGCAAACCAAGCATGTCAAAGCGTTTTCTCGAAAGCTGGAGCCTGCAATATTGTGATTAAGGATCCGGGGTTGTATTTTGTCTATAGCATAACTTCTACTTTTGACCTCCGTTTGCTGCGTGATGAAAATAAAACACTTCTATAACGGGCGAATGTATTTCTTTACCTGTCAATAAAATTACACGACGTAGGCTGGCAGAACGGCATACATTTCAGAGGGACTATTTTTAATGAACACGACGTTATTCCAGTTTCTTCGACAACTAGGCCATCGTTTAAGGAGGGATAACTTTGCCCATTCCACAAGCCAATCATATACAGAAATGGCTCCGTTTTTACATAATGTCACAAAACTTTGTCCAAAAACTGATGATAGTTGTCTTTCATAAGCTTTCCAGATTTTGTGGCTGTTGCATCTAGATTATGATGTTTGTCCGTTAATTGGTTTGCTTTAGACTCGAGGACCATATTTGACACAGACACTTTGGAGACAATCAAAAACTGTTGGTAACAGCTTCCCGGAAATTGGGCAGTGTACGAGTCCGCAGGCTCATCAGTAGAAACCAGCAGTCGTGCTGGAGAATCCAAGTGACAGTCGGGGTATTGACTCGCGATAAATATAAAACGGTCGATTCGTGGGTGTTCGGACTTTTTACAGAGGATAGAAACAATGAACATGTAGTACCTACACGGACATTGCGACAGCGGGAAATGGCTGCAGCTGCTATCGGTAAATTATGAATACAGAGCCTTAAACACCTGGTCCAATTCTTTCAAGGAGAAACAAAGATGTCGGTAGGTCATGTCACCAAATATACCAGCACCGAAGAGGTGAGTATGTTTGATGAATTATTGGGAACAGCATGAGTGTTTCAACTTCAAACCTCCACTGAAGTACGTGAATTCATCCCTGATTTCGTTATAAGTGCGGATCAAATAGAATTTGAGCATTATATCTCCAGAAACAGAATTATCTTTTGATGTGAGAAAGTTACAGGAAAAGCTTCCTACCAATTGAAACATACAAAGCTATCATCAGTTTTTAGACAAGATTTTGTGACGATGCGTAAAAATGGACCCGTTTCTGAACATTATTGGCTCGTGGGATGGGCATAGCTATCCATCCTTATACGACAGTCTGAGTGTCGATGAATTTAGAATACCGAGGTGTTCACTAAAAGTAATTCCTCCGAAGTGAATGCGGTTCTTTCAGTCCTAAGACGTATACTTCTAGGTGAAGAATTACAAAAATGTCCAAGTCTCATCGCGCAGGAAACTGAAATCGGAAGCAGAAGTGATGCAATAAATAAAATACATGTCTGAATCCGTAATCTGTTATAAGATTCAGCTTCCGAGAAAATGCTTTGGTATGCTTGGTTTACTGTGAAATTATCGCCAGATCGCAAGGTATTTTTAGCAACGTTATCGAGACTGCTTTTCCTTATGACATTCACACCAAAAATTGTGATTGTGGCATACGTGCCACACATGTTGCTTGTGATGCTCTGATCTTTTGCCTTGAATGTTTTTGTGATATATGTCACCCTTGTGGAACGCAGTGTTTCTTTTGAAGTAAGAAAATAAAAAATAGAAGCAAAAACTGAAATGTTTGATTCATATTTTCAAATTAATTAAGGTTAATTATATTATTTCATATAAGATCTGTGGAGATAAAATCTGTTTATAATAAGATCTCAAATTCTTATTTCTTTTGTCAATAATCATGTTGTATTTCTCGATGTCATAAATAATATTTAAGTATTCGATATCACGTACTTCCACGACATCAAAAGAAGAAAACAACAACATTAGAGTGAAAATTCTAAACTATGCTCTTAGCCACTGTACCACCAACTCGCTAGCTGGACATTATGGAGAAACTGGATGCGGTGCATGTTGCCGTGCCAGCAGTAAGAATTTGGAACTCGCCCGAGTGCTACAGAGATGAATGTCCTATAGATTTAATGACGCTTATCCTTACGTAGCAAGTTAAGTCGAAGCTGGTGAGGCTTACACAAACTATTTATTTAGTACCAAGGCGAAAGGAATTGATTCGGGTCCGACTACAAATTCCTCTGTTAATGCTACAACTGCGTCACATAGTGATGTTGTATACTGCATCGCACCGGGATTGTGGTGATGATAGTATCGGGTGACGGACACTCCCAATCGCTGCCTAGGGTCATCAAAGTAAGTGTCTAAAATGACTCTAAGTGTTCGTCAATGAATTATAGCTGCGTAGAGGCGATTTCAAAACGGAATACTGACGTAAGATGTTTACTTTTGATCTCGAAATAATTTATTTCGTCAACCTCATTTAATCTAAATTCGTTGTCTTACCAATGTTCAACTCCTTCCTTATTCCACGGTAATATAAAGAGTGAAGTGTCTCCACGTCTATTTGTCCTTCTTGGTATCCCCTTTTTATGTGACCCTCAACATATCAGTTAAGCAAGAGTCGATGAGCAATTGTATAAGGAGACAAATTGATGTCCGCAGGATCTATCTTAAAAGCGTCGTTAATCCTTTCCAATAGCCTCCAAAATGAAATTACAATTAGCTTTGTCCATCGAGAAGCGGACTGCGCTTACACTCCATCATCCATTTCGTCCAAATTTATGGTACATGCAGGGATTGGCCAAAAGTGAAAGTGACAGAAATGGGAACTCCTGACGGGCAACCTTTTATGTTACCGCAGAAACCAGGCAGTGGTTGGCGCAACGGTGTGTGTACGGAATAGTAATCCGAAGTTCCCAGTGCAGGAACATTTTTTAACTTTGAAAATAAACTGAAATTATATTTATCAATATTTTCATAAAAGGCGTGAAAAGGAAAGGCAAAGGGAAGTCTGGAATTACGTATATAAAATTAGATACTTTTATTATTTTCAGCTGATGATGTACACGTGCTGGGAAGCGTAATTTTCTCGGCATCTTGCACACGTTATAAACGCCGCATTTTGCAGTTACACGGTTGTTGTAAAGTTTCTCCAGAAAGAAAAACATGGTTTACATTCTTAATTTGTCTCTCTCATAGCACAGTTTGGCAGCAAACCATCGTTTTCGAAATACTAGCACGGGTGGGTGGTGACGTACAATGGAAGTATTTTGTTGCAGTCTTCTCTCTGCAACAGTAGTTTCGAAGCTTATTGATCAAATTCCTTAGCTGGCGGTAAAAATAGGTATCACAGGGTTGTACTAGCGAAGTGCGTTTGGGGGAAATCACTTTAATAATGCACGATGGCAATCCTTAATAATGAAAAATCACGTCGTATAATTGTGGATTTGTTTGTCCTCTCCACGAGTCAATTAACAGAAAAAATTTGTTCTCCTATACGTAGGCTTCATCACATGAGTCAAAAGCTTTTTATATAAGGCCATCAAAACTTTCCCAGATTTTGATGAAGTAAAGACATTTCCACATATTGCCAGGTGCTAGTGCACAGTTTTTTGACTCATCGATCCAAAACTTTCATTTACATTTCTTTTTCTTGTCTTTCATAAGAATATTTATAAACGCAATATACCGAGCGTTATTTAGGTTTATTTACAGTGTAATTAACGAAAAAACTGAAAATAAAACAAAATGTTTCCTCGTAGCGTCTTTATTTCAAGGCCCTCGGATCACTAATTTTTCCCCTCTTCTATCTATCTGATTCTCCGACATTTTTCATAATCACTTCTGTGTGGGTGTCACGTAATAACTTTCAAATTCCTCAGATGAAAACTTCACTCTTTTTTTTTCCTGATGGTCATCAGTCCCATTAAAGGAAAAGCTGAGCTGCCCTGCCGACTTCCATTACGCCAACTGCTATCAGCGAACTACATAAAGTAAATGGCTCATCCCTGACCCGACTCGAGCCACAAATATTATTTTTTTCTAAACTTTTGGCCGGCCGCTGTGACCGAGCGGTTCTAGCCACTTCAGTCCGGAACCTTGCGGCTGCTACGGTCGCAGGTTCAAATCCTGCTTCGAGCATGGATGTGTGTGATGTCCTTAGGTTAGTTAGGTTTAAGTAGTTCTAAGTCTAGGAGACTGATGGTTCAAATGGTTCTGAGCACTATGGGACTTGACTTCTAAGGTCATCAGTCCCCTAGAACTTACAACTACTTAAACCTAACTAACCTAAGGACATCACATACATCCATGCCCGAGGCAGGATTCCGACCTGCGACCGTAGCGGTCGCGCGGTTCCAGACTGCAGCGCCTAGAACCGCTCGGGCACTCCGGCCGCGGGGACTGATGACCTCAGATGTTAAGTCCATAGTGCTTAGAGCCATTTTTCTTGTCAGAGATGTCACAGTTCATTTTAACTGACGGAAAGTTATCGAGTAAAGCAGAAATGATTTCTGGCGTTCCCCAAGGTAGTGTTATAGGCCCTCTGCTGTTCCTTATTTATATAAACTATTTAGGAGACAATATGAGAAGCCCTCTTAGGTTGTTTGCAGACGATGCTGTCATTTGTCCTCTAGTAAAGTCATCAGAAGATCGAAAACGAATTGCAAACCGATTTAGAAAAGATATCTATATCGTGCGAAAATTGGCAGTTGACTCTAAATAATGAAAACTGTGAGATGATCCACATGAGTGCTAAGGGAAACCCGTTAAACTTTGCTTACACGATAAATCAATCGAATCTAAAGGCCGTAAATTCAACTAAATATCTGGTAATTACGATTACGAACAACCTAAATTGGAAAGAACACACAGAAAAAGAGAGGAAGGCGAACCAAAGACTGTATTTATTGGCAGAACTCTTAGAAGATGCAATTGATCTACTAAAGAGACTCCCTAAACTACGCTTGTCCGTCCTCTTTTGGACTACAGCTGCACGGTGTTGGATCCTTACCAGATAGTATTAGCGGAGAGGCCGGCCGAGGTGGCCGAGCTATTCTAGGCGCTACAGTCCGGAACCGTGCGACCGCTACGCTCGCAGGTTCGAATCCTGCCTCGGGCATGGGTGTGTGTGATGTCCTTAGGTTAGTTAGGTTTAAGTAGTTCTAAGTTCTAGGGGACTGATGACCTGAGATGTTAAGTTCCATAGTGCTCAGAGCCATTTGAACCAAATAGCGGAGAAGACCGAGAAAGTTTAAAGATGAGCAACACGTTTTGCATTAAAGAGAAACAGAGGAGAGAATGTCACGGCCATGATACAAAATTTGGGGTGGACATCATTAGAAAAAAGATGTTTCTCATTCCGGCGGGACCTTCTCACGAAATCTCAATCACCACCTTTCTTCCCCGAATGCGAAAACTTTTTGTTGACGTCGACGTACATAGGGAGAAACGCTCATCATAATAAAATTAGAGAAATCAGAGCTCGCACGGAAAGGTATACACGTTCATTTTCTGCAGGTGCTGTTCGAGAGTGGAATAACAGAGAATTATTGCGAAGGTAGTTCGATGAACCCTCTTCCAAGCACTTACGTGTGATTTGCAGCGTAGCCATATAGATGCAGATGTAAGTAAAAAGCATTCAGAATTTCGCACTTGCTGATGGCTGCTTTTTCTACTTCTGTCAACTATATTGACTTAATTGTGGTACTGATCTATTAACTGGATTTCGTTATATATCTTCTTCTACAGCTAAATTTGCACATTTTCTTTATAGTCCTTCCTTTAATGTTACTTCAGTATGACTGTAGACTTGAACGTAGACACAGACCGTTTCGAAGCCGAAAATGCGTAGTATCCTGCTAATTCGCGACAATTTGGGATACTTTGTTTCATTAAAAAAGCCTTTTTCTTAACGTTATCATTATAAGTTGTAATTCATTTTTATTAGCACAGTGGATACTAAAAAGCTTTTTTTCATCAGTTTAGTGCACACTGCATATAAGTATAAATAATAGACGGCAATATTGTCTCCCACATTATACAAAACAGTCTGATAATGCTCTGATCGTTTTTCGACTTCACGCCTGTAGACAATATGTTGGTAGCACTTCACACCTTGCACGTTACACTGTTTAAGAGACAGCCAAGCAGTTTAGCTGGGCGTAACGATAAGGTAAGGGGATCACCTGAATTCTGTCACCTACTGAAATTACGTCTCGTCGATAATATCAGAAATATGTTTTTTCGACGATGACGTGTCACAGGCAGTTCAGACATGTTATAACATTTCCATATGCACTTGAGAGTGGCATGACCCTAAGTAACTTTTAATTGTTCTTTGATCACCTAGTACGCTGAATTGTTTTCCGGGACTTGTGGATTCCAAACGTGATGACAGGCTACTTTACCTGTTACTTGGCGTCATAGGACGACGTCGTCAAAGACATATTATATTCTGGTAAAAGGAACTAATACAACAGATGCCTGCCTGTAGAGACAACTTCAGTAGCAATCAAAAATGGTTCAAATGGCTCCAAGCAGTATGGGACTTAACATCTGAGGTCATCAGTCCCCTGACTTAGAACTGCAAGGTTCGCAGGAGAGCTTCTGTAAAGTTTGGAAAGTAGGAGACGAGGTGCTGGCAGAAGTAAAGCTGTGAGGACGGGGCCTGAGTCGTGCTTGAGTAGCTCAGTTGGTAGATCACTTGCCCGCGAAAGGCAAAGGTCCCGAGTTCAAGTCTCGGTCCGGCACACAGTTTTAATCTGCCAGGAAGTTTCATATCAGCGCACACTCCGCTGCAGAGTGAAAATCTCATTCTGAAAAAAGTTCGTACTTCATGTTTCAAACATTACATATAGATCTGACGCTGGTGGTGATTGTTTACACAAATGAATACAGTAGCCAAATAGTACAACATACACAAGTGAATCACCTTGAATTTGTTTGAATTTCCCACCATATTATCATAGTAAAAGTATCCAATATTGAATTGGGGATAGGGATGGGAGTGGAGGAATCCTTTGTCTGTGCTAGAACGATTCATGAAGGAGAAGTAGGGGGGTGGGAAATCCTTTGTCTGCGCCAGGACTGGTGGGTGGGGGAGAGGTGGCGGTGACCTTGGGAGAAGGAGGGGGTGATAATTCATTGTCTGTGCCAGGATCTACCGACACTCCCGACTAGCCGAAGTAGAAGGATATAAATTGCAGACTGGCAGTGGCGAGAAAAGTGTCTCTGAGAAAGAGAAACCTCTTAACATTGAATATAAACATAAATGTTTTTACGAGGTTTGCCTCGGAGGTATTGCACCGCATGCTTTTTTTCCTCAACAATTCCTTGTTGAACGTAATGAGACTTACACATACGAAATAATGGTGTTTTTTTCTCCACACCCAATTTTTCCTCGTAATCTCCGTCCCGTTCTATGGCCTTCCTCCAACGCGAAACAAGGCGGGTATGCCCTGTAGGTACCAATCCTTGTCCTGGTAGCGGAGCCAGTGCTTCACTGTGTGAATCTCCTTCTCACCGTCCTCAAAATGTCTCCCACGAATGGCGTCCTCTAAGGGCCCAAACAAGTGGAAGTCCGAGGGGCTAGGTCAGGTGTGTCACGTGTGACAGCCGTGAATGGTCTCCCCGACCGCTGCAAATCGCCTTCTGATGACCTCACCCTCCGTAACCAGTGACTAACTGTACTTTTGACGACAGCAGATGCTCCATAGACTTTGCATAAGCGTTTGTGAATATTCCCCACAGTTTCTTTCTCTGCAGTGAGAAATTCAATGACGGCGCGTTGCTTCTAATGTAAATCACCTACAGACGCATTTTGAAACTATCCTGCAGTTACGCTATCTGTTGGAAGTGACGGAAACTTGGCGCGCTCACTGAGGAGACTTCAGATAATACATACATAACGTTTCGCTTTCGTTCCACTGTTTTCGGCTGAGAAAAAAAAATGCGGTACGTTACTTTCTGGGCAACTCTCGTATTTGAGCTAAAAACAAGTCTTCGTTAATTCAAATAATCTACATGCAGTTGGTGTACCAGACAGCCTAATTCACCAGAAGATATTTTACGATAAATGTTAGGAAGCCTTTTCTCAAAGTATTTATCCGAAGAACATCGTTGTACAGAAGTGAAACGTCGATTATAAATAGTTCAGATCAGAAGAGAATAGAATCTTTTGAAATGTAGTGCTACAGAAGTATGCTAGAGATTAAATCGATGGATAGCGTAACTAACGTAGAGGTACTGAATGGAAATGGGGATAATATAAATTTATGGTGCAGTCAGAGTGAAAGAAGGGACAGATTGATAGGACACACAGTGAGGCATCGACGAAACGTAAGGTTGGTGTGTATGAGAGTATAGGGGTTGGAAGGGGGGGGGGAGGTAAAAATTGTACGAGACCGAGACTTGAATATATTAAGCATTTTCAAAAGGATGAAGTTGCAGTAGTAGTGCAAAGATGGAGGACTGCATAAGATACACTGTTGTGACGAGCAGTATCAGATCATTCTTCGAAAACAAGAGTATAACGACAACACTGACGGAAGTGACGGAAACTTGGCGCGCCCAGAATACAAACGTCTCAAAAATGAGATCTACAAGAAGTGCAAAATGGCTAAGTAGGGATGGCTAGAGGACAAATGTAAGGATGTAAAGGCGCATATCACTAGGAGTAAGATAGGTACTCCCTACAGGAAAATTAAAGAGACCTTTGGAGAAAAGAGAACCACTTGCATGAATATGAAGAGCTCAGATGGAAACCCAGTTCTAAGCAAAGAAGGGAAAGTAGAAAGGTGGAAGGAGTATATAGAGGGTCTATACAAGGGCGATTATGGAAATGGAAGAGGGTGTAGATGAAGATGAAATGGGAGACATGATACTGCGTGAAGAGTTTGACAGAGCACTGAAAGACCTAAGTCGAAACAAAGCCCCGGGAGTAGACAAAATTCCATTAGAACTACTGACAGCCTTGGGAGAGCCAGGCCTAACAAAACTCTACCTTCTAGGGGGCAAGATGTATGAGATACGCGAAATACCCTCAAGCTTCAAGAAGAATATAATAATTCCAATCCCAAAGAAAGCAGGTGTTGACAGATGTGAAAATTACCGAACTATCAGTTTAATAAGCCACGGCTGCAAAGTACTAACACGAATTCTTTACAGACGAAAGGAAAACCTGGTAGAAGCCGACCTCGGGGAAGATCAGTTTGGATTCCGTAGAAATGTTGGAACACATGAGGCCAATCTGACCCTACGACTTATAAAATAGATTAAGGAAAGGCAAACCTACGTTTGTAGCATTTTTAGACTTAGAGAAAGCTTTTGACAATGTTGACTGGATTACTCTCTTTCAAATTCTGAAGGTGGCAGGGGTAAAATACAGTGAACGAAAGGCTATTTACAATTTGTACGGAAACCAGATGGCAGTTGTAAGAGTCGAGGGGCATGGAAGGGAAGCAGTGGTTGGGAAGGGAGTGAGACAGGGTTGTAGTCTCTCCCCGATGTTATTCAATCAGTATATTGAGCAAGCAGTAAAGGAGACGAAAGAAAAATTCGGAGTAGGAATTAAAATCCATGGAGAAGAAATTAAAACTTTGAGGTTCGCCGATGACATTGTAATTCTGTCAGAGACAGCAAAGGACCTGGAAGAGCAGCTGAACGGAACGGACTGTGTCTTGAAAGGAGGATATAAGATGAACAACAACAAAAGAAAAACGAGGATAATGGAATGTAGTCGAATTAAATCGGGTGATGCTGCGGGAATTAGATTAGGAAATGAGACACTTAAAGTAGTAAAGGAGTTTTGCTATTTGGGGAGCAAAATAACTGATGATGGGCGAAGTAGAGAGGATATAAAATGTAGTCTGGCAATGGTAAGGAACGCGTTTCTGAAGAAGAGAAATTTGTTAACATCAAGTATAAATTTAAGTGTCAGGAAGTCGTTTCTGAAAGTATTTGTATGGAGTGTAGCCATATATGGAAGTGAAACGTGGACGATAAATAGTTCAGACAAGAAGACAGTAGAAGCTTTCGAAATATGGTGCTACAGGAGAATGCTGAAGATTAGATGGGTAGATCACATAACTAAAGAGGAGGTATTGAATACTCGTAGGACTGGAGAGAGGAGAAATTTGTGGCACAACTTGACTAGAAGAAGGCATCGGTTGGTAGGGCATATTCTGAGGCATCAAGGGATCACCAATTTAGTATTGGATGGCAGCGTGGAGAGTAAAAATCATAGTGGGAAATCAAGAGATGAATACACTAAACAGATTCAGAAAAATTTAGGGTGCAATAGGTATTGGGCGATGAAAAAGCTTGCACGGTTTAGAGTATCATGGAGAGCTGCATCAAACCAGTCTCTGGACTGAAGACCACAACAACAACAACAACGATGACAACACCAATAAATAAGTTTTATGGTGACGGAAAGATAGTTTTGGTTTTTTGTAAATTGAGGACGTTGAAACTAAGTGACGGATACGAAAGTGGGGAATTCACGCACGTGACCCTTCATATGCGACGTACTCGCACGCTCTCCGAACTCTGACGAGCATGGCTTACTCGTAAGACGGGCGCTGTGTAAATCAATAATTGTAAGAAAATCAGTATTGAGTGAATTGCATATCAACGCTGCTCTGGATGATCGTTGCGGTGGTCCCTTCTCCTGACAGTTAAAACTAGCCAAAGGAGACCAAAGAGGATAAAAGTGTCATAGCAGCTCATGTGATATGTGAACATTCCTTTACTTCATATCATTAAATCGTCATAAAAGAGGAGTATTATAAAATCCTTTGGCCTTTCAACTGTGGTACCATCGCGGAGAACCCACAGGGAATTGTGGGCTGCAAAGTACTGAGACAAAGGTTACCAAAATAAAAATTCTCGCCATTGTGGTTAAAAAGAGATTTAACTACTCTGATGTAGCTGCTGTCGTGAGGATTTTGGTGATTTCATTAGAAAATGTAAACGTCAGTGAGTGCAGGCTTTGGCTAGATTGCACCCACTTAAACACAGTTCTGTTTTATTATCAGAATTAAAGACGATAATTTCGGAAAGCGTGATCGGTACAGAAAACGATCGCAAAGGCAGTTTGTCACACGCTAGCAGTGAAGTCCGTAGCTGCGAAAGACGTCCAGCGTTTTGTTATGGAGGGCGTGAGATGGCAGATAGGGGGACGTGACACAAACTGTTTCTCTCGCAGACACTGAAGTTCGTTCTCACTTCTGTCTGCCGGAGTGGGGTTTTATATAGCCTCTCTAGTATTTTCTCACGTTTCTATCATGTTGTGGTTTGGACTGCTGAACATTTAATAATGCATCTATTAGTGGAGGCTGCTTTTCGAAGCCAAGGAATGTGTCTACTCCGGTAATAAAGAGAAACAGATGGGACTGTTAAGAGACACAGGAAGTCCTCATCCTTCCTAGGAAGTTAAAGCAGGGAAACGACGCAGTATTGTTCTTTCCATTTAGGAGTTTCAGAAAGAGACCGCAGGACGGTACATTCTCCATGTTCACTCTTTGTCTCCTCGGCCTGACCTGCCATCTTGGATAGTGAAACTTACTCGTAATTAAATAAATGCCTTACACTTTCCACTCTGGCCACTAAAATGGCTTTCTCCATAAAATATTATGATAGGACTCATTTGTGCACCACACATTTTAAAAATTTTATTAAAAATATTGATAACATTAGGTTATAGTGTAATGTCACTTTCGTACACATAAATTTCTGTATCATACGTTCTAGCTACCAATTTCAGCTGAGAAATTTATTTTCTGTCAGAGTTCCAAATCTTTTAGAGCTAGTTTTTATCATCTATCAACAGCACTGAATGAGTTGCTGTTCTGCGTCTGCAAACTGTTCAGTCCATAGACTTTAAAACTGTATTAAATGTTGCCTTCATTAAGATGTATATCGGAGTGTATTATGTGCTAATCTATTTCTGGTATCATTAGGACTTGCAGCTTCTATTTCTACTACACACCATTGGATTCTTTCTTTTTTTATATCCTCACTTTCCATTCGGTCCCTTAAAATTACGCCTCTCGCAAAATGAAACAACGTCACCTGTGAACTATTTATTACAGTCGTCATTTCTCCCTCATTTGCTCCCGCGTAGAACAAACAGTTTCGATAAGTCACTGTAAAATCTTGTTCGATTTCAATATCACTTTCACTTGTTTCTTTTCTGTAATTTCATTGACGGTATTGTATTTTATTAATTTCTTCTCCGTATCTGTTTGGCTTGTGAACCACAAAATGTGATTACTTGCTCTAGAATTAAATTATTTATAGATGTTCTAACGGTTTAAAGACATTTATTACTTCAATCTTTTCTCTTTACGCTTAGTTCCCCAAGTTTTCGTATTCTGCTATGCGGTTTGGAACTTTACAAATTGTCATCTCTTTTAGACAATAGTTTCAGATCGTCTGAAGTTAATAATGTTCGCACTGTTGTATTTCTGTCACTATTTATACCACGTGCATTCATGATAATATTCTGACGGAAGAAAAGTCACAGCACCAAATAATTGTTGATTTAGAATAATTAAATTTCGGGATTACATTCGTCTAGGTAATACATTTTACTGATTTACATTATAAGATCACAGATTGATGTAAGTGTGAGATAAGCCATTGCAAATGTGAAATGGTGGTTATTAATAACCAGAGTAATCGACAGAATGGTGATGCAAGCATGGAAACGTCCATGCATTGTGAGGCACAGGTGCCGGATGTAAGGATGTGGGATGGATTTCCATGCCTGCTGCACCGAGGTCAGTCAATACAGGGACAGTTAATGCTCGTTGCGCATGACGCTAGAGTTGTCGTCCGATGATGTGCTCGATTGGAGCCATATCTGGAGGTCGAACAGGCCAAGGCAACAACTCGACATCTGTAGAGCATGTGGGGTTTCAACAGCGATAACTGGGGTATGAGTCACTAATTAATTGTTACAGCTTCTGTATACGTTTACATAGTTCCACATTTTCAGAAACGAGATTTATGACGGTCGTAGCTGCTACAATGTAGGAAAGAGAAAAACATTTGTTTTGCTTCTGACGGTTGTTGTGGTCGTATCTACCAAGCAAAGCATTTACTAGCTTCTTTTACCTGGAGACGCACAATAACTGCGCCCGCTACGACGCATAAACAATTTTTTATGCGCAGGTTTTGTGGTCACATACATCAACTGGATGTTCTTTGTGTTGCAGTGCCGACGGGAACTACGAGGTGCGCTACAAGTCCAACGTGCTCATCTACCCCAACGGCGAGGTGCTCTGGGTCCCGCCTGCCATCTACCAGGTAATTCTTACCCTGACAGAGCTCGCCGTCTGACGAGTAGATTTGCTTATAAAACAACGACAAGCTTAACCAACACAGAGGAGTCTTAAAACTTAATTTGTAGCCAAGAGAGCTGTTTTGATGAAAAGGAAGTTCGGTTATTTTCACTCCCTAGAAGGCTAAAGCAAGGAGCTCTACATCTACTACATCTGCATCCATAATCCGCAAGCCACCTGACGGTGTGTGGCGGAGGGTACCTTGAGTACCTCTATCGGTTCTCCCTTCTATTCCAGTCTCGTATTGTTCGTGGAAAGAAGGATTGTCGGTATGCTTCTGTGTGGGCTCTAATCTCTCTTATTTCATCCTCATGGTCTCTTCGCGAGATATACGTACGAGGGAGCAATATACTGCTTGACACTTCGGTGAAGGTATGTTCTCGAAACTTTAACAAAAGCCCGTACCGAGCTACTGAGCGTCTCTCCTGTAGAGTCTTCCACTGGAGTTTATCTATCATCTCCGTAACGCTTTCGCGATTACTAAATGATCCTGTAACGAAGCGGGCTGCTCTCCGTTGGATCTTCTCCATCTCTTCCATCAACCCTATCTGGTACGGATCCCACACTGCTGAGCAATATTCAAGCAGTGGGCGAACAAGCGTACTGTAACCTACTTCCTTTGATTTCGGATTGCATTTCCTTAGGATTCTTCCAATGAATCTCAGTCTGGCAATTGCTTTACCAACGATAAACTTTATATGATCATTCCATTTTAAATCACTCCTAATGCGTACTCCCAGATAATTTATGGAATTAACTGCCTCCAGTTGCTGTATTGCTATTTTGTAGCTAAATGATAAGGGATCTATCTTTCTGTGTATTCGCAGCACATTACACTTGTCTACATTGAGATTCAATTGCCATTCCCTGCACCATGAGTCAATTCGCTGCAGATCCTCCTGTATTTCAGTACAATTTTCCATTGTTACAACCTATCGATACATCACAGCATCATCTGCAAAAAGCCTCAGTGAACTTCCGATGTCATCCACAAGGTCGAGGTGCCCTGCCCCTGAGACCAACAAGAACAGACGCTTTGTTCCCCAACCGCTTTTCTTTCTTCTTGACATTCTACCTTCTCCATTTTATTATAATATTCGATGGCCAGTGCAGCGCATTTTCTCTATTGTTTATAAACATATTTGGAATTTTGTTTTGTAAAGTATAGGGAGCATCATGCTGCCTAACGACTGCATACCTGCTGCTTCCTCCAACCACCAGTTTCAGACGTTAACGCCTATTTTGTCAACTTTTTTTAAGATTCCTTAAAGTCTAGCTTAACGTACGCTATGGAGAAAGTAACATCTAATTGATATGGTACTATACCATATACATGGATAATCTTTCCGTATTTTCGGGCCATAGTCATGTAGTGATATTTAAGTGAAATTTCCTACATTTTACTGGACACATTTCTTTATTTTATATTACTATGATGATGGCTTCTCTTAAAGAAGTCCAATTATACCCAACACTGTTGTAGTTGATAATGACTTAAGGCCAAAATCATGATGGTAAAATAAAATAAACAAATTTTGTACAGCGACATGGCGGAAATATCACTCAAGAATATACATAGATATTTATTTGAGGTCACCAAAAACCTTAACAGTAATCAATGTTGAGAACAGTGATTGCCAAAGGCTGATGTACAGTGGTAATGTAAACATACCGCTTCGCTTAGGAGCCTTGCTCAGTTGCTATTAGAAACGCGTTTCTTCTGTCGTTGTCAATATCATTCATACATACTATAAAAGTGGACGTCTGTATGTTTTTATGTATGTTCCACATCTCCTCGTAAGCCGGTGGTTCGATTGCAACAGAACTTGCTACACAAAACGCTTACTATCTGGAAAGAACCACTGTGAGGGTAAGAACCACACATCTCTCAAATTGGTAGGGGTGACAAAGGAGAGTAGCTCAGGACACGCAAATAGCCAGACTACATTCATCCAGTATTTGGGGATGACAGTACTTAGTGACTTCTAACCATCTTTACAAGTAATTTCAAACTTTTACGAGACTTTTTATCGCTGACACCCGCCACAGAATGATGAAAGAAGAAAACATATTACCGCTTAATACCTTTTTGCTGTTTCTAACAACACCACCACAACAAAGGTCAAAATTTAATAATGATTGTGGTGATGCTCACGCTGCTAAATACTGCATTTTCGGGCAACAACAAAGTTATTAAGTGGCAGGTGTCATTACAGCACAGTTAATAAAGTCATTTCATGTAATAATGAATAAACTAGGCACTCATCTTTTCGTGTTTCCCACGCTGGTCTCGTTGTAAAATCATGGCTCAATCGTCGAAAGTCTAGGTGGTGATGATTCCAAGATCGGATGCAAGGAGGTCTAGGTTTTATTCTGCTATATTCAAAAGTTTTGTAGATGCGCTTCACAAACCATTCTTGAAGATTAAACCTTTCAAAGTTAGCACAATGGTGATGTAAAAAAATAATCAGCACTCCGAATTTAAGTTACACTTCTTTTTATTGCTTTTG
This sequence comes from Schistocerca cancellata, assembly GCF_023864275.1. Taxonomy (NCBI): domain Eukaryota; kingdom Metazoa; phylum Arthropoda; class Insecta; order Orthoptera; family Acrididae; genus Schistocerca; species Schistocerca cancellata. The sequence continues at coordinate 324,252,236 of NC_064631.1, forward strand.
TTGCAATATCACGTAACACATAAAACATCACTTCACAATACAAAACATACTTGAAAACATCTTCCTCACAGTTAAAGTTCACATTTTATAAGCTGACTACAATACGCGTCTTTCCAACATGACGTCCAAGACTTGACCTTCTCAAGGTCCGACTCTCTAACTACTAACTAACTAATACTCGCTTACGCGCCCAAAAATCAGAGTTACAAGTACGACAAAGATCATAGTGACAAAAGAAAGAATACACATAAGAATAATATCATTGTACCATAAACATATCGATGTATCAAAGTACCTCTACATTAATGAAATCAAATCTGAATGTTGTCTCAGAAATATGTTAACTACTTTACAGAAACACAGTAGAATATTGCTGGTATCGAGAGGTTCAGGTGAGCTGCCGTAATGGTTACGTAATTCAACTACCATTACATGTTCATGCAGCAAAACTGCTGCATCAGACATGACCTTTTAATTTATTACCTCTTTTTGCTATTTTCCAACACATTTTGAAAACAGTGTTAACATATACCATTGAATGTGCCTGCAAAAAAGTATTATTGTACGACATATAGTTCAGTAGATATGGCGTCATGAACACTGACATGCGTGTAAAAATCAGACATGACATATTAATTTATTACTTCTTTATTACTACCTCTATCCACAATACATTTCGCAGACAGTATCCAAATATACCAAAGGATGTATCTGGAAAATTATATTATTGTATGACACACAGTTCAGGAAATATGACGTCATAAACATTGAGCTGTGTGAGAACTAAACTGCAGGGAATTTACTAGAGGAAGAGGTGAAATATGTGAACAAATATGTGTGAAATGTGTTACATATGTGTGAAATAAGCATAAGTGGACAAAGCCATGGAGAAAAAGCTCCTCATATAAGTCGCTGGATCGATTTCAACCAAAGTTGCTACACATATTACTTACTATCTGAAAATAAATACTGTCAGGATAAGAAACAGCGATCTCCTGTTGGGCTGAGACAATGGAGGAGGAGGTGATGGACAGACAGGGAAGGGGAAGCAGCACCCATCACAGATAGAGAGGAGGATGAGATAGCTACAGAGAGGAAGAGGAGGAAATGGACAGAGAATAGAAAGAGGAGGAAATGAATAGATAGAAGGGGTAGGAAAACATGGACAGAGAGAGGGGGAGAAGGAAATGTGCAGAGAAACGGAACAGGAGGAGATAGACAAAGACAGAAGGAGCAGGAAATGCACAGAGAGAGGGGGGAGAAGAAGATGGAGAGAAAGGAGGAGAGGAAATGGACTCAGTGGGTGGACAGAGTGGGAAGGAGCAGATAGTCAGAGAGAGGGGAAAGATCTGATGGACAGAGACAGAGCGGAAAGAGGAACTGGACAAAGAGATGTAAAGCAGGTATACAGAGAGCGGGGGAGGAGGAGATGGACAGAGAGGGAGGGAGAAAGAGATGAGCACAGAGAGGGGAGGAGAAGACGAACTAACACACACATCAAAAAAAGTTTTGCATCACCTCGGTTCAGAGAGTTCCGGAACGTGTACAGAAAATTGAAATAGAGATCAACATAAACATCATTTCTGCCCTTTTTATTGCTCATGGAAACCACACATTGCATGTTGTACCCCCATAGAGCGAGACCTTCAGAGATGGTGGTCCAGACTGCTATACACACCGGTACCTCTAATACCCTGTAGCACGTCCTCCTGCATTGATGCATGCCTGTACTCGTCGTGACCCACAAGTTCTTCAAGGCACTGTTGGTCCAGATTGTCCCACTCCTCAACGGTGAATCGGCGTAGATCCGACAGAGTGGTTGGTGGGTCACGTTGTCCATAAACAGCCCTTTTCAATCTATCCCAAGCATGTTCTACAGGTTCATGTGTGGAGAACATGCTGACCACTCTAGTCGAGCGATGTTGTTATTCTGAAGGAAGTCATTCACAAGGTGTGCACGATGGGGGCGCGAATTGTCGTCCATGAAGATGAATGCCCCTCCAATATGATGCCGATATGGTTGCACTATCGGTCTGAGGATGGCATTCACGTATCGCACAGCCGTTATGGCGACTTCCATGACCACCAACAGCGTGCGTCTTCCCCCATAATGACACCCCAAAACAGCAGAGAACCTCCACCTTGCTGCACTCGCTGGACAGTGTGTCTAAGGTGTTCAGCCTGATCGGGTTGCCTCCAAACACGCCTCCGACGATTGTCTGGTTGAAGGCATATGCGACACCCATCGGCGAAGAGAACATGATGGCAATCCTGAGCTGTCCATTCGGCATGTTACTGGGCCCATCAGTACCGCGCTGCATGGTGTCGTGGTTGCAAAGATGGACCTCGCCATGGACGTCGGGAGTGAAGTTGCGCAACATGCAGCCTATTGCGCACAGTTTGAGTCGTAACACGACGCCCTGTGGCTGCACGAAAAGCATTATTCAACATGGTGACGTTGCTGTCTGGGCTCCTCCGAGCCATAATCCGTAGGTAGCGGTTATCCATTGTAGTAGTAACCCTTGGGCGGCCTGGGCGAGGCATGTCATCGACAATAACTGTCTCTCTGTATCTCCTCCATGTCCACATCGCTTTGGTTCGCTTTTGTTCTTCCCGAGAGGCCTGGATACTTGTTGAGAGCCCTTCCTGGCACAAAGCAACAATGCGAACGCCATCGAACCGAGGCATTGACCGTCTAGGTATGGTTGAACTCAGACAACACGAGCCGTGTGCCTCCTTCCTGGTGGAGTGATTGGAACTAATCGACTATCGGACCGCCTCCGTCCAACAGGCGCTGCTCTTACGGTTGTTTACATCTTTGGGCGGGTTTAGTGATATCTCTTAACATTCAAAGGGGATGATCCACAGTCAACGTCTATCTTCAGGAGTTCTGGGAGAAGGGGTGATGCAAAACTTCTTTTGATGTGTGTATAAGACTGGAATAAATACATAGACAGGCAATACCGGGTATTCATCTAGTATCACTAATTTGGGTTTCCTGTATCTACTGTGTACATAAATATACACTTAAAAACACTTTGTTTGTTGTTAAAATCAAAATGAAGTTTTCACTTGACACAGAGTATTACTTGTATAATGCAGTAACAACCTTTAAGTATATTGTTTTGCCGCCCTCAATCCGGAGATTTCTCAGATACAGCTCTCCAGCCCTATACGCTAGCCTGTCCTGTGTAGTTTAACTCCGCATAGCTACGGGAACCAACATCTGTTTGAACATGACTGACATGTTCAAATTAGACATCTCTTTGCAAATTGACGATTTACTGATGCCTCAGAAATTGTCCTATTAACCTATCCCTTCCTTTAGTCAAGCTATGCTACAAAACCTACTCGTTGGTTTAATCTGGTACCTCTTCATTAGCTATTTGATTAAGAAGATTCTCAGGGAGTTGTAGGAAAGGCTGTCGCCCCCTTATCCAGTAAAAAATGTTCCTACCCTATCACGCATCCTATTTCATCAAATAAATAGCTACATTACCTAATCATTAACGTCAGTTACATTTTTCTAATGTAGAACATGATACATTATTCTTCCCCCAACCCCTCCCGGACCCCTCTTCCTAAAATGATGCTTGGTGAGGTAAGCATTACTGAAAAACTTCTAAAACATGAGGTGATGGAAGTTCCATCTTTGAAGCTCCAGTAACAGCCTCAAATAAGCCTAAACTCGAAATGCCAATGTCATTATATATATTTTACTAATATTACAGACAATAATATTGTGATACATAACTTAATAACTTAATAGCCCACAGTCACGGTTTAGGCGTTAAGTGTACCTTAAACTTAAGTTATACAGTAGTGTCAAAAAAGTGAGCCACGTGCATTTCGTACTGTTATAAAATAATAAAACAAATAATTTTTACCTAGAAATAACACGAATATGAAGATCGAACTTCAATCGTATTTAGGTGCCAAGAAGGGTCAGAGAACAAGATGCCTGGCTCTAAGGGTACATAGTAACTGACTGTTTCATTTTAATCACAGGCTTATGATTGGTTCAAAATGGTTCAAATGGCTCTGAGCACTATGGGACTTAACATCTTAGGTCATCAGTCCCTAGAACTTAGAACTACTTAAACCTAACTAACCTAAGGACATCACACACATCCATGTCCGAGGCAGGATTCGAACCTGCGACCGTAGCGGTCACGCGGTTCCAGACTGCAGCGCCTAGAACCACACGGCCACCGCGGCCGGCTATTATGATAAAAAGATCTAAATTTGTCTGTGTATGTTCGCTTAAAAGGTCTCTGAATGTCCTGTTTCCGAGAAATATGTGTGAATTAAGAAGGAGTTAAAAATGTGCTTTGAAGGACAAGGTGTGTGTGTGTGTGTGTGTGTGTGTGTGTGTGTGTGTGTGTGTGTGGTGTGTGTGTGTGATTATGTGTTTCTGATTAACCTGCGTAGTTTCTGCAAATCTTGAAGAAGCTGTTAGGTTCTGCGAATCTTGACAAGATGGCAGCTCTGGATTACGTATCTTCTTGCTGTTTAGTTTTTTATGGCAATAAAATAGAGAGCAGTAAATTGAAGAGTAAAATACGTTTGTATTGATTTAGAAGCTCTCTGATTATCTTATTTCTAGAAAAGTAATATGATTTGGGAAGCATGATGACCAGTTTGCGTTCGTGAAGGTGTAGCGACTACCGACCATCGCGGTGTAGGTCTGCAGGTGGTCTACAACAGACCAAAACCGGTAACCTTATATTTTAAAAAAAAATTATTGCGGTTATGACTATTCACATTCATTTTTAAGTAATAAATAAACCGCTGTACTCCAGAGGGACTGTTCTCAAAAATTACTTTTTCTTGTCAACTTATCGCTTCTTTTATCTCTGGCAATGATTTGTTAACGTTAAAAACGACAAGTTGTAGGGTGGTGTAGAGTCCACGTTAAACTGTAGGGTATGGGTCAGGCATTTCTTAGGTCAAACGAAGGACATACCACCACCAATAGGACCACGCCCTAGGAAAGCATCGTGCGATCAAACCAGCCTATGTATTGACGACAGAGCAATGCATCATTGTGACAGAAGCGCGCGAACAGCACTTGTTTATTCGGCTTTGATCGGTTTTCAGTTCTCTGACTCGCCTTCACACTGCCAAGCATTTTCCAGCTGCAACTGAGCAGCCGCGTGGCTCCACCGCGCAACTAAAGAAACAAAGCATTTAACTCTGTCAGAACACAATGCAGGTTATAGTGGTATCCAGGTTGCAGTTGTCTCAGTTCCGTAGCTTCATGAATTTCTCGTACAACTTACCTGCCAGTCGCCTAAACCTCTCCCAGAGGTAAATTATTCCAGATACCTGATGGTATTCCATTGGAAAATCCAGACGTAGGTGTCAAGTGAGTTTGAGACGACTATTTTGCGCTCCCTGTAAGTAATCGATACTACAAGTCCCCAGACGACACCTAGTTACCCCGAAACTGGGCGCGGTAGCTTCTGTTACAGAACAACTCCAAGGTGCTGTTGGAGTGTGGGCGTCTGGTGTGGCAGTAGGTTTAAGCGGAGCTGCCTCCGCACCGTCATTCCTAACAGACCTTAGACGTTCACGTTCTGGCACCTTGTTAGATGCCTGTCGAGTGTGACACCCAGGTACTCCGCTGTGCTTCCCCACTGCAGAGCTCCACTCACTATGTCCGTCTGCCTCAAGTGCACGGGGACTGGGCGTCTCGTAGGCTCTTTGCTGCACTGAAGATAGGGCTTCTCTATTACTAAATAACGAAGTACCGTTTTGTCACAGCCTGAAGCGTTTCGTTAAACGCATGTTTTCTGTCCCACCTGCAGTTCGTTCCTGACTCAGGCCAAGTCAGTAACTTCCATATCCCTCCAATTTGTTACCTCAGCGGACTCAGAGTATGGGAAAAGGTTCGTTGTCCACCTTTCTTCTTCCCCGCATGTTTGCACTGACTCGATAGTCCTCGTATTCCTCCAATTTCTTATCCGCAGCACAGCAAGTCGGCAGTGACACGCAGTACCGAACACATTCTGTCGTTTCTCGTGTTTTACCTCCGCACATGCAATCCGCGTCTAGGTCGGGTGGAGTCGGTAGTATTCCTAATCCTCCAGTTCCTTCTGTCGACTCGCTCCTGTTTCCGCCCTATGGCAAAACGGCGGCTATTCGATAACCCATAGCCAGTCCGGAACCGCGGGACTGCTACGGTCGCAGGGTCGAATCCTGCCTCGGGCATGGGTGTGTGTGATGTCCTTAGGTTAGTTAGCTTTAAGTAGTTCTAAGTTCTAGGGGACTTATGACCTCAGATGTTGAGTCCCATAGTGCTCAGAGCCATTTGAACCATTTTGATAACCCATAGCGTTAAACGCGGGTTTCATCAGGGTGACGGCGAGTGGCTGGAACACAGCTATTGCCGTCCAGGCCGTGCCTTGCCACAGCAGAGGACCGCCACGGCAAGGAAGATCTGCCATGTATGCCTGTCGTGGCCTTTGCAAGGAAATGGCGTGGTGATTGAATTTGGAATTTTTTGACGTGATAACGAACTCAGTTCCTGCAACTTCAGATAGTAATATTAATTCCAGTACAGAAACAGTAGTCCGCCACTCGCGGTGTCGTGGTAGCATTCTCGCTTTCCGAGCACGGGGTCCCGGGTTCGATTCCCGGCGGGGTCACCTGCCCCGAGATGACTGGGTTTTGTCGTGTCGTCTTCATAATCACCATTCATTCCTATTTCGGTCGGAGGAAGGCAACGGCAAACCACCTCCATTACGACATTGCCTAGTACGGCGGTGACGGTCTCCCCGCATCATTCCCCTACACTCTGTCAAGAACCATGATACTTCATTTTCATAGAAACAATGACTGTTCATCAGTATGTGGAAGAAAAAAATATTTTCAGGAAACATATCCTACTCATCTCCATTATACTCCGCGAGCCACCTAATGGTGTGTGGTGGAGGGTACTTTCGGTACCACTATCTGACCCCTCCAACCCTGTTCCACTCGCGAATAGTGCGTGGGAAGAATGATTGTCGGTAAGCCTCTTTATTGGCCCTAACTTCTCGAATTTTCTCCTCGTGGTCAATCTCTCTGTGGTGCACAATGCCTCTCTTGTAACGTCTGCCAGTGGAGTTTGTTTAGCATCTCCGTAACGCTCTCTCGCCAGCTAAACGATCCCGTGACGGAACGCGCCGCTCTTCGTTGTATCTTCTCTATCTCCTCCATCAGTCCTACCTGATAGGGATCCCAGATAGATGAACAATACTCAAGAATCGGGCGAACAAGCACCTTATAAGGCATTTCTTTCGTGGATGAGTTACAGTTCCTTAAGATTCTTCCGATGAATCTGAGTCTGGTGTCTGCTTTTCCCACTATCTTTTTCATATGGTCGTTCGACTTAAGGTCGCTCTGGATTGTTACGCCCAGATATTTTACGTCAGACGCTGTCTCCAGCTGTTTGTCATCAATAGTGCACCATTAAGTTTCGGGTGTGCAGCCGCAAGAAATCTCCTTCTTCTTCTAATCTTTCGGCTGTATAACGTTCAGTCATTTTCAGAGTGAGCCGCAAGACTGCCGCTCCAGTGCTCGCTTCGTCCCTTTATACTCGTGTACCGTGCGACTGCGCATGCGGCCACAGATGCAAATGCGCCAGAGACGTTGGTCGGCGGCAGAGACGTGCATAATGCGCGAGTTGTATCTATGACTCCGCAGTTGATCTGTGTTGGCATATCGATCTATCATTGTGAGCTGCACTGTGACGACGTCTTTGCGAGTTTATTACAGCAAGTGCCGGATTCCATGATTTATCAAGATTGAAACCACTATCTCTATTAATTAAATTCGTCGTCAAGCGAATTTCAATTGCCTCCTTCACTATAGAGTCCCAAAAGGATGATGTAGTTGCCAAAATTTCGACGTTGTCGTACAACATACTGTGACCATTATCAATACAGTGCTCTGCCAGTGCAGACTTGTTAGGTTGTAAAAGTCGTGTGTACCTCTGGTGTTCTGTACATCTGTATTGGACAGTACGAGTTGTTTGTCCGATGTAAGAAAGGCCACATTCACATGGAATTTTGTAAACTCCAGATTTTTGGAGCAGCAAATCATCTGTGACGAAGCCCACGAGTGCAGCTGTCTTGGGTGGAGGACGAAAAATCACTTTTACTTTGTGTCTGCCGAGAATGCTTCCTATTTTTGATGAGAGGCTACCCACATATGGCAGGAAGGCCATCGATTTAAAGTTTTCTTCATCTTCTTCTGCTTTCTTTGTGGCCTCTTTCGGTTTCATTCTCAGTGCCCTCTGTATTTGTTGTGGAGAGTACCCATTGTCTTCAAACACTCTTTGTAAGTGGGAAAGTTCATCTTGGAGACTGCTTTCGTCAAAAATAATATGCGCTCTGTGAGTCAAAGTTCGGAGAACACTCATTGTCTGGGCAGGATGGTGGCAGCTATTTGCACGTAAGTACAGATCGGTGTGCGTCGGCTTCCTATACACTTCATGTCCCAAAGTGCCATCCAAGAATGGAAGGCATCCCTCCTTTTCAATTTCCATTGTGAACTTTATTTGATCGTGGAGGGAGTTCAGATGTCTTAAGAAGTTGTCTTCGCCATGGGGCCAAACTACAAAGGTGTCGTCAACATGCCTCCAGAATACAGTGGGTTTCAAGTCAGCAGATTCAAGCGCCTTCTCCTCGAAGTCCTCCATAAATAAACTGGCCACCAGAGGGGATAAGGGACTACACAAGGCGACTCCGTCCGTCTGTTCAAAAAATTCGTTGTTAAATAAGAAATATGTGGAGGTCAGAACATGTTTAAATAAAGCTGAAATCTCTTTGTCAAAACGTCTTTTAACAAGTTGTAGAGACTCTGGAAGGGGAACCTTTGTAAATAAAGCCACCACATCAAAACTAACTAATATATCACACGGGTTCATTTTCAATGATTTCAGTTTACTAATGAAGTCAGCCGACTTTCTTATGTGGTGAGTACATTTTCCCACAAGAGGCCTCAACAATGATGACAGATGTTTGGCAACGTCATAGGTCGGAGAGCCTATGTTACTTACTATGGGGCGTAGAGGAACATCTTTCTTGTGGACCTTTGGTAGCCCATTAAGTCTAGAAGGCACCGGACCACTTGGTTTCAATCTCCGAACAACTTCTGGTGGAAAGCGAGAATCATTCGGAAGCGAAGCAGTTTTCTTCGCCACTCGATTAGTGGGATCCCTGCTGATCTTCCGGTACATGCTATCACTCAATAAATTGTACATCTTATCATGGTATTCGTCCCGAGACAATAAAACAGTAGCATTACCTTTATCTGCTGGGAGTACCACCGTCTGAGTATCCAGGCGAAGCTTCGTAGGGCAGCCCTCTTTGCCACAGATATATTGCTCCTTTGTGGGCAAGCCTTCATAATTTCACGACATGTTTCACGTCTTATTTCCTTTGCTGAATCAGAGGGAAGTGGTCGAACAGCTTCTTCAATGGCGCTGATAAACGAAGGCAATGGCAGAACCTGTGGCGTGGGTGCAAAATTCGGTCCCTTACTCATAACCATCATCGTAGCATCGTCCAAATCTCTACCTGTCATATTAATAACAGGGCATCGAATAACAGTTTATCGCTGCGATGTCGTCTTCAGTCGACTAAATTTTGCAGTCTGTCGGGATGTGGCCACCTCACGAATCCAGTCTGATTTGGCCCAAGTTTTACCATCAATCCAATTCCAAGAGTCATAGGGTATCCCCACAGACATCTTCAGGTGCAGGCGATAAAGTTCTTCAGAAACCAGGTCTAATTTTCGGCGAGTAAAGTGGATCCTCTCCTTAACAATAGCAGAGCCAAGTTTTGTTAAAATCTTATTCATAGACGTCGTTTTTATCAAATGTACTAATCTGGCAAACTTCGGAATTATGCCCTGGTCACGGCACCTTAGTAAAAAACTTAAAGAGCTCAGTAATCTCGCTCTCAAGTGTCGAAGTTCATCCAATCGTCGAACACATAAAACCATCTCCTCCCCGCAGAGGTACTTGATGTGAATCTGAAGATTCAAATCAATAGTGTAGTTGTACAGTAATGGATTTCTATTCCTATGTATGCGCAATATGTAACATTTATTTACGTTTAGGGTCAACTGCCAGAGTCTGCACCATTCAACAATTATCTGCAGGTCGTTCTGCAAATTCTGACTATCTTCTGGCGTTGCTACTTTGGTATAAACAACTGCATCATCTGCGAATAAGCTTAAAGAACATCCGATGCTTTCTACTAGATCATTTACATATATTGTGAACAGCAACGATCCTGTAACTGTTCCCTGTGGTACTCCGGATGTTACCTTAACATCTGTCGATTTATCTCCGTTAAGAGCGACGTGTTGAGTTCTGTCTGCAAGAAAGTCTTGAATCCAATCGCAGGTCTGCTCCGATACTCCGTAAGATCGTATTATTTTTTTTCATTAAACGGCAATGCTGCACGGTGTCAAATGCCTTACTGAAATCAACGAACACGGCATTAGCCTGAGAGCCGTTGTCCACTGCGCTGTGGATCTCATGGAGGAACAGAGCGAGCTGCGTTTCGCAGGATCTCTGTTAGCGGAATCCACCTTGATTTTTATGGAAGAGATGTTCATTTTCCAAGAACGTCATCGTTCTTAAGCATAAAACATATTCCACACTTCTACAACAGATTGACGTCAGCGATATAGGTCTATAATTGTGTGGATCTGTCTTACGGCCTTTCTTAAAAACGGGAGTGACCTGCGCTTTTTTCGAGTCGTTAGGTATCTTTCGTTGCTCAAGCGATCTACGATAAATTACTGCTAGAAGGGGAGCAAGTTCTTTCGTATAATCTTTATAGAATGTTGTAGGTACATCATCTGGTCCTGAAGCCTTTCCACTACTAAACGATTGTAGTTGCTTTTCAATTCCACGATCGGTTATCTCAATACTCAAACGTAGCATTCATGAGCACAGTTATATCCACTCTTGATAGGTTAGCAGAAAAGTACTTATTTAATCGAAGACCGTTTCTTCTCCTCAATCTCTTATATTCCATGAACAAATTTATATTTAAAAACTTGGTAGCCAGTAAACAAAAAACAAAAAAGCCTTGTTTTTAAGTTTACTTGCAGAACCAGACAAAAATCAGGCAAGGTCGCGTATTACTCGCTCTCTGCGGGTGCCTTACATAATTATGTGCGAGGGCGTGCTAAGAAGTAATGACTCTGAATTTATATGTGAATACTGTTTAACCTTCTTAAATAATACTGCGACGTGGGACACACGCTCAAGGATACTTCAACTCAGTAAAGACAAGGCAATAATTACCAATCAAACACAAACTGTTTTATTTAACAATTTCAGGACAACAACAAAGTGCTGTTAACCCAGAATAATATACGCAATTGTCCTAGAATCTGAAACATTACTGAAGAGACAAAATGTTTACAGTAGTCAAAGCCCACCCCAAACAATAAATAATTTTAAAACCCTCTTTACATAAAACTTAACAATCATACAACAATAAATGGTTTACTCAGAAAAACTTCCACAGAAGCAGGACACCTTTCAAGATATAACAGCAGAAATAACTCAAAATTTCTCTTTCTGAATGAGATATAAAAAGCCCAGTACAATGAAAGGCATCTTTCAGATATTACAAAATTTCAGTGCCAAGTAATGGCACATCAGGGGTGAGCGGAAACAACTCAGATCGAGGCTGAATGAAAGCCGAAAGGGATGGTGAAAAGGAAAGACGGACGCCTCGACGTCACCAGGAACAAATAATAAAATACTCAATTCGCCGAGGAACTGGAGTCTACTGATAAACACAGCGACCGCTCTATCGGTTACCATCTATACTGGCCGATGCCAAGGCATCGTCCCCTAGTTAAACGACCAGCTACAACGGACGATGCGCACCGCTAATTCACTGAAACGCCTACATACGACCACATAGCAACTGGGTAGTATCCAGACTAACACAATCATTAAAATACTAGAAACATTTCAAAACAGCAATACGACTGCAAGGGATCCACAAGTTTTCTTATTTTTCAACTTAATCCACACTTACACAGTATATCAGATGCAAGACATTATGTAGAAGTAGACATCTGTTTCTCAAAAACAGCTTAAATTATTCCCGCTCTTCTCTCATTGCCTGAAGAGAATCGTTCAACGTGACAGAAGTGCAACCCTTCCGCAGATTGCTGCAAATTTCAGTTTTGGGCCTCAACAAGTGTCAGCGTGCGAACCATTCAACGAAACATCATCGGCATGGGCTTCCGGAGAGGCCCGCTCGTGTACCCTTGATGACTGTACGACACAAAGCTTCAAGTCTCACCTGGGCCTGTCAGCACCGACATTGGACTGTTGATGACTAGAAACATGTTGCCTGGTCGGACGAACCTCGTTTCAAATTGTATCCAGCACTACTTCAGACATTAATCGAGTCCATGCCACGTTGCGGTGCAGCACTTCAGCGTGCTCGCGGGTGCCGTATACGATATTAGGAAGGGGTACCAGTTTCTTTGGCTCTTCAGTGTAGATTTCCTTGGATACTGCAGAATCAAACGCAAATGCTTTCCTGCAAGTATATCATTGCCACGGCCACTCCCCCACCCACATACCTGTTACGATTGATAACAGGAAGTAAGATTGTTGATAATCCACTGTTTGAGCCCAGATCCCTAATTTTATCTGCGTACTGCTTTAGCAAAATATATTTAGCAGAAGATAATAAATTTGTTGACTCTACTAGAAACGTATCCTTTTCGAATTCTGGCAGTAAGCCACACCGTAATCTTCTACACTTCTATGGAATCGTGTGCCGCTAGAGTTTAGCTTACGAAACGCACCTGAGACAAAACGCCCTGCTCTTCTTTATATCTTTTCTACATCGTTTATCCTATTTTGTAATGTTTTCCCACTCACGAGCAGTATTCAAATACGAGTCGAACGAGTGTTTCGGAAGCAACCTCCTTGGTTGGTGAACTTTTCCTAACCATTCTTCCAATAAACATCAGTATGGCGTCTGCCTTACTAATGGATGTGCCTCTTTCCATTGGTTGTTCTGCAACCGTATGTCAGCCTGTTCATGCAAAATACGCTACATAGGCTCAAGAGGCTTCCGACGTTTTCCGTAATGTCATTTACATAAATTCTCAACAATGCTGGTCCTTGATCAGTGATCAAAGTGGTCTTGTGGGTAAATCCCGCTTGGGGGCTAAGATGTTTGCTAACTCAGATCCCTCCAACAAGACGACCCCATGCCCACACAGCATGCTGTCGAAATGAGCACCGGCATATTTCACGGGTACCTTTAGGCGGTCGGGGCGAATCACCCGCCAGGCTTTACCTTTTAAACATCCTGTTGGATTAAAATTATGTGCTGCGTCGGGAGTTTAACCGGAAGCTTTGCCTTCAGCAGTCGAATTCTCTACAGACTAGGCTATCCAGGCACTACCACACACTGTTGTACTTCCTCCAGTACTTCTCCTGATACCTACAAATTTCGCAGAAGCTGTCCTGGACACGGTTGCGGGGCTAGCATTCCTGGTAGTTGAGAATTAGTGCACACTCCTCTACAGAGTGGAAGTTCATACTGAAATGACATAACTGTGTCATAGCCAGCTTACAGGCGTTCAAGAAAGCTGATCAGAAACATGAAGCACAGAGTCTTCAAATTAAGAGACTCCGTCACTTACACTGGTGTCCAACATCACAGCAAAAAGGAGAAATTTTGCAAGGTTGCGTTTATTTTGCCACAAAGCCTTATAAACAGGTGTCTGTAAAGTAGAAACAATGTAAAGGACAAAGAACGTAAACAGCTACAACATGCATAACGGCAGAAAAAAATGTTCTTCGTTTTTATCTACTTAACGTATTTGCACACATTCCGACAACTGGTTAATGTGCATGGAGTGACCACCTCTGGCAGTACTGCAGGCCTGACAATGACGCGCATGCTTTGGATGAAATCCATATCGGGACAGCGAGCAGGCCACGCCATGACCTGCTGCTCTATGAGGGCGACCATTATCGTCCATCACTACGAAGTCTGGGCCCAGAGCACCTCGCAATAACCGCAAAGGAGGTGCCAAGATATCGTCACGATCCCTGACAGCAGTTAAACCTTGCCGATTCACCCGTACAAGTCCATGAAGAGATGTTCCAGTGGTCAACACAATCCCCGTCCAAACAATTATGGATCCTCCTCGATATCGGCCTCTTTCCACAATGTTTAGACCCCAAATCGTGTTCCAAGTTTTCTTCAGATGAGAATCCGCCGAAAATCACTTTCCAGACCAAATCGGGACTCATCTGTGAAAAGAACTTTGGGGCACTATTGGACCGTCCAGGTGGCATGTTGAAGACTCCACTCTAGACGTTCCCTTCTGTGAAGAGGTGTCAGAAGTACACATACGGCAGATCTCAGACAATAAAGGCCACTCTACCGAAGATTTCTGTACATCGTTTGCGCCGATACAACACATCCAGTGGATGCTGCGAGGTCAGATGCCAGTTGCCGTGCAGTACTAAGGGGGCACCGTCGTGCCCTTACAGCCAAATAACGGTCCTCTCTTGCTGATGCAACGCGTCATCGGCCCTGTCCTGGTCTTCGGGATACAGTTTCGGTCTGTATAAACTGTCACTACATTCGAGAAGCAACCGAACGATTCACATTAAGTCATCGGGCCACATAAGTTTGCGACTGGCTGCTTCCATCCTTCCTGTGGCCCTCCACCGCAGAGATAGTGTATAGGCGTTTCGTCTGTGCCAAACTGCACCGTCTAGGACTGTGTGTACAGCAACTGTGGATGTGGGATTACCCGGCGATCACTAATCAATAGGTGTCCTGACGTCATCTTTGGCCTGGTTGTCTGTTGATCGGAATGCCATCTTGCGTGAACAACACGGTCTTACGGACATTTGTTGACAGTGTGTATGGCTATATAGTGAATTAGACGTAGGATGGGGAAATAGGGATTTGTTGCCTTAATTTTGGACACCAGTCTAGTTTCTTTAGTAACATTTTTAATGGAAAACTTGCATAATAAGTTATTATAAAACACAACGGGTGCTGGAAATGTTGTCCATCCATTTCTATGCACTTGTCGACACGTTTGACGATGTTTCTGGCTACTGTTGTTAGTTTTACATTGTCTGTTTCGTTGATGGCTTTCGTAATGTTTGTCTTCAGTTCCTGCAATGTATGTGGATTGGTAGGTAGCCCCACAGGAAGAGGTCTGGACTACTAAGATCAGGGGATCGTCGTGGTCACAGTCCTGTCGAAATGATTCTTTCACCAAAAAAATATCGTAGCATCTCGATAATAGGGCGAGCTGTATGGCAAGTGAAGCTCTCCTGTTGTAACCAGTAGTCAGCTCAATCCTCTTAAAGTAAGGCTATGAACTGTTGGATAATGTTATAGTAGACAGCAGCATCCACAGTTGTTTCAAAACAAAGGTCATATTATACTTCGCCTTGAAACCGCACACCATAGGTCAATTTTTTCTGGATGCAAGGAAAATACGTTTAAAGTGTGTGGCTTGTCAATACCCCAGGTTCGGAAGTTCTGGCTATTAACATAGCCACTAAGCTTCATCTGTGGAAAACACTTGATTAAAATGCCAATGTTGCCTCTAATTAGGGTCTTGAACCATGGAAAATAGTTAACTGTTTCGACATTATCAGAATCATTCAGCTCATGCAAAATCTACACTACTGGCCATTAAAATAGCTTCACCACGAAGATGACGTGCTACAGACGCGAAATTTAACCGACAGGACGAAGATGCTGTGATATGTATGTGGCGACACCTACAACGTGCTGACATGAGGAAAGTTTCCAACCAACTTCTCATACACAAACAGCAGTTGACCGGCGTTGCCTGTTAAAACGTTGTTGTGATGCCTCGTGTAAGGAGGAGAAATGCGTACCATCACGTTTCCGACTTTGATAAAGGGTGGATTGTAGCCTATCGCGATTACGGTTTATTGTATCGCGACATTGCTGCTCGCGTTGGTCGAGATCCAATGACTGTTAGCAGAATCTGGAATCAGTGGGTTCACGAGGGTAATACGGAACGCCGTGCTGGATCCCAACGGCCTCGTATCACTAGCAGTCGAGATGACAGGCATCTTATCCGCATGGCTATAACGGAGCGTGCAGCCACGTCTCAATCCCTGAGTCAACAGATGGGGACGTTTGCAAGACAACAACCATCTGCACGAACAGTTCTACGACGTTTGCAGCAGCATGGACTATCAGCTCGGAGACCATGGCTGCAGTTACCCTGGACGCTGCATCACAGACAGGAGCGCCTGTGATGGTGTACTCAACGACGAACCTGGGTGCACTCTACATTTCAGCAGGATAATGCACGACCACATGTTGCAAGTCGTATACGGGCCTTTCTGGATACAGAAAATGTTCGACTGCTGCCCTGGCCAGCACATTCTCCACATCTCTCACCAAGTGAAAACGTCTCGTCAATGGTGGCCGAGCAACTGGCTCGTCACAACACGCCAGTCACTACTCTTGATGAACTGTGGTATCGTGTTGAAGCTGCATGGGCAGCTGTACCTGTACACGCCAACCAAGCTCTGTTTGACTCAATGACCAGGCGTATCAAGGCCGTTATTACGGCCAGAGGTGGTTGTTCTGGGTACTGATTTCTCAGGATCTACGCACCCAAATTGTGTGAAAATGTAATTACATGTTAGGTCTAGTATAATATATTTGTCCAATGAATACCCGTTTATCATCTGCATTTCTTCTTGGTTTAGCAATTTTAATGGTCAGTAATGTACATGCCGTCTAGATAACATTTCAGTATTCTTCGCGTTGCAGTGTGGGCTGAACAAGTTAATCGTTCTTTTCTTGGCTTAAGCCACACAAAGATTCATGGGGAGATGTTGCAATTGCTGCTTTAATATCTCAAATGACCTACATTGTTAAAACTGACCTTTGTCTGGCACGTTTCTTGTTTAACACTGAACCTGTTTCGCGAAATCTTGTGACTAACTTTTGACTAACACTTTACACTGGTGCTTCCATGTCAAATATCTCTGTGAACTTTCGCCGACACACATCGTGAGATTTCAGTATAAAATAAATTTCAAACACGAATGGACGTTCTTCAACAGTTAAGTGCATTTTAACAACAAGAAGACGCGATTACGGAACCTTCTTCAAAAACCAGTGCTCATCAGCGACTGGCTTAAGCCCCGTCCGCTCCATCTCCAGTCGTACCAACAATATCAACATTACTTCGTACATCTCACGCCAATATACACAAAGGTGACAGAAGTCATGAGATATCTCCTTTCTCCTGGCGTAGTGCATGAACTAGACTTGATTGGACTCAAGTCGTAGTAAGTCCCCTGCAGAAATATTGAGCCATACTGCCTCTATAAACGTTTATGTTTGTGAAAGTGTTGCCGGTGTAGGATTTGGTGTACGAAATGACTTGTCGATTTCGTCCCATAAATATTCGATGGGTAGCGAAATCGTTCACTCTAACTGTCCAGAATTGTCTTAAAACCAATCGAGAACAATTTTGGCCCGATGACATAGCGTATTGTCAGGCATATAAAATCCATCGTTGTTTGGGAACATGAAATCCACAAATGCCTCTAAATGGTCTCCAAGTGGTGGAATATAATCATTTCCAGTCAGTCGTCGGGTCAGTTGAACCAGACGGCCCAGTCTATTTCATGTAAACACAGCCCACGCCATTATGGAACCACCACTAGCTTGCACAGTGCGTTGTTGACAACTTGGGGGTAATGGCTTCGTGGGGGTCTGCTCCATACTCGAACCCGACTACCACAACAGTTGAAATCGTGACTCATCCCGTCAGACCGTCGTTTTCCGGTGGTGTATGGTCCAATCGTTATGGTCACAGACCAAGAAGAGGCGCTTCAGGTGATGTCGTGCTGTAGGCAAAGGTACTCGGGTCGGTCGTCTGTTGTCATAGCATATTAACGCCAAATTTTGCCGTACTGTCGTAACGTATACGTTTGTCGTGAGTCCCACACTGATTTCCACCATTGTTTCACCCACTGTTGCTTGTCTGTTAGCACTGGCAATTTTACGCAAAGATCGTTGCTCTCGGTCGTTGAGTGAAGACATCGGCCACTGCGTTGCATGTGGTGAGAGGTAACGCCTGAAATTTAGTATTCTCGGAAGACTTTTGACTCTGTGGATCTCGGAATATTGAATTCCCTAATGATGTCCGAAATGGATTGTCCCCTGGGTCTAGCTCCAACTGCCATTTCGCGTTCCCGTCGTGCTCCATAAGGGCCCTACCGCACTGGGATGCCACGGCAGGTCTGCTGGCACAGACGCCACACGAAAGCGTGAGACGCAATGCAGCCTCCCGCACCTGGCATCTACCTGAGTGCGGCAGTTCTGCCGGTAGAGCGGTCGCCACGAGGTTCTGCCGGCAAGGCCTGACAGCCTGGCGGGGCTGACAGTGGAATACACGACGGCTTATGGCCTCTCCCACGCGCTACCTACCTAGTTTTATCCGCCCAGGTTAGTGCTGTGAATAGTTCTGACACCGAATCTTTTATCTGCAAGATTCAGATGAGATCAGCAACTTGGGCCACTCTGACTGGCTGGAGAACGCGGAAATCATCGATCCTCAGTTTGCTCACAGCCTGTTCCTGGTGCTCCACTCCAAACACAAGAGCTGTACATCACAGAGAAGCGCGTATACTATCCGGTGTTTTTATGTTTTTTTCGAAACCTACTTCCAAAACGAAACAGGACAGCTACATGTGCTGCAGCAAGTGATACTTATGGGTCAGATACTCACATATGCTAGAATTATTTTAAAAAGATAGATGAGTAAACAAAGGAAGTTTTCCGACTTGTTAAAATACACTACTGACCATTAAAATTGCTACACCAAGAATAAATGCAGATGATAAACGGGTATTCATTGGACAAATAAATTATACTAGAACTGACATGTGAATACATTTTCACGCAATTTGGGTGCATAGATCCTGAGAAATCAGTACCCAGAACAACCACCTCTGGCCGTAATAGCGGCCTTGATACGCCAGGACAATGAGTCAGAGCTTGGATGGCGTTTACAGGGACAGCGGCCCATGCAGCTTCAACACGATACCACAGTACAAGAGTGGTCACTGGCGTATTGTGACGAACCAGTTGCTCGGCCACCATTGACCAGACGTTTTCAATTGCTGAGAGATCTGTGCTGGCCAGTGCTGCAGTCGAACATTTTCTGTATCCAGAAAGGCCCGTACAGGACCTGTAACACGCAGTCGTGCATTATCCTGCTGAAATGTAGGGTTTCGCAGGGATAGAATGAAGGGTAGAGCCACGGGTCGTAACACATCTGAAATGTAACGTCCACTGTTCAAAGTGCCATGAATGCGAACAAGAGGCGACCAAGACGTGTAACCAGTGGCACCCCATACCATCACGCTGGGTGATACGCCAGTATGGCGATGACGAATACACGCTTCCAATGTGCGTTCACCGCGATGTCATCAAACACGGATGCGACCATCATGATGGTGTAAACAGAACCTGGATTCATCCGAAAAAATGGCGTTTTGCCATTCGTGCACCAGGTTCGTCGTTGAGAACACCATCGCAGGCGCTCCTGTCTGTGATGCAGCGTCAAGAGTAACCGCAGCCATTGTGTCCGAGCTGATAGTCCATGCTGCTGCAAACGTCGCCGAACTGTTCGTGCAGATGGTTGTTGTCTTGCAAACGTCCCCATCTGTTGACTCAGGGATCGAGACGTGGCTGCTCGATCCGCTACAGCCATGCGGATAAGATGTCTGTCATCTCGACTGCTAGTGATACGAGGCCGTTGGGATCCAGCACGGCGTTCCGTATTACCCTCCTGAACCCACCGATTCCATATTCTGCTCACATTCACTGGATCTCGATCAACGCGAGCAGCACTGTCGCGATACGATAAACCGTAATCGCGATAGGCTACAATCCGACCTTTATCAAAGTCGGAAACGTGATGGTACGCATGTCTCCTCCTTACACGAGGCATCACAACAATGTCTCGCCAGGCAACGCCGGTCAACTGCTGTTTTTGTGTGAGAAATCGGTTGGAAACGTTTCTCATGTCAGAACGTTGTAGGTGCCGCCACCGTCGCGACGCCTGTGTGAATGCTCTGAAAAGCTAATCATTTGCATATCACAGCATATTCCTATTTTTGATTAAATTTCGCGTCTGTAGCACGTCATCTTCGTGGTGTAGCAATTTTAATGGCCAGTAGTGTATTTGTAAATTTAATTTAACTTTATTATAACCTACTTTCCAAATAAAAACTGTAGAACAGTTCTATGTTCACTTTATACACTCCTGGAAATAGAAATAAGAACACCGTGAATTCATTGTCCCAGGAAGGGGAAACTTTATTGACACATTCCTGGGGTCAGATACATCACATGATCACACTGACAGAACCACAGGCACATAGACACAGGCAACAGAGCATGCACAATGTCGGCACTAGTACAGTGTATATCCACCTTTCGCAGCAATGCAGGCTGCTATTCTCCCATGGAGACGATCGTAGAGATGCTGGATGTAGTCCTGTGGAACGGCTTGCCATGCCATTTCCACCTGGCGCCTCAGTTGGACCAGCGTTCGTGCTGGACGTGCAGACCGCGTGAGACGACGCTTCATCCAGTCCCAAACATGCTCAATGGGGGACAGATCCGGAGATCTTGCTGGCCAGGGTAGTTGACTTACACCTTCTAGAGCACGTTGGGTGGCACGGGATACATGCGGACGTGCATTGTCCTGTTGGAACAGCAAGTTCCCTTGCCGGTCTAGGAATGGTAGAACGATGGGTTCGATGACGGTTTGGATGTACCGTGCACTATTCAGTGTCCCCTCGACGATCACCAGTTGTGTACGGCCAGTGTAGGAGATCGCTCCCCACACCATGATGCCGGGTGTTGGCCCTGTGTGCCTCGGTCGTATGCAGTCCTGATTGTGGCGCTCACCTGCACGGCGCCAAACACGCATACGACCATCATTGGCACCAAGGCAGAAGCGACTCTCATCGCTGAAGACGACACGTCTCCATTCGTCCCTCCATTCACGCCTGTCGCGACACCACTGGAGGCGGGCTGCACAATGTTGGGGCGTGAGCGGAAGACGGCCTAACGGTGTGCGGGACCGTAGCCCAGCTTCATGGAGACGGTTGCGAATGGTCCTCGCCGATACCCCAGGAGCAACAGTGTCCCTAATTTGCTGGGAAGTGGCGGTGCGGTCCCCTACGGCACTGCGTAGGATCCTACGGTCTTGGCGTGCATCCGTGCGTCACTGCGGTCCGGTCCCAGGTCGACAGGCACGTGCACCTTCCGCCGACCACTGGCGACAACATCGATGTACTGTGGAGACCTCACGCCCCACGTGTTGAGCAATTCGGCGGTACGTCCACCCGGCCTCCCGCATGCCCACTATACGCCCTCGCTCAAAGTCCGTCAACTGCACATACGGTTCACGTCCACGCTGTCGCGGCATGCTACCAGTGTTAAAGACTGCGATGGAGCTCCGTATGCCACGGCAAACTGGCTGACACTGACGGCGGCGGTGCACAAATGCTGCGCAGCTAGCGCCATTCGACGGCCAACACCGCGGTTCCTGGTGTGTCCGCTGTGCCGTGCGTGTGATCATTGCTTGTACAGCCCTCTCGCAGTGTCCGGAGCAAGTATGGTGGGTCTGACACACCGGCGTCAATGTGTTCTTTTTTCCATTTCCAGGAGTGTAGTTACAACTAAAACAGTAAATATCACTGCAGGCAACAAATAATTAGCTACCCAATACACAGGTCACGAAAATCTTTTCCTCTGGTGAGATTACTTTCCTCGAAACAGTGACATTTTTCATCAGTTAGTCTCGGGAGATCTCTGCTACCTCGTCATACGAGCAGAATGACGTTCTCAAGATACTGGAAAATTTAGCACTGTAATTTCTTAAATCATTATAAAGCGTGTCAAATAACCTGCAAATATCACGATGAGCAATGAAAGGATGTTCCCAGAACTTCTTCTTCTTCATTCCCTTTTTATTTCATTTTTCATCAGTTAGTCTCGGGAGATCTCTGCTACCTCGTCATACGAGCAGAATGACGTTCTCAAGATACTGGAAAATTTAGCACTGTAATTTCTTAAATCATTATAAAGCGTGTCAAATAACCTGCAAATATCACGATGAGCAATGAAAGGATGTTCCCAGAACTTCTTCTTCTTCATTCCCTTTTTATTTCGAACTTGTAGCTTTCGGGCTTGTAGCTCTTCTACTGAGCGGAGACAGAAGGCATTCCTCTGGTGTCTGCTGGCGTCCCGAACTGTCAGACCTGAGCGCTGCCGGCAGAGCGACCAGCAGATCTGCCGTGGCGTCCCAGTGCGGTAGCACCCTTACCACGACGGGAGCTTTTTCACAGAAACAACCTTAGGACGAATGACAACTACACCAGTGTACCTTGTGTACGCGATACTGCCTCCGCCTGTGTACGTGTAGCCGGCCGGTGTGACCGAGCGGTTCTAGGCGCTTCAGTGTGGAACCGCGCGACCGCTACGGTCGCAGGTTTGGATCCTGCCTCGGGCATGGATGTGTGTGATGTCCTTAGGTTAGTTAGGTTTAAGTAGTTCTAAGTTCGAGGGGACTGATGACCTCAGATGTTAAGTCCCATAGTGCTCAGAGCGATTTGTGTACGTGCACATCGCTATCCCATGACTCAGTGTATTTCAACAATAATAATCATTTCATCTACATCTACATCTACGTGATTACTCTGCTATTCACAATAAAGTGCGTGGCAGAGGGTTCAATGAACCACCTTTAAGTTGTCTCTCTCTACGGTGCCCGGCAAAAACGAGTACTTAAATTTTTCTGGCCGAGCCCTGATTCCTCTCATTTTACCGTGATGATCATTTCTCCCTATGTAGGTGGGTGCCAACAGAATGTCTCCGCAATCCGATGAGGAAACTGGTGATTGACATTTCATGAGAAGATCCTGTCGCATGTAGATCAGGAACAATAGAGAGCCTATAACACTTTCATGGGGAACGCCGAATATTACTTGTCTTTTACTCGGTGACTTTCCGTGTATTTACTACGAACTGTGACCTTTCAAACAGGAAATCACGAATTCAGTCGCTCAACTGAGGCGATATTCGATAGGCACGCAGTTTGGTTAGAAGACGCTTGTGAGGAACGGTGTAGAAAGCTTTCTGGAAATCTAAAAATATGGAATCAGTTTTGAACCGTGAATTTACTTTCGAAACCTTTTCTTAAGAATTTACTTTATTTACTAGCGATTCATCAAGAACATTAACACATTTAATCACACTATGTGAGCGTGGAAGTAGTTGCCAATGGGTAACTGATGAAACAAATTTTAAAAAAAATGGAAATTTTATTCCTAAACAGTTTTGAAATGATAATCAGAAAGCACGCTGTAAATATGAAGTTACAATTTATTCAGAGGCGGAAGTAATTTTTTTTTTTTTTTTTTTTTTTTTTTTTTTTTTTTTTTTTTTTTTTTTTTTGCTGATACTATGAGTTTTCGGGCTGAAAATCTTGCCGCTCCTTTTTAACACGGCCGTAGTCACGACCGCTCACAACAACCTCTGAAAGTTACACTGGTGCAAATCAGCAACACACCAGACTACTTTAAACTAGAAATTTTAACAACTCACACAAACACATAAACTATGCACCTTGTAAGAGGAATGGAAGTGATACAAAACACTCACATTAAAAATTATTTGCCACCGAAAGTGCAACTTGTTTTTAAAGGAACTCTTACGGTGGAAGGGTGCCAACTTTATATACTAAAATGACCATTTAAATAAAATCCATGAAATGCAGTTTTTCACAAAATGTACCAACATGCTCTATATTGCACATATACCACCTCGCAAGATGATAGGCAAAGTAAAAACATATTTCAGGAATTCGGCCTTTACACCTTAAGCAATAAATTCGTTAGCACCGAATCCGACAAACATGACAGAGGCAGCTATTAACGTACGGCAGACCGACTGATAGACACTAACTGCCTAACAAATGCGGACGGGAGACAGACGGGCAACCTGGGGACAAGAGACTGACCAAGAAAATAAGTAGAATTTAAAAGTAAATCAAACGACATATCACGAATCACTTAACTTCTAATACACTGCGATGTCTGGCGAAGACCTGGCGCAGCACCCCCAAAATTCTCTCCCGAACCGTCCGCTGCCAGCCGCTTCAACGGACGCAGGAAGGCGCGCCGATCTCCAGTCTCTCGGCGTCGCAGCTCGCCCCGGCTAGACCGATGTCGTGGGTTGACTCCTGTTGCTCTCGTGTCGGCGCGAAGCCACTACCCCACGCTATACGGCGCGGCCCACTGGACTCACGTGGCGACCTCAAATGCGCCGACGCTCAGGGCGGACAAATCGTCTTGCGTCCCAGTGCGCGACCGACCAACCGATCGATCCAACCGACCATGACCCTTGCCTGAACCAACTCGAGCAGACTGGCGGCCTAAGACATACATAGAAAGAAAGATCCCATATCATTTAGCTACAATATAGCAGGTCAGCAACTGTAAGTAGTCAATTCCATAAGTTATCTGGGAATAGGCATTAGTTGAGATTTAAAATGGAATGATCATATAAACTTGATCGTCGGTAAAGCAGATGCCAGACTGAGATTCATTGGAAGAATCCTAAGGGAATGCAATCCGAAAACAAAGGAAGTAGGTTACAGTACACTTGTTCGCCCACTGCTTGAATACTGCTCAGCAGTGTGGGATCCGTACCAAATAGGGTTCATAGAAGAGATAGAGAAGATCCAACGGAGAGCAGCGCGCTTCGTTACAGGATCATTTAGTAATCGCGAAAGCGTTACGGAAATGATAGATAAAGTCCAGTGGAAGACTCTGCTGGAGAGACGCTCAGTAGCTCGGTACGGGCTTTTGTTGAAATTTCGAGAACATACCTTCACCGAGGAGTCAAGCAGTATATAGCTCCCTCCTACGTATATCTCGCGAAGAGACCATGAGGATAAAATCAGAGAGATTAGAGCCCACACAGAGGCATACCGACAATCCTTATTTCTACGAACAATATGAGACTGGAATAGAAGGGAGAACCGATAGAGGTACTCAAGGTACCCTCCGCCACACACCGTTAGGTGGCTTGCCGAGTATGGATGTAGATGTAGATGTAGGTGTAGATACTAGCACTCCGGACGACAGACAGAGACTGTCTGCCCCACGCCGGCCGGGGTGGCCGAGCGGTTCTAGGAGTTGCAGTCTGGAACCGCGCGAGCGCTACGGTCGCAGGTTCGAAAACTGCCTCGGGCGTGGATGTGTGTGATGTCCTTAGGTTGGTTGGGTTTAAGTAGTTCTAAGTTCTAAGGGACTGATGACCTCAGAAGTTAAGCCCCATAATGCTCAGATCCATTTGAACCATTTGACTGCCACACATTGACCCGGCTGACTATCTGACCAAACTCGCCGAGACTGACAGACTGACCCCTTGCCGAGCTCATAGCGCCCTTAAATGCACGTGAACAGGCAACTTTTCCCCTTTCCCCCAGAGGGAGACACCAAAGCTGCGATTGCCACAGCGGCGCCACCCCCAGAAACGGAAGGCGACTGCTGCGGCGCGCTCTTCAAAACAGCAAATTTTACCACGGCTCAAGTTTCACAGCCCCTGTTGATGAGTATAAAAAGCTAGCTGTGTTTCACAAGAACGATATTTTCTGAATCCTTGGTGACTATGTGTCAATAGATCGTTTTCTTCGAAGTAATTCATACTTTTCGAACACTTTAGCTCTAGTGTAAAGAGCTGAACGATGAGGCATCTTTTATGTTGAACACTCTGTACTTTGAGTCGTCAAATTGCCGTACGAGATGGGCCCTCCAAGGGCCGCTCCAGAGCGCCCCGCAGTCCTGCGTGAACACCAGACATGTGCGGGCCGTGCGTGCCGTGGCGCCCTGCGGGAAGAGGCGGGACCGCAGTGCTGCCGCGCCCCTCCCTCCCTGGTGTCTGCTGCCTGCTGCCTGCTGCCTGCTGTCTGCTGCCTGCTCCCGGGCATCGCAGGCCCGCCAAATGTCAGAGGGGACTCGTTAGCCGCCTGCTGCGTTCTGCTGCACCGTGTGCGAGTCTCGGCTGCCAACAGCCACAGCCCGTTCGCCCGACATTCGCTTTCACTTCTCGCCTCCCTTTATACGGTCGTGGATCAAAAGGAAAACGTTCACTTTCCTCGGCACAGTTCGGCAACTCATATACAAAACAATCTGTAAAAGTGTTTCGAAAAGAAAAATTGCTGTCACACAGATGTCGACAGCGGGCTAAACTTTTCTCCTCGCTGATGGTTTACGAGCTTGAAATGTGTGTGTGTCTTTAAAAACATAGACTGCTCACAAAAGTTGAGCTACTTAAGGCCTGATATTTCCAAAATATGCAAAACATGTAAATCTAATGTCCCAGAAAAATCATAAGAAAATGCTATTTCACTCGTAAATTCAATAGAAAATACACATATCATAAAAAGTTTTGCATCACCTCGGTTCCGAGAGTTCCGGAACCTATACAGAAAATTGGAATAGAGATAAACATCATTTCCGCCCTTTTTATTGCTCATAAAAACCACACATTGCTTGTCCTACCACCATACAGAGAGACCTTCACAGATAGTGGTCCCGAATTCTGTACACACCAGTACCTCTAATACCCAGTAGCACGTCATCCATAAAAAGCCCTTTTCAATCTATCCAGGGCATGTTTGATAGGGTCTGGCCACTCCAGTCGAGCGATGTCGTTATCTTGAAGGAAATCATTCACAAGATGTGCACGATGGGGCCGCGAATTGTCGTCCATGAAGACGAATGCCTCGCCAATATACATGATACAGGATTTGGACTGGATATCATTAAAAGTAAGGGGTCTTTCGTTGCGGCGGAATCTTCTCACGAAATTCCAATCACCAACTTTCTCCTCCGAATGCAAAAATACTTTGTTCACACCAACCTACATAGGGAGGAAAGAACACCATGATAAAATAAGCGAAATCAGAGTTCGTACGGAAAGACATAGGTGTTCATTCTTTCCGCACGCTATACGAGATTGGAATAATAGAGAATTGTGAAGGTGGTTCTATCAACCATCTGCTAGGCACTTAAATGTGATTTTCAGAGTATCCATGCAGTCGATATGGTTGTACTATCGGTCGCAGGATGGCATTCACATATCGTACAGCCGTTACGGCGCCTTCCGTGACCACCAGCGGAGTACCTCGGCCCCACATAATGCTACCCCAAAACAGTAGGGAACCTCCACCGTGCTGCACTCGCTGGACAATGTCTAAGGCGTTCAACCTGACCGGGTTGCCTTCAAACACGTATCCGACGATTTCCTGGTTGAAGGCATATAAGACACTCATCGGTGAAGAGAACATGATGACAATCCTGAGCGGTCCATTCGGCATATTGTTTGGCCTATCTGTACCGCGCTGCCTGGTGTCGTGGTTGGAAAGCTCGACCTCGTCATGGACGTCGAGAGTGAAGTTGCGCATCATGCAGCCTACTGCACGTAGTTTGAGTCGTAACACGACGTCCTGCGGCTGCACGAAAAGCATTATTCAACATGGTGACGTTGGTGTCAGGGTTCCTCCGAGCCATAATCCGCAGGTACCGGTCATCCACTGCAGTAGTAGCCCTTCGGCGGCCTGAGCGAAGCATGTCATCAACAGTTCCTGTTTATCTCCTCAATGTCCAAACAACATCGCTTTGATTCACTCCGAGGTGCCTGGACACTTTCCTTGTTGAGAGCCCTTCCTGGCACAAAGTAACAATGCGGACGCGATCGAACCTAGCTATTGACAGTCTAGGCATGGTAGAACTACAGACAACACTAGCCGTGTACCTCCTCCCTGGTTGAATGACTGAAACTGTTCGGCTGTCGGACCCCTTCCGACTAATAGGCGCTACCCATGCATGCTTGCTTACATCTTTGGGCGGATTTAGTGGCATCTCTGAACAGTCAAAGGGACTGTGTCTGTGATACCATATCCAGAGTCAACGTCCGTCTTCAGGAGTTCTGGCAACTGGGGTGATGAAAACTTTTTTTGATGTGTGTAGCTTCACAACAGAAACACTTTCATAAATTTAGTGCAACGAAAAGAAATGGGCCCGCATATACCGGGTGGTTATAATAAACTTCTCCTATTTAATATGTTGTAGCACGGAAACCAATTACCGTACCAGTACCAAACTTGGTACGAGGTGTATGCTTTCTTTGCGTGACAGAGCCATGGTCACTTTCCAACTATGGCCACATGGTGCCGTGATCAGTCATCGTGATTCGTAGTCTCACACATCTGACCAGTCGCAATGTACTCGTTGACGTGTCAACATGAGCTTGTGCAAAAGGAGCAGGGCATTACTGGTGAAGCACTATTTTCAAAACATCAGTAATGCTGCAGCTGCACTTAGAGAATATCACCGGCTGCAAGGATTACGGAAGGGTCGTCTTTCTCCACGTGCTTTGCGGAGCAGGATGAACAAGTTTTAATCAACCTGACGACTGTTGCTATGGCAGACAACGCTGCGTGCATTCCCGATCTTCAGGCAGTGCACGTGCTGTGTTACGACAGTTGAACATCCCGTGGTCCACTGTACGGAAGGTGCTTCGAACCATTGTCAAATGGTATCCGTACAATACCCATATCGTACAGCAGCTTGCACCACAGGACGCACAACTTCGCTCTCCACTTTCTCGCAGAGATTGAAGTTGACGAGGGCTGGCCCTGGACCATCCTATCGACAGACGAAGCTCATTTTTCTCTGACGGGTGAGGTGAACACACAGAATTGCTGAGTGTGAGGATCTTCATCTCCAGCCTCTGTGCATGTATGGTGAACGTGTCACCGTACGGTGTAGCTTCACGGCTACGTTCGTCATTGGCCCATTCTGTTTTGAACAGATTGGCACTCAAGGACCGAAGACATGCACTGTGGCTGGCCAGCGTTACTGCGACATGCTTCGCCAGCATGTCATACCCGCCCTACAGGGGAGAGAGGCATTGAACTCAGCAGTTTTCATGCGAATGGGTCCCCACCGCACATAGCTAGTGAAGTTCTCCTGCTTCTCCGAAACACATTTGGAAACGATCGAATTATCAGCCGATCCTTTCCAAATGCTTGGCTGGTACGATCACCTGATCTCACTCGCTGTGATTTCTGGCTGTCAGGCTACTTGAAGCACAGGGTTTACCACACGTGGTGATCTGAAGCGCAGCATATCAGGAGAAGTAGTCAGCATACCCACGGACATGCTTCGTTCTACGGTGCAGAATGCAATGCTGCGCTTTCAGACTCTTCTGGACACTGATGGGCACTATATTGAGCCCCTTTTGTAACAGTAATGGTACCGGTATGTAATTGTGTGATGTACCGTGGCAGCACATTAAAAATGTTTCAATCGAATTGATTCTGGCTTATTTCTCTTCCACATGTCCTTGACATTAAAGCTATCAAGCTTCGTCCTCGTGTTATAACGTGTGAAATATGGAAAGTTTGATTACAACCAGCCAGTATAAACAGCACAATAAGTGCAACAGTAGTTCTATCTGACTGCAAACCAAAGGCGCCCGGTGGATTTTCTCCACTCGGGGACTGAGTGCTGTGTTGCCTTATCTTCGTAACATCATAACGAATCGCTTTCAAGGCGGTTATCGTTTCTTTTTTTTTTTTTTTTCATGCCAGTGTAACCTGACTGTTAAAATCACTCGACATAAACGGTTTCTGAAATAACGGATTTTGGATTTTAAATTCTTTATTCCTGTTATTTCCTGTAATAAACGTTGATATCGAAAACAGTTTGAAAAATTTTAGTCAGTTTCAGGATACATAGAATCAAAATACTGAATCAACTAGGCAAATAAAAGAAAACTTGGTCCATCCACAGTACACTGCTTCTCTCAACAACTGATAAGTGGTTGAATATAAAAAAAATCAACAATATCCTCCTACTGCTTCTAATTTTTCGAAACTCCGCTCAAAAATCATATTGTAATCGGGAAACATATCCGTATTTGGGCATTACGAACAATTAGTGCTAAAGCGTGAAAACTGAGGTTGATTAACTCTGCTTTTCGTGTTAATTAGTCCGTTTTCAAGGGCTGCAAGCAGATAAACGCATGTATGGAGACACAGCCAGCAGAACAGCTACTTACAATTCTTATTTTATACTATGAATGAGTTGTTAACTTTTTAATTTATTACTGTTACCATACTTTCCTTCCTCTTTCCCAATTTAATCGAAATAACAGACACGTCTTTAAACTTTTAAAGTAAATGGAGCGTTGTACTTCATTCCGACGTCAGTTCGTAAAAACATTTCCACACTATAAATGGTGTCTTTTTGCAATATAAGAGATTTCCGGCAACGACAGGGAGAAACTACCGTATAGACGAGGTGTGGGCAAGTCTTGCACGCTCCATGCACGCGTGTCCTTTAAGTCACGATACACGACAGCAGCGACATTACCATCTCAGCAATGGTATGCTGCTACATATGCAAAATGTTGTTGCTCCTTTCTGTCGGAGCTGTTTTAAAATACCACTGATCACCTTCCCATTTTCTATAATAATGCAGTATTTCATACTAGTATAAATTTTTACGAATAAATGTTACTCCTTTTTTTTTAAAAAAAAAAAGGTTTATTTAACAACGAAAAATTTTAGGACTGGTGCTATGGATAATTGATATTTTAGTTTTTTACTCTGTTATTAGTAAAAAAAATAAGGAAACCACTATTATAACCGAGACCAAACGATATCGAAAAATTCCGTTTATTCGGAACTAAAATACCGATATCGGTTTTAACCGGCTGGTTTCTTCCATCCCTAGCATAGCGTCACATTGGAAGCTAAGGATATGCAACTGCATACTAGGGTACGGTTTGGACCTAACGAATGTTCTGAATTGTGAATTGTCGAAACACACTGTTGAGATCACTGTATGCGCACGTCCCGAAAGCTTGGAAAAAAACCTCTATCTGCTTAGTTTCCACGACTAAACCACCGAACCGGTAATGAGATAGCTTAAGCCCAGAGGAAAAACATGTTGTTGTTGTTGTGGTCTTCAGTCCTGAGACTGGTTTGATGCAGCTCTCCATGCTACTCTATCCTGTGCAAGCTTCTTCATCTCCCAGTATCTACTGCAACCTACATCCTTCTGAATCTGCTTAGTGTATTCATCTCTTGGTCTCCCTCTACGATTTTTACCCTCCACACTGCCCTCCAATGCTAAATTTGTGATCCCTTGATGCCTCAAAACATGTCCTACCAACCGATCCCTTCTTCTAGTCAAGTTGTGCCACAAACTTCTCTTCTCCCCAATCCTATTCAAGACCACCTCATTAGTTACATGATCTACCCACCTTATCTTCAGCATTCTTCTGTAGCACCACATTTCGAAAGCTGCTATTCTCTTCTTGTCCAAACTAGTTATCGTCCATGTTTCACTTCCATACATGGCTACACTCCATACAAATACTTTCAGAAACGACTTCCTGACACTTAAATCTATACTCGATGTTAACAAATTCCTCTTCTTGAGAAACGCTTTCCTTGCCATTGCCAGTCTACATTTTATATCCTCTCTACTTCGACCATCATCGGTTATTTTACTCCCTAAATAGCAAAACTCCTTTACTACTTTAAGTGTCTCATTTCCTAATCTAATTCCCTCAGCATCACCCGACTTAATTTGACTACATTCCATTATCCTCGTTTTACTTTTGTTGATGTTCATCTTATATCCTCCTTTCAAGACACTGTCCATTCCGTTCAACTGCTCTTCCAAGTCCTTTGCTGTCTCTGACAGAATTACAATGTCATCGGCGAACCTCAAAGTTTTTATTTCTTCTCCATGGATTTTAATACCTACTCCGAATTTTTCTTTTGTTTCCTTTACTGCTTGCTCAATATACAGATTGAATAACATCGGGGAGAGGCTACAACCCTGTCTTACTCCTTTCCCAACCACTGCTTCCCTTTCATGCCCCTCGACTCTTATCACTGCCATCTGGTTTCTGTACAAACTGTAAATAGCCTTTCGCTCCCTGTATTTTACCCCTGCCATCTTCAGAATTTGAAAGAGAGTATTCCAGTTAACATTGTCAAAAGCTTTCTCTAAGTCTACAAATGCTAGAAACGTAGGTTTGCCTTTTCTTAATCTTTCTTCTAAGATAAGTCGTAAGGTCAGTATTGCCTCACGTGTTCCAACATTTCTACGGAATCCAAACTGATCTTCCCCGAGGTCGGCTTCTACCAGTTTTTCCATTCGTCTGTAAAGAATTCGCGTTAGTATTTTGCAGCTGTGACTTATTAAACTGATAGTTCGGTAATTTTCACATCTGTCAACACCTGCTTTCTTTGGGATTGGAATTATTATATTCTTTTTGAAGTCTGAGGGTATTTCGCCTGTCTCATACATCGTGCTCACCAGATGGTAGAGTTTTGTCATGACTGGCTCTCCCGAGGCCATCAGTAGTTCAAATGGAATGTTGTCTACTCCCGGGGCCTTGTTTCGACTCAGGTCTTTCAGTGCTCTGTCAAACTCTTCACGCAGTATCTTATCTCCCATTTCGTCTTCATCTACATCCTCTTCCATTTCCATAATATTGTCCTCAAGTACATCGCCCTTGTACAAACCCTCAATATACTCCTTCCACCTTTCTGCCTTCCCTTCTTTGCTTAGAACTGGGTTGCCATCTGAGCTCTTGATATTCATACAAGTGGTTCTCTTCTCTCCAAAGGTCTCTTTAATTTTCCTGTAGGCAGTATCTATCTTACCCCTAGTGAGACAAGCCTCTACATCCTTATATTTGTCCTCTAGCCATCCCTGCTTAGCCATTTTGCACTTCCTGTCGATATCATTTTTGAGACGTTTGTATTCCTTTTTGCCTGCTTCATTTATTGCATTTTTATATTTTCTCCTTTCATCGATTAAATTCAATATTTCTTCTGTTACCCAAGGATTTCTATTAGCCCTCGTCTTTTTACCTACTTGATCCTCTGCTGCCTTCACTACTTCATCCCTCAGAGCTACCCATTCTTCTTCTACTGTATTTCTTTCCCCCATTCCTGTCAATTGTTCCCTTATGCTCTCCCTGAAACTCTCTACAACCTCTGGTTCTTTCAGTTTATCCAGGTCCCATCTCCTTAAATTCCCACCTTTTTGCAGTTTCTTCAGTTTCAATCTGCAGTTCATAACCAATAGATTGTGGTCAGAATCCACATCTGCCCCAGGAAATGTCTTACAATTTAAAACCTGGTTCCTAAATCTCTGTCTTACCATTATATAATCTATCTGATACCTTTTAGTATCTCCAGGATTCTTCCATGTATACAACCTTCTTTTATGATTCTTGAACCAAGTGTTGGCTATGATTAAGTTATGCTCTGTGCAAAATTCTACAAGGCGGCTTCCTCTTTCATTCCTTGCCCCCAATCCATATTCACCTACTATGTTTCCTTCTCTCCCTTTTCCTACTGACGAATTCCAGTCACCCATAACTATTAAATTTTCGTCTCCCTTCACTACCTGAATAATTTCTTTTATCTCGTCATACATTTCATCTATTTCTTCATCATCTGCAGAGGTAGTTGGCATATAAACTTGTACTACTGTAGTAGGCATGGGCTTTGTGTCTATCTTGGCCACAATAATGCGTTCACTATGCTGTTTGTAGTAGCTTACCCGCACTCCTATTTTCCTATTCATTATTAAACCTACTCCTGCATTACCCCTATTTGACTTTGTGTTTATAACCCTGTAGTCACCTGACCAGAAGTCTTGTTCCTCCTGCCACCGAACTTCACTAATTCCCACTATATCTAGCTTTAACCTATCCATTTCCCTTTTTAAATTTTCTAACCTGCCTGCCCGATTAAGGGATCTGACATTCCACGCTCCGATCCGTAGAACGCCAGTTTTCTTTCTCCTGATAACGACGTCCTCCTGAGTAGTCCCCGCCCGGAGATCCGAATGGGGGACTATTTTACCTCCGGAATATTTTACCCAAGAGGACGCCATCATCATTTAATCATACAGTAGAGCTGCATGTCCTCGGGAAAAATTACGGCCGTAATTTCCCCTTGCTTTCAGCCGTTCGCAGTACCAGCACAGGAAGGCCGTTTTGGTTATTGTTACAAGGCCAGATCAGTCAATCATCCAGACTGTTGCCCCTGCAACTACTGAAAAGGCTGCTGCCCCTCTTCAGGAACCACATGTTTGTCTGGCCTCTCAACAGATACCCCTCCGTTGTGGTTGCACCTACGGTACGGCCATCTGTGTCGCTGAGGCACGCAAGCCTCCCCACCAGCGGCAAGGTCCATGGTTCATGGGGGGAGGAAAAACATAGCTACTTTAGAAAGGCGACGCCTAATCTGGGTGAAGTACGGATTGGAGCAACCTATTTTTTTTACATCAGTGAACATAAACCAAGTTTAAGAAATTTCTAAAGCAACCTTTGCATCTTTTATTCAAGTTGGATAGTTGTATTATCTTTTTGAGTGTTACTGATATTTTTAAATATGTTACACGTCAGTGCGATGCAAACGACGCTTGCGCGAAGATCGGACACTCAGTATTTATTGATTATTCTTTGGCAGTGAGAATCCAGTGTTTACACATGCTCGCGTTTCTGAAATCTGTTCCGAAGCATATCGTAAAATAAATAATAATAATAATAATAATACGTTTCTTAAAACTTTCCCGAGGTGATGGTTTTAAATACAGTTCTCGGGCTTGCACTCGGATTTTATTATCGTATCTACCCAACATTTCACAGTAAAATTTACGCAGCCTCGCCAGGTAGTTCGGCAGTTTTTATTAAAATTTCAGAAACAGCGAGTACGAGTAAACATTGGATTCGCATTGTCAACGAATAATTAATAAACGCTGAGTTGCCGACGCCCTACAATCGTTGTCTGCATCCCACAACCGCATGTGCTGTTGTTATGGTCTTCAGTCCTGAGACTGGTTTGATGCAGCTCTCCATGCCACTCTATCCTGTGCAAGCTTCTTCATCTCCCAGTACCTACTGCAACCTACATCCTTCTGAATCTGCTTAGTGTATTCATCTCTTGGTCTCCCCCTACGATTTTTACCCTCCACGCTGCCCTCCAATACTAAATTGGTGATCCCTTGATGCCTCAGAACATGTCCTACCAACCGATCCCTTCTTCTGGTCAAGTTGTGCCACAAACTTCTCTTCTCCCCAATCCTATTCAATACTTCCTCATTAGTTATGTGATCTACCCATCTAATCTTCAGCATTCTTCTGTAGCACCACATTTCGAAAGCTTCTATTCTCTTCTTGTCCAAACTATTTACCGTCCATGTTTCACTTCCATACATGGCTACACTCCATACAAATACTTTCAGAAATGACTTCCTGACACTTAAATCTATACTCGATGTTAACAAATTTCTCTTCTTCAGAAACGCTTTCCTTGCCATTGCCAGTCTACATTTTATATCCTCTCTACTTCGACCATCATCAGTTATTTTGCTCCCCAAATAGCAAAACTCCTTTACTACTTTAAGTGTCTCATTTCCTAATCTAATACCCTCAGCATCACCCGACTTAATTCGACTACATTCCATTATCCTCGTTTTGCTTTTGTTGATGTTCATCTTATATCCTCCCTTCAAGACACCATCCATTCCGTTCAACTGCTCTTCCAAGTCCTTTGCTGTCTATGACAGAATTACAATGTCATCGGCGAACCTCAACGTTTTTATTTCTTCTCCATGGATTTTAATACCTACTCCGAATTTTTCTTTTGTTTCCTTTACTGCTTGCTCAATATACAGATTGAATAACATCGGGGAAAGGCTACAACCCTGTCTTACTCCCTTCTTAACCACTGCTACCCTTTCATGTCCCTCGACTCTTATAACTGCCATCTGGTTTCTGTACAAATTGTAAATAGCCTTTCGCACCCTGTTTTTTACCCCTGCCACCTTTAGAATTTGAAAGAGAGTATTCCAGTCAACATTGTCAAAAGCTTTCTCTAAGTCTACAAATGCTAGAAACGTAGGTTTGCCTTTCCTTAATCTTTCTTCTAAGATAAGTCGTAAGGTCAGTATTGCCTCACGTGTTCCAGTATTTCTACGGAATCCAAACTGATCTTCCCCGAGGTCGGCTTCTACCAGTTTTTCCATTCGTCTGTAAAGAATTCGTGTTAGTATTTTGCAGCAGTGGCTTATTAAACTGATTGTTCGGTAATTTTCACATCTGTCAACACCTGCTTTCTTTGGTATTGGAATTATTATATTCTTCTTGAAGCCTGAGGGTATTTCGCGCATCTCATACATCTTGCTCCCTAGAAGGTAGAGTTTTGTTAGGCCTGGCTCTCCCAAGGCTGTTAGTGGATCTAATGGAATTTTGTCTACTCCCGGGGCCTTGTTTCGACTCAGGTCTTTCAGTGCTCTGTCAAACTCTTCACACAGTATCATATCTCCCATTTCATCTTCATCTACATCCACTTCCATTTCCATAATATTGTCCTCAAGTTCATCGCCCTTGTATAGACCCTCTATATACTCCTTCCACCTTTCTGCTTTCCCTTCTTTGCTTAGAACTGGGTTTCCATCTGAGCTCTTGATGTTCATACAAGTGGTTCTCTTTTCTCCAAAGGTCTCTTTAATTTTCCTGTAGGCAGTATCTATCTTACCCCTAGTGAGATAAGCCTCTACATCCTTACATTTGTCCTCTAGCCATCCCTGCTTAGCCATTTTGCACTTCCTGTCGATCTCATTTTTGAGACGTTTGTATTCCTTTTTGCCTGCTTCACTTACTGCATTTTTATATTTTCTCCTTTCATCAATTAAATTCAATATTTCTTCTGTTACCCAAGGATTTCTACTAGCCCTCGTCTTTTTACCTACTTGATCCTCTGCTGCCTTCACTACTTCATCCCTCAAAGCTACCCATTCTTCTTCTACTGTATTTCTTTCCCCCATTCCTGTCAATTGTTACCTTATGCTCTCCCTGAAACTCTGTACAACCTCTGGTTCTTTCAGTTTATCCAGGTCCCATCTCCTTAAGTTCCCACCTTTTTGCAGTTTCTTCAGTTTTAATCTACAGGTCATAACCAATAGATTGTGGGCAGAGTCCACATCTGCCCCTGGAAATGTCTTACAATTTAAAACCAGGTTCCTAAATCTCTGTCTTACCATTATATAATCTATCTGATACCTTTTAGTATCTCCAGGGTTCTTCCATGTATACAACCTTCTTTCATGATTCTTAAACCAAGTGTTAGCTATGATTAAGTTGTGCTCTGTGCAAAATTCTACCAGGCGGCTCCCTCTTTCATTTCTTAGCCCCAATCCATATTCACCTACTACGTTTCCTTCTCTCCCTTTTCCTATACTCGAATTCCAGTCACCCATGACTATTAAATTTTCGTCTCCCTTCACTATCTGAATAATTTCTTTTATTTCATCATACATTTCTTCAATTTCTTTGTCATCTGCAGAGCTAGTTGGCATATAAACTTGTACTACTGTAGTAGGTGTGGGCTTCGTATCTATCTTGGCCACAATAATGCGTTCACTATGCTGTTTGTAGTAGCTTACCCGCACTCCTATTTTCCTATTCATTATTAAACCTACTCCTGCATTACCCCTATTTGACTTTGTGTTTATAACCCTGTAGTCACCTGACCAGAAGTCTTGTTCCTCCTGCCACCGAACTTCACTAATTCCCACTATATCTAGCTTTAACCTATCCATTTCCCTTTTTAAATTTTCTAACCTGCCTGCCCGATTAAGGGATCTGACATTCCACGCTCCGATCCGTAGAACGCCAGTTTTCTTTCTCCTGATAACGACGTCCTCCTGAGTAGTCCCCGCCCGGAGATCCGAATGGGGGACTATTTTACCTCCGGAATATTTTACCCAAGAGGACGCCATCATCATTTAATCATGCAGTAAAGCTGCATGCCCTCGGGAATTATTACGGTCGTAGTTTCCCCTTGCTTTCAGCCGTTCGCAGTACCAGCACAGGAAGGCCGTTTTGGTTATTGTTACAAGGCCAGATCAGTCAATCATCCAGACTGTTGCCCTTGCAACTACTGAAAAGGCTGCTGCCCCTCTTCAGGAACCACACGTTTGTCTGGCCTCTCAACAGATACCCCTCCGTTGTGGTTGTACCTACGGTACGGCTATCTGTATCGCTGAGGCACGCAAGCCTCCACACCAACGGCAAGGTCCATGGTTCATGGGGGGGGGGGGGGGGGCACAACCGCATACCATATTTAAAAATACAACTGACAGTCAGAAAGATGATACAGTTCACTGATGAAATAAAAGATGTTCCATTCTCAATTTTGTTTTTACTTTCCAAAGCAGCCTATATTCTTCCCATAGTGTTCAGACTATCTCCACATCGAAGTTAATCAAAATCAGTTCAGCAGTTTAGTCGCGAAAACTTGATGTTATTTTCGCATTTATAATATTGGGGTGTATTACCTTCCCTACTCACTGTCACTCACCGTAACAAAACTTCTGATAAGCGAGTGCAGCCCAGTAGTTGTACAATGCATAATCAGCGTCTTGGTTCGCAAAGGCAATGGATTAATCTACATGTGTTAGCTTTCTGCTTGTAGCGTCCCGCTGTATTTACTTTGCCCCCTCGATTGTGTAAACGTACATTTGATATGCAGGAAAAATAGTTAATTCCCAGAATTAAGGTTTGAATCCGACTCTCCTTGCTACGTAACATCGCAGTAGTGACTGAGATTACCTAGCACAATGTCTTACAAATAGCGGTCAGCACAGCATCACAAGTCTTCCTACCCTTATTAGCACCTGAAACCTAGTAGCATGCAGAGAAGAATTCCTTATTACTAATACTCCCGGCATCTCAACAAGTGATTTTCTATCCACCAAGGTGCATGTGACTCGTGCAGTTAAGTCATGTAAATAGCAAGATGTCGCTCAAGCGACGTCGAACACGAGAGTGGCTGAATACAAAGAACGATAAGGTTCGTGGTAAAGCACACACAGTGAATGATTGAATACACGAAAACATCAGTACAGCCCCACATGGACATTTCGACCTACAGCTGCAAGATTTAGGCTCACATCGTTCTCGCTACTCTTCATTCTTGACGTGTGAAAAATTAGTGTTTGTACTTCAGGATAGAGCAATATCTTTAAACTTACAATATCACTGAAGGAAATAAAATAATTTACGATACTATAATCAGCTTACAGTCAGTAACCTCTAAGTAAACTATGAGCTCTTATTTTACTGCGTGTCCGCAGCTCGTGGTCGTGCGGTAGCGTTCTCGCTTCCCGCGCCCGGGTTCCCGGGTTCGCTTCCCGGCGGGGTCAGGGATTTTCTCTGCCTCGTGATGACTGGGTATTGTGTGATGTCCTTAGGTTAGTTAGGTTTAAATGGTTCTAAGTTCTAGGGGACTGATGACCATAGCTGTTAAGTCCCATAGTGCTCAGGGCCATTTGAACCATTTTTTACTGCGTGAAAGATGCGACCCGATACATACTAGCGGAATGATCCTAACTACATAGTGCCAAACTAGCCTCTCCACGAAAACTAACCATCATCACAACCAATAAATTGTAATGGTCTCATCTGATTCTTTACGCATTGTAGTATCTACATAACAGCGTGGGCCTACGTCCGGTAAATGCAGTTTTCCCCTCAACATCAGAGCACGCACTGTCTCGGCTAGCTATCCAGAATCAGAAACCTGAACCATAATGGCGAATTTCACTGAAGAGCCAAAGAAATTGGTACACCTGCCAATATCGTGTAGGGCCCCAGCGAGTACGCAGAAGTGCCAAAACATGACGTGGCATGGACTCGACTAATGTTTGAAGTAGTGCTGGAGGGAATTGGCACCATGAATCCATAAACCCGCAAGAGTACGATGGGGTGGAGATCTCTTCTGAACAGCACGTTGCAGGCATCTATGGTCAATGATGTTCATATCTGGAGTGTTTGATGGCCAGCGGAAGCGTTGAAAGTCAGAAGAGTGTTCCTGCAGCCACTTTGTAGCAATTCTCGACGTATGGGATGTTGCATTGTCCCGCTGGAATCACCTAAGTCCGTCAGAATGCACAATAGACATGAATGGATGCAGGTGATCAGACAGGATGCTTACGTACGTGTCACCTGTCAGAGTTGTATCTAGATATATCAGTGGTCCCATATCAGTCCAACTGCACACGCCCCACACCTTTACAGAGCCTCAAACAGCTTGAACAGTCCCCTGCTGACATGCAGGGTCCATGGATTCATAAGGTTTTCTTCATACCCGTACAGGTCCATCCATTCGATACAATTCTAAACGAGACTCGTCCGACTAGGCAACATGTTTCCAGTCATCAAGTCCAATGTCGGTGTTGACGGGCCCAGGTGAGGTGTAAAGCTTTGCGTCGTGCAAGGGTACACGGGTGGGCCTTCGGCTCCGAAAGTCCATGTCGATGATGTTTCGTTGAATGGTTCGCACGCTGACACTTTTTGATGCCCAAGAATTGAAATCTGCAGCAATCTGCGGGAGGGTTGCACTTCTGTCACGGTGAACGATTCTCTTCAGTCGTCATTGGTCCAGTTCTTGCAGGATCTTTTTCCAGCCGCAGCGACGACGGAGATTTGATGTATTACCGGATTCCTGATATCCACGGTACACTAGCAAATGGTTGTACGGGAAAATCCCGACTTCATCGCTACCTCGGAGATGCTGTGCCCCGTCGCTCGTACGCCGAGTATAACACCACGTTCAAACTCACTTAAATGTTGATAATCTGCCATTGTAGCAGCAGAAACACACTTGTTGTGTTAAATAGGTGTTTTCGAGCGCAGCGCCATATTCTGCCTGTTCTATGCCTCTGTATTTGAATAAGCATGGCTGTACCAATTTCTTTTGCGCTTCAGTGTATATTTCAAACTATCACAACGTAATGGCCGGCAACCCACGAAATGTTCCCATTAGTCGAAAGCAGGAACTGAAAATAGTGCACAAAAGTGCAAATACCGACTGCATCCACTGTGTGTCTTGTTTCCATACGCGCACAGTACATGCTGTTGCCAACAGTAGTGTCCCCGTTACCTCGTTGGCATGAAGTTTGCATTCAGTGCTGCTCGGTTCTGGCAATTTAGTTATCAGTTCACAGTGATATAAAGCAGTATGGATACGTTTACTGAAGTAGAGTTGCCCGATAAATTTATGGCTTCAGCGAGTGCAACGGAGGAGCGGCACAAAGACGCAATGGTCAGATGTTCCCGCACTGACGGTAACCGCATCACAGTTCTTCTCTTCAGAAACGAGAGTGACTGTGGTGTCAAACCGAATAAATCATAATTACATAATTGCTCTGTAAGGTATCTCTGCCCGCCCGGTTAGCCGTGCGGTCTAATTCACGGCTTTCCGGACTGGGAAGGCGTGCCTGATACCTGGCACGAATCCATCCGGAGGACTTAAGTCAAGGTCCGGTGAGCCGGCCAGTCTGTGGATGGTTTTTAGACGGTTTTCCATTTACCTTGTCGAAAGCGGGCTGGTTCCCCTTATTGAGCCTCATCTATACTATGTCGGCGATTGCTGCGCAAACAAGTTCTCCACGTACGTGTACACCACCATTACTCTATACGCAAACATAGGGGTTACACTCGTCTGGTGTGAGACGTTCCCTGGGGGGTCCACCAGGGGCTGAATCGCACAATAACCCTGAAAGAGTGGTTCGCTGTGGGGCGGCGGAGGGGTGAAGTGGACTGCGGTAGTCGTCGTGGGGTTGTGGAACACTGCGGCTGCGACGGGGACGGAGCCTCTCCGTCGTTTCTAGGCCCCCTGTTAAGAACAATACAATACAACACTAGGTATCTCTGAATAGCCTCTGAAAGTTTGTCACTGGAGTTCTGGTTCATCCGGTGTGGTTCCTTTAGCACACCATGTGGTTGTAACGCAACAATGCGGTTTTCACTGTCGCGGTTGACTTTGGTATAATATTCTCATTTTAAATATGCTACTATGTTTCTTACATCCTTCTTGCTTCGTCCGGTACGCTCTATTTTGCCTCGAAGATAGCAGAATTCCCTCGTTTCGTCTACTACATGATACTCAATTTCGATGTTAAGTGTGTTGCCGTTCTCATTTCTGCTCCTCGTCGTCAGTATCGTACACAGATGTGACAAAAGTCATGCCGTACCTCCTAATATCGTATAGGAGTTCCTGTTGCCCGTTGTAGTGAGAAACTCGAGGTAGCATGGACTCGACAAATCTTAGAAACTCCCCTGCAGAAATATTGAGTCATGCTGCTTCCGTAGCCGTCCATAATTGCGAAAGTGTTGCTGGTGGGTGCTTTTGTGCGCGGAATGAGCTCTCAATTATGTCCCATGAAAGTTTGATGGGATCCATATCGGGCAATCTTGGGGAAGGGGGGGAATCATTCTTTCGAATTATGTTCTTCAAAGCAATTGCAAACAATTATGAGCTGGTGACATGGCGCATTGTTATCCATAAAAATTCCTTCGTTGCTTGGGAACATGAAATCCATGAATATCTGCAAATGGACTCCAAGTAGCCGAACACAGCCATTTCTAGTCAATGATCTGTTCACTTCGACCAGAGAACCCAGTCCACTGCATGTAAATATAGCCCACACCAAATGTTCAAATGTGTGTGAATTACTAAGGGACCGAACTGCTCAGGTCATCAGTCCCTAGACTTACACACTACTTAAATTAACTTATGGTAAGAACAGCACACATACCTATGCCCGAGGGAGGACTCGAACCTCCGTGCATGTCACCTCAAACCGCGTCGCCACTCCGCGCTGCCTGCCCACACCATTATGGAGCCACAACCAGCTTACACATTGCCTTGTTGACAACTTGGGCCCATGGCCTCATGGAGTCTACATCACACTCGAACCTTATCATCAGCTCATTGAAATCGGAACTCATTTGACTAGGCCACAGCTGGCAGGTGTAGCCAAGCGGTTCTACGCGCTTCAATCTGGAACCGCGCGGCGCCTACGGTCGCAGGTACGAATCCTGTATCGGGCATGGATGTGTGTGATGTCCTTAGGTTTAAGTAGTTCTAAGTTCTAGGGGACTGATGACCTCAGATGTTAAGTCCCATAGTGCTCAGAGCCAATGTGAAAATGTGACTAGGCCACAGTTTTCCAATCGTCTAGGTTCCAATGGATCAACCTATGTGGTCTCGAGCCGAGGAGAGGCACTGCAGGCAATTTTGTGCTGCTAGCAAAGGCACTCCTGTCGGTCGTCTGCTGCCATAGCCCACGGACGCCAAATTTCACCGCAGTGTTCTGACGCATACGATCGTCGTTCGTTCCACATTGATTTCTGCGATTGTTTCGCGCAGTTGCTTGTCTGTCAGCACTGAAAAGTCCACGCCAACTCCACTACTCTCGGTCGTTACGTGAAGGCCGTCGACCACTGCGTTGTCCGTGCTGGGAGGTAATGCCTGAAATTTGGTGTTCCCGGCACATTGTTGACATTGTGTACCTCGAAATATTGAATTCCCTAACGATTTCAAAAATGGAATTGCTCATGCGTCTAGCTCCACCTACCATTCCGCTTCCAAAATCTGTTGATTCCCGTCGTGCGGCCATAATCATGTTATTGTACCATATGAAATAAAATCGTCATAACTTCTGGACGGTTTGCATTAGGACGTTCAAACTGCACTGTTGGCTG
This sequence comes from Schistocerca cancellata, assembly GCF_023864275.1. Classification (NCBI taxonomy): domain Eukaryota; kingdom Metazoa; phylum Arthropoda; class Insecta; order Orthoptera; family Acrididae; genus Schistocerca; species Schistocerca cancellata. The sequence continues at coordinate 324,296,002 of NC_064631.1, forward strand.
CGGGGCATGACGGGAGTAAGTATGCCCATGCATGGTTTGGTTTAGCGATAAAGCACACCTTCATTTGGATGGGTTCGTCAATAAGCAAAATTGAAGCATTTGGGGGACTGAGAATCCGCATTTCGCGATCGAGAAGGCTCTTCGCCCTCAATCGGTGACTGTGTGGTGTGCAGATGATCTCATCCCTATTATCCAAAGTGACCCTGATTTCGACAAGATGTGGTTCCTCAAGACGCAGCTCGATCTCATCGAAGCAGGAGAGTGTTTGATGTTCTGGAGGAGCACTTGGGGACCGCATTCTGGGTCTGGGGTACCCAGAGGCCACTGTCACGGGCCTCGATTGGCCGCCATATTCTCCGGATCTGAACACATGCGACTCCTTTTTGTGGAACTATATTAAAGACGAGGTGTACAGCAATAACACCGGAACCATTGCTGAGCGGAAAACAGCCATTCAGCAGGTCATCGACATCATCGATGTTCCGACACTTCAGCAGGTCATGCAGAATTTCGCAATTCTTCTGCGCCCCATCATCGCTCATGATGGCAGGCATATCGAAAATGTCACAACCGAAATCCGAATGTCTATAGTGACGTTTGCGTGTTGAATAAAGTGTGTGTACGCCGTAGTTCGTAACTAATTTACTTTTTTTGTTTGTATTTCAATAATTGTCACCCCGTAGCAATCCCATGAATTTTGTCACCTCAGGGTACTGTGGAAATGTTCGCATTCGCTTATGCTTCGAAAATGTTGAAGAAACATGTATAGCAAACGTAGTTCGTAATCTAGTATTTCCCATTGCAGCGAAAGTCTGACAAGAAAATCTTTCACTTAAGAGTCTGCCCAGTAGTTTACTTCAGACAGGCACGCATATATTTTCTTAGGTATAAACTACCTCTCGCGGTATAATTTCGCGCGCTACCTACCCTGCGCCGTATAGGGGCAATACCCACGTAAAAGAGTCACAGAATGGCAGCTGGGCAGGTTTTGTTTGCTCGCTCAGCATCCTCGCTGGCGCTGACAATAAATACACAATGCCGAGCGAACGCTGACAGATGCTTTTGCTGTAATGCTGTAATAATTGGCAGTTTACAAGTCGCGCCGAACGCTACGATGGGCTGTAGCCTCGGAGCCCATGCCAGGGACATCAAAAGTCCTAATTACATTTCCGGAATGTCGTCAAAATGACGTCTGTGCATATCAAAATTTGTATCCTCTGGCGAAGATCACACCTTTATATAGTAATTGTTTTTGTCCAAGGTTAATCATCAACAGTACTCGAGTATATGAAAAGCATCCTAATCGCAAACATTACTGTGCATTTCTTTCATTCTTTAGTTAACCGAAAGATAGCTCCTATTGCTGTTGCGAATGTATCCACTTCTCCGTCTGTGTTTAATATCGACATGGAGGTCCGATTGTGGTACGTTTGCAATACTATTGTCTCCATATCTGCGTACAGAGCTCTCGTGTACACGATCACTGAAATGATCTCTGTTGTGTAGTAGCAGTATTAGAAAATCACTACGAAAGCAGCTTCATCACAGATTTAAGCGAAGGTGTAATTAGTCGTAGTTGAAATAAACCAAAATTAGAGGAAGGAGAGAAATCCTAGAAGCGTGAACTGCATTCGCAAGTAGACTTAAATTATTTGATCTGACTGGAAATCCTAAAATATTTTGCTTGCCCGCGAAGTCAGTAAGCGGATCGAAATCATCTATTCAGTGTTCAGTGACGGTACTGGCATCAAAAAGGAAGAGCACTGAGGGAGAGAGGTGAGGAATTCGTAAGGGGACATAGGCTTAAACCGGCGTTTGAACAAGAAATTAGTTTTGTTTGATGCATATCTGGCGTAGTTACAGCCAAACAATGATCTTAATTTATGAGTAATATAAAAGGGGTAGATTCTCTGGAGAGTAAATGTGAGGAATCCTTTGAATGATGTATGAATGGAATTTATTTATGTGCGGATTGTGAAATGGACATACTGAGACTGGGAATTCAGCTTTAAGAGTTTGTGAATTGGATTTGCACTCACGGTAATACGAGGGATGAGACTGATTGCAGGTGTTGCTTGTATGATGACTTCCTGAAAAGCAATGCCTCTGAATTTTTTATGGAAACTCTTAAAGCTTTTTAAATAGCGTGTAGCGTGTAACATGGCGGTGTGTAACGTAACTGTCGGCGCGTGAGAAACAGCGAGCAGTATTCGATTTTCGAATTCGAACAGTTCATGAAAAATATTTATCATGGCTAACACTGGGCGTATTCGGAAAGTAAGGTCAAATTAGGCGCGAAATGGAAACCACTGCGAAAATCCGATGTACCTTTGCACAGATGTTCTGGGCAGTGTCTTTAGCGTGCCTGCCTATCGCTTCACGTCGCTCTTTTCAGTTCAGAGTGTAAAGTGATCGCATAGAAATGACTACAACAACAGTGTCTCCCGCCAAGGATGTGGATCTGGTGAGAGATTTCGCCTGCTATGCATCCCACGTAACATGCATATCATGCGTTTCTTTCTTCAAGACAATTTTCAGCCACATACTGCAGGGGCAACGAAGACGCTCATGTAGCGTTCTCGATTGGAAGTATTTGATGAGCCACAATACAACCCTTAAGTGGCTTCCTCCGTTGTTCATCTCTGCTCACATGATCCTCTGGCTATGAAATCAGCATTTTGGCACAAACAACGAGAGGCAGACCAGCGCAGAGAATTGGCGGAAAGCACAGGCGGCTGCTTTCCGTGACTAGGGCACTGGAAAGTTTGTACAACGCCACGACAAATGTCTAAGTCGGAGCGACGACTGTTTGGAGAGGTAGCTGGAGGGTGTGGCTAACTGTTGCAAATAAAAGTTTTCGATTTTCGCTGTGATTTTCATTTCGCGACCGACCGGACCTTATTTTCCAAACAGCCCTCGTACTAAAAACAGTCGTAGGTTAAAGAAAGTATTTTATTAATTTAAAAACAGTTACTCAACAAAGAATATCGTACAACTTACGACTGTTTTTAATATTCGAAGAGTTCGTCCACACATGGACTTCCCTCTCCTTTAGCACGACAATGACAGGCCACATATGAGCTCCGAGACATATGCAGCAATGTGGCGCCTTGTGTTCACCCTTATCAGTCACCCTTTATGTAGTCCCCACCTGGCTCCATCCAATTTTCGTCATTTTTCCAAGACTTAAAAAACGCCTTCGAGTATTTCACTTTGTTAGTGATTAAGCAGTGCAAGCGGAGGTGAGACTGTGACTCCGTCAAGAAAGTCAAACACTCTACAGTGCCGGTATAAATAAGCTGATCTCTCGTCGGCAGAAATGTCCCAGAGTTACTACGTTGAGAAATAAATATGTAGACTTGAAGAATAAAGATACATAATGTTAAAAACGTTTATTGAATTTAGAAAGCATTAAGAGTTTTCGCATAAAAAATTCATAGCCGTTGCTCTTCAACACGTACTCGTTGGAGAGGACTGAAGAATAGCGCAATGGATGGGATAACTGGATTCCATACAGCGTTCAGTGTGTGGTGGTTTCAGCAAAGGTAACGTTAGGCTTGAGAGACAGCTTTTATATGTTCATCTTCATATTTTGTGGTATATTAGAGCACCACTGAGTACAAGGTGATCAACAGTGGATAACTTACTTCTGTTCCTATTTGATTGGTGAACGCTGATGTTTGGTGAGTATATATAGATAGTTTGGCCGTGAGAGTTCTTACGGGAGTGGTGAAAGTATGTCGAATAAAGTGATGGTCAGAAGCTCTTTGAGCAGAAATGTATGGACGTTCTCAGCTGTGAATCTTTGCGAGGAATTACTTGGGTGATGTTTCTCGTTAATAAGGACATCTTTATTTCGGAACTAAGTGATTTAGGATGGAGATATTTAGGACCTGTGTGAGACACATGTCCGTGAAAGAGTGGGAGAGGTTTTTGTGGTAAGGTCTTATGGAACCAAACTGCTGAGGTCATCGGTCCCTAAGCTTATGCTTATGCACTACTGAATCTATCTTACACTAACTTACGCTAAGGACAACACACACACACCCATTCCCGAGGGAGGAGTCGAACCTCCGACGGGGATAGCCACGCGGACCGTGACAAGACGCCTAGGACCGCACAGCTGCCCCACGCGGCCACAGGTTTTTATGGGATTGGCTATCACTGAAATGAGAGGTTCACTCTATAGACTGGAGTATAGTTCTAACACTCAATGTCGATCAACTAATTGTGGATATTAATGTGTATAGATTCTGGGCCCGTCTTTTAGTTCTCACACGCAATGTCGATCAACTAATTGTGGACATGAATGTGTGTCGATTGTCGGTATGGGTGGTAAGCGTGTGTTTATTTCACATGGTCTTCACTTGGCTACTGTGCGTGAAACTTCGCATAGCTTGGTAGAAGTTGGCAATGATGAGCCACGATACATCACCTAACGACCCAATCGCTTGCTTTACAAATGAGGGAACAGCCAACCCAGTGAAACCCAGCAATGTGGAAGGCGAGTGACGGGTAATGAGAGCTGCTCACGCCGCTCCACCGAGGGTGTGAAGTCCATTTCTGGGTGGCGGGTAACCCAGTACTGGTAGAGCTTTCACAGGATGTGTTAGCTGAGCGTATCCTGCTGCTGTAGGTTGTTTCTCAGACTGCTGGCAGCGAGATGGTATTGATCCATAAGATGATTATGGCTGCTTATCAGCTTTCTGGTACTAACTTAACGCAGTACTGGAAGTTCTGACGTTTGGTCAGAGGGTGGTGTGTAGGAAAGTGGAAAAGGCATGTGGTATGAAAATCTTTGTAGTGCCGTATGTGTGGACAGTGGACGTTCGGAATAGGACAGCACTGATCGGTGGGAGAGTCGCTAGCGACAGTAGAAAGAGCTCAGTGCTGGAGGTACAAACACTCATACATAAAGCTGTATGGGTAGAGGTCGGCATGACAGATCCTGATTTACTGAAGTCCAGCGACGTTAACGGATGCTAATATACCTGTAGTGACTGAAGTCTAGCGATGTCGCCTAAGCGGCTGTGTCAGTGAGCAGCAAAATCCTCTGTCACTAAGGCTACAAAACTTTCTTTGCCACACGGTGAAGTCTGTGACTACCATCGTGACAGAGACGACTGTCGCTGACTCCAGCCTACTCACTAATTTATATGAACTGATGTCGTCGGGCGATGAAGATATAACAATCTGTATTATTTGTTAATTTTTTTAGTATCTGTCCAATCTATACATACACACTGGGTCTTTAGTAAGCTTGATGAGCAGATTGTTGTCAGTCAACCGAAATCGGTTATCAGAAAACTGTAATTTAATGTCTTATTGCGATTGAGACTATTAAAATATTTTAATGACTTAATTATGGCGTTGTGACAACAGCTCTCATCACTGGCGAGTGAGTGCGGATAAGAGAACAGCACTTCTCGTATAAAAATAGATCGGGACGGATTCTAAACTCTTCCCCTTACCGTGTCGTCCATAATTTCGTCTTTGCGTCGCCATGCTGGCGCCTGTGATGTCACTGCTGTTCATTCCATAGCAAAATAAGGTAACATTTATATTCCGCATCGTGTTCAAGCACTTCGACGATGTACAGAGCTGCAGGCATCCATATTCACGGTGGTTAGCGAGATTTTACACTGACGGAAAGCGAAATATCATGCAACAACAGTCCGATATTTGTCAAACATCTGGTAATATTCTCCACATTTAGGTTATAAGGACAGAGTAAACCATTCTTGGCACTCATTCCATTCCGAACTAGTGGCCATCATTAATGTAAGTCTAACATGTGGCACCCACAAGCACAAATACACTTTCATATTAGTTGTGTCATGGTACCAGCCTCCAAACGTCATCTTGAGAAATTTCTTACCATGTCTGAAGCACATACTGTTGCATGTTCATGTGTCTGCTCGTCGGGTTACGAAGTTTACTAGCTGGAAGCTGGTGTGAAAATATACTTCTTCTCATAAAATCCCACACATGTTCCCCGTGGGTGACAAATCAGGGAACCGGGAAGGTCAGTACGCTTGTGAATTGCAGCGTGGGGTCTTGAATTATGATGGTGGCTTAGGCCATTTGATTCCCTGTTCGTGAAGGGTATGAGAACAGAGTAAAGCTTTCTTGGCACAACATTCAAACTGCCTTCAATGATCAGTCCTGTTGTCACATTCAGTAGGTCCCCACAGCTTGATCCCAGCAGTTGAAGCCGTATTGCTTTTTCCTATGGCCAGTCAGCAAGTCGTCTACGTTGGCGTCGACCTGACCGCCGCAAACAGAAGCGAAACTCGTCGGCGAACTCCACAGAACTCCACTCAGAATCCCAATTCACTCTGTCTCAACTCCATGGAATTTCTGTTATCAACGCTAAGAAACGCGTGGAAACTCAAGATCTCAACACGTTTTAGTAATCTGCTTCAGATGGTTAGTGGTGGAACTCTACATGTAACTTCAGCCAAGATATCATCTGTTGTTATCAGTATATTCGTCAGAGCCAGTGGAACAATCCTACAGTTTTCTCATGGTTTAGTCTTTTCAGAAAGGACCCCTGAGTATTCTCCCCGCCACAGCTTTCTCCTCACTCCAGATCGTCACCACATTTTCTTCAGTCAGTGCACTACAGCCAACAGTCTATGCCATCTGTCGGTGTGATGCTCCCATGTCCCTCATCCCCAGCATTCAAGCTTTCCAAAAGTCATATAGATGACTCTAAGCTGCATATAGACGTACTCTGGACACGCTGTGTTGCGATCTCCAACTAAAAAGTATCAGAACATTAGACACGCACAATAGCTATCACACCATTCTTCATCTGTACGAATGGAATTTTTATTCTGTACTACACATACTAAAAATAACGTTACATAAGGACGAATTTTTAATCAGGATATACGATGGGCATCGAAATACTAGAATATCATTTTGGTATTGATCTGTCGAAGTGTTCATGGTGTCACACTTTCCATTTTGTCGGTATAATTTCAATTGCTTCTTTTATTACGCCGTCACAGGAACCACTTGTCCTCATAATGACAGATATGCGGTCGAATACTGTTCGATGAGCGTCTCATACGCCGTACTTTCAATTCACACGGCTTATAATCTCTCATGTACCGTGAAGTTTTATTAAATATCGTGTTTCTTCAGGATCCTTTAACTTTACCCGTCACTGCAAAAGAAAATGATAAAAAAGAATGCACCTTTTTCCTATTTTGTGCACAGTGCGTAAAAATTTCAGGAAAGCCATGTTTCAAAAACACCAAGAACTGCTGATGAAATAAGTATTGAAGAACAACCAGTTTCCGTCGTCCGATCGTCATCAGGAGGAAAAATTGTTTACATCAGCCTGTATGGCAAAGTTTTTACTGTGGTGTCAAAACTAAAACTGACAGCAGATTCAGTGACACAGAATCGTTTCTTATTTTAATTTTGTCGCCACAGTATGAACTATGTTATACAAATTAATGCAATAACTTCAACGAAACATGTCTGAGAGATGAAAAGAAATGAAAACTGTGTTTTGTTTAAGGCGGGTTATCTCCAGAAGCAAATCTATTTCTAACCGAACACGGACAGAAGCGCCCCAAACTCAAGATACTTAATGTAATTAATTTTTTATGCTTGGTGATGATCGTTTGATAGAAACTAGTAGATAATAAAGGCTTATTTCATTAGCAATAGTTATTGATTCTGAAATACGACATTCACCAAACATCTTTTTGCTCGTTTTCGGGAAAAGTAGGGGGTGGGAGGGTTGCTCGCCTCACCAGTGCCTTCACTTTGCACTTTACCTCAAGAAGAAAGAAAACAGCTTGATTCGGCTCCTCCAACGAATTACGGAGTACTTGCAGAGCGCAGTCCTTCACAGTATGTGCGATCATTTGCACTCCAGTGCAGTTAGGGGACTCTAAAACAACCTCTTCTTAGAAAAGTACAGACGCGAGTCAAAGAAGGATTCCTGAGGTGCCTAGAGAGGAAATCGTGCAACTTAAAACATAGCCAAAGCCAGAGCGCAATGAAAACCGTCCCTGAGGTGTTTAACTGAAATTGTATATGCTGATTTGACGAAAACCCCAAGAAGTTTTGATTTTACGTTAAATCAGTGAACGGATCAAACCCATCTCTCTAGATACTCTGTGACCATAATGGCAACTAAATGAAGGATGTCACACAAAATCCCGAAATACTAAAGACCTTTTTTCCCAACTTTTTTCACTGAGCAAGATAATAGCGCTATTCCACCTTTAAGTCGTTGCACTGTCAAAATCGCATTGATCGAGATAAGTGACGGCGGGGTAAAATGAACTGAAATCACTCAAAAGGCGAAAGGCAACTGTATTTGATAGGCTACCCATACGATTCTACAAAGAGTACACAAAAGAAGTTGCTCCACTTCCTGCAGCAGTGTTCCGCCGGTCACTGGGGGCACGAGGCGTGTAGACAACAGAGACTGTAAAAATGGACAGATAATTTCCGTTTCCAGGAATGGTCGTCGAACAGACACGCAATACTCTATCGGCGACCTCAGTAAGGTGCAGAATTTTTGAACAAGTTTTGTACACACGCATTATGACATTTCCTATTTACGAATCAGCATGGGCTACACAAATAGCGATCGTGTGAAACTCGACGTGCTCCTTCCACGAGACCTGAAAGGTAATAGCTACCGGTTCCAAGGTTGGAGCCGCCTCTCTTCACTTTCTTGCGATCGATACAATTCCGAATAGACCCGTAATAAAAAATAATCGAGAGTACGAAGCACCAGACCAGCCTTGGATTGAAGAGTTCCTACCAAAGGGAACACAGTACGGTATTCTTTGCAAAGAGGGAGTGTCTCAGGATAGTTACTTTTCTTTACATATTCACTGATCAGCCGGAACATATGACCACTGACCTACTATCGATATAAAACCGTCCAGGCGACAGCAGCGTTACCTGGTGAGGAATGTCTACAAGTCAGACACACGCACGGTACATGTAGTATCAGTAAGCGAGCTGTCCGTGTGTAGAACGGGGAAGGCGCACAATCTCTCTGATTTTGTCCGAGGGCAGATTGTGATGGTCCGGAGGTTCGGTACGAGCTTTACGGAAACTGCACGACTTGTCAGCTGTTCCAGGAGTGCTATGGCGAGTGTCTTCAACACGTGACGAAGCCAATATGAGACCACGCCCAGACGTCGTGGGAACGGGCGGCCGCCCCTCATTACAGATGTCAGACGTCGTAGGCTGGGCAGACTGGTAAGACAGTACAGCCGGCGAACTGTGACGGAAACAACAGCATACGTTAATGCTGGGCAGAGTACAAGTGCGTCTGAAAACACAGTGCACCGAACACTCCTAACGATGGGCTTCCGCAGCCGGCGATCCACGCGTGTGCCAATGTTAACATCACGACATCGGCAGCTACGACTGAAATGGGTACACGGCCACCGGCACTGGACGTTGGCACAGTTGCAGAGCGTTGCATGGTCTGATGAACCGCGATATCTCCTTCATCATACCGATGGGAGGGCGAGAATCCGTCGTCTTCCAGGGGAGCAGCTTTTTGACACCTGTACTGCGGGACAGAGACAAGCTGGCGGCTGCGGGGCGGAGACAAGCTGGTGGCTACTCCATTACGCTCTGGGGAACATTCGTGTGGGCATCAGTGGGTCTAGCACAAGGCGTTAACACGTCCAAGGAGTACCGTGCACTCATTGCAGACGACGCACATCCCTATATGACGATCATACTTCCCGAGGGCAGTGGCATTTTTCAACAAGATAATGCGCCATGTCACAAGGCCATGAGTGTGATTGAGTGGTTAGAGGAACACAGTGGCGAGTTCCAATTGACGTACTGGTCCCCCAAATCGCCAGATCTGAATCCGATCGATCACATCTGGGATGTGATTTAACGTTGTGTCAGAGCTCATAGCACTCCTCCACGGATTTTACGGGAATTGGGTGACGTGTGCGCAGATGTGGTGCCAAATCCCTCCAGCGACCTACCAAGGCCTCAATGTTTCCATGTCACAACGCGTCGCCTCTGTTACCCGTGCCGTAGGTGGACATACCGGCTATCAGATATGTTGCACAATAATCACTGGAGGCAGTCAAGTTCGTTAATTACCTTGGAGTATGTATACAAAGTGGTTTAAAGTGGAACGAACACACAAAAGCTATCACAGCTAAGGATGATGCCAGACTGACATTGGATAAGAAGAATCCTTAGGAAGTGTAGTCCACACACAAAGCAGGTCTCTTACTAATCCCACGTTCGACCAATACCTTTGTTGGTCAATCTGGAACCCATGCCATACAGGATCGATACAGGAAATAGAGAAGAACTAAAGGAGAGCAGCTCGTTAAATCATGGGTTCATTTTGTAAGTACTGAAAGGGCGACGTTGTGCATCACAACGTGATTTCCTGGTAAAACTCCTAGGACAGTCAGCTAACAGACTATATTGCTTCCTCCTACGTACATCTCCTTAAAAGATCGTGAAGGGAAGATTAGAGAGAACCGAATTCACGCAGGAACTTACCAGCAGTCGTTCATCCCACAGGCCATTCAGGGCTGGAACAGGAAAGGCGTGAAGCGACAGCGGTACACAAAGCTGTCACCGCTACTCATCACACATTATCTTATGGAGTGCAGTTGTAGCTGTAGTAATCCAAGCAAATAACTGCTGACAAAGCGTGGGAGCATCTGCGGTTACAGAAAAATGACTTTCTTACATCATCATTCACTCCATAACGAATATTCGGTCTGCACGGAGGGTGCTCTGATTTTAAACGTAGATTAAAGCAGTGGCCTGACCAGGACTGTAATCTTGGACTTGTGTTTTGCGGGCAGCTGCCCTACCGACCTACAATCCGTGAAGGTCCTAACTTAGAAGCCCAGTGCGGCATCCAGTTTCAATCTGCCACGTACTTTCATTACCATTTTTTTCTGAAAAACATGTCGATGCTCGCCGGCCGACATTACAAATGTGACGCTGCTGAGGAGTGCCGTACTATTTCCGGTCCATTCCTTCTCTCATTCGTTTATAGCACCTGCAACCTACGTCCTCAATTATTTGCTGGATGTATTCCAATCTCTGTCTTCCTCTACAGTTTTTACCCTCAACAGCTGCCTATAGTACCATGGAAGTTATTCCCTGATGTCTTAATAGATGTCCTATCAACCTGTTCCTTCTTCTTGTCAGTATTTTCCATATATTACTTCCCTCCCCGATTCTGTACATAAGCTACTCATACCTTACCTAATTTTCAAAATTCTTCTGTAGCACCACATCGCAAATGCTTCTCTGCTGTTCTCGTTTTCCCACAGTCTATGTACCACTGTCATACAATGCTGTGCTCCAAACGAACATTCTTCTACATCTACATCTACATTTATACTCCGCAAGCCACCCAACGGTGTGTGGCGGAGGGCACTTTACGTGCCACTGTCATTACCTCCGTTTCCTGTTCCAGTCGCGTATGGTTCGCGGGAAGAACGACTGTCTGAAAGCCTCCGTGCGCGCTCTAATCTCTCTAATTTTACATTCGTGATCTCCTCGGGAGGTATAAGTAGGGGGAAGCAATATATTCGATACCTCATCCAGACACGCACCCTCTCGAAACCTGGCGAGCAAGCTACACCGCGATGCAGAGCGCCTCTCTTGCAGAGTCTGCCACTTGAGTTTGTTAAACATCTCCGTAACGCTATCACGGTTACCAAATAACCCTGTGACGAAACGCGCCGCTCTTCTTTGGATCTTCTCTATCTCCTCCGTCTTAGGAGTTTCTTCCTCAAATTAGTTTATGTTTGATACTAGTAAACTTCTCTTGGCCAGTAACGCCCTTTTTGATAGTGCTAGTCTGCTTTTAGTGTCCTCCTTGGTCCCTCCATCATGGGTTATTTTGCGGCCTAGGTAGCAGAATTCCTTAACTTAATCTACTTCGTGATCACCAATCGTAACGTTAAGTTTCTCGCTGTTCTCATTTCTGCAACTTCTCATTACTTTCGTCTTTCTTCAGTTTGATTTCAGTTCATATTCTGTACTAATTACATTGTTCATCCCGTTCAACAGATCCTGTAATTCTTCTTCTCCTTCACTGTCATTGGCAAACATGGAGATTCTTTTATCTGCAATTTTAATTCCACTCTTGAATCTTTCTTTTATTTCGGTCATTGCTTCTTCGATGCATGGATTGAAAAGCAGGGGCGAAAGACTACAGCCCTGTCTTACACCCTTCTTAATCCGAGCAGTTCGTTCTTGGTCTTCCAGTCTATTCCCTCTTGGTTCTTGTACACCTTGTAATTACCCGTCTTTCTCTATAGCTTACCCGCATTTTTCTCAGAATTTCGAACGTCTTGAGTCATTTTACACTGTCGAAAGCTTTCTCCAGGTCGACAAATCCTATGAATGTGTCTCGAATTTTCTTCTGCTTAGCTTCGACTATCAGTAGTGCCTCTCTAGTTCCTTTACCTTTCCTAAAGCCAGAGTGATCGTCATATAACAGTGCCTCAATTTCATTTTCCATTCTTCTGTATGTTATTCCTGTCAGCAACTTGGATACATGAGCTGTTACGCTGGTTCTGCTACAATTCGCACTTGTTGGCTCTTGCAATTTTGAGAATTGTCTGGTTGATGTTTTTCCGAAAATATTATGGTATATCGCCAATCTCAGACATTCCACACACCAAAATGAATAGTCGTTTTTTTGGCACTTCTCCAACTGATTACAGAAATTCTGGTGGAATATTATCTACCATTTCTGCCTTATTTGATATTAAATCTTCCAGAGCTCTTTTAAATTCTGATTCTAATACTGGATCCCCTATCTCTTCTTTATCAACTCCTTTTACTTCTACTAACACTCATCAGACAATACTTCCGCCTCACAGAGGCCTTCAGTATACTATTTCCACCTGTTTGCTCTCTCTCCTCTGCATTTAACCGTGGAATTCCCATTGCACTCTTAATGTTACCACCTTCGCTTTTAATTTCACCGAAGGTTGTTTTGATTTTTCTATACGCTGAGTCAGTGCTTCCAACAATCATTTTTTTTCGATTTCTTCCCGTTTGGATGCAGCCATTTCGCTTTAACTTCCCTGCACTTCTTATTTATTTCATTCCTAACTGATTTACTCTTGATTTTTTTTTTATTTTCTTCTTTCATCGATCAACTAAAGTATTTCTTCTGTTACCCATGACTAGTTCGCAGTTACCTTCTTTGTAACTGCGTCTTTCTTTCAACGTCTGTGATTGTCATTTTTAAAGATGTTCATTCCCCTACAACTGAGCTGCGAACCCCCTACTGCGCCAATTTTCGCAAACGAGTGTTGGTGTGGAGAACGAGTCACGCTGCGGCCCAGCACAGTTCCGTAGACACGCCACTCTACCTCACTCCTTCCTCCGCCCCCACCCCTGAGCGTGTCCCGCTGTGGGCGTGGCAGGGCGTGGCCGCCCCCAGCGTCCACGTGAGATGGGCCACGACTATCAGCCAGCTTCCCGCTGCCGCCGCCACCAAAGCGTATCGATTGTGATGCGGCCAGCCTAGCCGGAGGCGAAGCCGGCTTTCCGGGCCAGACCGGCACGTGCGCCGCCGCGACAACACGCCCTTCTGAAGGCCCTGCCATGAACGCCTCATTCCTTGACTGCATCGTGGGAATTCAGGTCTGCCTGTTTTGCCGACAAGGCTTTTTCCTTTTTTTGTTCATCAGTCTTCTGACTGATTTAACGCGATCCGCCACGAATTCCTCTCTCGTGCTAACCTGGTTGTCTGGCGGTAGCGCTATAAAGCTTTGTAACAAAAACGACCCTTATCAAAAATTTATATTTTTCAAAAGAGCGAAAAAACTTTCTAAACGGCTCTATAACGTCTTGCTGTCAATTATGCAGTGAAGCGCCAAAGGGACTGGTATTGGCATGTGTATTCAAAGACAGCGTTATGTAAAAAGGAAGAATACGGAGCTGCAGTCGGCATCGCCTGTATAAGACAACAAATGTCTGGGGCAGTTGTTAGATAGGTCACTGCTGCTACAATGGCAGATAATCAAGTCGCTGCTATAGTCGGGCCGACGAGGATGGGACAAAGCATCACCGAGATAGCGATGAAGTTGGGATTTTCCAGTACGACCATTTCACAAGTGTACTGTGAATATCAGGAATCCGATAAAACATCAAATCCCTGACATTCCTGCGGACAGAAAAAGATCCTGCAAGAATGGGACCAACGACGACTGAACAGAATCGTTCAACGTGACAGAAGTGGAACCAATCCACAAACTGCTGCAGATTTCAATGCTGAACCAACAACAAGTGTCACCGTACGAACCATTCAACGAAACATCATCCATATGGGCTTCTGAAGTTGAAGACCCACTCGCTTACCCTTGATAACAGCACGACACAACGTTTTACGCCTCGCCTGAGCCTGTCAGCATCGACATTGGACTGTTGATGACTGGAAACATGTTGCCTCGTCGGACGAGTCTCATTTCAAATTGCATCGAACGGATGGACGTGTAGGGGTATGGAGATAAACTCACGAATCCATGGACCCTGAATGTCAGCAGGGTACTGCTCAAACTGGTGGAGGCTCTGTAATGGTGTGGGGCGTGTGCAGTTGGAGTGATGTGGGATCGCTGATACGACTCGTAAGTAACCATCCTGTCTGATCACCTGCATCTATTCATGTCCATTGTGCATTCCGACGGACGTTGGCATTTCCAGCAGGACAATGCGACACCCCACACGTCCAGAATTGCTACAAAGTGGCTCCAGGAACACTCTTCTGAGTGGATGCACTTCGCGGGAAGTAGTACGTGGATGATGGGGAAATTATTGATACAGCAAGACCTCCGACGTCGACCAATAAAGTTGTACCATGCGGACGCACAGGCCCACCCAGTAAGGTGGTATAAGGCCGTCGCATTGAACAGAGATTATGCCGAAAATTAGGGTTTTGTAGCGAAAGAGTGGTATCTAAAATGGTCTATTGGAATTCTGAATGAAACCAACCTGCTTTCAGGAAAAAAGGTGTTGCATTACTTATTGAAAGTCCCACATAAATCAAAATCTCTGGCGCACATCACAGCTTCTGCTGTGAGAGTCTCAGAACGCTGGCGTACTGCCCATGGGCGGCTGCAGTCGGCCCGGGATTTCCCGAACCCTGTGCGAGCAGTTGCCGGCGGGCTGCGGCGCTGCCGGCGCGTGGGTGGGCTGCTCGGGTTTTAGAAGAGAACTTGTTATAGCGCCGAAGGCCTGCCTGGCTCCTTTGAGATGAGGCCGAGTTGCAGTCGGCGGCAAACAACGCGTGTTGACAGAAAGACGCGACGCGGCGCGGCAGGGCGGGGCTCCTTCCGCAAACAACCCCCCCCCCCCTTCCGCCACCACCGCCACCCCAGTCGACGGCTCATAAACATAGTCTCTTGACGACGCCGAGATGAAGTTCCCGTAGACTGAACCCATTTATAGTCGTCCCCGTCATTTGCTGCGCAGAAATCGTGTCGCCTGTAAATGTCATTCAGCGTAACACAGATGGCATTGAATTGTGAAAGTCACGCTCAGCTCGCACTAAAGTAAAAACTCACAGTAGCCGGATAACGTATCCCAAACAAAACACTTCAGTTTAATCTATTAGCAAATGTACGAGACTGTGATACGTAAAGTTTTGCACGGATAAGAAGCAGCATCCTCTCTTTTTTGTAAGTTCTTTTTTCTTCAAAGCTTTGCCTATTACGTCCGATTGTTGAAGACCTCTTTTGTCTATGACAAGTTTTCTATTCGATCTCACTGTCTCTTTTGTGGTCTACCTAGTAATCGACAATTCATTATGAGTTTGGACACATTATTTTCATTCGTTCTTGTTGCATGATATCGTTATTTATTCCTATATTCCTTAATCTGAACGTTTACGCTTTAAGAGTTCTAGTTCTTATCTGACTGTTGTGTTCTTTATCATATAAATCTACATCCAGTTGCTCTTCTTAAAAACCTCATTTCTGCTATTTATATTCTTTGTTCATTTACAGCCTGTCATAGGGAGATCTATAGTCTGATGTAGACTACGAACCACAGTGCATCTCGGATGTCCCCACATCAACATGAAACGTCCCCTTTGAAAAATTTATGAATTACTGTGCTGGAAAACCTCTTACATTATTTGATTTTCAAACAGCTGAGCAGAACTGAACGTACTCAGACATTTGGCTCTTTGCCTATTCTGATCAACACTAAACTGACACACAATATTTTTAGCGCAACGCAATCTGACTTTGAAAAATCCCTACAAAAGAATGGCCCTGACTAACAATAACCTATACCTTTCATGAATCACTGACCTTCGTTACTCGAACTACTGCAATACAGCGAGCGCCAATACTGCCAGCTAAATAAAAGATTCTAACTACTGAAGGCACTAACTACTGATAGGCACAGTTAGCAAATGAAAGATTTTGATAAAGAACAATAATATATATATATATATTATGACTTTTGAACACTATTGAGGTAAATACATTGTTTGTTCTCTATCAAAATCTATATATATATATATATATATCAGTTCATGACATCCAGTCTTACAAATTTACTGTCTCTGATGGACACACGTTCAGATCATCCGCTCTCAAAACTCCGCCATCTCTCTCCCCACATCCACCACTGCTGGCGGCTCACCTCCAACTGCGCAACGCTACGCGCTGTTAACAGCCAACTGCTCACTACAATAGAGAATTTTTCAACAATGCCAACCAGCCACAGACTGCACACAGCACAGCCAGTGATTTTTATATAGAGCGCTACATGGCGTTACCAACACAAAAACCTAAACAGCCTACTTGCCAGAGGTGAAGAAGTAACAACTGACAGATAAAAATTTCAGGACTGGCCGGGAATCGAAACGATTGTGTGGCTTTTAACCACTGATCCAAAGCGGCAATTCTTACAAAAAGAATTGTTTGTTACAGATCGTTTTATTACTTCTCAAAATGTTCGCCTTAAATGCGTTTGAACAATTCTTTTTTCCTTTCTATCCGATGTTCATAACTCAAAAATATAGTTTTGAAAGGATGCAACAGCGGTAATGAAAAGCGGCGGCCGTGCATTTTTATATGGCGTAAGGGAACAAAAGAAGTATTCAGGCGACAAATTAAGTGAACATGAGCTGTGACACATTAATTCCGTATCCAATACGCAAGTGTTACACGTGCTGTGTGGCTGCTAGCGTTGTTGTATTGAGAATGAAGAGAGATTTTCGTTTGTTTTTCACGATTTCATCCATGACTTGTAGCAAAGAAATTGGTGTATAGGTTACCACTAAGCATTAACAGCTATTCGACCCCGTACAGCGAGGTACCAACACGTCTAGTGTATCCGACGTAACAATGACGAGCTTCGCAGTCAAATCACTGTTGATTTGAGTTAGTCTTGGACCACAAAAGAACTTGATTGCTGCTTATTTTCTGGCTCGTGTAGATATATCCAACTTCCGTCTCCTGTTACGATGTCGTATACTTTCTGATCATATGTATCCAAACACTTACTAGTAGACATTAATGTGGGCTCTGTCCACTCGTCGCTTTTATGACGGGTTGAATGATGGGGGGCGCTTTCATTGTCTGAATGTCTGTGGAAGAATGGCAGCCTACTCACCCACAAGATCGGAGGTCAGAGAAGGTCTAGAGCGAAGTAGTTGTCCTAACTCGTCTGGAAGGTCTTCCTTTGGGTTCAGGTCGGGACTCTGGACAGCCCTCTCCATTTCAGCAATGTTATTAACCACAGACCATTGTCTCACAGATGGTGCTTTGTAAAATATTGCATTTTTGGGCTGATACAAACAGCCATCGTCTCCGAACTATTCTTATACTGCACGAATACGCGATGCTGTGAAATGTGTTCACACTTTTCTGCATTAAGTAATTTCTTAATGGCAATAAGGGAACCACACCCCAACCAAAAAGAAGATACAGTAATACCACCTCATCCGTGGGAGGCAATGGTTCAGAGTTCGAGACTCGGTCCGGCTCACAGTTTTAATCTGCCACGAATTTTCATATAAGCGCATGCTAGGCTGCAAAGCAAAAATCTTATTCTGTCAATTGTAAACAGTCTTTTCCGGTAATGTTTGATTACCTGGCAATGGTAAGGAAAGCGTTTCTGAAGAAGAGAAATTTATTAACATCGAGTATAGATGTGTCAGGAAGTCTTTTCTGAAAGTATTTGTGTGGAGTGTACCCATGTATGGAAGTGAAACATGGACGATAAATAGTTTAGATAATAAGAGAATAGAAGCTTTCTAAATGTAGTACTGCAGAATAATGCTGAAGAATAGATGGGTAGATCACGTAACTAATGAACAGTTACTGAACAGAGATTGTGGAGAAGAGGAATTGGTGGCGTAACTTGACTAGAAGAAGGGATCGGTTGGTAGGACATGTTCTGAGGCATCAAGGGATCACCAATTTAGTATTGGAGGGCAGCGTGGAGGGTACAAACCATAGAGGGAGACCTAGGGATGAATACACTAAGCAGATTCAGAAGGCTGTGGGCTGCAGTAGTTACTTGGGGATGAAGAGGCCTGCACAGGATAGAGTAGCGTGGAGAGCTTCTTCAAACCAGTCTTTGGATTGAAGACAACAACAAACTGAATTTGACATTAGCACCTCTGTCTACATATACCTCATATCATACCACCCCTTTTAGCTTACTCTTAAGACACTGTATCCTGTTCTCATCAATAAGTCTCACTGCTTTGTATGAACCTACCTCCAGGTTGTAAGGTCCCATACTGTTTATTCCATTAATTGTGAATCATGATCAGGTATTTCATTAACAATTGGGTACACGTTGATTGTTTCAGCCTGAGCACTCTCTATAAAAATGTTATCACTCAGTGCCCCTCTGTTTTGCTGCCTGTGAGTTGGAAAAGTGACTAGTGAAAATAGATTGAAACACCCAAATAATAATTCAAGTTCATTTTTATTGTCTGCATCTTTTAAAAATTCTTTATTGAAATCTCCACAAAATACTGTTTCTTCTCGTCCGACAGGTAGCTCAACAATGCATCTAGATTTCTCGTAAACAGATGAAAGTTTCCTAGAGAAGATTCGTAGACCGCTACAATTCTCAGAGAAGTATTCTGCAGTAACAACTCACAAGCCCATGGGTCTAGGTTCTGATCAACACAAAAACTATTTGTTGCGATATTTTTGAGTCTGTGTCAAACTTTTACATATTTTGCAATTCCTCCTCTTTACACGTTAACTCTACACGAAAATGATGCGAGTGTATGATCCCTGATATAAACTTCTCTATCCCTGGGTTACATTGTGTTCAGAGAGGCTCAGAACATGTATTCCTTCAGAATTTTCCACATATTCTAGGCATGCAATAAGCTCATCTATCTTGTTTTCCAATCCTCTAATGTTCTGATGAGACAAATTAATTCTATTTTGCTGGAAACTTTTGCATACATTATGGTATTGTACTGATCTTTCTTTCAGTACTCTCTGTCTGTAATCTGACTCTAACCTAACAAAATGAACCGCTTTGATTCCAGTAATCACAGAGATTTTGTCTTGTATGCTTGTGACCTCCCGTACACTTTCTGCAGATTGCTCAGCTAGTCTTTCCTTCCCCCTCTTATTAAGATTCAGGTCATGTTTAGTTTATCCCCGTCTTCCAGCCACAGCAACAGGCACGGCACAGATATGAGACTTTGTTTCAGTGAAAAGCAACTCGCTCATCCCTGTTCACACGGCAAACAGCCCTGTTAACCCAGTGATGGTCATGTCGCTGCAAAACTTCGACAAACCACACGCGAGTGTGTGTTGTTGCTGTTGGTATTTTCTCCAGGTCACATTTAATATAACATTCTAAGCTGTTAGCCAGGATGTTTCTTGTTCCTCCTACAATAACTACCTTATCCTCACCATCAAAACCTCTACACGAGGCTCCTACGTTCCCTGTCATCTAGCTAAGCTTGGCGCTAGGTTTCACGTTGCTTGTGATCTGACATTCTACGACTCGCTTTTCCTGTAGCAACTGGCCGACACTTCTCCCGTGACTGCTCGCTAATAGCAATACTCTTTTCTTTCTACGTGACTTTCCTATGGATTTAGCCTTACAGTTGTTTCTTGAGTCTGCTGCGCCCTATTTAGGTCAAAAACTAATAGGCTTCCATTTTCAGTCTCCTTCTGAAAATCCCAGCGATACGAATCTTCCTGTACTTACAGAAAACACTTCTTAAGATTTAATTCGATTACACATCATTACCTTTGTTGCACTTCGTCGATGTTCAGCCTGCCTTCAGTACGTTATCCACTGCGTTTGATGGGTCTCTCCCTACAGCTTACGCCTATTTGTCTCATAATTTTGAACATCTTGCACCATTTTACATTGTCGAACGCTTTTTCCAGGTCGACGAATCCTATGAACGCGTCTTGATGTTTTTTTTTTTTCTTTTTTTTTTTAGTCTTGCTTCCAAATTCAACCGCAACGTCAGAATTATCTCTCTGGTGCATTTACCTTTCCTAAAGCCAAATTGATCGTCATCTGACACATCCTCAATTTTCGTCTCCATTCTCCCACTACCCAGCTGGGAAACGCAGAGATTTTCGTCAGTCAGAGTCTACATTCACACTTACGGACATCTGTAGTCTGTTAAAGTGTCTGCCAAGACTCTCACCGTTCGCAGCTCGTGGTCGTGCGGTAGCGTTCTCGCTTCCCACGCCCGGGTTCCCGGGTTCGATTCCCGGCGGGGTCAGGGATTTTCTCTGCCTCGTGATGACTGGGTGTTGTGTGCTGTCCTTAGGTTAGTTAGGGTTAAGTAGTTCTAAGTTCTAGGGGACTGATGACCATAGCTGTTAAGTCCCATAGTGCTCAGAGCCATTTGAACCATTTGAGACTCCCAACACAACAACCAGTAACACAAGTGCTAATGGGAAAAGCTGCCCTTCTTCAGCTGAGGCTGGGCTGCTGCTTTTATTCTAGGGGCCAGTGACGTCATCCCCATTGCGTCCGACAAGCTCTACGTCGTAATTACGTGTCTAATCCTTCAAATTAAAAACTCATATTTTAGTTTCTGCTCGGGAGTAACAACGCCATGGAATCTTAACTGTCGGTACAAATGTAAATATGCTAGCCGTTGGTGGCTAGAACAAGCTAGGGGAACTGAAACCCGGAAGAGGGAATGAAACTCGAAGTGCGAGTCAATCTACGGGGGAACAGAGAGTTCGAAAACCGCGTAGAGAACAAGCACGGGGAAAAACACAACACGCGACCAATGCGAGCGATTAACAGCTGAGCGCATGGAAACAGAGCCGTGCACAATGGTGTGTGGGCGTTGAACTCAGCGTTAGAACTGGCCAGGCCTATTGCCGCCGGCAGGTAAACACCTGGCTCAGTGCTTTGCTCGTGCCGCGCTTCGCACGGACCCTCCGTGACAGCGTTGTGTTCTGTTCCGCTGCGATACCAAAGCCTGCTCATCTACATCCATCTTGATGTCCGATGACGGGGATACTGAAAGTATTGTAAAAATTTATGCTATATTGATGGCTAATAACACAGATAGTTCAATGCACCAAAATTAAATTGGGAGTCCCGCACAAATTACCATTACCGGGTTCGATTACAGGCGGGGTCAGGGATTTTCACCTGCCTCGAGATGACTGGATGTTATTGTGTCGTCTTCATCATCATTATCACCATTCATCCCCATTACCGTCGGAGAAAGGCAATGGGAAACCACCTCCACTAGGACCTTGCCTAGTACAGCGGTGCTGGTCTCCCGCATCGTCCCCTACGCTCTGTTACGGAGTACGGGACTTCATCATCATCTGTAATAAACACACATTTAGAATAAAAACTGTTAGTTACTTTAAGTCTCACGATATTTCACCTGTCTTATACCGGCGGAATCGTTTCGCTATCCAGAGGAACTCAATAATTCTGAATGTTTCCTACTCCAGTGACCTTGTTTCGACTTAGGTCTTCCAGCACTCTGTTCAATACATCTCGGCGTGAACTGTCATCATCATTATCATCATTTTCTTCTTCTTCTCTTTCTGTAACATTGTCTTCGAGTTTATTTCTGTTTCATAGACCCTCTGTATACAGTACCTGATGAAAGGCTCTAGGCACCCAGTAGATGTTGTCGGACGTCAGTGTAACCATACGTATCGTGAGCACGTATGTATATGGTTAGCTTTGCAGTTTTCTGTGACAGGTAGGACGGGCGCCACAGCGCATTAGTTCCGTACGTTTTTACTATTGTTACCAGGATTGGTAGGGTATGGTGCGTGAACAGTGTCAGATGTTTTATGATCACTTTGAAGGACAAGGAGACGTCGCGTATTCGTGTGAGCGTTATGATAAGATTAAAAAATTTTGAAGGGGCCTCGTTGTGGGCCTTCATTTGGCAGACTGGTTGAAAAGGGCAATACCCAGACTTGTGGGGCATTCGGGTGTGACACTGTCCCAATGCTGGAATGCATAGTTACTTGAAGACAGGAATATTCATAGTCAAGTTTCTGTCAACCATGCCTGACCACCGCACGAGAGGTTCGCCCTATTGTGTACCATAAGATCATGACACCATCACATCTGTGCCTGCTGCCATTAACACCAAAATACAAAGTGCAGCATTTGGAGTGATACCGTGACCAGGAAGCACGGACTGCTGATGAATGAATCGCACTTTTGTACTACCTTGGATGACCATCGTAAGCGAGAGTGACGGCGACCTGCGTGAGGTACCAGTCTTCCAATGTTTTGGAGAGGCACAGCTATGTTACTCCTGACCCCATGTTGTGAAGAGCCATCAAATACGACTTGCTGTCACTGCTGGTAGAGAATGAGTGGACTCTGATGCCGGAACGGTACGTCACGGACATCCTGCAACCTCGTATGGTACCTCTCATCCGACAGTATCGTGGCAGCAGTTTTCAACACGACAACGCTCTTTCGCAAATATCGCGTGTCACTAAGCACTGCATGCTTCTTGTTGAATTTGTACCGTGGCGGTCAGTATCCCCAAATATGTCCCCAGTAGAACATGTGTAGTATCAGCTCGTCAGTATATCCCGTCCCAGAGCCAGTATTCTAGATGTGGAGGACTAGTTACCACAGTTGTAGGACAGCATGTCTCCGGAGAGTATACAACATCTTTATGATACCCTCTCAAACAGAATCAGAGGAGGCATGCACACCACATGGGGTGCAGCGCAATAAAGTGTGCTCATACTGCCACGTTCTTTGTAAACGTGACTCGATTTTGTATTCAGTGTAAATGTGATTTGATTTTGTATTCAAGGAAAGGACGTCACTTAATCCCTCAAATCATGACGATTGATTTCGTTTCATATTCCCCTTCTGGGTGCTTCAGGCAGTGTGTTCCTTCCACCCTTCAGCCATCCCTTCTTTGCTTAGTATGGGCTTGCCACCTGTGCTCGTAATAGTGAAGCAGGTGGTCGTTCTTCAAAGGCCAAATTTTCCTACAGGCGACATCTACAGAGTCGCTTCCTAGTTTTAAATGTCCATAATTGTTTTATTAATGGATGTTTGCACGCGGAACAGTCAGTTCTCAGGACCATGAGTACACTACAGTTCCACACATGCTCCGCGTTGTCAACCAAAAGAAGTAAACGTATAGAAATTTCATCAACTGATCTATGCAGGAGAGTCACAGGTACGTTTCCGAAGACACCTGTGACTCTCCTCTAATTCGTACAGTGTGCGTGGGTTTGTTCGGTACACTTCTTTTACGTCAACCCCCACACTAAAGAGTCACAAGTCACAAGGGGTGAGGTCGGACTTCTAGGAGGTCATTCGTGTGGCCCTCGCCGTCCCAGCGAATGCCATGAAAAGTGTTCGTCCAACCAGTCACGAACGCTGCAATCCAAAAGACGTGTTGCTCCATCTTGCTGAAAAATTATATCCACAACATTGTCCCAACGTGATATCAGTGGCCACACATATTCATTCAGCATCTGGTGATGCTGGTCGCTGTTCGTGGTTTTTCGTGATATGAATGGACCAGTGAGATGATCTGCGGTCGTACCGTACCAGACTGCTAATTTTGGCCGATTTTGTGATTTCTGTATTTTTTTCTACCCAGCAGTGACAGTTGTCTCGATTGACGAATCCCTCAACGTGAAACACCGCCCCATCGCTAAAAATAGTATTCTTGAACAAATCTGGCCAATAGTTACGCCATGTCAGCATAGATTTCCCCATATTCCATCCACCTGTCACAGTGCGCCAGGGATAACTTCTGAACATAAGGGGGTTTCCAGGGTTTGCAGATGAGGTCTTCTTTAATGCCACATGCACCACGTGCTTGCGGATTCCACTCTCAGGAGCTGCTCGGCGTGTTGATTCAACGGGTCACCGCACGTAGATGTCCCTGACTGCATGTATATTTTCTGTAAATCGCGTCAGCGAAGATTGGCCGCGGTTTATCCACAACTGGCCTATTTACTGTTATATGTCCGAAGAACATGTCCGAAAGAACAGATACTATCTTCATATAGTTAAGGCTAACCGGCCATTGACCTTCTTCTTCTGTGATGGATGCGCACGCATTGCCCGAACTCTTACGGGACTCGGTAAGATTGTGTGTCGCGAGAAATGAGTGTAGTGGCCATGGGTACTACGAATGTAGTGTGTGGACATTAAATTAGGAATGTGGGTCTCACGGGGAGCGTGCAAGGGATAAATCCCTCCAGTCGCACTGTCTTCTGTCCTCTCGGTGGCTCGGATGGATAGAGCGTCTGCCATGTAAGCAGGACATCCCGGGATCGAGTTCCGGTCGGGGCACACATTTTCAACTGTCCTCGTTGATGTATATCAACGCCTGTCGACAGCTTAGGATCTTGATTTAATTATCATTTCATATTTACTATTAGCTTGGTGTGGCATTCCTAATGGTTTTAGCATCAAGTGCGACATGAGGGCCACGAATACCCGCACCATCGGTGAACAAAGGCTACAGGTGGCCAAATTTCAAACCGCGAAGCGACCCGGGCGCGCTCTTCTTAAGTCAACTTTCCTGCCATCTCTTCGGTCGCCATAAGAAGATGCTACGGGCGGTCAAGATATCCTCAGGGATCCTGTAACAAGACACAACAACGTTCATATAAATAATCACAAAATTTGGACATTTCAAACTAGGGAACGACTTTTCGCGCACGCTGTGTTTATTTTTTACAATTAACCAAGTCTGGCAACGATCGAACAAGTGCGACGCTTTGAGCGGAAGAGTGCGAAACAAGGCTGGAAGTGGAATTTGCCACCTTGCTGAGAGAGAGAAGAGCACGAAAGTGGCCCCTGGACAATGCTGCA
Organism: Schistocerca cancellata; assembly: GCF_023864275.1. Taxonomy (NCBI): domain Eukaryota; kingdom Metazoa; phylum Arthropoda; class Insecta; order Orthoptera; family Acrididae; genus Schistocerca; species Schistocerca cancellata. The sequence continues at coordinate 324,321,325 of NC_064631.1, forward strand.
GAGTGCGCGGCGCGCGGCGATACGGCGTGCCGAGTGTTCGCGACAGCCAGAGAGGTCGGCCGCCATCTCGGATTCAGACCACAGGGCCGGCCGCTCTTTGTGCTCCGTCCACTTCCAGGAACGGCGACGAGACGAGAGCTCGCCGTATAAGAATTTAAACGCCGCGCCAGCTGGCAGCAGCGCGCTGCGGGGGGGGGGGGGGGGGGGGGGCCTGCCGCCGGCCTGTAAACAGCGCCACTGCAGGCTTCTTGCTTCCGAGAGTTGCAGCACAATGCTTTTGTCGCGGCCGCCCGCGGCTGCAGATAAGGGCGGCGCGTCTACTTCTACTTGCTGCTGGTCTGCACGTCTCGGGCGCGGCGCGACAGTGTGCAGCAGTGCGACTCGCCGTCTGTCATCGCAACGAACTGAGTGGCGCTGAAACACCAGGGCGCACAGCAACGGCAACGCGGAGTCTCACGTTAGCCGTACCCTACATGTAACCCACCATTCCCCATGTCACCTCAGGAGTACCTACATCTACATTTAAATAACCGAAAAATAAAAAGTAAAGCATCCAGAAAGGAGGTGAAAACGTAATAATACTTCAAGGTCTGAGATGGTGTTGTGCCCTTCAGTCTAAAGGCCGGTTTGATACAGCTCTCCATGATACTCCCTCCTTTCTGAATTTGCTTCCTGTATTCATCTCTTGGTCTCCCTCCACAGTTTTTACCGTCCATTCCTTGCAACTCTTCCTTCAACGCGCTACAGTCGCTTCCTTCTCATAGAAAACCGCATCATCTGCGATCTCATGGAGTTTCCGCCGTGATACTCTATATCGTTTACACGTACTCCTGCTAAATGTTGGTCATTTGTGTATATACACAGCCGGTCGGTGTGGCCGATCGGTTCTAGGCGCTTCAGTCCGGAACCGCGCTGCTGCTACGGTCGCAGGTTCGAATCCTGCCCCGGGCATGGATGTCTGTGATATCCTTAGGTTTGTTAGGTTTAAGTAGTTCTAAGATGATCTAGGGGACTGATGACCTCAGATGTTATGTCCCATAGTGCTTAGTGTCATGTATATACTCATTAGGACTGTAGCCAGCGCACTTACTTGCGGAAAGTCGTTTTTCTGTAGTGTCCAGCGGCTACGCTGGTCTTCGAAGTCGACGAAGAACTGGCCATTCTGCAGAAGACTGGCGATGAGCCTAGTTTGGCTAAAAGCCTAACCTTACCTTGCTCTAGCCACCCGGACCATAGATTTTAAATCAGTGGAGAACACCCTTACGGATTCTCTTAAATTTTTCGGAAATTTGTGGAAAGTTCGTTTGGTACCAAACTGCTGAGGTCATCTATCTTAAACTAACAGAGAAGGGGACTTCTACAGGGAGGTTCTCCAATGGCTCCACCACTAAGGAATGGATTTCTTTCGTCATTAAGTCGAATTGTTGGTAGAACACTCCAACTATTGTTTAGAGGCTTGACTTTGTTGAAAACAGTGTCATGTATCTGTGCCACTTATAAGTGTAGAGCAGCATTCAGTAAAAGTTACCGCCTGTCATAATTATGTGTAACTTACACTTTTGAAGTCGCCTAACATATAACGTAATCGGTAACCGTCCTGTCATACTTCCTTACGGCATTCCTGAAATTAGATTTACATCTGTCCACTTTGTTCCGTAAAGATTACAACTATATCAGCGCTGCACAAGCTCTGCACAGTCCAAGGCTACTTCACATCACTATCAGTCGTTTTCTTTGGTATTTCATTCGCATACTGACCAGGGATGGCGGGGATACTGCCGCGCGTAGTAGCCGCGCGATCTAAGGCGCCTTGCCACGGTTCGCGCAACTCCCCCCGTCGGAGATTCCAGTCCTCCCTCGGGCATGGGTGTGTGTGTTGGTGTGTTGTCCTTAGCGTAAGTTAGCTTAATTTCGATTAAGTAGTGTGTAAGCTAGGGACCGATCACCTCAGCAGTTTGGTCCCATAGGAGCTTACCACAAATTTCCAAAGAAATTACTGTTTTACTGTTCGTTGCTGAGAAGATGGGTGCAACAGGAATGCGATTGACGTCTGCTGTTCATTGTGACGCAGACCAGACCAGAATTTTACTAGGAGTTATAAAAATATTATGGTTAACACAACTCCATAAACACTGTCTGACTAACAAGTGGATATTTTAGATGCAAACGACGTAAATGCACTGGTCAGCCAAGATGTTCCGTCGACCTGCTGTGTAGGAACAGTTATAACTTGATACTACAGCGATTCGGCGTGCCATGAATTCTGTAAGTTCCTGGCAGGTTTTCAGAGGTATGGGGCACCAGACGTCTACACGCAAGTTACACAGTTCCCTTAATTTATGATCCGGCGGTTTTTGTGTGCTGAGCTGACGGCTGACAGGGTCCCAGATTCGACCCACTGGGTTCAGACCAGACTAATTTGGTGGCCAAGAGATCAACGTCAGTTCACTATCGTTCTCCTCAAACCACTGTAGCACGATTCTAATCTCATGAAACTGACAGTTATCATGTTGGAAGATGCCATTGCCACCAAGGAAGTTATCAAGCTTGATGGAATGCAATAACGTTCAAGTTGTCCACAGCAGTCATGGTGCCTCCGATTACTAAGACAGGTACCATGGAAGCCCAGGTGATGGTTCGCCGATGCTCTATACAGCCTCCACCGGCCTGCGTTCGTGGTGCAGTTAGCGTTTCCAGCAGGCGTTCGCCTCGAAGACAGGAATGATGCCTTTGCATGTGCTGGTCAGCTTTTGATGTCCTCCTTGTTTCGTTCGTTATGTGTTACGTTGCTTTCGAGGGGGTGGAAATTCTTAACACCGTCTACTTAGTGCTCACCAGTTTTGATGTCTGAATTTATCGCTAGTTTTTCCCGAGTTCGATGCCTTTGCATGTGCTGGTCAGCTTTTGATGTCTTCCTTGTTTCGTTCGTTATGTGTTACGTTGCTTTCGAGGTGGTGGAAATTCTTAACACCGTCTACTTAGTGCTCACCAGTTTTGATGTCTGAGTTTATCGCTAGTTTTTCCCGGGTTCGATTCCCGGCGGGGTCAGGGTTTTTCTCTGCCTCGTGATGACTGGGTGTTGTGTGATGTCCTTAGGTTAGTTAGGTTTAAGTAGTTCTAAGTTCTAGGGGACTGATGACCATAGATGTTAAGTCCCATAGTGCTCAGAGCTATCTGAACCATCTATCGCTTCCTGCTACCGTTCGATACTTTCGTCTTTCTTCGGTTTACTCTCCATCGATAGTGTGTCATCATTACTGTTCATTCGATTCGACATCTCCTGCAATGCTTCCTAACTTTGACTGAGGACAGTAATGTCATCAGCGAATCTCACCATTCATATTCTTTCATCCTGAACTGTAATGGCGGTCTTGAAACTTCCTTTTATTTCCGTGATTGCTTCTTCGATTTACAGATGGGACAACACGGGCGAAAGACTGCATCCCTCTCTTACACTCTTCTTAATCCAAGTACTCCGTTCTTGGTCTTCCTATTTTATTTTTCCTCTTGGCTCTTGTACTGTTTTATATTACCCGTTTTCCCCAACAGCACTTCCAATGTTCCTAAAAATTTCGAACATTCTGCACTACGTTACACTGTCGCGCGCTTTTTCGATGCTGACAAATACTATGAATGTGTCTTGATTTTTCTTAAGCCTTACTTCCATTACCAAGTTCTGCGTCAGAACTGCCTTTACCTGTTCGAAAGCCAAACTGATCGTCATCTAAAGTCTCGCCGATTTTCTTTTCCATTCTTCTTTCTATCATTCAGGTCAGCAAATTAAATTAATGGGCTATTAAACTGGTTCTGCGACAATTCTTACACGTATCTGCCCTTGCTATCTTCGGAACTGTATGGATCAAATTTTACCGAAAATCTGGTGGTATGTCTGGAGACTCAATGATTCCAAATACCAATTTCCCCGATTCATTCTAATACACACATCAAGAAAAGTTTTGCATCACCTCGGTTCCGAGAGTTCCGAAACCTGGACAAAAAATTGGAATAGAGATCAACATAAACATCATTTCCGCCTCTTTATTGCTCGTGAAAACCACACAATGCATGTTGTATTACCATACAGCTTTAGATGTGGTGGTCCAGACTACTGTACTCACCAGCACCCACATACCTAGTACCACGTCCTCTTGCATATCTGTATTCGTCGTGGCATACTATCCACAAGTTCATCAATGCACTGTTGGTCCAGATTATCCCACTCCTCAACGGCGATTCGGCGTAGATCCCTCAGAGTGGTTGATGGCTCAAGTCGTCCATAAACAGCCCTCTTCAATCTATCCCAGGCATGTTCGATGGTGTTCATGTCTGAAGAATGTGCTGACCACTCTGGTCGAGCGATGTCGTTATCCTGAAGGAAGTCATCCGCAAGATGTGCACGATGGTGGCGCGAATTATCGTCCATGAAGACGAATGCCTCGCCAATTTGCTGCTGATATGGTTGCACTATCAGTCTGAGGATGGCATTCACGTATCGTACGGTGCCCTCCATGACCACTAGCGGCCTACGTCGCCCCCTGGAGACTGGGTGTTGTGTTGTCCACATCATCATTTCATCCCCATCTCCGAATCGCAAGTCACCCAATGTGGCGTCGAATGCAATAAGTACTTGCCCAAGGCGGCCGAACTTCCCCGAATGGGGGAGTCCCGACCCACGATGCCGTACGCTCATTTGCACTCTCTCCTTTCCGCTTAAGAGTGATAATCCCATTGCAATCTTAATTTTGATACTCTTGCTTGTAATTCCACCAGAGATTGTTTTGATTTTTCTATACGCTGAATCTGTCCTTCAGATGACCATCAGTTATTCGATTTCTTAAAGTTTTTCCTGCAGATGTTTTGCCTTTGTTTCCCTACATTTCTGCTTTATTTTAGTCCTAACTGGCTTATAGTGCTGTATTCATGTCCTGGTTCTTTCATCAATCAATTAAATTCGTTCTTCTGTTGTCCAATATTTCTTCGCAGTTATCTTCCTTGTGCCTATGTTTGGCTGTCTTACCTCTTTGATCATGTCGTCTTAGATATGTTAATTTCTCTACAACGGAAGTAACTACTGTGGTGTCAACTACTGCAGTATCTTCTTCCTTAGAGAATTTCAAACACATTGCATCGCACTTACAAGTTGGAAACAAAATGCCTTAAAAATGGAATTAAAAAGAATGGAACCTCCCTGGAACTAGTAAACTGATCAAAATTGAATTAGTGTCTAATTTCAGTGTGGTGTATATCACAATGACGGGTTTTGAAAAAAAAATTGGAAATTTGTTGTAAGATCTTATGGGACCAAACTGCTGAGGTCATCGGTCCCTAAGCTTACACACTACTTAAACTAACTTAAATTAACTTACGCTAAGTACAACACACACACACCCATGCCCGAGGGAGGACTCGAACCTCCGACGGAGGGAGCCGCGCGGACCGTGACAAGGCGCCTATGACCGCGCGGCTACCCCGCACGGCGACGGCTTTTAGAATTGGCAGTAGCTACCGTTGGAAACAATAATAATGGAAGTCTCAAAGATACGAATAATCCGAGAAAAATAAATATCAGATGGCCAGTTCCAAATATATTGTCGTTACCCAGTTTCACTCAGTGCGTATACATGTGAAAGCGCCGTGCAACACATGAACCGACATCAACTTGAGACGAACTCAATCTGCCGGAACTCCTTTCATTCATCAGTACGGGGTCTACCTTAAATGGAATGACCACATGAAACAGGCAGTAGGAAAAGCAGATGCCAGACTGCGACTCACAGGAAAAATCTTAAGGAAAATGTGATTCATCTGCCAAAAAAAGTGGCTTCCAAGGTGTTTTCTCGACCGATTTTTGAGCATTGTTAATTGCTTTGGAACCCTTTCCAGATAGTACTGATAGAAGAGATGGAGAAGATCTTTTTTTTAGTCGGCACAAGAGCGTTACAGAGATGCTCCACTGACAGACGCTACAAGACAGGTTTGCTATTGAAATTTCGGGAGTATTTTCTGAGAAAATTCAGAAAAACTATTTCTTCCTCCCATATACGCCTTGCGAAATGACCACAACGAGAAAGTAGAGCTAATATAGAGGCTTACCGATAATCGTTCTTCGTACTCATTATACGCGGGAATGGTGGGATCATTTTGTGGTACCAGATGCCCCCACCGCCACCCACAGTAATGTGACTGCGGGATGTTGTTGTTTATGTAGAATAAACGTGGAGCCTGCAGCCACCTCTGGGTCCCGCATCAGCCCACGGGCACAGTGCTGTCGAGAAGGGAGGCGAGAGGGCCTTCAGTTGCACTTGCTGTCCCCGGCGCGTTATAATTTACGGTCCACACCAGCTAATGCCTCACCGTTACGACCTTGCTGCTTTAGGCCCCTAATAGTTTACGACCCACTTACAGGTGACCCAGTTTATTTCCACGCCAGCGGCATCATTAAACATTCGAGTGATTCATGGCGCTCCTAAGTAGATGACCAAATGGTGCTGAAATTTCCGACTGCTACCTCACAACGTTAACGTTCGCGTCCATTTCAAGCACCATCACCATCGTGTTATGACCGTCGTTTACTCTGCCGTCGGTAAACGTGGCACGTTCGAACAGATATCACGTAGTATGTGAAAGCAACTGACAAACACTGTTGAAGTTCGAAATTTAATAATTAATGAATATCAAAAAGGGTAGAGTAATTACGTAAGGAGTGATTGACAGTTTTGTTCGTTCACTACTTTCAACGTCCGTCCCTATCATCATCAGCATTATCATCATCAGCGTTGTGACACCCACATCTGGATACGGATCTCCAAGCTTCTCCGTTGTGTTTCCGTCTTCGGGATATGTATCATGTTACCAACGCACGTTTTCTAATGTCATTTATCTATCTTCTTTTGCGACCTAGTCATGGTCGCTCCTGATCTCTCGGAAATTACCAAATAATTACGCAAATTCAAAATCGTGTCCGTCAATAAGTAGGATGACACCCATGTGCGAGTCCGGGTTCGATTTCCGCTACGCCCGGAATTTTTACTTGGTCGAAGCTCTGGTAAGGGGTGCACGCAGCCTCGTGGGGCCAACTGTGGAAGCACTCGAACGATTTTTGGAAGTTTGTGGTAAGATCTGATGGGGCCAAACTGCTGAGGTCATCGGTCCCTAAGCTTAAGCACTACTTAATTTAACTTACTTACGTTAAGGACTACACACTCACCCATGCCCGAGGGAGGAACCTCCGAAGGGGGGAGCCACGCGAACCATGGCAAGGCGCCATAGACCGCGCGGCTACCACACACGGTACTCGACCGATCAGAAACGCTTCCAATGACAAGAAACCCGGCAACGACCTCAAAGGCGATGTGCTGACCACACATGTTCTCCCATATTGCATCCGAAGATGCCATTGGCAGAGGATGCGGTCGGCTAAAACGCGGGAAAACACTGAGGTAACAAAAGTGATGAGATACCTCCTAAAATCGTGTCCGACCTCCTTTTGCCTGACGTACTCCAGCAACTCGACATGGCATAGACTCTACAAGCCGTTGGAAGTCACTGCAGAAATATTTAGCAGTGCTGCCCCTACAGCCGGCCATGACTGTGCAAGTGGTGCCCGTGTTGGATTTTGAGCACGGACTGCCCTCCCGATTATATCCCATAAATGTTCGACGGGAATCATGTCGGGCGATATGAGTGGCCAAATCATTCCCCCAACTTGTCCAGAATGTTCTTCAAACCAATAGCGAACAATTGTGGCGAGGTGACGTGGAACAGTGTGATGAGAACATGAAGCACATGAATGCCTACAAATGTTTGCAAGTAGCCGAACATAACCATTTTCAGTTAATGGTCGCTTTAGTTAGGCCAGAGGACACAGACCATTCCATGTAAATGCAGCCCAAATCGTAATGGAGCCACCACCAGCATCTGCAGAGCCTTGCCTACTTGGGTCCATTACTTCGAGGGGCCTGCGCCACATTCGAACCCTACCACCTTCTCTTACAAATGAAATTGGGACTCACCAAACCCAGCCACGGTTTTCTAGTCCTCTAGGATGCAACCGATATGATCACGAGTTCAGGAGAGGCGCTGCAGGCGACGTCGTGCTGTTAAAGAAGGCATCCGCGTCGGTCGTCTGCTGGCATAGCCCTTTAACGCCAAATTTTGCCGCATGGTCCTAACGGATACGTCGGTCGTACGTCCCGCACTGATTTCTGCGATCATTTCACGCAGCGTCTGTTAGCACTGACAACTTTACGCAAACGCCCCTGATACCGGTCGTTAAGTGAAGGCCGGCGCCACTGCGTTGTCCGTGGTGAGAGGTAATGCCAGAAATTTGGTATTCTCGGCACATTCCTAACACTGTGGATCTCGGAATATTGAATTCCCTAATAATTTCAGAAATGGAATATCCCATGTATCTACACTGAAGAGCCAAAGAAACTGGTAAACCTGCCTAATATCGTATAGGGCCCCAGCGAGCAAGCAGAACTGCCAAAACACGACTTGGCATGGACTCGACTAATGTTTGAAGTAGTGCTGGAGGGAATTGGCACCATGAATCATGCAGGGCTGTCCATAATCCGTAAGAGTACGATGGGGTAGAGATCTCTTCTGAACAGCACGATGCAGGCATCTATGCTCAATAACGTTCATATCTGGGAGTTTGATGGCCAATGGAAGCGTTTAAACTCAGAAGAGTGTTCCTGGGGCCACTCTGTAGCAGTTCTTGACGGGTGGAGTGTTGCATTGTCCTGCTGGAATTACCTAATTCCGTCAGGTTGCACAATAGACATGAACGTATGCAAGTGATCAGACAGGATGCTTAGGTACGTTTCACCTGTCAGTTGTATCTAGATGTATCAGTGGTCCCATATCAGTCCAATTGCACACGCCCCACACCATTACAGAGCCTCGACCAGCTTGAACAGTCCTCTACTGACATGCAGGGTCCATGGATTCATGAGGTTTTCTTCATAAGCCGTACAATTTGAAACGAGACTCGTCCGACCAGGTAACATGTTTCCAGTCATCAACAGTCCATTGTCGGTGTTGACGGGCCCAGGCTAGGCGTATAGCTTTGTGTTGTGCAGTCATCAAGGGTACACGAGTGTGCCGTCGGCTCCGGAGGCCCATATCGATGATGCTTCGTTGAATAGTTTGCACGCTGACACTTGCTGATGGGCTAGCACTGAAATCTGCAGCTATTTGCGGAAGGGATGCACTTCTGTCACGTTGAACGATCCTCCTGAGTCGTCGTTGGTCTCGTTCTTGCAGGATCTTTTTCCGGCCGCAGCGATGTCGGAGATTTGATGTTTTACCCGATTCCTGATATTCATGATCAATTCGTGAAAAGGTCGTACGGGTAAATCCCCACTTCATCGCTACCTAGAAGGTGCTATGGCCCACCGCTCGTGCGCCGACTCACTTAAATTTTGATGACCTGCGCTTGTAACAGCAGTAACCGATGGGAACTGATCGGCTGTCGGACCCCCTCCGTCCAATAGGCGCTGCTCACGCATGGTTGTTTACATCTTTGGGCGGATTTTGTGACATCTCTGAACAGCCAAAGGGACTGTGTCTGTCACACAATATCCTCAGTCAACGTCTATCTTCAGGAGTTATGGGAACCGGGGTGATGCAAAACATTTTTTGATGTATGTATAAAGATTCCTCTTTTACAGATTGAGGCACAGAGGTATAAGAAAATTCAGTGTGTACCTTACAGTCGTTGGCCGGCCGGAGTGGCCGAGCGGTTCTAGGCGCTTCAGTCTGGAACCGCGCGACCTCTACGGTCGCAGGTTCGAATCCTGCCTCGGGCATGGATGTGTGTAATGTCCGTAGGTTAGTTAGGTTTAAGTAGTTCTAAGTTCTAGGGGACTGACGACCTCCGCTGTTAAGTAGTCGTTGAAGAGACAGTAAGTTGTGTGTATTTTCTGTGAAATGTAGTTTGAGGTTCACTACGTTCCAAAACTCACGGAATCAGCTACATAAAAAAAGCTTAAAATTTTAGAATTTTGCCCTGTCCTGGATAATTATCTGTGGATGACCGGAGGACTGATGACCATAGATGTTAAGTCCCATAGTGCTCAGAGCCATTTGAACCATTTTGTGGATGACCGTGCTTACATGCTCTGGAGGCTGCAGCATAACGTTACACAAAGTGCGTTCAGGGATGCGCGAAACTATTTCGGCACACGCTATAACTCGACAACAATCGTGCTGTGTAAACTCACAGAAATCATAACAGCCAGGTAACTGCGACTACGTGTTCCGCGTAACTGTGCTGGGCTAAGTAGCTGGCAGTAAGTGTACACACAGCAGGTCACCAGAGAGGCGAGCGCAGTGCGGTTATTAAGGGCCGAGCCAGTGGGAGAGTGAGAGAGAGAGGGGGGTGGGCGCGGCGGGCGCCTTGTTGACACGCGCTTCCGGCCATCCATCAGCGACGCCAGCCGCCAGCCTGCAGCCGTCTGCCGGAGTGTAACGGATAGGACAGGACAGGGCGGCGCGGCGCGGCGCGGTGTAGAAGAGGCCCTCTCAGCAGCGTCCCCTCCACCGGCCGGCCGCCTCGCTCCGCACCCACTCGGCCACTCGCCGGCCGCTCCATATATTTTTCTGCGTCACCGCCAGGCCGCGCCCGGCTGCTGTTTCCATCACTAGTATAATGTGGCGTCGACTCTGACGATACGTTTGGCATTTCAGGTCCACGAAGACGTCACCACAAAGTGGGAACTCCTACGGAACTTTATCACTTCTGCCGACTCGCCTTCTGTTGAACAAGTGCAGCACCGAACATGGGTTGGACATTTTATTATTATTATTATTATTATTATTGTTAGTATTCTGTTCTGCTTCCACTGCAGTTTCCATACTTGGCCAAGTGCGTCTTTTCCTCGGTCTGCCAGGCTCTCTTTTCCCTTTCATTATTCTTTATCTGACATGTTAGTCTCTCTGACCCATTATTTGTAGACATTCATTCTACACTACCGGTCTTTAAAATTGCTACACCATGGAGATGACGTGCTACAGACGCGAAATTTAACCTACAGGAAGAAGATGTTGTGATATGCAAATGATTAGCTTTTCAGAGCATTCACACAAGGTTGGCGCCCGTGGCGACACCTACGACGTGCTGACATGAGGAAAGTTACCAATCGATTTCTCATACACAAACAGCGGTTGAACGGCGTTGCCTGGTGAAACGTTGTTGTTATGCCTCGTGTAAGGAGGAGAAATGCGTACCATCACGTTTCCGACTTTGATAAAGGTCGGATTGTAACCTGTCACTATTGCGGTTTATCGTAACGCGACATTGCTGCTCGCGTTGGTCGAGATCCAATGACTGTTAGCAGAATATGGAATCGGTGGGTTCGGGAGGGTAAAACGGAACGCCGTGCTGGATCCCAACGGCCTCGTATCACTTGCAGTCGAGATGACAGGAGTCTTATCCGAATGGCTGTAACGGATCGTGACGCTGCATCACAGACAGGAGCACCTGCGATGGTGTACTCGTGTGGCGACATCACGGTGAACGCACATTGGAAGCGTGTATTCATCATTGCCATACTGGCGTATCACCCAGCGTGATGGTATAGGGTGTCATTGGTTACACGTCTCAGTCACCTCTTGTTCGCATTGACGGCACTTTGAACAGTGGACGTAACATTTCAGATGTGTTACGACCCGTGGCTCTACCCTTCATTCGATCCCTGCGAAACCCTACATTTCAGCAGGATAATGTGCGATCGCATGTTGCAGGTCCTGTACGGGCCTTTCTGGATACAGAAAATGTTCGACTGCTGCCCTGGCCAGCACATTCTCCAGATCTCTCACCAACTGAAAACGTCTGGTCAATGGTGGCCGAGCAACTGGCTAGTCACAAAACGCCAGTCACTACTCTTGATGAACTGTGGTATCGTGTTGAAGCTGCATAGACATCTGTACCTGTACACGCCATCCAAGCTCTGTTTTACTCAATGCCCAGGCGTATCAAGGCCGTTATTACGGCCGGAGGTGGTTGTTCTGGGTACTGATTTCTCAGTTTTATGCACCCATATTGCGTGAAAATGTAATCAAATGTCAGTTCTAGTATAATATATTTGTCCAATGAATACCCGTTTATCATCTGCGTTTCTTCTTGGTGTAGCAAATTTTAATGGCCAGTAGTGTATGTCTTAGTGCTTTTATCTAATTTTTCTCTCGAGCTGCAAATTTTCAACCCATTTCGTATATCTTCGTATTTCATAGATTTTTTAGGGTTCTGTAACTCAATCGCTAAAAACGGAACTCTTACAGAATCAACTTGTTGTTCCTCTGCTTACTGCTGTCCGACGGTTCAAAATCCTTTTTCTCAGGAATGGGAAGACGTATCAAGTTGTAATTTGTGTCACATATTAAAGTCAACGGTCCCTTGGTCGTGTAAAAATTGAAGCTTCTAAGTCAATGCATTCAAAAGATACGGCCATTTATGTCACATATTTTGATACATGTAGATCGCTGATCAGAAAGGTAGAGGGTACTTGCTGCTTACCTAAAATCAGGAAATTTTCTAAGAAGCAAGGTTTCACACTACAACCAAAGGCAAAAATCCGAAAATAATTTGTAACTATACCACACGAAAAAATATTTTTTTTCATTTGTTATCAGATTGTCTGTTAAGACCACTTTTCCTCAGGATACACGTATCAAGTTGAAATTTACGTCACATACTGAGGTCTATAGTCCTTTGGTGGTTCAAGAATGTTAAGCTTCTAAGACAACGCAATTAGAGGATACGGCCATTTATGTCACACTCACTCGTTAACGCCTATAGGATACTTCCCACTGATCATGAATATGACAAGGAGAAACGTTTCACAGCGCAAGTTAAGAAATATAATCATAAAACTGTTAATCTGTTTAAATATTTCTTTTCTAATTTTTTTGTCAGACTTGAAACATTCTCGAAAGTGTTGTAATCTCTGGGATCGACATCCTTGCAGTATCAATGTCAATAACAGTCAAAAATCGTCGAGATACTCGATTTCCGGGTGGATGAACTATTTATACACATAATTAAGTTTGTGTAGAACTTTAAGTGCTCGAAGCCCACTCCCACTTAACCTTTTTTTTTTGTTACATCCTTACACTATACTAAAAAATCTCATTTACATTCCTCAATTTTTTTCCTTCTTCTATTCGGTATCCACGGATCACTTCCATATAATAGCCTTATAAATTCCACTACTGTATAGAATTTCTGTCTTGTTTCTTTCCGTGTGTTGTGGTTCAAAGCTCTGTTAATTGTTCGACACATACTTGAAAATCTATTCAATTTAAACAGCGTACCTTGTTCCTATTCATTACATCCTAGATAGTTAACGTATTTTACGTGTTTAATTATTTTTTCATTAACAACTGTCTTATTTCTCAATGAATATTTTCCACAAAATGCCATTGACCTATCCCTACATTTACAACTACACACGAACTCCGCGTGTACCGCTACTAGTCATTTCCTTTCCTGTTGCACTCGCAAATAGAGCGAGGGCGAGGGAAAAACGACTGTCTGTATGCCTCCGAATGAGCCCTAATCTCTCTAGCATTATCTTCGTGGTCTTTACGCGAAATGTATAGTTTGGCTGCAGTAAAAATGTCCTGTAGTCAGCATCAAATCAGTAGTCCTCGGAAAGAACGTCGCCTTTCCTCCAGTGATTCCCATTTGAGTTCCCGAAGCATCTCCTCAATACTTGCGTGCTGTTAGAACCTACTTATAATAAACCTAGCAGGGCGCCTTTGAATTGCTTAGGTGTCTTCCTTCAATCCGGCCTGGTGCGGATCCCAAACGCTCGAACTGTTCTCAGCGATGCATCGCAATAGTGTCCTATGTGCGGTCTCCTTTACAGTTAATCTACTGGCACCTAATTTTCCCAAGAAACCGAAGTCGATCATTCGCCTTTCTAACCCGATCTTTGCATGCTCATTCCATTTAGTTTTGCTTTGCAACGTTATACCTAGGTATATAATCGACGTGACTAATGCTGTACTCGAACATTATGTGTTTGTTTTTCCTACTCAACCGCATTAACTTACATTTTTCTATCCTTAGAGACAGCTGCCATTCATTATATCACCGAGAAATTTTGTCGAATGATCCCGTATTGTTCAAATGGTTCAAATGGCTCTGAGTACTATGGGACTTAACATCTATGGTCATCAGTCCCCTAGAACTTAGAACTACTTAAACCTAACTAACCTAAGGACAGCACACAACACCCAGCCATCACGAAGCAGAGAAAATCCCTGACCCCGCCGGGAATCGAACCCGGGAACCCAGGCGTGGGAAGCGAGAACGCTACCGCACGACCACGAGATGCGGGCCATCCCGTATTGTCCTACAGCCACTCATCAATGACACATTCTCATACACCACAAAATGATCAGCAAACAGCCGGAGACAACGGTTTATCCTGTCCCTAATATCATTTATGTACACATATCAAAAAATTTTTGCACCACCCCGGTTCCCAGAATTCCTGAAGATAGACGTTGACTGTGGATATTGTATCACAGACACAGTCCCTTTGACTATTCAGAGATGTCACTAAACCCGGCCAAAGATGTAAACAAACATGCATGAGGGGCTCCGACAGCCGATCAGTTCCAGTCATTTCACCAGGAAGGAGGTACATCGCTCCTATTGTCTGTAGTTCAACCATGCCTAAACGCCAGCCGCTGTGGACAAGTGGCTCTAGGCGCTTTAGTCCGGAACCGCGCTGCTGCTGCGGTCGCAGGTTCGAATCCTGCCTCGGGCATGGATGTGTGTGATGTCCTTAGGTTAGTTAGGTTTAAGTAGTTCTAAGTCTAGGGGACAGATTTTGAGTCCCATAGTGCTTAGAGCCATTTGAACCATTGAAACATGCCTAAACGGTCAATACCGCGGTTCAATCGCGTCCGCATTGTTACTTTCTGATAGGAAGGGCCCTCAATAAGGGAAGTGTCCAGGCATCTCGGAGTGAACCAAAGCGATGTTGTTCGAACATAGAGGAAATACAGAGAGACAGGAACTGAAGATGACATACCTCGCTCAGACCGCCCAAGGGCTACTACTGCAGTGGATGCCCGCTACCTCCGGATTATGGCTCGGAGGAACCCTGACAGTAACGCAACCAAGTTGAATAATGCATTTTGTGCAGCCACAGGACGTCGTGTTACGACTCAAACTGTGCACAGTAGGCTGCATGATGCTCAACTTCCCTCCAGACATCCATGGCGAGGTTCATCTTTGCAACCACGACACCATGCAGCGCGGTACATATGGACCTAACAACATGCCGAATGGACAACTCAGGATTGGCATCAAGTTCTCTTCACCAGTGAGTGTCGCATAGGCCTTCAACCTGGTCAGGTTGAACGCCTTAGACACACTGTCCATCGAGTGCATCAAGGTGGTGCTTCCCTGCTGTTTTAGGGTGGTCTTATTTGGGGCCGACGTACGCCGCTGGTGGTCATGAAAGGCGCTGTACCGGCTGTACGATACGTGAATGCCGTCCTTCGACCGATAGTGTAACCATATCGGCAGCATTTTGACAAGGCATTCGCCTTCGTGGACGATAATTCGTGCACCCATCATGCAAATCTTGTGAATGACTTCCTTCAAGATAACGACATCGCTCGACTAGAGTGGCCAGCATATTCTTCAGATGGACCCTATCGAATTTGCCTGGAATAGATTGAATAGAGTTGTTTACGGACGACGTGACCCACCAACCACTCTGAGGGATCTACGCCAAATCGCCTTTGAGGAGTGGGACAATCTGGTCCAACAGTGCCTTCATGAACTTGTGGATAGTATGTCAAGACGAGTACAGGCATGCACCAATGCAAGAGGACGTGCTATTGGATATTGTGGGTACCGGTGTGTACAGGAATCTGGACCACCACCTCTGAAGGTCTCACTGTATTGTGGTACAACATGCAATGTGTGGTTTTCATGAGCAATAAAGAGGACGGAAATGATTGTTATGTTGATCTCTGTCCAAATTTTCTGTACGGGTTCCGGAACTCTTGGAACCGAGGTGATGCAAAACTTTTTTTGATGTGTGTTTATAAAAAATAACAGCAGTCCTATCACACTTGCCCTGGGGTACTCCTGACGATACCCTTCTCTGTGATGTACACTCGCCGTCGAGGATAAAATACAGAGTTCTTCGAGCTACTCACATTTCTGGGAACCTATTCAAAATGCTTGTGGCATCGTTAACAGTCGGCAGCGTGGTACCGCTTTCGGATATCTAAGAATGTCCATAGTTCGAGCGATATCATGTGACAAAAGGGCAAGCTGAGTTTCGCATGGGCAATGCTTTCTAAAACTAGATTTACCAGAAGATCATATTATGTACAAATTTTATATAGTTCATAAATTCCTTTAGGTCAATCATCTCTGGAAAAAATCAGTGTAAGACCATCAACATATAGGAAAGATTTAGTTGTAACGCAGTGTTAATCCCAAAATTCCATCTGCGAACCGATCGTTATCTTAATTACTGAAAAGCGTTGTGGATAAACTACAGTCTTGCTTCATCTGTTAAATTATTTGTATTGATCCATAGACATACCTTCTATGTCTAAGATTACTGACGTTTCTTTATACAGACTTTTTATAGCTGACATAAGCAGTAACATTTGTGGTCCGTTATTTACTCCATAACATTTCTCTAACCACTTGGTCCAAAGCCTTCCCCTTGATGTAAAAGAGCAGTATGCGTCTTCTTCTTAAACTCTCTCTGATTTTCAATAAGTAGCCGTAAAATAAAAACATCAGTTGGCCTGCTATTTTTTCCAGTCTTGTGTTTAAAATTCTTCTATAAAGTTTATACGTTGTATGAAGTAACCTGGTCTTCTGTAATTTTCATATACATTGATATGTCAGAAGTCATGGGATACCTCGTAATATCGTGTCTTACTTCCTTTTCCCCGGCCTAGTGCAGCAACTCGACGTGGCATGGACTCGACATGTCGTTGGAAGTCCTCTGCAGAAATACTGAGCCATGCTGCCTACTATATAGCTATCCACAATTGCGATAGCGGTACCTGTGCAGGATTTTCTGATCGAACTGAGTTCTCGATTAGATCCAATAAACGTTCGATGGAACTCATATCGGGCGAAATGGGTGGCCAAATCATTCGCTCGAATTGTCCAGAATGTTCTCCAAATCAGTTGCAAACAACTGTGGACCGGTAATATCGTTGTTTGGGAACTTGAAGTGCACGAATGGCTGGTTGCAAATGGTATCCAATCAGCCGAACATAACCATTTCCAGTCAATGATCGGTTCAGTTGGGCCAGGGGCCCAGTCCATTCCATGTAAACACAGCCACACCATTATGGAACCACCACCAGCTTGCATAGTGCATTATTGACAACTTGGGTCCATGGTATCGTGGGCCCTGCGCAACACTCGAACCCTACCATCAGCTCATACCCACTGAAATCGGGACTCATCTGACCAGGAGAGATCGTCTAGGATCCAACCAATATGGTCACGAGCTCTGGAGGAGCCCCACAGCCGCCCCTCATCGCCAGATTTCGTGGCACTGCCCTAACGGATACGTTCGTCGTACGTCCCACATTCGTATCTGCGGTTATTTCGCGCAGTGTTGCATGTCTGTTAGCACTGACAACTCTACCCATACCCCGCTGTTATCGGTCGGTAAGTGAAGGCCGCCGACCACTGCGTTGTCCGTGGTGAGATGTAATGCCTGAAGTTTGGTATCTCGGCTTACTCTTAGCACTGTTGATCTCGGAATATTGAATTCCCTTATGATTTCCTAAATGGAATATCCCAGGCGTCTAGCTGCAACTACCATTCCGCGTTCAAAGCCTGTTAATTCCGGTCGTGCAGTCATAATCACGTCGCAGCTCCTCAGTTGCCATCGCGAGGCTGGGTACAACCCATTCCCGCCCTCTCAACAACGGAGAATCCTAGACGGTTCCGCAAATCTAACCCAGATTCTCGGCAAAGTAACCGGGCACACTGACCACTGAACTTTGGAGGCGGACTGACAGTTGAAGGTGTAGTGATAATACTCCATATTTAATTAACTCTGCATTAATTCCATCTAAACCTAATGCCTTTCAATTTTTTGTGGTTTAAAAGTTAGTGTAAGTTCTTTTATTCTTATGTCATCTAGGCCTTCTACTTCTGGCTCTCTATCTTCCTTCTCTTCCACGTTAGCACCACACCATAGGCTTTTATAGAACTTAATCTACTCTTCTTTCGTAATGTTATTCGATTGAAAGTCATCGTTTTCTGTTTTATTTAATATTTTCAAAGTTTTATATGCTACCTGTTAGTGGCCATGATTAATAGGTTCTATATTACTAATATATTTATCCTGAGATTTCTGGTGGGCTTTCGTCACTATTCTTTCTGCGTAATTCCTTTTCTGTTTATAGATTCGTTTATTTTCCGTGGTAGACTTTGAAATATATTTTTATATGCTGTTTCTTTTTTTTGTATTACTTCCGCAGTTCCTGCAGACCAACTTTTTTAATCTACGCCTTCGGCGATATTTCCCTCTCTTTTCCAATGCATCATTTGCAGATTTTTTAATGGCTTTGTCAGTATTTGTCAGTCTTCTTCAGTGGTGTCCCGGATATCTAATTGTTCTAATTCTTTTCTTAAAGTAGTCTGCTATATGCACTTAATATTTTCAGCCTGGAGTAAATATAAACCTCTTCTTGCTTCGGTGTAATAAAAGGTTTCTTCTTCTTCTCTTTAGCAGAAGTGTCAGTTTGACATTACAAGATAGTGATAAGTCCCAATATCAGAGCTTCTGTGTGCTCTTTTATTTTTTAACTGAACTTGAATTCTTTGATTCAGTATTACATAATATTTAATTGATCTGTATCTTCTATCGGTACAAGTATATTTGTGAATATCTTTATTTCTAAAAAAGGTATTAGCTACCGTCAATTTCTTCCTTTTTCCGTCGTTCCTTAGTTGCTTCAAAGTTCATGGAACTATGTTCTGTCTTTGCCACTAAAAGAAAGGCAGTTTGTTTTTGCACATGCGTTTCACTTCTTTTATTTACGAAGCATCTTCAGTGGCATGTAATAAATGTTTGTTTTATACAAAAAAACTAATGCATTATGTATTAGTTACATGTACCAGAGTGGTTATAGTGAAAGATGGCTCTGTGTGAGCTGTAATTACCTTATGATAGCGAAGCTGGACAGATATGCTAATGCGTTAATGCGGAGCCGATTTACGCTGAAAAAATTAGTTTCAGTTTTGGCTACCAGTCGCAGTTCTGGCGCTGTACACTGTTTGTATGGCGTTATGATATCCACGCTGTCATTTTGCAAGTAATAATGTTAGTGAACAGTGCGGCTATAGAGAAGAGACACCGCTTTGAGAGAGTATCGCTGTCTCGAAGGTCGAAGAAGAGGGCCGTTGTCATTAAAGAGTATAAAAAAGATAATGGGACTCGAAAACACAGATGAGCTTGATAATGATGATGATGTTTGGTTTGTGGGGCGCTCAACAGCGTGGTTATCAGCGCCCGTACAATTACCCAATCTTTGCTCAGTCCAATTGCGCCACTTTCCTGGATGATGATGAAATGATGAGGACAACACAAACACCCAGTCATCTCGAGGCAGGTGAAAATCCCTGACCCCGCCGGGAATCGAACCCGGGACCCCGTGCTCGGGAAGCGAGAACGCTACCGCGAGACCACGAGCGGCGGACACAGATGAGCTTGGTCTGGCACTTGGAAGAGGAAGCCGTCCCATACCGGTGAAGTTATTGACGAGATTGGTGTTGCTCTAAAGGATCATGCAGCATGTGACGCGTGTGTTGCTAGCGCTCATACTGTGTCACGAGAATTGCCCATGCCACGGTCAAAAGTACGGGAAGTATAGTAGTCTGTATTACACTGATACTCGTGAAACTCCAAAACCCACAGCAAATTCCTGATGCGCTCTTCAGTATCACTCAAGTTGATGACATATGGCCGAGCAATACTTTAAGGAGTGACGAGACACATTTTACACTACACGGAGCAGTGAATACACAGAACTCCCGAATTTGGAGTACTGTTGAACCGCGTGTTGTGCACGAAGTGGCGTTTCGCCTCTTCGATATATTTGCTATTCTGTGTGTTGGTTTGTGGATGTATGTTGAAGTATAGCGTTTCTGTCTGTAACACGTGTCATGAGCGTTAGTGTTTCGTGTTTCTGTGGGTACTGTAGTGCCTGTATTGTTCATATTTCTTTACGTACTACACGAATATGTAATAAAAAATGGGGGTTCCTATTTTAAAAAACGCAGTTGATATCCGTTTGACCTACGGCAGCGCCATCTAGCGGGCCAACCATAGCGCCATCTGGTTTCCCCCTTCAAGCTAGACGAGTTTCGTTCTATGTAGTTTTTTCGTTTGATGCTTATTTCGTGAGATATTTGGCCCGTTCACTATCAATGGCCATCCTGTATATCTAATCAGGTTTGGTAACAACAGCAAACTCTAACAACAGTTACGCACTCGTTTCTCCTCTCTGTAATTCCATCTTGTGCAAATGGAATGGGAGTGTGGCTGGTTGAAGGCTTTAAGAAAGTAGATACCAACAGCCGCAATCTTATTTAGTAATTAATATAGCTACCACTTTTGGTGCCTCATTGGTGCCATCTTTAGGCCGCTATACACCTTGCTACACAAGCCATCTCATGGCTTGTGCTATTATAGGGACCACTACATCCAATTGGTTTCCGTAGATTTCTTCTTGGGAGGCGTGGATCCTCCACATCTCTAACGACAACTGAGGTGTGAAGAGTCCCCGTCTTCGGACAAGAAATCTACGGAAACCAGTTGGATGTAGTGGTCCTATAATAGCACAAATGATCAGATGACTTATGTAGCAAGGTGTATAGGAGCCTGAAGAAGGCGCCCACGACGCACCGAAACCGGTAGCCAAATAAGATTATTAAATAAAATTACTGCTATTTGTGTCTATTTTCTTCGAGTCTAATGCACTCTGTTGGCCATTTTACCTGACAATTGCAGCTCTAAATCATTTACATATCCGCCAATGGTGTTTACTTGTATAAAGTTGCTCTAGATCCGACCATGTCCTCATTGTGCTTCTCTTTTTTTTTCAGTCAGTGTATTTACTACCGTTGAGTTTCTTCTTAGTTTTTGAGACAGCTGCAAACAGTTGTTGTAAGAATATCTTTGCTATTTTTTCTTCTTTGTAAGCAATTTATCTTGCATGTCGTATGGCTACCCTTAATTTTCCATATACTCAGTGTCCGTTATCCTATTCACTGAGGCAAACTTTGCAACTAGGAGTGTTTTGAGATGTCCCTGAGTGGGCTACCAACACAGAACAGGCTAGACTGGTGATGTGGCTACCATCGCCGCGCTTATCAGCCAAAGCTCTCTCTCTCATTAAATGAGTATTGCTGTTCCATTTGCCTTGCAGTCTATCTTACAGTTATACCTCTGATACTCGGCCGTCAGAGCTTCGTTAGCTTGGCAGGGTACACCACGGGCAGGTGTGGTTGGCATTTGAACGACGGAGGCTTTGTATTCGCATGATCATCCCATTTGTAACCCAATAATTTACTGTTACTAACTGAAAACGACCCATCTTTTTGCGCTTTGCGTTTTCTCAACTGGAAAAATGTTCAGTCATCCACCTTATTCGTATAGTTTTTCACCTAAATTTGTTGTTTTGCTTTCGGGTGCAAAGAGGAAGAAGCTTTAAGGTCGTCCAACACGCTGCGTATAGTTTCCCGTGAGAGAAACACTATCCTCCTACATTCGCAACATTGGAATGTTTGCCCATGTGCTTTATTGATAGTCATAGTACACTAATATTACCGCGAAGTGGAACCTTTAAAGTTGAATGACAAGCTAGCTAGAATAAGTGGAATTCGTGGTATAAGTACTGACTCGCACTTTTTTTCCCGTTTACTGAATGGTGTTTAGAAACACCATCATAGATTGGGGTACATGGAAGGAGCCTCCGCGAATGATTGTTGCAGAAAGAACACAATCGGGCGTACCCTGGAAACGTTGAACTAGTGTCAACGGCTAATCCTTCTGCCCCTTCTACCACTGGGGAAAATAGCGTTTTGGAGATTTCGAAAGGATCTGAAAAGTTCTGCTGTCTTTTTTGACGTTTCTGCTGCCTGCGCAAGATACAGTAAACCACCAATGGCTTCTCACGAAAGTTTCTGAAATAATAACGGACATTCGACTGACTTATATTACGAGGCATGCTGCAGAAGCGAAGACTCTACGTAACCCTCGAAGAGAAAAGAAGTAGATGGAGAAACCCAAAGAATGTATTACCACAAGGGAGCGTCCTTTCCCTCATTCTGTACGATATGTACACAAACGATTAGCCACACCACCCGCAAATAAAAAGATTCGTATATACAGACGACACCGCCATTGCTGCTCAAGGAAGAACATTTGAAGAGGAAAGAAAACTGGTCAAGGCATTAGATACGGTGAGGAACTGCTTTAACGAAAATCACATACAACCTAATCCAGAAAAACCGCACGCAATAGCATTTCACCAACGTGATATAGAAGCCACAAGAAAGTTGAAGATAGAATGTTCGACCGATTTTTGAGTTTTTTTCATCAATCTGGGGCCCGTGACTGACAGAAGAAATAGAGAAGATCCAACGAAGAGAGGCACGTTTTGTGGCGGGACCGTTTAATCGGTGCGAGAGCGTTACACAGATGGTCAACAAACTTTAGTGATAAACGCCAAAAGACAGGCGTTGTACATCACGGAGAGGTTATGCTATTGAAATTTTGAGAGAGTACTCTCCGGGAAGAGCTGGACAACTTATTACTTCCTCCCATATGGCCACGACGAGAAAATTCGACAAATTAGAGCAAATACAGAACTTTCCGACAGTAATTTTTCCCACATGCCATTCGCGAGTGGAACGGGGAACATGGTTAAGTGGAGCTGCTCTGAAAATGACCTGTGTGAATGCAGAGAAACACTGACGATTCGAACATTTGCTCATATTCCCAAGGATGAGTTTCTTTGTACGGCGGATGATCTATATTTATGTAAAGACAAGGCCATTAAAGCTGCAGAGTTTTCAAGGAGTGCGGTAGCGTTCTCGCTTCCCACGCCCGGGTTTCCGGGTTCGATTCCCGGCGGGGTCAGGGATTTTCTCTGCCTCGTGATGACTGGGTGTTGTGTGCTGTCCTTAGGTTAGTTAGGTTTAAATAGCTCTAAATTCTAGGGGACTGATGACCATAGCTGTTAAGTCCCATAGTGCTCAGAGCCATTTTTAGTTTTCAAGGAAGAGAGTTGTTCTCGCCAGGACACGGATTGTAAAGTAAGTATGGCGTTTGAAGTTTTTAGCGAGGGCACATCGGAAACATTGAGTGAATTTAGGGTCTTTGTTGGGAAGGTTACGCTTTCGTATTGGCTGATCGTTGTATAGATGGATTTAAATATCTCGACATTCGACTGAAGCGATTTAGGGAAATCACGGAAAACCTAAATCAGGATGGCCAGAAGCGGGTTTTAACCGTCGTCCTCCCGAATGCGAGGCCAGCGTACTAGCCACTGCGCCACCTCTCTCGGTTTGTTCTTCTGTCTTTACCAACTTGCGCATCTTATCGGTTAAGATGATTATGCTGAAGTGCAGATAAATGCAGTTTATGCCGCCTCTATGCAGTGTTCCGGGACATTCGAAAATATTCTAGAACATTCGAAACCATTCTTTATCATTTGAGAGCATTCGTTAAAGCGAGGGAACACTATACAACCATCTAGAATTTTGTTCCTTGGAAAATACGTCTATGGGAAAGAGGAAGAAGACACCCTAGTGACCACTTTACTCTCTTGTCTCCACAGCCGTATGGGCTACTACCACCCAACCAGTATAGCCCACAACAAGGGAATCACGGTTTCCACCAGGAACAAAAAGCAGTGATTGGCAGTGCATGGTTTTGTAGGTATCGACAACTTCACTTTTTTGATGGTATTCAGTTCACATGATCTACTTCGAAATAATACAGTTTCCTCTTTAGAAGTGTTGTGGCAGTCTAGTTCAGTCGGTCATCAAGTATATAAAGTTATCCGAAACGCAACCACATCGAAAATCAGAACACTAGACTCATGCTAAACCGGCCATTCCTCGCACATGTGGGTGCCGGATTAGCGGAACTGCCGGATTATTGAGAGTGTGTTAAATTTGGTATAAACACATAGAGATTTTACTTTATCAAACCCAAAGATACATTCATTTTCAAAGAAAACTTATTCCTTGAGTGTGTACATACATATTACTATCACTCGACACTCACTATGAAACATGTCCCACCTTTTTAGTTGTCTCCTTGATGATATGCGACGGCAGTATGCTTTATCACACAACGGCTTTACAAGCATTTCATAGGTCGTGTGCCATGTTTCTGATTGTTGCATTAAGTATTCCAGGAAGACATCTCCAGCTTCAGCACCAGTGGTTTGAGACATCCTCATGTTCTCTCCTCCTATGTCCTCTTCTTCATCAGTTTCATCGTAACTTTTCTGTGAGCTTATGGTTACTTCTTTTCTGGTGAAGTTTGGTCGTAAATAGTTGCTCGTCCAACACTGTTACCAGCTACAATGGTTTTCTGCGAAGAACCTCAGTTCAATTTATATCTAATTTCGAGTTTCTCCTTGAGGTCTAGCACAACATGTTTCTCTTTAGAAGCCATGACAATGATCCGTAAGGAACGCCACAATTTCAAAGTGTACAGGAACGTTGAACATTATAATTAACTGACAATATTGTTGCAGACGAAATTTCATTATTGTAGGCGTCATTTCAGGTTGAACGACTAGAAGCTGGAAGTGTGCCGGATACTGAGAGGCCGGACTACTGAGAGCTGTATTAGTGACAGTTTAGAGTAGTTCTGCTGTAAGCGTAACAAATATAGTTACTGTACGTTTCACCTTTATATTGTATACATCCAAGAACTGGTATACTGTACGCTTTTCCACTATCCGATCGAAATGTCCGTACACCTATTAGAGGACATTAATGCGGTGTGCGTCCACTCTTCGGTTTTATGTGGGCTTGAACTCTACTGGAGATACTTTGAATAAGGTGTCTGAATGTTTATGGAGAAATGGCAGCCCACTCCTCAGGAGCCCAAACGAGAGAAGGTAGTAATGATGAACGTTAGGGTCTGGAGCGAAATCGACGTTCCAACTCATCCCAAAGTTCTTCCATTGGGTTTAGATCGTATTCACCCAGACATTTTCAAGAGTGTTATTGCCCTCAAATCATTGCCTCTCCGCTGCTGCTTTACGACATGGTTCACTGGCGTGTTAATACAGTCATTGATTCCAAACTTTTGCTCTACTGTACACAGCACACAATACTGTAAAATGTGTTCATATCCTGTCACATTTAGCATTTTCTCATGCAGAATAACCACGAAAGACACCGCCATACCGTGGCATTACTTCCTCTGTACTTCACCGTTGGCACTACGCATGATGGCAAACAGCGTTCTCAGTTCCATCGAATTGCCACAAGTTATAGCGTGATTCGTCATTCCAATTCACTCGTTTAGATTCATCTCTTGCTAAGTCGCATCGCTTATTACACCACTAAAGCCTTAATTACTGCCGCGCGGGGTAGCCGCGTGGTCTCAGGCGTCTTGTCACGGTTCGCGCGGCTACCCCCGACGGAGGTTCGAGTCCTCACTCGGGCATAGGTCTGTGTATTGTCCATAGCGTAAGTTAGTTTAAGTTAGATTAAGTCTCCCGCCCAGTTGGCCGTGCGGTCTAAAGCACTTCTTTCCGGGCGGGAAGGAGCGCCTGGTCCCCGGCACGAATTCGCCCGGTGGATATTTTTGTGTAGAGATCCGGTGAACCGACCAGTCGGTGGATGGTTTTTAGGTGGTTTTCCATCTGCCTCGGCGAATGCGGGCTGGTTCCCCTTATTCTGCCTCAGTTACACTATATCGGCGATTGCTGCGCAAACAAGTTCTCCACGTACGCGTACACCACCATTACTCTACCACGCAAACATGGTGGTTACACTCGTCTGGTGTGAGACGTTCCCTGGGGGGTCCACCGGGGGCCGAACCGCACAATAACCCTGGGTTCGGTGTGGGGCGGCGGAGGGGTGAAGTCGACTGCGGTATTCGTCGTGGGGTTGTGGAGCACTGCGGCTGTGACGGGGACGGAGCCTCTCAGTCGTTTCTAGGTCCCCGGTTAACATACAATACCTACAATACAATGGATTAAGTAGTGTGTAAGCCTAGGAAGCTATGACCTCAGTAGTTTGGTCCCATAAGATCTTACCACAAATTAACAAAATTTACCTAATGGCTTATTCTTTTTAACTGCCTACGCACAGTCATTGTACTAGATGGATTTCTGGTTGCACTTTCGAACTCACTAGTGATTTCTTCTGTTGATTTCATATGATATTTTACAAACAACATCCGCAGTGCTTGACAGTTCGTGTCTGTTAGTACATGAGCTCTGCCTGGTCGTGGTTGAGCGGTCGTTGTTCCTTCGCGTTCCCATTTCACAATCACATCACCAACGGTCAACTTGGGAGGCTTTAGAATGCGTTGAAATATCCTCGATAGATGTGCCACCCAGGTGACACGCAATGACTAGCCCGCTTTCGAAGTCACTCAGGTCTCTTGGCCGATTCATTCTGCAGTTATTGCTTCTTTACTGACCACACAATACTGCCAGCCTCATTTTTTACTAGCGTGTCCGCCTCTCGTGACATCTAGCAGCCAATACAGCATAACTTAGGGTGATATTTAGTGGTCGAATTTGGAATTATAGGTACTACAGTGGCATCATTGATATTCGATGTGCTTGCGTTGTGGATCGCTTTAAGTACGTCAATGCTTTGGTTGAGTTGGACTCTCAAGAAGACATCTGTGATAGTATTGCATAATTTCTAAATATATCATATGAATTAAATACCGTCAGTAAATCAGCTCAGTCGATTATCCATTAACAGTATAGCAATGAAACGCCGTTGACCGCTCCTAACGCCCATGAAGACGAATCGTTCCTTTTTTTTTTTTTAATATTGTTTCGTTCCCCTAGGGACGGAAATATACTATAGGCCAATAAAATTGCTACACCAAGAAGAAATGCAGATGATAAACGGGTATTCATTGGACAAATATATTATACTAAAACTGACATGTGATTACATTTTCACGCAATTTGGGTGCATAGATCCCGAGAAATCAATACCCAGAACAACCACCTCTGGCCGTAATAACGACCTTGATACTCCTGGGCATTGAGTCAAACAGAGCTTGGATGGCATGTACAGGTACAGCTGCCCATGCAGCTTCAACACGATACCACAGTTCGTCAAGAATAGTGACTGGCGTATTGTGACGAGCCAGTTGCTCGGCCATCATTGACCAGACGTTTTCAGTTCGTGAGAGATCTGGAAAATGTGCTGGCCCGGGCAGCAGTCGAACATTTTCTGTATCCAGAAAGGCCCGTACAGGACCTGCAACATGTGGTAGTGCACTATCCTGCTGAAATGTAGGGTTTCGCAGGGAGCGAATGAAGGGTAGAGCCACGGGTCGTAACACATCTGAAATGTAACGTCCACTGTTCGAAGTGCCGTCAGTGCGAACAAGAGGTGACCGAGACGTGTAATCAATGGCACCCCATACCATCACGCCGGGTGATACGCCAGTATGGCGATGACGAATACACGCCTCCAATGCACGTTCACCGCGATGTCGCCAGACACGGATGCGACCATCATGATGCTGTAAACAGAACCTGGATTCATCCGAAAAAATGACGTTTTGCCATTTCTTGCACCCAGGTTCGTCGTTGAGTACACCATCGCAAGCGCTCCTGTCTGTGATGCAGCGTCAAGGGTAACCGCAGCCATGGACTCAGAGCTGATAGTCCATGCTGCTGCAAACGTCGGTGAACTGTTCGTGCAGATGGTTGCTGTCTTGCAAACGTCCCCATCTGTTGACTCAGGGATCGAGACGTGGCTGCACGATACGTTACAGCCATGCGGATAAGGTGCCTGTCATCTCGACTGCTAGTGATACGAGGCCGTTGGATCGAGCACGGCGTTCAGTATTACCCTCCTGAACCCATCGATTCCATATTCTGGTAACAGTCATTGGATCTCGACCAACGCGAGCAGCAATTTCGCGATACGATAAACCGCAATCGTGACAGGCGACAATCCGACCTTTATCGAAGTCGGAAACGTGATGGTACGCATTTCTTCTCCTTACACTAGGCATCACAGCAACGTTTCATCAGGCAACGCTGGTCAACTGCTGTTTGTGTATGAGAAATCGGTTGGAAACTTTCCTCATGTCAGCACGTTGTAGGTGTCGTCACCGGCGCCTACCCTATGTGAATGCTCTGAAGAGCTAATCATTTGCATATCACAGCATCTTCTTCCTGTCGGTTAAATTTCGCGTCTGTAGCACGTCATCTTCGTGGTGTAGCAATTTTTATGGCCAGTAGTGTAACAGAAAAAATTCATGAGTCGTATCAAAATTAAACGTGAAAGGATGACAGTGCTAAGATTACCTGATGACATCACTATCCTCAGTGAAAGTGGGGAAGAACTATAGGACCCGTTGAATGGAAAGAATAGAATTTATACGGAGAATAGCTTTATCGACTAGTGAGTATCATTCACTCGCCTCCTCCTTCATGCACACAACACTTTGCGTATCACATTTACCCCCTAAGGGCACACGACTTCATATGTATCATCCTGAAAGCTGCCAACCGATTCCTCGATTCCACTAGCTTCTACATGCAAGTGTTTCCGTCAATCCGACTCTGAAGTAGAATGGAAGCAGTTCCATTGGCCTCTTCCCGCTCATGTCAATAACACTCTAATTTTCTTCTGACAAATGCTGCTTCGTGGCAGTTATTTCCAACAGATGCTTGAACGCATCAGATATCATGGTAATTCCTTTTTTCCATTTAGGCAATAACCGCCGTATCACAGTGGGATAAATGTGTTACCAGTTATAGCGATTACTTTAGAAATGATAAACAGTTTCCTCACATTTTTCCATCTCGTTCTCGTTAGAGTGATATTTTCTGCGTCATTAGGCTTCCTCCACAGTGCTTCTTTCCAGATATGTGTGCGAACTTTGGTTGAAATTGATTCAGTGGCTTAGGAGGAGACGTGTAATGTACATAAATACACACAATGACTTTTTATACGAAGATGTGCTGAAAAGTCATTGCTCCGAATTTTCTATGTGAGAACTCTTGAAGCTTTTTAAATAAAACGTATGTTATTAATGACAAAACAGAAATTCCAACATCAGCTGCAGTTAGGCATTGAAATACACTCATGCTCATAAATTAAGGATAACTGCAGTATGTGGTGCCACACAATGTGGCACTACACAAAACTGGCGCAGATAGCATAGGCACATAGGAAACACATACGACACAGATCTGTAAGACCACGGTATTGGTGATAAGTTGAGAAAACCGTCCCGAAACACATGTGCTACAGAACGCCACAGTTTCCTGCACATGTACCCCGGCATCAATATGGGATATGATCACCATGCACACGTACACAGGCCGCAAAACGGGTTGGCATACTCTGGATCAGGTGGTCGAGCAGCTGCTGGAGTATAGCCTCCCATTCTTGCAACAGTGCCTGTCGGAGCTCCTTAAGTGTCGTAGGGGTTTGAAGACGTGCAGCGATACGTCGACCGAGAGCATCCCAGATGTGCTCGATGGGGTTTAGGTCTGGAGAACAGGCACGCCACTCCATTCGCCTGATATCTTCTGTTTCAAGGTACTCCTCGGGGGGCCGTGGGCTCGGTGGGGCCGTGCGTTATCATCCATCAGGATGAAGGTGGGACCCACGGCACCCCTGAAAAGGCGTACATACTGGTGCAAAATGAAGTCCCGATACACCTAACCTGTTACAGTTCCTCTATCAAAGACATGCAGGGGTGTACGTGCACCAATCATAATCCCACCCCACATCATCAAACCACGACCTCCTTACAGGTCCCTTTCAAGGATATTAAGGGGTTGGTATCTGGTTCCTGGTTCACACCAGATGAAAACCCGGCGATAATCACTGTTCAGACTATACCTGGACTCGTCCGTGAACATAACCTGGGACCACTGTTCCAATAACCATGTACTGTGTTCTTGACCCAGGCTTTACGGGCCCTCCTGTGACCAGGGGTCAGTGAAATGCACCTTCAGGTCGCCAGACGAATAGACAATGTCTGTTCAATAGTCTGTAGACTGTGTGTCTGGAGACAACTGTTCCATCCAATGGCTGCGGCAAGGTCCTGAGCAAGGCTACCTGCAGTACTCCGTGGCCGTCTGCGGGCACTGATAGCGAGATACTGGTCTTCTTGTGGTGTCGTACACTGTGGACGTCCCGTACTGTAGCGCCTGGACACGTTTCCTGTCTGCTGGAATCGTTTCCATAATCTTCAGATCACGCTTTGTGGCACATGGAGGGCCCATGCTACGACCTGCTGTGTTTGACCAGTCTCCAGTCGCCCTAGTATTCTACCCCTCAAAGCGTCATCAATATGTTTTCTTTGAGCCATTCTCAACAGCACGTTTGAAAACGTCTGCACACTTAACTCGCTGCACACTTACTCTGAGACGCACCAACACACCTTTGCTGGACTGCTGCCAGCGCCATCGTGCGACGACCGCAGATCAGTTGCACCACATGGTCATACCCCGAGGTGATTTAAACCCGCAAACCGCCCACCAGAGCATTGTTTCACCATGTATCAGCATCATCCTTAATTTATGAGCATGAGTGTAAATCTAACCACGAAAAGTGAAAATTTATGCCAACCACGGCTCGAACCAAGATTTCGCGCTTATCGCGGGTGGTCGTCTTAACCACTTCATCTATCCTAGCACGCTTCTCGTCCAACCCAGATTCCCAGGTGTCGCACACTACACACGCAGTGTCCCCTGTCAGTCATTCTAAATGCTCGCAGCCTCGTCTGATTCCGAGGGAGAGGTCGAACGAATGATCCGCAGTGGGTGTAAAATATATTCGAAGTCACGACCGGTTTCGTGTCAAGTGAAGATGCAAGTATGGCATACCCCATTTAGCGCTCTATGAGTTTATAGCTCATGGTGAGTGATGGAGAATGGCTATAAGGCAGTTAACTTTCCGCTGTGAGTTGTTAAATAGAATCTTTATCACCTGAGGATGCGTCTTCAATTGTCGAGAAACGGGTCGTTTTCAATACAAGCTTTTTACAAAAATTCAAATGGTTCAAATGGCTCTGAGCACTATGGGACTCAACATCTTAGGTCATAAGTCCCCTAGAACTTAGAACTACTTAAACCTAACTAACCTAAGGACATCACACACACCCATGCCCGAGGCAGGATTCGAACCTGCGACCGTAGCAGTCCCGCGGTTCCGGACTGCAGCGCCAGAACCGCTAGACCACCGCGGCCGGCCAAGTTTTTTTTACAGCCGCTGCGTATATTTATATGCATGGTATCTGTTCTTTCGGACAGGTCCAAAAGAACATACACTATAAATGTTAAAACAACGTTATTAACGTTTTACATCTTTATTCTTCATGTCTACATATTTGCAACCCTCTACCACTAGAGGGCTCCGAATTGTAGCGTAGAACATGGCGGCGTGTAACGTGACAATTGTAAGTCGGTGCGTGAGAAGTCGAAGAGTTCGTCCACCCATGGAACACCCTCTCCTTCATCAGGACAATGCCGAACTACACACGAGCGCTGCGACATCTGCAACAATCCGACGCGTTGGGTTCAATGTCATCGATCATCCCCCACACAGTCCCGACTCGGCTTCATCCGATTTTCATCTGCTTTCAAAACATAAGGAACGCCATCGAGGATCGCACGTTGATAGTGATGAAACGGTGCAAGGAGAGGCGAGGTTGTGGCTCCAACAACAATGTCAAATACTCTACAATGACAGTATCAACAAACTGCCCTCGTTGTGGGAGAAATGTGTTCGTCGACGGGGTGACTATGTCGAGAAATAAACATGCAGGCATGAAGAATATAGATCTAGAATGTTAATAACGTTTATTTTATCTAAAAAAAACTTTAAGAATTTCCAAATAAAAAAAATTCGGAGGCATTACTTTTCAGCACGTTCTCCTAAATATATAGATTGTTTCTGTCATCTACGTAAAGACTGGCTTAACGAAATTCTCCAAACTTGACGCTTGCCAGCCATACTTTTCATTTTAGCACAGCCGTTCCTATCTACTTCATCAATGACAGCCTCATACAGGGAGACAGTTATTGAACTATGTGAAGTAAAATCGTCATAACTTCTGTACGGTTTGCGTTAGGACGTTCAAACTGCACGGTTGGCCGCAGGCATGATAGGAATTAGTATGCGCATGCATGGTTTGGGTCAGCGACGAAACCCACTTTCATTTGGATGGGTTCGTCAATGAGCAAAACTGTCGCATTTGAAGGATTTAGAATCAGTATGTCACGATCGAGAAGTCTCTTCACCCTCAACAGGTGACTGTGAGGTGTGCAGTGTCCAGTCACGTAAAGATCGGTGCGATATTCCTTGATGGCACAGTGACTACCGAACGGTACGTAAAGGTTTTGGAAAATGATTTCGTCCCCATTATCCAAGCTGACCCTGATTTCGACAAGATGTGGTTCATGCAAGACGAAGCTCGACTACATCGAAGCAGGAGAGTGTTTGATGTCCTGGAGGAGATCTTGGGGGCCACATTCTTTATCTGGGATACCCAGAGGCTACTGGTATGGGCCTCGATTGGCTGCCATATTCCCCGTATCTGAACACACGCGACTCCTT
Organism: Schistocerca cancellata; assembly: GCF_023864275.1. Classification (NCBI taxonomy): domain Eukaryota; kingdom Metazoa; phylum Arthropoda; class Insecta; order Orthoptera; family Acrididae; genus Schistocerca; species Schistocerca cancellata. Next base: position 324,354,164 of record NC_064631.1, read on the forward strand.
TTTGTGGGGCTATTTTAAAGACAAGGTTTACAGCAATAACCCCAAAACCACTGCTGAGCTGAAAACAACCATTCAGGAGGTCATCGACAGAATCGATGTTCCGGTACTTCAGCGGACTATGCAGAATTTCGCTATTCGTCTGCACCACATCATCCCCAATGATGGCAGGCGTATCGAACATGTCATAACCTAAATCCGAATATCTGTAGTGACGTTTAATGTTGAATAAAGTTTGTGCACGCCGTAGTTGGTAACCAGTTTACGTTTTTCTCGTATAGTTCAATAATTGTCACCCTGTATATACCAATACACATGCGTTTCTTTCACTCCATCACATCTTCAGCAACAATTTTCATCTACAACTCATGATAGTATTATGTGTTCATCGATTCCAATTCATCGTTTTCTGAAGTTCTTCATTCGTAATCTTTGCTCGTTGACTCTTTACAGGAATTCATTCAGTTCTGCATCAGTCCATTTCATCTCCAACAATTTGATAAGCTGGAAGACTACACGGAGAAAATTAGAAACACTGTGCAAGAGTTTCACTCTGTACGGAGTGTGAAACAGACTTACTGAGCAAGCATTTGTATCTACCAACGTTCTAGTTACTGCAAGATTACATTTCACATTTTATTTCTGTCGACTAGAACAACTTTACATGAATCAAAAACATAACAGTAATAAAACCCTAAAAAGGGACCTTCATATCTATAACGTATACAAGTTTCAAGAAATCCTTAATTATTTGCTATGTTGTCACTTGTAGTGAATGTCATCGTTCTATTCTGTATCAGTTGCCCGCCTGCTTAGCTGGGTTGTAACGTGCTCGCCTCCCATACAAGCGGGCCCGAGCTCGATTCCCGGCCGGGTTGGAGATTTTCTCCGCTCGGGGACTGGGTGTTGTGTTATCATTTCATCCTCATAGCCGGCGCGCAAGTCGCCCTGTGTAGCGTCGACTGAAATAAGACTTGCACTTGGCGGCCGAATTTCCGCGATTGGGGCCTCCCGGCCAACGATGCCATATGCTCATTTCCATTTTTTTGTATCTGTTAAAACCACTCTGACTTTGTTAATAAATATGATGAATTTGGTGTTAAATTAAGGTATTTAACTTATAACTCCCCTCACCCAAAAAGACAAGAGGAATGATCAATATAAAAATAAAATAATGGCAGACCAGAAGTCTTTGTAGAGGTCTGCGGCCAATATGTACATACACGTAAAATTTTTAATCGAGATTGTACTTCGTTCCTTCTGTTTATGGGTTTCGTCAGATTGTCGTCATCAGATCAATATGCGCTTATACTCGGTATGCTCACTTACTATTTGAAGTAATATGTTGCACTGATTCTTCAAGTTACTGATCTCATGATGTTAGTCTTTCCTGCCGTGTAATTAGATGAAATAGAGTGCGACCTAGACTAAAAATTTTGTTTAAAAAAATAAATGGTGATGTCACTACCTACCTATGGAGTCACCCACTACAGCATGTGTATTATATATCAGTGTTTATGAAAAAGTAGTAAGCATATGCACTAGTGAAAAATGAAAATGAGCGCCCTGATAAAAGTCTTACATAAATGTTTACTCCCATTATTGTACAGGCTGGTACAGGATCATAATCACAGGGTAATATACACAGTTACAGATTTTCTTCCAGCTCTTGTGTAGGCTATATACAGCCGGTCATAGACGTGTTGCTTGTGATCTTGGGAGTACTTCTCCCTGTTGTCATAGCTGGTCTAGCGACGCTGTCGCTAAAACAGAACGAGCCACATGCCTAACCATCATGTCGCTCACAAACTCATTCGTGTCAGTAAAAAGTTTTCGATGGTGTTTTGCCACAGTAATGCAATATTCTTCGAAATTTTAAACCGCCATTTGACTGTGTATTACTGTGGTGATTTTCCGTAGTATCTAGATTTCGGTTTTTATGCCATTATCAAACGCAATTCTAAAATTTCCTACACCATTAACATCTTCGGTAGTTAAGGCAGTCAAACTGCTTTAACAGATATGACATGTTAATGGTCTAAGAACTTTTAGCATCGTACTTGATAATGTCATAAAAACCGAAATTTAGATAGTATAGAAGCTAAATACCGTAATATACAGTAAGATGGCGGTTCACTCTTTCGAAAAAAATATTGGCGTCATGTTTGTCGATGGCGTTTGTCAGGGCAGCAGATGAAGAAAAGGGCGCTCTGTGCATGGACGTTGTTCTGCTGGAAATTGCCTGACTTCGTGGGAATGTAAATAAAATGTGCCGGATGACGTGCGTGATGAATCCTGCATTGTTCAGCGTTCGCTCTGGAGACACACCTTACTTCATAAACTACGCTCCTCACACCAGATTTCTTGTATACAGTTGATCCAAAATAATACGAATATCTCGTGCTTCAGATGAGATACCTCGGCTGCTTGAAAAGAGCTTTTTTTTAAACAAAAAGTGTCAAAAAATAAGGTGAACAGTAGTATCGTATGAAGCTTGGTGCGATTTTCTCAAGGAAGCTTGCCCACATCAAACATATTACGTCAGAGCGAATAATAGGTGGTTCTGATTCTCAAGAGATGTTAGTAATTTTAGGCATAATATCTGAAAAGGAAGTCAGAACTGAAATCTTGAATCACACGATAAGAGCTAACAGATTACATACATGAAAAACGACTTGTATGAAAATAGTCGGCTAATTTGCAATAATTTTATGTTGGAGTTGAAAGTTTCTTTTAAATCACACAAGAATAAACTTTTTAACACGCAAAAATTTAGGATATTACGAACGAGGAGCTCTCCATTTGAAGTTGTGGGATCAGCTCGATTTTTTGTAATCGATCTTAGTTTAATAGAAAGAGAGAGAATTCGACTGAATTAAAGTCACAAACTGCAGGCACAAACAGGGATACACAGCCAACTGCCAATTCACGCCCAAGACGCAGCGCAAATCCTGGAAATTATCTTAAAGCCTGCCACAACACTACACAACTTCAATGAAATCCAGTTCACTAATTAGGGGCAATGTCTGTCGATGTCTCCTGCTATATCGACACTGTACATTACCCGGTACGATGTTAGGATCAACGCAGTCATATGCAGTTGATCATTATTAGAATATGACTCTTGCTCCATTCACAGCATGCCGTTATTAACCCCTTACAAACGAGGCTTTTATATGTCACATTCTTAAAAGTCATTTTTCTTTCTCCACTAGTGCAAAAAAGTCTTCCTTGCATCTTGAAACAGTAAGCAATGGTTAAATAATATATCTGTTATCGAAATATTGGATTATAAAATGTTTTAATGATGTATGCCTTCTGTATTTTGCAGTGCTCGCTGGAAAGACGGCAGTTCCTGCAGACGCACCCACGCCGCTGTGCGTTTTTCTGTTTGAACTGAGAGACTGGGCGTCCAGGTGTACAGCCACCATGCACTTTAGACAACGTGTTTTTTAACCTCTTCTTTCTACTAGCACTGAGGGCCTCTGCCACTTGCAGTCTATGCTGAAAGCATGAGCTACAGTATGCCTGTTATTTCATACGTTCTGAAACTTTTGATAATTTTCGCAGTACATGCACCGGTACTGTTGTTGCTAACATTGTAGGGTATTAGTGGTAGAGTATGCACCAAAACAATAAAAAGAAATATAGAGTAAAGATGGGCTCTAAAATGCACGCCTTCAGAGCTATGAGCACTTGTTCAGTAGAAGAGATCAGTATCACAGTACCGAAGATGAACAAGTAATCATTGCTCTTAAGGTATACATTTTAGAGCCCACGTTCATTAGATACTTTTTCTTGGTTTGGTTCATACTACTACCTCTAAAAGTTGCCATCCCTACAATCTTGACAACGACAGAAACGGTACATGTATCCCATAGACGGAGGTATCATAATTATTTTCGCTTCTAACTTCCGACTCGATTGTTTCCGGACCAGGGAGTCTTACCTCAAATTGGTACGTTTATCCTTTTTCAGTCATTCCTGAAAATTTCTAACGGAATCACCCTGTATAAATGAATTGGTAGCACACTCGCAGACGATGTAGTTGTGTACGTGAAGGAGTGATCCTCACTAAATTTTTACATACTGCTGACAGACTTATAAATGATTAGCAGCTGGTGCCAAACTTGACAGCTGACCGTTATATAAATAAACTTAAGGTAGCACGGGAAATGAGAGGAAAAATCTCCAGTATCATATGCTCCCGTGATGGGCGATGGGCCACTGGAAGTAGTCACAGCAGGCAAGCATCTTGGAGTACTTAAGCAAAGAAACGCAAGATGAATCGAATAATTAAATTTCGCTTTAGGGAAAATGGACAGGTTCGAGACTTAGATATGCTCGAGAGACTCTAAGGAAGTATAATTTATGTAAGAAAGTGGTTGCTTCGTTTGGGCGATTCCTGAGTCCGTTCTATTTTGGTGTTTTTGTGGTATAGGTGCCCTTGGGAATGAGCTGAAGTTGAAAACTGGGCTGTAGCACTAAATAAAGTGCTTGTTTTAACCAAAGAGTTTAGTGGAAGTAATGTCTTTCTTTCGGTATTTAAAAAGGTTACAGTAGCGTTAGGAAAAAAAATTTATTTTATTAAAATAAAATGCCTAGTCCAGGCAGGTTCGTCACAGCGCAAGTATTATTTCGTATACATATGGAAAAAGTTACGTAAGTAATATGAATTTTTTTTGTCTCGATCGTAAAGTGTTTCGATTAACACATGTCCAATACCTTATGCACCACATTCAGATGTAAAATGCTTGGCTACGAAATGCACATGAAAGTGATTACAAAGCAGATGTTAACATTGACTTATTATTCGTAGTCGACCTTTTTATACCTGATGATGGTGCATACGGCACTGAAACCGGTAATAAGTTGAAAAAAATGCTTTGCGAACCACAAAGATAATTTATGTAATACTGTAAACCAGGTATACTTTGTCCGATTTTCAGATTCAGGTGTGATTATCAAGCCTGTTTCAACTTCTTTGCTATTTATGATAGTGAACGTGGGAAGCTTGTATCAAAGGACTATATACTAATTAGTGCAATACATTTTCTAAAATGCAGATGAAGTGATGGAGAAACTGTAGGTAGTGACAGTTAGCAAGGATTTCAGGATACATTCACCGGTCTGCATTTGTGATCAATATTTCAAAAACACGGTGGAACTTTGACCACGCAAAAAGAAATACATTGGTCCAAAGTAGTCTTAAGTGCTTTACTAAGCCTAGTAAAAGAAAAAAACCTAGTGCAGTACATAAATCAGTATGATCGAACACCAAAATTATGTAATAAAAGGTACTAGGATGGAATACTACACACATAGCTCCAAATTAGTTGATCATAATACCTTCACTTTCATCCATCTTAAACCTAAATCCTCGTTTAAGAACATCCGATGTAATTAGAATTAACGCTAGCTGTTCTTCAGTTGTCGAATCAGTATCTAGCATTTTTGGCCAAACAAACTTCATTTCTTGTTTCCGGAGGCATTTGACATTATATGTTACACCTGAAGCACTGTCGGAGCCACAATAGCTTGTAATTTGAGGAATATACAAATGGTATTTGTTTTTATTAGTTTCATATACCGGTACATTAACAATTACAAATGGGCCTTTGTCTGTATACTGATGGTTATTGTTTCTATTCCTTAGTTCCATACTGCTATTGGCTTCAGCACTGTTTAATGAACTGTGTATATGTAATCATAGGGTAAAAATGACCAGTGGTCAAAGAAACCTCGAAACAGAGAAATCATGTATGTGACCTCAGAAGTCGAAAGATACTGGCAGATATATACAGGTGAACAAAAAGCTAATCAGTGGGCTGTTCCGAGAATTAATGGACAACATACATGATACAGCTGTAAACAATGGCCTTTTAGGTGAATGATATTGGCTGATTTTGCACAAGCATACTTTAACCCAGTTTTTCGAATTCAGTTATGTCAAAACATGTTCTCTAACTATTGCGCAAGAAAATCTGGACTACATGGCACCATCTAGTATTACTGATGGAACTTTACCAACAAACAGTATTTACTAAACATTAAACTGAGGGCTAGCGGAGAGCTATTAAACTTATACTTATATGGATATGGTGTCTGTTCTTTCGGACATGACATATAAGTATATAGTTCTGGCAATACCGGCCATGACCTTCTTCTTCTGTGTGGATGCACACATATTCACCGAACTCTTACGGGACTTGGTAAGAACGTCTTCCACGAGTAATGAGTACGTCGGGGTGGGACACTAAGGATGTAGTGTGTGGACATACAAGGTGCGAATGTAGGTCTCGCGGGAGGCGTGCACGAGATAGTCCCTGCGTCGCACTATCCACTGTGCCCTCGGTGTCTCAAATGGATGTACTCGCTTCGGTGATACATATACTAAAATTGAATCGATACAGAGAAGATTAGCATGGCCCCTGTGCAAGGATGACACGCAAAATCGTGAAGCGTTCCTCATTTTTTGCCGGCACGCTAGCTCAGCGTGTTTGGTCAGACAGCTGGATGGCCTCTGTAATAAAAAAACTGATTTGAAGGATCAACAAACGAACTTGACCGGATGTCATGTGACGTCTGCAACGACCAAACACAACGATCAACAACGAAAAAAAAGAAAGAAAAAATGGATAGAGCGTCTGCCATGTAAGCAGGAGATACAGGAGATCAAGGGTTTTAGTCCCGGGCGGGTCACACATTTTCACCTGTCCCCGTTGATATATATCAACGCCTGAAGGTATTAATAGAAATCTAATTTCTATAAAACTTATGGCGTGTCAGTCGTCAAAGTAACGACAACAGTCAGAGCATACCCGGTTTACTAAACTAACAGTTTTGGAATCGCTATATTCCATTGATAATGTCACAATTAACAAAAGCAAAAAAAATTTAATCACACAATAAATTTCTATGTCGATTTGTTCACGTAATGCCTATATTAATTTCAGGGTTTACCTCCCGACTTTTTCCACACTTGCGAATGGTTGGACGACGTTCGTGCCAGTATCCGACAATAAAGAGTGAGGCGAGAAGGAAGAATCTGTCTGTTTCACTCTTGATCACCACCAATTTTCTTTCAGAGCTCGTGCACCATCGACGTGACGTACTTCCCGTTTGACCAGCAGACGTGCATCATGAAATTCGGGTCGTGGACGTTCAACGGAGACCAAGTGTCCTTAGCGCTGTACAATAACAAAACCTTTGTGGACCTGTCCGATTACTGGAAGTCGGGTACGTGGGACATTATCGAGGTGCCGGCCTACCTCAACATCTACGAGGGCAACCACCCGACCGAGACGGACATCACCTTCTACATCATCATCAGGAGAAAGACGCTGTTCTACACGGTGAACTTGATCCTGCCCACGGTGCTCATCTCGTTCCTCTGCGTGCTCGTCTTCTACCTGCCGGCCGAGGCCGGCGAGAAGGTCACCCTCGGCATCAGCATCCTGCTGTCGCTCGTCGTCTTCCTGCTGCTCGTCTCCAAGATCCTGCCGCCCACGTCGCTGGTGCTGCCGCTCATCGCCAAGTACTTGCTGTTCACGTTCATCATGAACACGGTGAGCATCCTGGTGACGGTCATCATCATCAACTGGAACTTCCGGGGCCCGCGCACGCACCGCATGCCGCCCTGGATCCGCGCCGTCTTCCTCTACTACCTGCCCATCCTGCTGCTGATGCGCCGCCCCAAGAAGACGCGCCTGCGCTGGATGATGGAGATGCCCGGGATGGGCGCGCCGCCGCACGGGTCGCCGGCCGACCTGCCGAGGCACCTGCCTCCGGTGGCGGCGGCGGCGGCGGCCGCGGCGGCGGCGGGGGCGGGCCACGGGCCGCGCGCCAAGCTGGAGGCGGTCGAGATGTCCAACCTGCACCACCCCAACTGCAAGGTCAACCGCAAGGCCAGCGCCGCCGAGCTGCCGCCCGCTCGCCGGGAGAGCGAGAGCTCCGACTCGCTGCTGCTCTCGCCCGAGGCCTCCAAGGCCACCGAGGCGGTCGAGTTCATCGCCGAGCACCTCAGGAATGAGGACCAGTACATCCAGGTAGGTATCCGCGTCTACATCACTGGCGCATGCCGCAGCGCGCGCGCTTTACCACACAGGTTGACATTATCGGTAGCAAATCCCCGTCAGATCCAATGAACTAAATCTGTTCCTAAATTTGGCATTGCTAAGAATATATTTGTAATTATTGCTGCTCCTCGGAAATATACGTCAAAGACTGAATCTTCTATCTCATTGACAAACTGCATATTTGCTTCTGTTTCGGGTTCTTCGGCCAGCGTTCGTCTGATGATTTTACTGACGTTTCGCCAGCACGAGTAGCTGGCATTGTCAAAACTTCACCCTCCATTGCCGGTGGTGAACTAGAGCCGAGCTTTAATAGAGATGGGGCCCCTCCATGCCCGCACCAACGTGGTGTCCAAACCAAAAGTTCTACTGTCACCTCCGTCAACATGTTAGTTATCTAGTAAGTGGATCACAGGATGCTGGGCAGTGATGTTATCCGTGCGTCTGGGTATGACTACGGATTAACACGGTCCATCAGGTGATAGATAGTGGACGAAACGCGAGTGAGGGTAGCGATTTGAAGAGCAGAGGGAAAAAAGTGCCGAGGCTCGTGCCGTGGGAAAAAACCTCTGCGACAGTGGGATGGGTAGTAAGAGCAATAGTGGCTTACTTGCTGCGATAGTTCATGCAAGGTTGGATTTGTTAGTATGGGTACCATGCATCATTACCGTGGCAAGCGATGGCGATGTATCCCAGTTGCTGCAGCCGCTACATTCCTGGAACAATCAAGATTGTCATATAGTAGTGGGAGATCGGCCATAGATCATCTCACTGTGTGGGGGATGTGTGGAGTTTGTCTGCATGCAGTGTACGGTAGGACTTCCCTACTGTATTCCAGCTGGATATCCAGTAATGGCGTCTGATTAACAGGGGCTCACCGGTACCGTTGTGTTTGCGTGTGCTTCGCCATAGATGTTAGGTCCTTACAAGTATGTCTTTTGGTCTTTTATGTTTCCATCTATGGTTGTGGTCGTAGTTCCCCAGATTCAGAATAAACGGGTTCTGCGAATGTCTGGAGTTTCTGTATAGTCTTGTGGTGAGTATGTGGATTACCACCGTGAGAGTCTGAAGTCGGTATTCCCAGTGAAGGTCTGCGATGCGTGTGTATCGTGGAGCATTGCTTATGATTTTCAGTACTTTGTTTTGTATGAGCTGCAGGCGGCGCAGGCGTGCAGGCGCAGCGTATCCCCAGACAGGAGCTGCGTACGTGATCAGGGGTCGAATAAGTGTCATGTACAAGGACCTCGACACCCTTTTGTTCAGTGTGCTACGCCTGTTGAGCATAGGGTAGAGCTGTTTGAGCCTCGCGCTAGCTCGGTTGGTCATGTGTTGTATGTGGTTCTCCCAGAGCAATTTCCGGTCCAGCCAGTCACCGAGCTATTTGACTTTCTCACGAAAACGTATTGGGCGTGCATGTAGAGTTACTGGTCTGCAGTGTCGGTGTTTGCGTAGTTGCTTCGGTCTTCTAGTGAACAGAACGGCTTCGCACTTGTCGACGTTTACTCTAGCACGCCATTTCTCCAACCAAGGCTCAGCCACTCTGAGTGCAATCTGTAAGCGTGACGTAATGTTTGATGGTTTCCAATCTTGCGCGAGGATGGCTGTGTCATCCGCGTAGATTGCCAACGTTGTGTTGTATGTGGTTGGGAGATCGTTTATGTAGAGGTTAAACAGTAGGGGCCCTAGGATGCTTCCCTGGGGTACTCCCGCGTGTATACCGTCTCGTGTTGATTGTTTTCCCTGCACGTCAGTGTTGAAACTCCTGTCTGTGAGGTATGAGTGATTAGACGCACCAGCCCGTCGGGGAATCCCGCGTCGCTGAGTTTGCGAATGAGGCCGTTGTGCCATAGACGGTCGAAAGCCATTTCGATGTCCACGAAAACCGCCCCTGTTGCTTTGTTTATGTTGAAGCCATGTGTTATATGTTCAACGACCCGTAAGAGTTGTTGTGTTGTGGAGTGGTGATTCCTGTAGCCGAATTGCTCCGGTCTCAGGATGTCATTTGTTATGCAGTGCCTAGTGATGCGTTTGAGAATCATCTTCTCAACAATCGTATTGAACGAGCTCAGAAGGCTGATGGGTCGGTAATTTTGTGGGACGCTGTGGTCTGTCTCCGGCTTCTTGAATATCAGTACCTTGGCCGTCTTCCAAAAGGCAGGGAAGTGTTGGTGTTTTAGTATGGAATTCGTTATGTGTGTTAGATATTCAGTAGCTTTATCCGTGAACTCCTGGAGGACACGGTTTTGAATGCCATCATGACCAGGGGCTTTCCTAGCAGCGGAATGCATTATAGCCCAGGAGACATCGGCTGTGCTAGCATGTCGAATGTCGTCGCGCGATGGTTGGGCTAGAATGCGTGTAACCTCCTGGTCAGTAGCAAGTGTGAACACTGGATCTGATGGTACCAGGTTCGGTGTGAATGACGTTGCGAGTGTGCGGGCCATTAGTTCTGCTTTCTCTTCCGCTGAGTATGCAGGTCCGTCAGGCCCTTGAAGCGTTGGGGTATATACACTCCTGGAAATTGAAATAAGAACACCGTGAATTCATTGTCCCAGGAAGGGGAAACTTTATTGACACATTCCTGGGGTCAGATACATCACATGATCACACTGACAGAACCACAGGCACATAGACACAGGCAACAGAGCATGCACAATGTCGGCACTAGTACAGTGTATAGCCACCTTTCGCAGCAATGCAGGCTGCTATTCTCCCATGGAGACGATCGTAGAGATGCTGGATGTAGTCCTGTGGAACGGCTTGCCATGCCATTTCCACCTGGCGCCTCAGTCGGACCAGCGTTCGTGCTGGACGTGCAGACCGCGTGAGACGACGCTTCATCCAGTCCCAAACATGCTCAATGGGGGACAGATCCGGAGATCTTGCTGGCCAGGGTAGTTGACTTACACCTTCTAGAGCACGTTGTGTGGCACGGGATACATGCGGACGTGCATTGTCCTGTTGGAACAGCAAGTTCCCTTGCCGGTCTAGGAATGGTAGAACGATGGGTTCGATGACGGTTTGGATGTACCGTGCACTATTCAGTGTCCCCTCGACGATCATCAGTGGTGTACGGCCAGTGTAGGAGATCGCTCCCCACACCATGATGCCGGGTGTTGGCCCTGTGTGCCTCGGTCGTATGCAGTCCTGATTGTGGCGCTCACCTGCACGGCGCCAAACACGCATACGACCATCATTGGCACCAAGGCAGAAGCGACTCTCATCGCTGAAGACGACACGTCTCCATTCGTCCATCCATTCACGCCTGTCGCGACACCACTGGGGGCGGGCTGCACGAAGTTGGGGCGTGAGCGGAAGACGGGCTAACGGTGTGCGGGACCGTAGCCCAGCTTCATGGAGACGGTTGCGAATGGTCCTCGCCGATACCCCAGGAGCAACAGTGTCCCTAATTTGCTGGGAAGTGGCGGTGCGGTCCCCTACGGCACTGCGTAGGATCCTACGGTCTTGGCGTGCATCCGTGCGTCGCTGCGGTCCGGTCCCAGGTCGACGGGCACGTGCACCTTCCGCCGACCACTGGCGACAACATCGATGTACTGTGGAGACCTCACGCCCCACGTGTTGAGCAATTCGGCGGTACGTCCACCCGGCCTCCCGCATGCCCACTATACGCCCTCGCTCAAAGTCCGTCAACTGCACATACGGTTCACGTCCACGCTGTCGCGGCATGCTACCAGTGTTAAAGACTGCGATGGAGCTCCGTATGCCACGGCAAACTGGCTGACACTGACGGCGGCGGTGCACAAATGCTGCGCAGCTAGCGCCATTCGACGGCCAACACCGCAGTTCCTGGTGTGTCCGCTGTGCCGTGTGTGTGATCATTGCTTGTACAGCCCTCTCGCAGTGTCCGGAGCAAGTATGGTGCGTCTGACACACCGGTGTCAATGTGTTCTTTTTTCCATTTCCAGAAGTGTATTTTCTCCCTGGTGAAGTGTGGGGCTAGTTGCCACACGTCAGGTCGCGCGGTGTCCAGCCCTTCGAGTTTTTGGTTCCACTGTTGTGTTTGTATTTTATCGTGTATGATGCCCTGTAGCCTGTTAATGTGCCGTTTGAAGTAGTGACGCCTGGTGCGCTGCCATTGTCTCCTGAGGCGATTCCTCAGGTTGAGATTAGGCCCAGGATTTCCTGTGGCAGGGCCGCACTGTGTTGTTGTGAGGTGCGATCAGGTATGGTGCCCGCCATTGCGTCCTGGACGGCGTTAATGAGGGTTTCTACTGCCTCGTCAATTTGTGCTGTTTCTTTAATTTCGTGTATGGGTGGGATGTGGCTATCGAGCGTTTCCTTGAACAATGTCCAATTCGCACGCCCGTAGTCCAACATGGGGGTCGTGTTGTTTGGGGCATAGGTGTTGGTACCGATGCTTGTTGGTTTTCAGGTGTTGTCTGTGGCTGTTGTGTAGCTGTTGCAGCGGTTGTTTCACGTGCGTGTGAAGGGCGCTGAGGTTCCGCGGCCTGTGCCGTTCCGCCAGGGCGTGCAACCGTGGCAAACGTTACGCCGTTCCCTACTGGGTTCGGCGCTCGCGTTGGGCGTGGGATGTCGTACTGTACCCTGCTCTTGTCTTGTTTACGCTTCAGCGCCTGTTTATATGCACTGCACTGCCTGAAGTTGGCCGCATGGGGCCCACCGCAGTTGGCACAGCGTCGCTGGTTTGGCTGTGTTTGTGTGCAGGTGTTGGATCTGTGATTGCCAGCACATCCGCGGTAACGAGTTGCCAGGCCACAACGGAGGGCCGAGTGAGCGAATCGCTGGCAGTTGTTACATTGTTGGGGGACATTGGGTGGTTCGTAATGTTCTACACGTACGTCCATCCGCAGAAACCTCTTTTTCTGCAGGGTGGCGAGGGAATCAGCCGTGTCGGCTAACTCAACCACGTAGTGTGGTAGCGGTGCGTGTGTGCAGAACCCTGTCATCCGAGAGGCACTTTTACATTCGAATCCCAGATAACAAAGAGCCGCCTGTACTGTCTCGTTGGGGGTACTGGGATCCACTCCCTTGATCACGTACTGCTGGATTCTCTCGTCCAGCGTTCTGTACGTGTAGTGTTCGATCTTCCGATCTTTGAGGAAGGTCAGAAGGTCTTTATATTCGTTGTCTGTGGCAACGTACAGTGAGGCCCGAGCTCGCGGCCGCAGACTATATGTACCTGGCGCGCCAACGTCCGAGGGCTTCTCGGCGGTCATTTCCGGCGCGGTTCTCCTCTTGCTACCTGCGACAGTTGTTCGCTGCAGTACGGAAAACCAGGATCCGTTTACCTTTAGGGTTTCCTCTTTCTTGTTGAAGTTGTTCCCGTGTTTGTGTATTTCTACAACATCTCTAAACAAGCGGGTGTGATAGTGCTTCTCTACAGCCAGAAGTTCCCTGTCGGTGAATTTTATTACATGGTCGGTCTCACTCCGCGCGTGCTCTGCCACGACCGATTTCTCCACTTGCCCCAACCTGCAATGTCCCTTATGTTCTTTGATCCTGGTGTTGCACTTGCAACCAACGTCCTCAATTATTTGTTGCATGTACTGCAATCTCTGTCGTCCCCTACAGTTTTTACCCTTTGCAGTTCCTTCTAGTACTATGGAAGTTATTCCTAGATATCTTAACACGCATCCTATTATCCTGTCCCTCGTTCTTGACAGTGCTTCCCATATATTTCTTTCCTCGCTGATTATGCGGCGAACCATCTCATTCTTTATCACATCAGTCCACCTAATCTTCTACATCCTTCTACAGCACCACACCTCAGACGCACAGATTCACTTCTTCTCCTGTTTTCCCAGTCCATGATTCGCTTTTTATGTCTTACTTGCCTTGTCCGTCATGTGTTACTTTGTTTTCAAATTAGCAGACTCCCCTAATTCAAAAATGGTTCAAATGGCTCTGAGCACTATGGGACTTAACTACTGTGGTCATCAGTCCCCTAGAACTTAGAACTAACCTAAGGACATCACACACATCCATGCCCGAGGCAGGATTCGAACCTGCGACCGTAGCGGCCACGCGGTTCCAGACTGTAGCGCCTATAACCGCACGGCCACACGGGCCGGCTTCCCTAATTCGTCTACTTTTTGGTCCCCACTTTTTATGTTGCTTTCATCGCTGATCACAATTCTGCTACTCTTCATTGTTTTCGTCTCCCTTCTGTTCACTGATAATCCACATTCTACAGTCACTTCATTCAACAAGTCCTTTAAGTCATCTTCACTTCCCCTGAAGGCAGCAATGTCATCAGCAAATTTTATTAATGATAACTTTTCACTTTGAATTTTTCCTTTGTTCCCGCCACTGTTTCTTCGATGTATAGAGTGAACAGCAGAGGTGAAAGACTGCATCCATGTTTTACAACTTTTCAATCCGAGCATTTCGTTCTTGGTTTTCTAGTCTTGTTCTTCCCTCATGCTTCTTGGGTATGTTGTATATTACCCATCTTTCCCTGCAGCTTACTAGTATTTATCTCACAACTAACGAAAAGCATCAGAGACGACGGAATTGGAGACTTGTGAATAGTCGACTCGACCAGAGCCGTACACGAAATGTGTGCTGGAAAGAAAACATGGCAAGTCATTAAATACAGTGGGTACTCGTGCCACTGCCGATTTGCTCCGCTGAGAGTAGGAAAATGGAGGATACAAAAACTAGCCAGTTGGCTCGAACGTGCGCCAAGCCAAGACAAGCGAGTAACGAATATGTCCGTTACTTCGAGTTTACTGAGGGCAACGGATCGGAGGAAGACGAATGCTGAAGACACGGCCAGAACCGGGCACGAACTGTGTGCGGAGAAGGAAACAAGAGGGTTGCGAAACATTTCAGGCAGTAACAAAACGGGACGTCGAGTTTCGTAACACCTTCGTTACTTAGTAACAAATATGATATACACCGGTTCTAGTTTTAACCGACACACTTAAATAAGTACGATTTCTGAAACAGAATTACAGCAAAGTATCGATTACCCTGTTCACGAATTAACTGTGCATATTTAGGCAATGTTTTTTAAAGTAGCAAACGAAGCCTAAAGTCTTATAAGTGTAACGAATATTTTCGTTTAGAATACGCAAGCGACTGGAGTTTTGTTACACACATCGAGGCACTGAAACAGGGTGTATCAAAAAGAAACATCCAATTTTTAAAAATCGTAACTATTGTGTTATTTGAGATACGTGCGTGAACAACATACTGTTGGAAAGAGCAAACTCTCAAGCTTTACATGGTTGTCGCTAGGTAGCAGCCATCCCCGAGTGTCTGACACAGACGTCGAACGCATCCGCCATAGTTTCACAATGAGTCCGCAGAAATCCGTTCCCCGTGCAGCTCGACAGCTCAACCTGCCCCCGATGTCCGTCTGGAGTGTGTTGCGTCGATGTTTACACATGAAACCATACAAAATTCAGCTACTGCAAGCTCTTCGTGAATATGACAAACAACAACGTGTGGTGTTCTGTAATTTCGTTCTTGGCAAGATGGAGGATGACAGTTTCCTTCCACGCTTAGTGTTTAGTGACGAGGCAATATTTCATTTAAATGGGAAGGTAAACAGTCATAATGTGAGAACAATGGGTACGAAACAACCACATGAAATTGTACAACACGAGGTAGACTCTCCAAAATTTAATGTATTTTGTGCAGTTTCACAGGAAAAGGTGTACGGTCCATTTTTCTTTGCCGAGAACACAGTCATAGGAAGCAAATATCTTGATATGCATGAGAACTTTCTTTTCCCACAGCTGGAGACTGAGTCATTTATCAACAGGGTGGCGCACCGCCACGTTGGCATCTGGAGGTAATCAAAGGATTACTGAACGATGGATCGTTCGCTCTGGATCAAGTGATTTAGCCTTACATTACTGGACTACAAGGTCTCTGGACGTGACTGTATGTGATTATTTCTTGAGGGGGTTATAAAAGACTCTGTTTAGGAGCCTTCGTTATCAACAACAACGAGTGAACTGAGACATCGCATAACAGCAGCTGTGGAAGCTGTAACTCAAGACATGCCCGTTGCAGTGTGGGAACAGTTTGAATATCGCATTGACATATGCCATGCATCTCAAGGGGGCATATGAGAAGGTATGAAACAAAACTTTTTGAGTTTCCCGTGCATCAAAAAACAAAATTCATGTTTATTGGTTTCAGAAATATAGGAGTGATAAATCGGATCATTTTGTTTGATACCCCCTGTACATTGATGAGTAGCTGGAGTAAGCAGCCCACAAGCGAATGACAAAGAAATATACAGTGTGTTTTAAGTATAATTCTGTAAAGAAGTTGTCAGTTACCAGAGATTAACGCGCTAGCAATGCATTGGGATTTGAAATGAGACACGTAGCATGTTTCGTAAAAATTCCTTAAATCCTTTAATAACGATTCTGTCAACAGTTGCAGTATTTATATTAGGTGACTAGTTTCGAACGTTACAGGTCCATTTTCAAGCCTGGTCTACT
Organism: Schistocerca cancellata; assembly: GCF_023864275.1. Classification (NCBI taxonomy): domain Eukaryota; kingdom Metazoa; phylum Arthropoda; class Insecta; order Orthoptera; family Acrididae; genus Schistocerca; species Schistocerca cancellata. The sequence continues at coordinate 324,370,680 of NC_064631.1, forward strand.
GAAGCTAGCAAAATCAGTACCTAGTTGCCAGTGAACAGTAAATACAAAAGTGGTACAACAATAAAAAGTTCAAATGTAGCAGAAATTAATTATTTGAATACAAACATACCTGCAATGACAGTGCTGATCTTAATAATAAACATCAAAGTGGCTCACATGCTTTATAAACGTTTGCAGAATGCATGCCACAACCCATAAATGCATCTTACCAAGCCAAAATCAAACTGGAGGTCAACATAGCCTACAGCATCAGGAAACTTTCGGTGGTGCTAAAGGGGGGGGGGGGGGCCTACGTACAAGCGCCGGCCGCAGTGGCCGAGCGGTTATAGGCGCTTCAGTCCGGCACCACGCGGCTGCTACGGTCGCAGGTTCGAATCCTGCCTCGGGAATGGATGTGTGTGATATGCTTAGGTTAGTTAGGTTTACGTACTACAACGCCTAGGGGACTGATGACCTCAGATGTTAAGTCCCATAGTGCTCAGAGCCATTTGAAGCCTACGTACAAGCGAAGGTCCATAGCCAGCGGGCGTCTCCCATTTTAAATCTGGATGCAAGTAAGCGCCTTTAATAAATCTGACATCAATACAGTGAATGACAACAAAAAACGTACAAATATTACCCAAATACAATACTAGTGTCGCATGTACCCGTTATATACGTGAACATAAGACAAGCATTTCATGTACAAGAGCCACGGCCAATGGATGCAGTCAGTTAAATAGGGGAGGGGGGGGGGGGCACCGCAGCGCCTCTATTAATCAGTCACATATATTACAAAAACCTAGTGAGTGATGGCGACGTGCAAAAATGCTCGTAAATGGCAGCCTGACACAGTGGCCTGATCTTTTAAATATGTGTTCTTGACTTTTTAAGTTTTATTTCTTAATTTTAATTTTATTTCGTTTTTACTTGAGGGCATGGTGGTTTTTGCGTGTAGACTACACCCAATGGCCTTTTAAGTTTTTAATTAGTGCTTTATGTGCACTAAATAATGTATGTTTATCTCACACTGAATAAACAGGAAGTACTGCGCAGTGTATTACACACAGCACAATGTTTCGCACGAGAGCGCTTTGTAGTGGATATCATATCTGAGTGTAATTCTGATTAGACATGCACGTCAAGCCAGCAAATACGTTACATCGTGATGTTTAAATCTGAAATAATGTTCCGTAGGAGAGCACTTAAGTGCATCTGTAATTGGATTAGCACATGTAGTTAGTAAATTACGTCAGGTCATGATGTTTGTAACTGACTGGTGGCGTAATCATAGGGGCACTATGTGAAAAAGTTTGTTCATGCAGTATGCATGAGCAGTAACGCAGAATTGTTTGGTATTATGTAAAATGCCTGAGTATCCCTGTTTCAGTGTTCATCCTCTGTGATTTACGACAACAGGACTCGGATGAACGGATATGCGCTTTGAGTTCAGGACAAGGCTATTTCAAGATCGTTGCCCACGATGGGATGTCATAATGATTCTGCGCCATGAGACGCTGTTTTAGTAGGACTTTGTAATTGTTTTTTATAAAACTTATTGGGTAAACAAACTATATGTATTTTTTAAATGTTTTATGTATGTAAACTATTTATGCACCTAGCCTTTTGGAAGATAATCATCCGCATGTATAAAGCAAAATTTGTACTGGAACAACAAAAGTGTTTTGTTTCATTTTACTTTATACTAAATGTGACTGGTCAATAAAGGCTCGGCGATTCCCCCCCACCCCCACCCCTGTTTTAATTCAGTGCGTCCAATATGTGAGACGCGACGCTAGCACCACCGAAAGTTTCCTGGTATCGTTGGCTATCTTTACCTCCGGCTTGATTTTGGCTTGCTGAGAGGGTATGTGTATTGTGGCATTCATTCTGCAAACATTTATTAAGCATCGGTTGCTAATTTGACGTTTATTATTAAGATCAGGTACTGTCAGTGCAGGAATGTTTGTATTCAAATAATTAATTTCTGTTACATTTGAACTTTTTATTGTAACATCAGTTTTGTATTCACTGTTCACTGACAACTGTGTACTGCTTTTTGTAGCCTCAGTAGGCCTGGCTTGAAAATGGACCTGTTACGTTCGGAACTATTAGCCTAATGTAATTGTTCCAACTGTTGACAGAATCTTTAACAAAGGCTTTAAGGCATTTAATAAAGTTGCTGGTTCCCTGTCAACAAAATGTTGAAACTGTACAATACAATGAATGGTAGTTGCCGGTAAAAATGTGTGTATTTTGGATTATCCGTTTTTTTCTGCTCTCCGTACAGTCTCGGGTCCACAATGAGCCGGATAATTGGGAGTCCAGTGTGTATACTTTCTTCGGTGCATTCGAAAGCTCTCAAAAAGACAAGCAAATTATATAACGCTTGCTAACGCTGGCACTGAAATTTTCGCAGAATGTTGAAGGAATATGCTTCGAACTGAAAGTCAAGGAACAGCCGTCAAATTGGAGTCGCATGTCACAGACTGTCATATGTACTAAAAATGCAAGCCGTTACTTACTTGGATAAAAATTATTTTCTCCTGGCCTTCGACACAGTTACTTTTGTTGGGAATGGAACTCCTATACAATCTGAAGGGTCTTAGGAAAACCATTTGGAATTCTGCACGTAATCATATTCAACCCTGGATTACTAAACCCTCTTAAAATTGACGATTGCAGTTTTCTAGCAATTCGCAGTTGCTCTTAATCCGATATTGTCAGTATATGGTGTAAAACAGGACTTTTTTACTTATTTTGTATGCGACGTATCATTGGAGACCTTATAATTGCAACTAACTAGTGCGTAAACCATAAATTATGACTTCCTCTGAATAAAATATGGAGTAGTAAAATTTATGGTGGTTTAGTAGCAACGAAACATTTTTTCCCTTTAGTGTTCTAGGGCTAATTGAAAATTTTTTGTGGAAACAAACAATCAAAGACGTTATAGAACGAGAGCCTGGCATTATAGTCCCTCTTGGCGATGTTTACATCACATCAGCTGCATTACGTTTCCATTTTAACTTATTTCTCAGAAACTTTGCGAATAATGTCAACACCAACATTAAAAATTACATCACTGTACTCGTCTTTTCAACAATTTTTGATGCCCTTAAAACTTACGGTTATTTTTAACAAATTATACTTGACTCAATATTCCAGTTAATACAAGAGTTAGAATGTGAACCCTGCAACAACAGTACGTGTGTACAGTTATGTTCTATTTGGCTTAGATTTATTGAACCTTATTGTCAACAGCTTGGCACAAGTATAAATCATATACATATAGAGAAATCATAATATAAAAGGTCCGAACAGTGATACTGTATAAAACTAGTTTACAATGACCACGAAGGTACAGTACATACAGGGTGTAATGGATGTAAGTGAACATCGCATAATTTATTACCTGATAATTTCTGCACGGACGTAACCGCACCACTAAGTGGACTACGTCTGCAGTATAGAATAACCGTTTTGCTTGCATGCATTCAACTTCCACACCTGGCCTGCTGCCCAGAGGAAAATAAGCATTAATGGTTTGCTCTTGCCACGTGTAGTTGTAGATATTAACCAACCTAAAAACATACTATCCCTAATAGCTATACTTATTAGACTATAAATGACGTAAACACTGATGTAATGTTGCTCAGTACACTGACCTCAGTCACAAAAAAAAATCTGCGCTTATACTCGTTACATCGTGTATAGCAAAGGAAAAATTTTCAAATTTGTGTGAATTCCTAAGGGACCAACCTGATGAGGTCATCGGTCCCTAGGATTACACATTACTTAAACTTACTTATACTAAGAACAACACACACACACACCCATGCCCAAGGGAGGATTCGAACCTCCGGCGGGAGGGGCCGTGCAACCCATGACATGGTGCCTCTAACCGCGCGGCCTCTCCGCGCGGCAAAGCGAAGGAAGCATGACTTATTAAATTAGAGACAAAATAGAAAATAACAAGAACTGAACAAAGATTGGGAAGCATACACCTGAAGATTAGAGCCCGGTGTACTACGATTTGCCGATAACATCACTTCAACATCTTGAACGGTTCACCAAATAAACGGGGTGTTACGCGTTATGTGATTCACCACGTGTGTTGCTACGGTCACCTTCTAGGTTACTCTGCGTATACGGGGCGGTACAGGTAAGCTGCTCGTTCTAGAAACCAATAAAGAAAGCATCCTCGCAGATGTGTGTAACATCCCAGGAAGATGTAATCTAGGATATGTCTGCTTAGATTTAATATTCATTCCGCATATCCATAGCGAAGTACCCCCAAGGGTGTGGGATACTGAATCTCAATTCATGTTACGTTTCAAGCCTAGAGATGTAACTGTATACAGGATGAGGGAAAGTCAAACGATGCATTGATAATCCTGAAAGGAATGAAACAGATGCATCCATGTGCGCAACAACCAATACTTAGAGAAATAGAGAACTAGAGAACTGCTTTTCTGTAGCTCCCAAACGAGAAGTCGGGAGAATATAAGACTAATTCATACGTAAAGTGATCGCATTATTCAGATTTCATGGAGTGGCTTCGTCCAGACGAAGCACGCTGCTCGTAAGAAATAGCACGAAAAGCTTCAATTGTGAGCCCAGCGAAAGAAGTTAGTAACTTAGGAAACACAGGACGCCTCGTGGACTTGGCCGGCCGGCGTTATTCGCGAGTAATGACGAATAAACACGGTATAATATTCCTAACGTTCCCATAAACAAAATGCTGTGAGATTCTTCAGTTTCTCCCGGCGTATTTGTTGCTCGAACAGTCCACGGGTATACTGTCGGTTCATAGTGTCCAAACCGCCCGCCCTCGGGAGCTCAGTTCGTCAGCGCAGCTGGCGATGGCGACATGTCTGATCGCCGAAATATGGTGCCCGTTGGACACTATGAACCGGCAGTATACCCGTGGACTGTTCGAGCAAAATGCTGTGAGGTTAATAATTGACTAAACAGTTCTCAAACAAAAAAATAAAAGAAAAGAGGAATATTCGGCTGCATAAGATCTTTATTTTCCGCTGGTAGCGTTCCCATATGCATCGAAAAGTATTATTACTAAGCTTTAAGTATAATTACTCAAGTACTTAAAATATTCCCTACGTTATTATAGCTAAGCATCAGTAAAGATAAAATGAACTTACAACGTTTATGCAATACTGATAATGTTAGTGCACTTAAAAGATTTACAGCATTCGAATAGTGAATTGCACGCACATCGTGTTGTTATTGATAATCCCTAAAACTACCAAGACATTCGTCTTTGGAGTAAAAGGAGTTGACTACCAATAAATCCACCAGGCTCCTCTTAAACTAAAGTTTTATTTTTGTTCCTGTCAAGTTATCAAAAACATTTCTGCATAATGGACACTCTTTTGGGCCTAACTTAGTTCTTTTAAGTCTGTATCCACTCCGATCTTATTTCAGTCATTGTATTCTTAAAATGATCGGTTGGTTCACCATTTCTTTAGGATACACTTTAAGACCAAAAAACGACGCACCACGATGGAATTATGTGAATGGGACGGAAATCTGTGATGTACATGTGCAGACAAACAAATAATTACAGCTTCAGAAGAAAATGGATGATTTATTCAAGGTAAAGAGCTTCACAAACTGAGCAAATCAATAACGCGTTGGTCAAACTGCCTTTATGTAAGCAGTTATTCGGCTTGATATTGATTGACAGAACTATTAGGCGTCCTCCTGGGGCATATAGTGCCAAATTATGTCCAAATGGCGGATCATATCGTCACAATCACCAGCTGGTTGGACAGCACTGCCTATATTGCTCCAAACGTTCTCTACTGGGGAGAGAGCTGCCGACCCTTCCGGTGAAGACAGGAGTTGCCAAGCACGAAGACAAGCAGTGGGAACCGTCTCTGTGGATGGGAGGGCATTACCTTGCTGTAATGTAAGCCCAGGAAACCTTGCCATGAAGGGCAGCAAAACTGGGTGTAGAATATCGTCGACGTACCGCTGTGCTGTAAGGACGCCGTGGATGACAACCAACGGGGTCTTTTTATGAAAGGAAATGCCGCCCCAGACCATCGCTTCTGGGTGTCGGCCCGTATGATAGGCAACAGTGAGGTTGGTATCCCACCGCTGTCTGGGAAGACTCCATACATGTCTTCGCCGGCAATCGGGACTCAGTTCGAAGTGCGACTCACCAGTGGTCTTAAAATTTGGGCAGTTTATCACTAATCTCATTTCCGCTGCTCCTCAGTTTTTTCGTGCTGTAGCTCTTCCTCACTTGCACTGAGTATAGCAATGACATCAACTAATCTTATCATTGATAGACCTTCACTCCTTTTTTAACTCCTCTCCAGGATCTTTCTTTTATTTCCATCATTGTTTATTCGATTTACAGTTTTAACTGTGGGGGCGAAAGTCTTCATGCTAGTCTTATACCCTTTCTACTCCGAGCACTTCGTTCTTGTTCTTCCATTCTTATTTTTCCCCCATTATTCTTGTTCGTAATGTGTATTACTAGTCGTTACCTATAGCTAACACCAGCGTTTCCCACTGGTCGGGCAGTGTATTGGCGGATCGCGTGGGTCCTTTAAATGTTACATTTATTTTCTGGAGAGTAAATAAATTTAATCAGCCATAAATGTATAGTACACATAAAGCATATAAGGAAAGTTTTATTTTGTTCGTAACATCCGTTAAGTTAGTGTCAACTTCGACACTGTTTGAACTACGTAGTTTTTTACGGTCTGATTCAAATCTGTTATAACACACATAATATATGCACGTGAAATTTATAAGAAACTTTGTAGTTTTGTAACGGCCACTTTGTGTGACACTTGACACTGTGGTTCTGTTTGAACTAGTTTTGTAATGTCCGGTTCAAATCTAGTAACACACAAAATAAGACCGTTTTCAAGATACAATCTATTTCTAGATTTGATTTTTATGTTTATCATTGAAGAAAACTCGATCTTGCAGAGGTGCGAAATATCGAAGGGAAAAAGAACTCATGAAACTGCTGGTACTAATGCAGGATATTCGTTTTTTTCTCTGTTACCAGATGTCCAATTATTCGCTGCTGAAATATAATTGTAAACATTTGCCAGCAGGTAACTCAATCTGCTGGTCGTGAAGTTGCCCACAGCTAGCTCACTGAAAGAACTTAGAACCTGCCTTAAACTTATATTTTCTTCCTAAGGAATGTAATCAATTAACTGGCTACGAAGTGATTTCAAATTAGAAGATACCAGCTTCGACACTGATCTTCTGTCAAGAGTGTCGTTTTGAATATTAGAAACAAAGCCATAAAACTCATAAGTCAGTGGAATGTTTTCGAAGTCTCCATTTCCAGTTCTAAACGCCCATCCGATGAGTTTTCTTACCATAGCATTTGTTTTGTTGTGAACAAATAGTATCATTTTGTCGCGTCCTTGTAATTCAACATTTTGTTGCCTGAGATGTGTAAAGACGTTAGACAAATATGCCGGCTGAAACAATCATTCCTTCCTTTCCTTCTTTCGGGACTGAGAAGGTAAATCAGAATCAAACACTAGATTAACATAAATGAAAAGCGCTAGTTTGCTTTTGTTCTACAGTATTACTTTTATTGTGTTAACCGGTTTTCGGCGTACAAGGCCATCTTCAGACATACTGACTTCTGTCACCAAAGAATGTTTGTAAACGAAACTGGAAAAAAATTTACACATCTGTACTGAAGCAGGAGCGTACAGTAAATAACATATTTGACAACGTGGTGGTGATACAATAACGCTTTACATTTATTTTCCGTTCAGCTTTTTACTTCTTAAGTTGCATTACCACCACGTTGTCACAGATGTTATTTACCGTACGTTCTGCTTCAATCTAGAGGTGTAAATGTTTCTCCAGTGTCGTTTACAAACATTGAAACTTCTTTGGTGACAATACTCAGTAAATGTATGAAGATGGGCTTGTAAGCTGAAAACCTGCTAATACCATAAAAGTAATACTGTAAAATAGAAGCAAACTAGCGCTTTTCATTTATTATAACATTGTTCTACCAAGAACCGACGGAAGATACAGTTAACACTAGGATAAATTTCAACTTTCCTCTTTGTGCAAGGGAAAACTTTCTTATAATCATAGGGGCTCTGCACCCCCTGAAATGCCACTATTATTACGTCATCAACAATCAGGGATGGTGTTGCTCACAGTGCTTCCAACACGGGAAAAGTTGGGTGTTTCCTTCTTAAATTCAAGAAAAAGGTTGAGAAACGCTGACTTCCACTTATTTTCCTGAGAACAGTTTGCACCGTTTCCTTTGTTGGTCGCTTTTTATGCATCGATAAATCCTGTGAATGGGTCTTGATTTAAGTCTCGCGTCCACTATTAAGTGCAACATCAGTGCAGTACAAAACCTAAAATGTATCGGTCGTTATCCCTTCTTCTCTTACAGCAAAACAAAGCCTTTGCATTTACTCTTAAAAGATTTAAGCCAAGTTCATTCATTTTAAGATTGCGTGTACAAAGTACACTACTGGCCACTAAAATTGCTAAACCAAGAAGAAATGCAGATGATAAACGGGTATTCATTGGACAAATATATTATACTAGAACTGACATGTGATTACATTTTCATGCAATTTGGGTGCATAGATCCTGAGAAATCAGTACCCGGAACAACCACCTCTGGCCGTAATAACGGCCTTGATACGCCTGGGCATTGAGTCAAACAGAGCTTGGATGGCGTGTACAGATACAGCTGCCTATGCAGCTTCAACACGATACCACAGTTCATCAAGAGTAATGAATGGCGTATTGTGACGAGCCAGTTGCTCGGCCACCATTGACCGGACGTTTTCAGTTGGTGAGAGATCTGGAGAATGTGCTGGCCAGGGCAGCAGTCGAACATTTTCTATATCCAGAAAGGCCCGTACAGGACTTGCAACATGCGGTCGTGCATTATCTTGATGGAATGTAGGGTTTCGCAGGGATCGCAGGGTAGAGCCACGGGTCGTAACACATCTGAAATGTAAAGTCCACTGTTCAAAGTGCCGTCAATACGAACAAGAGGTGCCCGAGACGTGTAACCAATGGAACCCCATACCGTCACGTCGGGTGATACGCCAGTATTGCGATGACAGATACACTCTTCCAATGTGCGTTCACCGTGATGTCTCCGAACACGGATGTGACCATCATGATGCTGTAAACAGGACCTGTATTCACCCGAAAAAATGACGTTTCGCCATTCGAGCACACAGGTTCGTCGTTAAGTACACCATCGTAGGCGCTCCTGTCTGTGAGGCAGCGTCAAGGGCAACTGCAGCCATGGTCTCAGAGCTTATAGTACATGCTGCTGCAAACCGCGTCTAACTGTTCGTGTAGGTGGTTGTTGTCTTGCAAACGTCCCCATCTATTGACTCAGGGATCGAGACGTGGCTGCACGATCCGTTACAGTCATGCGGATAAGATGTCTGTCATCTCGACTGCTAGTGATACGAAGCCATTGGATCCAGCACGGCGTTCCGTATTACCCTCCTGAACCCACCGATTCCATATTCTGCTAACAGTCATTGGCTCTCGACCAACGCGAGCAGCAATGTTGCGATACGATGAACCGCAATCGCGATAGGCTACAGTCCGACCTTTATCAAAAACGGAAACGTGATGGTACGCATTTCTCCTCCTTACACGAGGCATCACAACAACGTTTCACCAGGCAACGCCGGTTAACTGCTGTTTCTGTATGAGAAATCGGTTGGAAACTTTCCTCGTGTCAGCACGTTGTAGGTGTCGCCATCGGCGCCAACCTTGTGTGAATGCTCTAAAAAGCTAATCATTTGCATATGACAGCATCTTCTTCCTGTCTCTTAAATTTTGCGTCTGTAGCACGTCATCCTCGTGGTGTAGCAATTTCAATGGCCAGTAGTGAACATTATGCTTTCGAGCGGGATCTGTCTGTGCGAGCGATTTAGTTAGATTCAGAACCTTCAGGGCTCTTACGTGCCACTGCCATGCTCCACTGCAATCAGGTGACGTTTCGAATCGGTGTATTTTGCAGGCAAAAATTCCGTTCTGCGTATCTGAACACTGACTCCATAGCTTCTCATACTCTATGGCATACTTCAGCGAGTTCACATACAAAGTTTCTGACGCAGCTCGGAGCGTTGTGCGGGCTGCCTACCAGCAGCCGCAGCAGGCGCCGTTGTCTGCTGCATCCGCTGGCACCAGAGCCTCCGGGCTTGTCGAAGGCCGCCATCCGCATCCCCTGGAAAATCTCTTGAGCCGATTTGGCGACGTCCCGTGGGAGCTGCGGGTGGCGCCTAGCTCCAGGGTCTCATTCATTATCGGCGGCTGTGCAGGCAGCCCGCAGGGAAGCCGACACTGCGTATCTCCAGATCCAGCAGGCACAGCCAGCAAGCTTGCTTTCAGTCGCAAAGGGTCAATGTGAAAACTTATCAGAAGTAGTGGAAGACTGAGAACGTAACTTTTTTCTAGATATTTTGTTTTACATACCGCTTGATGCCCTTGCGCAATCACCAACACGGTTCCATTAACAACTACACTGAGATGAAAAAAGCTGTGGGATACTTCCTAATATCGTGTCGGACCTCCTTTTGCCTCGCGTACTGCACGAGCTTGACGTGGCGTGGACTCAACATGTCGTTAGAAGACCCCTACAGATGAACTGACCCCTGCTGTCTCTACAGCCGTCCATAATTGGGAAAGTGTTACAGGTGCATGATTTTGTGCACGAACTGACCTCTCCATTATGAACCATAACGTTACATAGGATGCACGTCGGCCGATTTGGGTGGCCAAATCATTCGCTCGAATTATCCAGAATATTCTTCAAACCAACGTGAACAATTGTAGCCGCGTCACATAGCGCATTCCATCATTGTTTGGGAACATGAAGTCCTTGAAGGGCTACAAATGATCTCCAACCAGCCGAATACAACCAGGACACAGTCCATTCCGGGTCAACACAGCCCAAATCATTAATGAGCCGAAATCTGCCTTCACAGTGCTCTATTGACGGCTTGGCTCCATCGCTTCGTGAGGCCTGCGCCACACTCGTTATCCTGCCATCAGCTCTTAACAACTGAAATCAGGACTCGTCTGACGAAGCCACGGCTTTCCAGTAGTTCAGGATCCAACCGATATGGTCTCGAGCCGAGGAGAGGCGCTGCAGACAATGTCGTGCTGTTATCAAAGGCATTCACGTCGGTCGTCTGCTGCAGTGGCCTATTAACGCCAAATTTCGCCGCACTGCCCTAACGGATACGTTTATCGTACGAGCCACTTTGATTTCTGAAGTTATTTCACGCAATGTCGTTTGACTGTTAGCTGCTCTCGGTCATTAAGTGAAGGCCGTCCACCTCTGCGTTGTCCGTGCTCAGAGGTAATGCCTGACATTTGGTATCCTTGGCACAGTCTTGATACTGTGGATCTCGGAATGTTGAATTCTCTACTGATTTCTGATATGGGATTTCATATATGTCTAGCTCCAGCTACCATTTCGCGTTCAGAGTCCATTAACTCCTATCGTGTGGCGATAATTATATCGGAAACCTTTTCACCTGAATCAGCTGAGGACAAATGACAGCTCCGCCATTGTGCTGGCCTCTTACCGCCATCTATCTATGTGCATATTGGTTTCCCATGACTTTTGTCACGTCAGTGTACATACTGCTAAGGGCTGTGCAGTTCTGGCTGTAGGGTTGCCTGGGTGGGAAGCTGTGGGACGTGTTCTCCTGTATCGCGACAAGCGCGGAATGAGCAAAAACGTTATTACATGATGCCTTCCATACACTGCTTTGACGTCCCATACTGTACTTCGCCGGAAGAAGCCCATACGCAAGCCGTGGTTAGTGAACGGCGAGTCTAGCCACCAGTGATACGCCGAAACAATGGCGGCTGGCGGTGGCAGCGACCTTGCTGAGGCAAATCGCCTTGTCAGGTTGGTGACGCAAGACCAAGGCAGGCAGCGGTCAAGCACCGCCGGCACTCTAAGATGCTAAGGGGAAGTGCGCAGTCCCTACTTCGAACTCAGGACCATCATATAGTCGCTTAAGTATCACGATAGTGGAACACACAGGGTGCCCCCCCCCCCCCCTTGGCGGATCCAGTTCAAAGCCCGAAACAATCAGGGTTTCACTGACTTTGACTCCATACAGAACCGTTGTGCATAACGCTTGTCTATTATTATAATAAAGGGTAGGAATACATCAGTCAGTCGCAATCCCATTGGATTTTTAAATATTTATCCATATGCAGGTTTCAGTGACAAACTGCCATCTTCGGGGTATTTCTGTGAGCTATAATCCAACAAACTCCTAGCGGTACAAGTCACCATACGACTGTACACCACTAACTGGATTATAGCTCATTCAAATGCACTGGAGATGGCAATTTATAACTGAATTCTGGATATGCAAGAATAATTTTTAAAAAACCAATTGAATTGCGTCTGATTGCTGTATTGCTATCCTTCCTTACAATCGGGGTTTGCCGATAGCTCGTAGATGAGTTGCTTTGCCTAGCTGGTGTCACTGCTCACTGGGGCCAGAGTAGTTCAGCTGCACATTCGTCCGGCGACTGACGCTGGTGTCTTTCTAATACATGATGTCATAGAAATGATGCTACTGGCCTAGCTGGGAGAATTTGTTCTTCCTCCGGCGGTGGGTATTATGGCGAGATGGGGGAACACCCTATGTTAATGTTCAGTAATAGGGGTTTGGATACTTTTGATCAGACAGCGTTTAGGAAACAAGCTACCTCGCTCGGTGTGAATTTATGCATGAGTGTACATATTTGAAGTTTTCAACACAGGGTAGAAATATGTGTTGAGTGAGCATTGTGTTCTGCGCATGTTGTCAACATCAAGCTGGAATTGTCACGTGCTCTCGGGACAACGCTGCTTGTTCAAGGCCAACTAATATTGGCCTTCACGTCACGTCGCTTCAAAACATCCCACAGTGCATTTCAAATGACGGCATTCACACTGATCGGCAACGGACCGAAAGCTCACGTCACGGCATGTCAAGGTTTCTCAGAAAGAAAGTTTTGTCGGTATCGCCGCCTGCTAACATCGTTAAGTTAACCTATTCGCGTCGCGTTAACTCGTGTTAGAGTATTGAATTTTGTGCTTTTTTTTCTTTATTTTATTATTACGCTTTTTTTCGTGACAAACTGCAAGTATTCCATGACAGCTTGGACATTTTTACATCATGCGACTTACACAAGCGAAGTCAGATATCTGGAAGCGAAAAATTATTTATGTTTTACAATAACAGAACAGAGCTGACATCCACAATTTATGAATAAGAACACAAAATGACGAATCAATTTCCATTGCGTAAAATTTTAAGTAAAAAGGCTAGCTTTAATGAAAGAAAAAAATACAACTGTTTAAGAAGTTATTAGTTACGTAAGGAAAAAAACATAGTGAATAAAGTAAATAGGCTTCATTTATTCCTGTATAGCTATTGTTGGATGTGTTTGTGCGTATATATTTTCCCTAGCACATAAATGTCGATGTTTTGAAATGTTTTTTCACTTCTCAGCACTTTACCAAACAAAAGTGATCAAGAATATGCGTTATGTAGTTTGCTTTGGCCATTAACAAACTTTGTCGTTGTTAGTGCCTCAGTTCCGATACTATATTCTGACTTTTGGCATCATAGATGATGACCCATAATCTCATAAACTGAAATAATCGAACTGACGTTAAATGACGTAACGGATAGTGTAAATACACGCTGACGTGACGGCACTGTGACGTGGTACCCGTTCATTTTGCTCTCCAAACCTAAGAGCCCAGTTTGTTACAGGTATCAAATTCAAATTGTTATGACGTCTCCTAAACGCCTATACAAATCCACATCACTTACGAAGGGAATCTGTGTGTACTAGCGATATAATGATATTCAAAATTTATAGGATGTATTACTGACAACCCTACGCTGTCCCGAGATCACGTGACACCGTGGCAGTGCGCGCTGAAAACATAAAATCCATTCTGCGCATCTGAATCCTGACTCCAGAGATATTTCCACTTTATGGTTTCCAAGTGTGATTGTAGTTATGATCTACTGGCCGATCCTCATGCCTCGTTTATGCATGCCACACATACAGGGTGTCCCAGGAGGAATGTTGAGTATTCGGGGATATAGCAAGAGCGATCGATTATTAGAAATAAAAAAGTCTACTAAACGTAGGCTCTAAAATGTATACCTTAAGAGCTATGAGCACTTGTTCAGCAGAAGAGATGTGGTTCACTGTAGCGAAGAAGAACAAATGCTCACAGACAGACATTCAGGTATGTATTTTAGAGCCCATGTTTAATACACTTTTTTGTTTCGAGTCATCGCTCCTGTGATATACGTGATTACCTACTATTCCTCTTGGCACACCATGTATTTACAAATGCTGAATACACTTATAAAATATTTCTGTAAGGGTTTTTCAAGGGAAACGCTGCTTGCAGAGAATTCGATGACAATTTCCTAAACGTAGAGTACCATATTCAGTAGCATTACTGGTGTTTCCACTCAGCTGCGTGAGGCTGCTGCAGCGCCCTGCAGTCATATTCCAACTGAACGTGCAGATCAACACAGTGTGGACGAAGCAGAAGACGGTCTTCAGTTGGTAGAACGTAGTCCTTCAACAAGTGTTCCACATACGGTGACGGACATAATGTATGTATGGCCTCTATCCTTACTCACACTTCGCTGTAAATATGTGGTGTGATATGATAAACAATCAGTTAATTGGATCTGTAGTGTTACTGCATCGTATTATAGGGCAACGTTATCTACATTTTCTTGAAAACGAGCTTCCAGCATTGTTGGAAGGGGTTCATTTGGCTACAAGGATGATTATGTTTTTCCAGCATGAGAGAGCCGCTGCACATTCTAGTCTTCTTGAGAGATAGCATCTAAACCTAAAATTACTCGTTAAATGGGTCGCTAGATATGGGCATCTTTCTTGGCCGCCAAAGTTCCCCGACAGTACCCATTTAGATTTTACAGAATGTTGAATCAAAACACCTTTTAGTTGTCTAAATTCCCAAATCGTTATTTTATTGCGCAACTAGTTTCGGCGATATATTATACCATAAAATACCAATTTGGAAATTTAGTTACTTGAAAGGTGTTTTGATTTGATATTCTGTACTGACCACCCGAGTTCCCGCAACCATTTGTAAGAAGATGGACATGCAGAGCCTTCAGATTTTTTTCCTGTATGGGTGATTGAAAGGCGTAGTCTACAATGAATAAGTAAACACAAGAGACGAACTGATCATTCGGATTATTTATAGTGTTGCCCTCATAAAAGAACGCCAAAAGGACCTCAGAAGAGCTACTCGTGGTGTTTGTTTTCAAGAGAATTCGAAAGTGCATTGATGTTAGAGGTCCAGTTTATCAAATTTGAACTTAGTGAAATGTAATGATCGTAAGATATTATTGGCCAAGAGACGCCATCTGGGTTGTTTTCCCGACTAGTGCAAGTCTTTCTACTTGACGCCACTTCGGCGAGTTCCTCGTCGATGATGTAATGATTAGGACAACACCCAGTTCCCGAGAGAACAAAATCTAAAACCCGGCCGGGAATCTAAAACGGGAACCCGCAATCCAGAGGCAACGACGCCAACTTCTACAATACGAGTTATAACTTAGTAATTTGCTTTTGCTTAACACCTTCTGTGAGTATTTGTTTGGTTTACATTCTCACATATGTGTACTTAAAACAGTAAAAACGACACATGTATGAACTATACTACCACCTCCTAAAATACACTGGTGTGTAAAATCTAACGACGAAAGTAACTTTTGATCAACTCGGAGCATACATAGAATGAACTGCGATAGCATAATACAAAATGTAACTGAAAGACATACGCAATGAGACGAACAGAAATGACACTTTTACTCAAAAAATTTCACTGAAGTCAACGGGTTTCATGATGGTTCCCTGGACATTAAAAAGGCGGGACATGGTTCTTAATAGGGTGTGTAATTGCTACGAACGACGATGCATGCTCTTGAACGCGTTCCATGACCCCTGTAACTGAGTGTTCCGCGCGACAGAATGTCAATCCTAAGGGCCCGGGTTCGATTCCCGGCTGGGTCGGAGATTTTCTCCGCTCAGGTTCTGGGTGTTGTCCTAATCATCATCATTTCATCCCTATCAACGCGCAAGTCGCCGGAGTGGCGTCAAATCGAAAGACTTGCACCAGGCGAACGGTCTACCCGACGGGAGGCCCTAGCCACAAGACTACTTACGTGTTTCATGCTGACTGCAAGGTTGCTAAAGAGTTCCTGTGGTAGGGTGTTCCATTCGTTCACCAGCGCTGTTGATAACTGCTTGATAATCGTTAGAAACGGTCAGAACAGTCCTTTCGCAGAATATCCTCTCATTCCGACAGCACCTTTACCTACGCTCTTCGAGGTTTCCGTTCAGATCCTTATTGACCTGTCTGGCGTGGCAGTTGAAGATTGCAAAAAAGAAAGCCAAAGTTTTAAACTGTGCGTTCATGAAATCGTCCACGTAGGAGAATAGTACAAACATATCTTCATTCGATCATCGGACAGGCTCCCGTATGGACTAATAGCAATAAGAATCTCTGAAAGATTTGAAAGCAAATAACTCACCAGGTCCGTATGGAATCCCAATTCGGTTTTACAAACAGCATTGGCCCCTTACCTAGCTTACATTTGTAGTGAGTCTCTCACCCAGCGACTGGAAAAAAGCGCAGGTGACTTCTGTATATCAGAAGGGTAAAAGAACGGATCCGCAAAATTACCGACCAACTTCCGTAACTACGGTTTGCGGCAGAATCCTTGAACATATTCTCAGTTCGAATATAATAAATTTTCTTGACACTGAAAAGGTTATGTTCACGAATCAGCACCGTTTTAGAAAGCGTCGCCCGTGCTTAACTCACATGGTATACTGCGAACTATGGGTGAAGAACAACAGGCGGATTCCATATTTATATATTTTCGGGAAATATTTGACACGGTGCCTCATTGCAGGCTGTTAACTAAGGTACGAGCAAACAGAATAAGTTCACAGATGTGTAAGCGGCACGAAGACTTCTTAAGCAATAGAAACCAGTACGTTGTCCGCGACGGCGAGTGTTCATTAGAGACATGGATATCGTTCGGAGTGCCCCAGGGAAGTGTGATAGGACCGCTGTTGTTGTCTCTATACATAAACGACTTGGCGGACAGGGTGGGCAGCAATCTAATGGCTCTGAGCACTATGGGACTCAACATCTGTGGTCATCAGTCCCCTAGAACTTAGAACTACTTAAACCTAACTAACCTAAGGACATCACACACACCCATGCCCGAGGCAGGATTCGAACCTGCGACCGTAGCAGTCGCGCGGTTCCGGACTGCGCGCCTAGAACCGCTAGACCACCGCGGCCGGCGTGGGGCAGCAATCTGCGGTTGTTGCTGATAATACTGTGATGTACAGTAAGGTGTCGAAGTTGAGTGACTGAAGGAAGATACAAGACGACTTAGGAACAATTTGTCCTTAGTGCGATGAATGGCAGCTACACTATGTGATCAAAAGTATCAGGACACCTGGCTGAAAGTGACTTACAAGTTCGTGGCGCCCTCCATCTGTAATGCTGGAATTCAGTATGGTGTTGGCCCCTACCTTAGCCTTGATGACAGCTTCCACTCTGGCAGGCATACCTTCAGTCAGGTGCTGGAAGTTTTCTTAGGGAATGGCAGCCTATTCCTCGCGGAGTACTGTAAGGGGAGGTATCGATGTCGGTTTTTGAGGCCTGGCACGAAGTCAGCGTTCCAAAACATCTCAAAGGTGTTCTATAGGACTCTGTGCAGGCCAGTCCATTTCAAGGGTATTATCGTCGTGTAACCACTCCGCCACAGGCCGCGCATTATGAACAGGTACTCGATCGTGTTGAAAAATGCAATCACCATCCCCGAATTGCTCTTCAACAGTGGGAAGCAAGAAGGTTCTTAAACATAAAACATCAGTGTGGGCCTGTGCTGTGATAGTGCCACGCAAAACAACAAGGGGTGCAAGTCCCATCATGAAAAACACGAATACAGCATAACACCACCTCCTCCGAATTCTACTTTTGCCACTACACACGCTGGCATATAACGTTCACCGGGCATTGGCCATACCTACACCCTGCCATTGGGTCGCCATATTGTGTACCGTGATTCGTCATTCCACACAACGTTTTTCCATTGTACAATCGTCGAATGTTTTTGCTCCTTACACCAAGCGAGGTGTCGTTTGGCATTTGCTGCCGTGATGTGTGGCCTATGAGCAGCCTCTCAACCATGAAACCCAAGTTTTCTCATCTCCCGCCTAAATGTCATAGTACTTGCAGTGGATCCTGATGCAGTTTGGAATTCCTGTGTGACGGTCTGGATAGACGTCTGCCTCTTACACATTACGACTCTCTTCAACTATCGGCGGTCTCTTGTCGGTCAACAGACGAAGTCGGCCTGCACGCTTTTGCGCTGTACGTGTCCCTTCACGTTTCCACTTCATTATCACATCTGAAACAGTGGACCTAGGGATGTTTAGGTGTGTGGAAATCTCCCGTACAGACATATGACATAAGTGACACTCAATGACCTGACCACGTTCGAAGCCTGTGAGTCCGGTAGAGCGCCCCATTCTGCTCTCTCACGATGTCTATTGACTACTGATACGGAGTACCTGGCAGTAGGTGGCAGAACTATGCACCTAATGTGAAAAACGTATGTTTTTGGCGGTGTCAGGATACTTTTGATCTCATACTGTAGCTCTAAATGTGGAAAAATGTAAGTTAATGAGGATGAATAGGAAGAACAAACCTATAATGTTTTTATCCAGTATTGCTAGTGTCCTGCTTGACACAGTGGAGTAGTTCAAATATCTAGGAGTAACGTCGCAAAGCGAAATTAGGTGGAACGATCATGTTGGTCGACTTCGCTTTATTGTGAGAATTTTAGGAAAGAGTGGTTCACCTGTAAAGGAGGCCGCGTGTATGACGCTATTACAGCGTATTCTTGAGTACCGCTCAAGTGCTTTTGATGCACACCATGTCGGATTAAAAGAGAGGCGGAATGCTAGATTTGATACCCGTAGGTTCGAACAACACGTAAGTTGCTTCGGGATCTCAAATGGGAAGCTCTGGAGGTAAGGCGACTTTCTTTTCGAGAACACTATTGAGAAAATGAAAAGAACCGACGTTTGAAGCTGAATGCCGAACGACGGTACTGTCGCTAACATACACTGCGCTTAAGGACCACGAAGGTAAGATACGAGAAATTGGGGTTCATACGGAGGCATACAGACTGTCGTTTTTCCCTCGATCTATTTGCGAGTGGAACAGAAAAGGAAATGAATAGTGGTGGTACAGGGCACCCTCCGCCACGCACCGTACGGTGGGCAGAACATCTATTTAGACGTGGATGTAGATGTGGTCGCGCATTGTCATCCATAAAAATGAAGCCAACGCGAAATACAGCCCTGGAAAGACTCACGTGGAGAAGAATTACTGTGTAACGTTGAACGGTGAGTGTACGTGTTCAAAGATTTGGGGGTCAGTACTCACGTGCCACATTATGCCTCTTCACACCTGGACCACCAAACCATCACTTTCGACAACGCTAGAAGCACCGTCATGTAGCGAGAGGTGGGAACTCATAACGCACCCAGGAACATTGTCGTACCATATGTTTTTGGTGTTACAGGTGTTATGATTTGGAGAGGCATTGGCGTAGTGACCTCCGAATATTTGAACCCTGTACACTCGCTGCTGAACGTTACTGTGCCACAGTGCTCTTCCCCATCTGCGTCTTATCAGGGTTTCATCCAAACCTAACTGCCTTTTTATGGATGACAATGCGTTGGAACGAGAGTATGTTCGGCGAATGGACTGCCCATTTCCCCGACTTAAATTCCATCGATTACGTATGAGACACGATGGGGAGACGAACGACCATCCAGTGCTTGTCAACGCGCTTGTGAAGGAATGGGACGGCATACCACCAGAACCCCAAACCAACCCTGTGGCCTGCGTAGAAACACGTTTCATAACATGCATTTCCATCCGTGGTAATCACACATCCTATTGAGAACTACGTTCCGCCTTTTACAATGTCCAAGAGACCATCACAAATCGCAGTGACTTGAGTATAATTTTTATCTTTGAATAAAAGTGTCATTTCTATTCGTCTCATTCCACATTTCTTTCAGTAACCTTCCATAGTATAGTTCCTTTTGTGTATAATCCAAGTTTCACCGGGGTATGTTACTCGGCAGTGACATTTATTTTCGTCCTTAAGTGGCTCAAATGGCTCTGAGCACTATGGGACTCAACTGCTGAGGTCATTAGTCCCCTAGAACTTAGAACTAGTTAAACCTAACTAACCTAAGGACATCACAAACATCCATGCCCGAGGCAGGATTCGAACCTGCGACCGTAGCGGTCTTGCGGTTCCAGACTGCAGCGCCTTCAACCGCACGGCCGTCCTTAAGTATCGCACACCAGTGTATTTGCTGTTCCTGATGAAAAAACTGTATAGGATTGAACTCTATAATGTCTCTAAGCATGTCAGTAATCTGTTGTCAGTTGCGATTATCGATAGACTCTGGAGCAGTCTCCTACTCGAGAACTGGCACTTTGCACAGCGGAAGTGGAGGTCTACAATGCCATGCTCCCATTGGTGCATCGATGGCGAGTGCAGTCCAGCCCGGTAGCCAAAGAATGCCAACTACTTCAAATCTGACTGTAACGACTTTCCCAGGCAGAGGGCCTCATCCGTTATAGGAGCAGCCACTCTGACACAAACTCGTCCCCTCGCCGAACGCGCAGACACGTCTTTGTAAGTGGCCCCCTATGACGGGCAACAGATTTAATCAGGGGGAGTGTCTGCCCGGCCACGTGCCAGACCTGCCGTAGCTTAGCGACGCGCCGGTGTCTGCGCATGCGCTACGAATCGACGCTGCACGAGGGGAAAAAACTCAGACAACAATGCCTTATACACTGACGAGACAACACTAGATTTGCGCTGTACCAAATCTCCGGGTCGGTAGTTTCCATACGCTACATAAACGGTGTAGGAAATGGCGGGACAATCGTTAGTATTGGTAACACTGATAAGGAATTAAACATAGATAAATGTAAATGTCGTGTGACTAGGGCCCCGTCGGGTAGACCGTTCGCCGGGGTCAAGTATTTCGATTTGACGTCACTTCGGCGACGTGCGCGTCGATGGGGATGAAATGATGATGATTAGGGCAATACAACAGTCCCTGAGCGGAGAAAGTCTCGGACCCAGGAGGGTATCGAACCCGGGCCCTTAGGATTGACGTTCTGTCGCGCTGACCGCTCAGCTACCGGGGGCTGGAAACATAGATCAATGTGTAAGAGAGAAAGTGAGAGCCCACGACTTATCTTTGTTTTTTGCTTGTTAGGTGTTTGTTTCTCACGTAATTAGAACCACACATTGTTCAGTGTTAATCCATTGTGTATTTTACAGCATTACAGTAAGTTTATAAGTAATAAAAATTACTATAAAAATAGTCCCCCATTCGGATCTCCGGGCGGGGACTGCTCAGGGGGGTATCTTCGTCAGGAGAAACAAAACTGCTGTTCTACGGGTCGGGGCGTGGAATGTTACATCCCCTAAATTTGGCAGGTAGATTAGAAAATTTAAAAAAGGAAATGGATAAGTTGAAGTGAGATATAGTGGGAATTAGTGAAATTCGGTGGCAAGAGAAACAGGACTGGTCAGGTGAATACAGGGTTAAAAATACAAAGTCAAATGCAGGAGTCTGATTAATAATGAATAAGAAAATAGGAATACGGGTAAGCATTATTGTAGCAAAGATAGACATAAAGCGCACGTCTACCACAGTAGTACAAGTTTATATCCCAACTAGTACCGTAGATGATGAAGAGACTGAAGATATGTATGATGAGATGAAAGAATTACTCAGATGGTTAAAGCAGAAGGAAAATTTAATTGTGATGGGGGACTAGAATTCATAGTAGGAAAAGAAAGAGAACGGAAAATAGTAGGACTGGGGGAAAGGAATGAAAGAGAAAGCCGCCTGATAGAATTTTGCACAGAGCATAATTTAATCATCGCTGACAGTTTAAGAATCATAAAAGAAGGCTGTGTACGTGGAAGAGACCTGGAGATATCAAAAGTTTCAGATTGATTATATAATGGTAAGACAGAGATTCCAGAACCAGATTTTAAATTGTAAGGCATTTCCAGGAGAAGATCTGGACTCTGACCATAATTTGTTGGTTATGAGCTGTACACTAAAACTGAAGAAATTGGTAAAAAGGTAAGAAAATAAGGAGATGGGACCTGAATAAGTTGAAAGAACCGGAGGTTGTTGAGAGTTTCAGAAAGAGTATTAGTCAACAGCTGACTAAAACAGGGGAAAGGAATACACTATAAGACGAATGGGTAGCTTTACGAGATGACATTGTGAAGGCAGCAGAGGATCAACTAAATAAAAATAAAAAAAAATAAAAATAAAAAAAATAGACAAGGTCTAGTAGAAATCCTTGGATAACACGAGAGATATTCAATTTAACTGACGAAATGAGAAAATTTAAAAATGCAGCAAATGAAGCAGAGGATAGGGAATACAAATGTTTAAAAATATGAGATTGACAGAAATTGCAAAATGGCTAAGCAGGAATGGCTAGACGACAAATGTAAGGATTTAGAAGTATATTTCACTAGGGCAAAGATAGATACTGCCTATAGGAAAATTAAAGAAGCCTTTTGAGAAAAGAGAAGCTGATACATGAATATCAAGAGCGCAGATGGAGAGCCAGTCCTAAGCAAAGGAGGGAAAGCTGAAATGTGGAATGAGTGTCTATACAAGGGAGATGAACTTGAAAGCATTATTAGAGAAACTGAAGTGGGCGTAGATGAAGACGAGATGGGAGATATGATACTGCGAGAATAATTTGACAGAGCTCTGAAAGATCTAAGTCGAAACAAGGTAGACGACATTTTGTGAGAACTGCTGATAACCTTGGGAGTGCCACCCATAACAAAACTCTTCCATCTGGTGTGCAAGATGTATGAGACAGCCGAAGTACACTCAGACTTCAAAAAAAATGTAATAATAACAATTCCCAAGAAAGCAGTTCCAGACAGGTGTGGAAATTACCAAACTATTAGTTTAATAAGTCATGGTTGCAAAATACTAAAGTGGTTCAAATGGCTCTGAGCACTATGGACTTAACACCTGAGGTCATCAGTCCCCTAGAACTTAGAACTACTTAAACCTAACTAACCTAAGGACACCACACACATCCAAGCCCGAAGCAGGATTCAACCTGCGACCGTAGCTGTCGCGCGGTTCCAGACTGAAACGTCTAGAGCAGCTCGGCCACAGCGGCCGGCTGCAAAATACTAACACAAATTCTTTACAGAGGAATGAAAAAACTCGTGGAAGCCGACCTCTGGGAAAATGTAGGAACACGCGAGGCTATACTGAGCCTACGACTTATTTTAGAAGGTGGGTTAAGGAAAGCAAACCTACGTCTATAGCATTTGTAGTCTCAGAGAAATCTTTTGACAACGTTGATTGGAATACAATCTTTGAAATTCTAAGGGTAGCAGGGCTAAAATACAGAGAACGAAAGGCTGTTTACAACGTACGAAAACCAAACGGCAGTTATATGAGCTGAGGGGAAAGAAAGGGAAGCAGTGTTTGAGAAGTGAGTGAGACAGGGTTGTATCCCATCCCCGATATTATTCAATCTGTACATTGAACAAGAAGTAAGAGAAGTCCAAGAAAAATCTGATATAGGAATTAAAGTCCGGGGAGAAGAAATTGCCGGGGATAAGAGTTTTGCCGATGACATTGCAATTCTGTCAGGGACAGTAAAGAAATTGGAAGTGCAGCTACAACGAATGGACAGTGTCTTGAGGCGAAAATATAAGACGAACATCAACAAAAGCAAAACAAGGATAAAGGAATGTAATCGAATTAAATCACGGGATGCTAAGGGGATTAGATTATGGAACAAGACACTCAAAACAGTAGGCGAGTTTTGCTATTTAGCCAACAAAATAACTGATGATGGCCGAAGCAGAGAGGATATAAAATGTAGACTGGTAATGGCAAGAAATGTATTTCTGAAGAAGAGAAATTTGTTAACATCGAATTTAGATTTAAGTGTTAAGAAGTCTTTTCAGAAGGTATTTTTATGGAAGTAAAACGTGGACGATAAACAGTTTCGACAAAAAGAGAATAGAAGCTTTCGAAATGTGGTGTTACAGAAGAATGCTGAAGATTAGATGGGTCGATCACTTAAGTGGTGAGGAGGTACTAAATAGAATTGCGGAGACAAAAAATTTGTGGCACAACTTGACCAAAAGAAGGGATCCGTTGATAGGATACATTCTAAGACATCAAGGGATCACCAATTTAATATTGGAGTGAAATGGGGGAGTAAAAATCATAAAGGGAGACCAAGAGATGAATACACTAAGATTCAAAAGGATGTAGGAGGCTGTAATTATTCGGAGGTCAAGAGGTTCGCACAGGATAGAGTAGCAAGTAGAGTGGCATCAAACAAGTCTTCGGACTGAAGACCACAACACCAACAAAAATTAGTTGATCAAATACCTTTTGCGCTTTTATGTAACCAAAGTAATTACTTCTGATGCAAGTACCGTTTACATGCACAAACATACAAATATACACCGATAAGACAAAAGTAAGCCCTCCGGTGTGGCCGAGCGGTTCTAGGCACTTCAGTCTGGAACCACGCGACTGCTACGGTCGCAGGTTCGAATCCTGCCTCGGGCATGGATGTGTGTGGTGTTCTTAGGTTAGTTAGGTTTAAGTAGTTCTAAGTTCTATGGAACTGATGACCTCAGATGTTAAGTCCCATAGTGCTCAGAGCCATTTAACAAAAGTAATGGAATATCGGTAGCATCGCTGACGCAAGGTATAAGAGTACGGTGCTGTGGCGGAACTCATTTGCACACAAGTGATTCATTTGAAAAGACGTCCGACATGATTATGGCCACACGACGAGAGTTAACAGACTTTGATCGTGGAACGATGGCTGGAGCTAGACGCATGGACATTCCATGTCTGAAATCGTTAGGAAATTCAATATTCCGAGATCCACAATGTCAAAAGTGTACCGAGAATACCAGATTTCAGGCATTATTTCTCACCGCGGAGAACACAGTGGCCGACGGCCTTCGCTTAACGACCCAGAGCAGAAGCATTTGCATAGATTTGTCAGGGCTAATAGACAAGCAACTCTGAGTGAAATAATCGCAGAAATCAATGTGGGACGGACGACGAACGTATACGTTCGGATCGTGCGGCGAAGTTTGGCGTGAATGGGCTATGGCGTCAGACGACCGACGCGAATGCCTCTGCTAGCAGCACGTCATCGCCTCAAGCGCCCCCCTGGGTTCGTGGCCATGTCGGTTGGAGGCCAGATTGAAACACAACCGTGGCCTGGTCAGACGAGTTCCGATTTCAGTTCGTAAGACCTGATGGTAGGGTTCGCGTGTGGCGCAGACCCTACGAAGTCATGGGCATACGTTATCAACAAGGCACTGTGCAAGTTGGTGGTGGCTCCATACTGGTGTGGGCTGTGTTTACATGGAGCAGACTAGGTCATCTGGTCCAGCTGAACCGATTATTGACTGAAAATACTTATGCTAGAATGATTATAGATCATTTTCAGTCATTTATGGACTTCATGTTCCTAAAAGACCATGGAATTTTTGTATATGACAATGGGCATATCACCAGGCCACGATTATTCGCGATCGGTTCGAAGAACATTCTGGACAATTCGAGCGAATGATTTAGCCTCCCAGATCGCCCGATATGAATCTCATCGAACATTTCCGGGACATAAGCGGGAGGTCAGTTTGTGGACAAAATCAAGCAATTGCAACACTTTCTTAATTATGGACAACTGTAGACGCAGCAACGACTCTTTAAGCCCATGTCACGCAGAGTTTCTGCACTACGCCGCCCAAAAGGTGGTCCAACACGATATTAGGAGGTATCCCATGACTTTTGTCACCTCGTTGTGTGTAATTATTACTGACATTTTGAGCATAATAGAACTTTCGTCATCATGCGCAAAGGCAAGAGTTTCCTATTATTATCGACAAATGTGAAAGTTGTTATGGATAAAAGAAACAAGTGTTATGTAAGTTCGACGAAGTATTGAAGCGATGTTTGATATATTTTTGTTTTGCGCTTTTTTATTATTTGATGTTTGTGTTCAGAGTCCGCCCCGATAGCTGAGTGGCAGCCGGCACGGTAGCTCAGCGTGTTCGGTCAGAGAGCCGGTTGGCCTCTGTAGTAAAAAAACTGAGTGGAAGGATCAACCACCGGACTTGAACAGGATGTCTTGCGACGTTCGCAACGACCAAACACAACGATTTAAAAAAAAAAAAAGAGGTGGTCAGCGCGGCGGTCTGTCACGCCAAGGGGCCCGGGTTCGATTCCCGGCTTGGTCGGAGATTTTTTTTTCTTCTCCGCTCAGGAACTGGGTGTTGTGTTGTCCTCATTATGATTTATCATCAGTGGAAGGCAACGGGAAACCATCACTGGAATCATTTCCCTAGACGCTCATGCGGTGGACCTCTCTGACGAGGCTTCCCCCATGACAAGACCTGCCGTAAGGCACAACACAAAGTCTTTTTTTGTGTTGAGGAAATTGCGTTTTCTAGTGCTGTGTAATAATCTGTATTGTTTTCTTTATTTTTACTGCAACAACTCTGTTTCGCGTTACAATCTATAATTTTCGAATAAAACCTCAATTAAACATTGACAATTTCAATCTTGCTATAAATACTATTCATTTTTAAGTAACAGACAGGAGGTTAGCTATGTAGAACAAAAATAATCCTCGGGTTAGCCAGCCCTTCATAAATCTTCACTCAATTTCTAGGCGGTTCACGGCATCTGGCTTTTAGGGGAGTCTATTAAGAAACATACCGCATGCGTAAAGAAAGCGATCGGTATGAGATAACGCCCGTTATGTGTGCAACATGCCCAACGTGCAGGTAACGTAACCGTAAATGACCAAAGCTACTGTAGTCTTTGCTTACATATGATAGTCTACGGTAGCCTACGGTAGTTTTACAACTCCAGCCATGACACTTTAACCACTGCTCAAATAGAGATTGAATGCTGCTTGGTGGCGTTGTGGGCACGTGATCACCACCATCTAGAGACCACCCTAGGTGGTGGTGACGTGATACGGTAAGGAACGTAAAGGCTGTTTCACTTCCGACACCCGCGGAAGCCCTTAACAGACTTACCAGCTGTCGCTACTGCATCTGCCGCTAGACGGCTGCGCAAGCTTCCCCGTCTGTTCTACACCGTGCAATTGAAAGGTGTTTTCTTTTGAGGTTTGTTTTCCTTTTCGCATGTTTACATTCGCTATGGTATACACGAAGAATCAACGAGCGTTTCTTGTTTTGTACTGTTCAAAAACAGAATCTTATATGGAATGTCGGCTTGCATTCATACGAAAATTTTCCAGTGTGAGCTGATTCAATGACATGTAGATTAGCGAAGAAATTTCAAGAGACTGGATCCGTGTTACACGAACGAAGGTCTAGAGAACCCAGTGATTTAACTGAAAGGTAGAAGAGGCCACGGAAAGAAGTCCCAGAGAACCGTTGGGCCGTTCGGTACGTCAGCTTGATATCTCAGCAGCATGCGCTCACAGAGCTATGCACAAATTCTCACTGGAACAGTACAAAATAACACTAGTGCATCGACTTACTAATTCGGATACTGTTGCTCAACGTCATTACTGCAACTGGTTATCACAGTCTGCGCGTAATGGCAAGTTTAACCTTGAAATGCACTTTTTTCTGATGAAATATGGCTGCATTTGGCAGGGTACATAAATTCATAGAACATTCGATGTTGGAATTCCGCTAATCCTCATCAGTTATATCAACAGCCTCTGCATGACGTGAAAACAGAGTGTGGTGTGCACATTAGTGCAAGATGAATTTTTTGTATCTATGGGCTCTTCCATTACTTCTTGGTAGAACAATTCCATATTTAAGGTTGAATAACGGGCATACTGTTATTGTTCTACTGACTTTTGTTTATTACTAACTAGTTTTCGGTTTAATGGAGCATCTTCAGGAAACAACTGACTAGCGTCTTGGGTAACCAAACATTATAGGCAAAGACACAATCCACTCGCACAGAATTACACTTTAGGCAATGAACAATATTAATTGCAATGAATGAATGAAGTCACATGCTGCTTAACAAAGCGCAGGGGAACGATGCGGGAGACCCGCACCGCCGTACTTGCCTAGTCAAATGGGGTAATGCAGGCGTCTGTTTAATAATGAATAAGAAAATAGGAATACGGGTAAGCATTATTGTAGCAAAGATAGACATGAAGCCCACGTCTACCACAGTAGTACAAGTTTATATCTCAACTAGCACCGCAGATGGTGAAGAGACTAAAGATACACTACTGGAAATTGAAATAAGAACACCGTGAATTCATTGTCCCAGGAAGGGGAAACTTTATTGACACATTCCTGAGGTCAGATACATCACATGATCACACTGACAGAACCACAGGCACATAGACACAGGCAACAGAGCATGCACAATGTCGGCACTAGTACAGTGTATATCCACCTTTCGCAGCAATGCAGGCTGCTATTCTCCCATGGAGACGATCGTAGAGATGCTGGATGTAGTCCTGTGGAACGGCTTGCCATGCCATTTCCACCTGGCGCCTCAGTTGGACCAGCGTTCGTGCTGGACGTGCAGACCGCGTGAGACGACGCTTCATCCAGTCCCAAACATGCTCAATGGGGGACAGATCCGGAGATCTTGCTGGCCAGGGTAGTTGACTTACACCTTCTAGAGCACGTTGGGTGGCACGGGATACATGCGGACGTGCATTGTCCTGTTGGAACAGCAAGTTCCCTTGCCGGTCTAGGAATGGTAGAACGATGGGTTCGATGACGGTTTGGATGTACCGTGCACTATTCAGTGTCCCCTCGACGATCACCAGTGGTGTACGGCCAGTGTAGGAGATCGCTCCCCACACCATGATGCCGGGTGTTGGCCCTGTGTGCCTCGGTTGTATGCAGTCCTGATTGTGGCGCTCACCTGCACGGCGCCAAACACGCATACGACCATCATTGGCACCAAGGCAGAAGCGACTCTCATCGCTGAAGACGACACGTCTCCATTCGTCCCTCCATTCACGCCTGTCGCGAAACCACTGGAGGCGGGCTGCACGATGTTGGGGCGTGTGCGGAAGACGGCCTAACGGTGTGCGGGACCGTAGCCCAGCTTCATGGAGACGGTTGCGAATGGTCCTCGCCGATACCCCAGGAGCAACAGTGTCCCTAATTTGCTGGGAAGTGGCGGTGCGGTCCCCTACGGCACTGCGTAGGATCCTACGGTCTTGGCGTGCATCCGTGCGTCGCTGCGGTCCGGTCCCAGGTCGACGGGCACGTGCACCTTCCGCCGACCACTGGCGACAACATCGATGTACTGTGGAGACCTCACGCCCCACGTGTTGAGCAATTCGGCGGTACGTCCACCCGGCCTCCCGCATGACCACTATACGCCCTCGCTCAAAGTCCGTCAACTGCACATACGGTTCACGTCCACGCTGTCGCGGCATGCTACCAATGTTAAAGACTGCGATGGAGCTCCGTATGCCACGGCAAACTGGCTGACACTGACGGGGGTGGTGCACAAATGCTGCGCAGCTAGCGCCATTCGACGGCCAACACCGCGGTTCCTGATGTGTCCGCTGTGCCGTGCGTGTGATCATTGCTTGTACAGCTCTCTCGCAGTGTCCGGAGCAAGTATAGTGGGTCTGACACACCGGTGTCAATGTGTTCTTTTTTCCATTTCCAGGAGTGTATGTATGAGGAGATGAAAGAATTATTCAGATGGTTAAAGCAGAACGAAAATTTGATTGTGATGGGTGACTAGAATTCATAGTAGGAAAGGAAAGAGAACGGAAAATGCACTTTACGCAGTGAACAATATTAATTGCAATGAATGAATGAAGTCCCATTCTGCTTGACAGAGCGTAGGGGAACGATTCGGGAGACCTGCACCGCCGTACTAGGCAAGGACCTGATGAAGGTGGTTTGCCGTTGCCTTCCTCCGACCGTAATGGGGATGAATGATGATGATGATGATGACGACACAATAATACCCACACGTCTTGGGGCAGGTGAAAACCCCTGACCCCGCCGGGAATTGAACCCGGGAACCCCTGCTCGAGAAGAGAGAACGCTACCGCGAGACTACGATCTGCGGACTTAATAGCGATAAATAATTAAAATATGTAATACTACATTAGCACAGGCGATATGGTTACGATCCATAGTTCGTGAGTTTGTGACAGTGGCTGAGAATTGTCTATAAGCACTAGTCACTTATGTTGTCCAACAAACATGTTTTATACAGTAAACTACAGTTTACGCTATGGGCAATATTAAGCACAGACCATCATAAAATACACGATATTAAAAAAAGTATTACAAGTTACACTGTTACAATGTTGAGGTTTTTGAGGTAAGCAATGGAAAAAATATGAGAGTCTACTGTGTTCTTAATTTTTTGTAGCAGTATGTCATTGTGACATTCTGTGGGTATGTGGCTCGTTGACTACATCATGTGAAGCGTAAAAGTGGAGATGAACTCAGCTGTAATTGATCATTTAGCTTCAGATAGGGATTTTGAGCTAAATATTTCATTATCTTAAGTGCTTCTAACAGGCTTAGCTTTCTTCCTTTATTGGCTATAAGTAGTACTTCTCTATGGACTTGGCATTTGTGTCGTTGCTTCAACATATGTTCTGCAAAAGTCGAGTCTGACTTGTATAATCTCCAGTTGCTTTCGTGCTCCGGCAGCCTACTTACTATGTTCTTGCCTCTCTGAACAATATACAGTTTGTTGCAGTCCTTGCAAGTGGTTTCATAAACACCTCTGTTACTTAATAAATCTTTTTTGTCCTTGCTGATGAATTTAAGATACGAACTTTTGTGCTTCTTATATAAAATGAAGTTTTGTAACCGCAGGGTTTGAGAGTTTTGGCTAATTTCTCAGACAGCTTTCTTGGAATAGCATACCCGTTGGCATCATAAGCATATAACCTGTAACAATGTAATTTTTTCCACTGTGTAGAGTGTAATTTACAATGTTAAAAGACATGTTTGGTACACAACATAAATGAAGAGTACTTAGTTTGTAATTTTCAGAGCCAACGTCAATACGTCAGAAACTTTAGCATTATAACCATATTACCTGTAATACTGTTTAGTTTAATTATTTATTGCGCTTAATATTGTCCATTGCGTAAAAGAAATTTCAACATTAAAAAACAAGTTTGGTGCGCAACATTCTGTGCAAATGGAACATATCTTTGCTTATAATGTTTGGTTACCTAAGAACTAGTGTCCCTTGCAGACGCTAGTCAATCATCTCCCGAAGATGGACCAATAATCCGAAGACTAGTTAGGAAGTCTGTAAAACAAAAACAGCGTACTTATTGTTCGACCATAAAAGGTAAGACGAATTATTGGACAAATCCTTTACCATGCAACAATAACTTCTAGTAGCCATGTGAACAATGTACTGCATCCTTCTTTTAGAGGCCTAACACATAAAAAGAAGACGCACGGTTATTCCATGCAGGAGAGGTAAGACCACACAACGCCAATGCTTCTGTGACAGTAATAGGAACAGTTTTTGATGGCTCAAATGGCTCTGAGCACTATGGGACTTAACATCAGAGGTCATCAGTCCCACTTAGAACTACTTAAACCTAACTAACCTAAGAACATCACACACACCCATGCCCGAGGCAGGATTCGAACATGCGACCTTAGCGGTCGCGCGGTTCCATACTGTAGCGCCTAGAAGCGCTCGGCCACGCTGGCCGGCAGTTTTTGATGATAGCATAATTGATTGGCCTCTTCGTTCTTATCTAAATCCGCGCGATTTCTATCTTTGAGGAATGCTAAAAGGAAAGGTACATGCAAACAATCCCCATACTCTCGAAGAGCCGGCCGGTGTGGGCGAGCGATTCTAGGCGCTTCAGTCCGGAACCGCGCGACCGCAACAGTCGCAGGTTCGAATCCTGCCTCGGGCATGGATGTGTGTGATGTCCTTAGGTTAGTTATGTTTACGTAACTCTAAGTTCTAGGAGACTGATGACCTCAGGTGTTAAGTCCCATAGTGCTCAGAACCAGCGGACTAAAACCCAGCCGAGGATTCTAAGACGGCTATGCACAGTAAATGGCTGAAATTTTTAAGATATATTCGTAAGATCCCGATCTCGAAAACAGTAGAAAATTTTCTTCGAATCCTTGTGCGTTTCCGAGGTGCAAAATTGTTCAAATGTGTGTGAAATCTTATGGGACTTAACTGCTAAGGTCATCAGTCCCTTACACATTACTTACCCTAAATTATCCTAAGGACAAACACACACACCCATGCCCGAGGGAGGACTCGAACCTCCGCCGGGACCAGCCGCTCAGTCCATGACTGCAGCGCCTTAGATCCCGAGGTACAGAGATTCAAATTTATTCTACTTGTACATGTAAAACATGCACGTAAAATCCAGTGAGAGTGGAAAACTTAGTTTGTAAAGTGACGTATCACCGAGAAATATGTTGCTAAATGTCTCCGTTATCATCTGGGAGCCCCGTGTTGTAGTACTGAAGCACAAGTAAATACTTTTTTTTCTTTTTCACGTAAAGTGCGGTCTGAGGAGTAAGATTGATTTTGCGTTATTTCAGTTTCACGTAAGTAAACTATCAACATTTTACTGACCCATAATTTCTTTTCGTATGAGTGACATGCCTTGCTGCAGCAGGGGAATGAAGGAAAACAGCGGAAAAATACTCCCATCGGAGCACAAATAAAACGAATATGCTCCTGTGCGAAAGACTCTGACTGAAAAGATGAGTACCAACTCTCTCATTTAACCTTTCTCAGCACCTTTAAAAATTTTCCCAAATATTTTGGCATAAGGACATATTCGCACTTTTTTATGACGATAGAGAAGAAGACAGTGGCGGTCGCAAAGATACGGAAAAGTAGTAAATACTGGAAATAATAGACAGGTGTTGCGTTTTAGGAAGAATGAAGGACACAGTGGGAGTGTGAGAGAAGGAGAGGGACGTAATAGCAGTGGAACATAGTAGACTGACAGAACAATGTTAGGAAAAGACTGAAGGAGACAGTGACAGGGGAGGGGGAGGGGGGAGGATTAAAGGGAAAGAGAACGTGGAAGTGGATGAGAGCCAATGATAATGAGGGAGCGAGAGGAGCTTGTGTGAGTTTGGGATGAATTGCACATTAAAAGAAAAGGCGAGTATGGTCGCATGCCAAATTTTTCGGGAAAATCTTAAATCTAAGGAAGGCAGAATGAGGCACCTGGTAGCGCACTTTTCAAGTCAGAGTCTTTTAAATAAAGAGGAACATATTAGCAAATTTTGTGCTCCAATAGGAGCATTTTTCCGCTGCTTGGGCTATAGGGGATTTTGACCTTCGGTTCCGTGGGACCTATTGTAATCGAATGCACCTGGACAGCTGTTGACTATGTGAACATTACTGTGGGCTACCGTTATCTCTTCAGGCTATATGTCTTTCCGGACAGTAATTGAATCTTCCAGCGATGTAACTGATAGTAGATAGTAGATAGTGTCGGAAGTTCCATGCGGCTTTTCGCGGATGATGCTGTAGTATACAGAGAAGTTGCAGCATTAGAAAATTGTAGCGAAATGCAGGAAGATCTGGAGCGGATAGGCACTTGGTGCAGGGAGTGGCAACTGACCCTTAACATAGACAAATGTAATGTATTGCGAATACATAGAAAGAAGGATCCTTTATTGTATGGTTATATGATAGCGGAACAAACACTGGTAGCAGTTACTTCTGTAAAATATCTGGGAGTATGCGTGCGGAACGATTTGAAGTGGAATGATCATATAAAATTAATTGTTGGTAAGGCGGGTACCAGGTTGAGATTCATTGGGAGAGTCCTTAGAAAATGTAGTCCATCAACAAAGGAGGTGGTTTACAAAACACTCGTTCGACCTACACTTGAGTATTGCTCATCAGTGTGGGAACCGTACCAGATCGGGTTGACGGAGGAGATAGAGAAGATCCAAAGAAGAGCGGCGCGTTTCGTCACAGGGTTATTTGGTAACCGTGATAGCGTTACGGAGATGTTTAACAAACTCAAGTGACAGACTCTGCAAGAGAGGCGCTCTGTATCGCGGTGTAGCTTGCTCGCCAGGTTTCGAGAGGGTGCGTTTCTGGATGAGGTATCGAATATATTGCTTCCCCCTACTTATACCTCCCGAGGAGATCACGAATGTAAAATTAGAGAGACTAGACAGCGCACGGAGGCTTTCAGACAGTCGTTCTTCCCGCGAACCATACGCGACGGGAACAGGAAAGGGAAGTAATGACAGTGGCACGTAAAGTGCCCTCCGCCACACACCGTTGGGTGGCTTGCGGAGTATAAATGTAGATGTAGATGAACTGTCCGTGTCACAAGCATAGAATCGTGCTGCATTGGTATGAGGTTCATGATAGTGAACTCTTATTGGTGTCCTGACTACGAAATTCGTCTGATCTGAACCCGATGGAACACATCTTGGATGCTATTGTGCACCATCTGCGCACTTACAGACCACCAGCCCATAATTTACGGGAATTACGTGAACTGTACGTAAATATCTGGTGCCACATACTTCTGGAAACATACCGAGGACTTGTCGAACGCATGTTACGCAGGATCGCCGCCGCGTTGCGAAGGTGAACCAACAAGCTATTAGCAGATGGTCATATTATTTTCATTCATCGGTATATTTCTGCTGTTAATGGGAATGGCTTTGTTTAGGATATGGCCACACGAGCAATTTTTCACGCACGTTTGTGCCGGAATTCACAGCAACAATACAGACCACTGTTTGCTGAAGGGGGCTGACCGCACGATGTGTTTCCGCATGCTGTGCGCCCGCAAACTGCCTGCTTTCTACGAAACAAATGCGCTCGGATGCATTCGTGATGCACTTTTTTAACTTTATTATTTTTTTTATTTTTACTATATGGGCCATTTAGCATTGGCCACACCTACGAGAAACGTGTTGCGTTTTTATGATCTGTCTGTATACCGGGGAGCGAGCAGAGATGGGGAAAGCGGCCTTTCAGAAAGAACTCCACTGCAGGATGACTATGAATCTGTTACCCATGAAATGTATTCGCAGTTGTCGAACACGGACAACCATCAGCTGTGTAATGTAACGAAGAGAACGAAAGTTTGTGCCAGACCGGGACTCGAACCCGGGTTTCCTGCTTTACGCGAGCGGTTGCCTAAATCGCTTTGGCTATCCGCGCACGAATCACGGTCAGGCCCAAATTTCCGTATGTCGTCGTCCCTGCGTCACTACCTGTGCTTGTACACGCATTACGTCCGAAGGAAAATTGCGTCGATCTTGTTAACAACACAGGCACTGCAATAACGTAACCTGTTATCCGTCTAGGGCAGTTACTTTGAGAGTACGGTACTCTTGATCAAAAAAAACTAAGTGCGTTGCGTATTTTATTTCAACACCGCGTAACATTAGCTAAAGCAGTATTCAAAATTACATATTTATTTCTCTATTACAGTTTTATTATTATTATTTAAGTCCGTTATCTGGAACATCACGTGTACAATATAACTCAAACTGTGACCGCGCTAAACATCCATAGAAATATGTTATGCAGCACATCTTTTAGTTTGGGTACACTACATATTCAAGCCGGCCGCTGTGACTGAGCGATTCTAGGCGCTTCAGTCAGGAACCGCACTGCTGCTACGGTCGCAGGTTCGAATCCTGCTTCGGGCATGGATCTGTGTGATGTCCTTAGGTTAGTTGGGTTTAAGTAGTTCTAAGTCCAGGGGACTGACGACGTCAGATGTTAAGTCCCATAGTGCTCAGAGCCATTTGAACACTACATACACTGGTCAGGCAGGACATTATGACCACCGACCTACTATCGATATAAACCCGTCCAGGCGATAGCAGAGTCACCTGGCGGGGAATCGGGGAATGACTGCTAGTCAGACACACGGTGCATGTAGCATCAGAGAGCGTGCTGTCCGTGCGTAGAATGGGAAAGGCGCACGACCACTCTGAGTTTGATCGAGGGCAAATTGTGATGGACCTGAGGCTCGGCATCTACATCTACATCTACATGGATACTCGGCAGCCGGCCGGAGTGGCCGAGCGGTTCTAGGCACTACAGTCTAGCACCGCGCGACCGCTACGGTCGCAGGTTCGAATCCTGCCTTGGGCATGGATGTGTGTGATGTCCTTAGGTTAGTTAGGTTTAAGTAGTGCTAAGTTCTAGGGGACTGATGACCTCAGAAGTTAAGCCCCATAGTGCTCAGAGCCATCTGAACCATTTGATACTCTGCAAATCACATTCAAGTGCCTGGTAAAGGGTTCATCGAACCACCTTCACAGTTCTCTATTATTCCAATCTCGTATAACGCGCGGAAAGAATGAACACCTATATCTTTCCGTACGAGCTCTGATTTCCCTTATTTTATCGTGGTGATCGTTCCTCCCTATGTTGGTCGGTGTCAACAAACCATTTTCGCATTCGAAGCAGAAAGTTGGTGACTGGAATTTCGTGAGAAGATTCTGTCTCTACGAAAATGCCTTTCTTTTAATGATGTCCAGCCCAAATCCTGTATCATTTCTGTGACACTGTCTCCCATATTTCGCGATAATACAAAACGTGCTGCCTTTCTCTGAACTTTTTCGATGTACTCCGTCAGTCCTATCTGGTAAGGATCCCACACCGCGCAGCAGTAATCTAAAAGAGGGCGGACAAGCGTAGTGTAGGCAGTCTCCTTACAAGGGAACCTCCCCATCGCACCTCCCTCAGATTTAGTTATAAGTTGGCACACTGGATAGGCCTTGAAAAAGTGGATCCAGATCAATCGAGAAAACATGAAGAAGCTGTGTGGAACTATGAAAAAATAAGCAAAATATACAAACTGAGTAGTCAATGGGCAACATAGGCAACATCAAGGAGAATCTGAGCTCAAGAGCGCCGTGGTCCCGTGGTCAGCGTGAGCGGCTGCGGAATGAGAAGTCCTTGGTTCAAGTCGTCCACCGACTGAAAAGTTTAGTTTTTTTATTTTCAGACAATTATTATCTGTCCGTCCGTCCGTCCGTCCGATGCAAGGTAACTGCGCCGTAGTATGGGGACGCCACACCTAAACAAACATCGAAACACACGACGTCAGTCGACTACAGCGCACGGAAGAGAGAGTATTCCTGATAACGAGGCTCCCTGGCTGGCAGTTGACTGTTCACTACTTTGGACGAGAGTGCATTAAATACGTGAGATGTATTCCGTGGGCAATATGAATCCAGCAAATATAACTCGGGCCTTCAATAACAATCGCACGGTTTTGCGGTGCTGGCGCAAAACACAGGCGCTAAACTTATTACAGTGAACAGAGACGTCAGAGAACGAACGGACAGATCATAACTTTGCGAAAATAAAGAAAGTAAAATTTTCACTCGAGGGAAAACTTGAACCAAGGACCTCTAGTTCCACAGCGGGTCACGCTGACCACGGGACCACGGCGCTCTTCAGCTGACAGATTCCTTGACTCCTTGATGTTGCCTATCTTGCACATGGACTACTAAGTTTGTATATTTTGCTTACTTTTTTCATAGTTCCACACAACTTCTTCTTGTTTTCTCGATTGATCTGTGTTCAGTTTTTCAAGGCCTATCTACTGTGCCAACTTATAACTAAATCTGAGGGGGGTGCGATGGGGAGGTTCCCTGGTTAGTAGTAGCATGAGTATTTCGGGAACTGCACGACTTGTCGGCTGTTCGGGGAGTGCTGTGATGGGTGTCTTCAACACGTGGCGAAACCAAGGTGAAACCACGTCCAGACGTCGTGGGGTTGGGCGACCACCCGTCATTACAGATGACGGACGTCGTAGGTTCAAATTGCTCTGAGCACTATGAGACTTAACATCTATGGTCATCAGTCCCCTAGAACTTAGAACTACTTAAACCTAACTAACCTAAGGACAGCACACAACACCCAGCCATCACGAGGCAGAGAAAATCCCTGACCCCGCCGGGAATCGAACCCGGGAACCCGGGCGTGGGAAGCGAGAACGCTACCGCACGACCACGAGATGCGGGCGGACGTCGTAGGCTGGGCGGACTGGTGAAACAGGACAGACGGCGAACTGTGCCGGAAGCAACGTCAGATTTTATTTCTGGGCAGAGTACAGGCACGTCTGAATACACAATGCACGATCCATGCATCGCGGCATCGGCAGCTACGACTGAAATGGACACTGGCCATCGGCACTGGACGTTGGCGCCGTGGCACAGCGTTGCATCGTCTGAAGATTTCCGATACGTTCTTCATCATGCCGATGGGAGGACACGAATCCGTCGTCTTCCAGGGGAACAGATGTAATGCAGGATGGAGACAAGCTGGCGGCGGCTCAGTTATGCCCTGGGGAACACCCACGTGGGCATCCGTGGGTCCAGTGGAGCTCGTGCAATGCGTCGTGACGGCCAAGGAGTATCGTACGCTGCTTGCAGACCACGTACACCCTTCATGACGATCATGTTTCCTGACGGCAGTGACATTTTTCAAATGGTTCAAATGGCTCTGAGCA
This sequence comes from Schistocerca cancellata, assembly GCF_023864275.1. NCBI lineage: Eukaryota > Metazoa > Arthropoda > Insecta > Orthoptera > Acrididae > Schistocerca > Schistocerca cancellata. The sequence continues at coordinate 324,409,393 of NC_064631.1, forward strand.
CTATGGGATTTAACATCTGAGGTCATCAGTCCCCTAGACTTAGAACTACTTAAACCTAACTAACCTAAGGACATCACACACATCCATTCCCGAGGCAGGATTCCTACCTGCGACCGTAGCGGCCGGCCGGTTCCAGACTGAAGCGCCTAGAACCTCTCGGCCACACAGGCCGGCGGCATTTTTCAATAAGATAATGCGCCATGTCGCAAAGCCTGGAGTGTGATGGATGGAGTGACTTCCAATTGATGCTCTGTCCCCCTTCCCCCTCCCCCACCCGCCAGAACTGAGCCCGACCGAAAACTTCTGGGATGTGATGAAACATGGCGTCTGAGCTCATCGCCCCCCTCCTCGTATTTTACGGGAATTAGGTGACTTGTGTGTGTAGATGTCGTGTCAGCTTCCTCCAGAGACCTACCAACGGGTCATTGCTCCCATGGGACGACTCGTCTCCGCTGTTATCTGTGCCAAAGGTGGACATACCGGCTATTGGGCATGTCGTCATAATGTTCTGGTGATCAGTGTATCAATGATGAAGGTAACTTCTAAACAATACAGTGATTAGATGTGAAGCACAACATATTTCTACTGAAGTTGAGGGAATCCTACAGTAATATTACGTGGCCGGCCGAAGTGGCCGCGCGGTTCTGGCGCTGCAGTCTGGAACCGCGAGACCGCTACGGTCGCAGGTTCGAATCCTGCCTCGGGCATGGATGTGTGTGATGTCCTTAGGTTAGTTAGGTTTAACTAGTTCTAAGTTCTAAGGGACTAATGACCTCAGCAGTTGAGTCCCATAGTGCTCAGAGCCATTTGAACCATTTTTTAATATTACGTGATTCCTTAGGCAATGGTACCGAAAATGAAATGTGCATTTAAAAACATCTCGTAGATAAATTGTTGTAATAATCAAACTATCAGAGATAAACAAATATAACTTATAATACGCTTTACTTAGAGTTATGCAACTTTGAGAAGCAATGTCCTAGGACTTATTCTTCGACAGTAACGTGGTTTCGAAGTATGGGAGTAAAAATCTTACATTTTCACGTCCAGGTCTTCTTACATCTACGAGCCTTTCTTCCGAACTGGTATATTCACTCATGTTCCTTTTAGAAATTATGTCTCTGACCATGCTCATAAGCGTTTCAAATGAGTTAACAGACATCCTGTAGTATCAGAAAAGTGTATTTGAATTTGCCTTCGGTTTGCTGTGCAGAAGCACAAACTTTCTCTGATCTCTCGTTTAATATCGGATGAAACAGTATTTTTTTTTCTCATGCACCTAGTGACAACTACAGAGGGGTCCCAAAAATGCATCTACTGCTTAAAAGTCCATAACTGGCTAACTAATTGACGGAGTTGTTTCATCTTTGGTAGTGTAATTGTTTGTAGTTCCGACAATCGCAACACAAGCGTTGTATTGCGTTGTTTTGTTTTGTGAGATGACAGTCGCCAGATAGTGTTTTGTTCTCAGTTGCACCTAGTTACTCGAGTAAACATGGCTGGCACAAGGCTTACATTCGATGAAAGGAAGTCAGTTTTGAAGTAGTATTTTAAGTACGAAAACATTAGTGAGGTTCAACGGCAATGGCGAAATGAGTATCAAACAGAGCCACAGACACGTTTAACGATTCGTCGCATTCGAGACAAATCTGAAGCCGAAGGCTGTGTTAAAGATGTACACAAACAACGATCTGGACGACCTGTTACAGTAACAAGTCCAGCTAACTCCCACCGTGTGTTACAACAACTCACTCGCTCACCACAGAAGTCTGTGAGACAGTATGCCCGTGAAACTGGAGTGAGTCGCTCAAGTGTTCGGCTAATTTTGAAGACAGCAATGAACGAGGACGACCCAGATCGTAGAAAGGAGTACTGCGAGTGGTTTACTAACATGGTGCGCAACGATGAAGAGTTTGCAGAGATGATTGTGTGGTCTGATGAGGCACAGTTCAAACTCAATGGTACAGTAAATCACCACAATTGCATCTACTGGGCCGCCGAAAATCCGAACGTCCATGTAGACAAAGCCGTGAATTTGCCAGGAGCACAGTTACCGGTGAGGTGTACCTTCAGAAGCTTCAGACATCCGTTTTACCTGCCATCCGAGACTTGTATGGAGACGGAAGAGTTTACTTTCAACAAGGTGGTGCCCCAGCCCACTACCAAAATCGTGTTAGTGCGTATCCCGACGAAGATCTACCAGGAAGACGGATAGACCGTAGAGGTGCTATTGAGTATCCACCACGTTCCCCAGACCTAACTCCTCTGGACTTTTATCTGTGGGGAACACTAAAGGATGTCGTTTATCGACAAAAGCCACGCACATTGGATGAACTACGAGAATCCATCGTACGTTCATGTGCAAATATCCAGTTGAACACGTTGCAGTCAGTATTTCGTGCTGCAGTTCGGCGGCATCGTTTGTGTGTGGATGTTAATGGTGTCCATTTCGAACACCTACAGTGATATCTTTAAGTTGGACTTTAAGCTACACTTTCACCAAAAATGAGACAACTCCGTCAATTAGTTTGCAAGTTATGGACTTTCAAACAGTGGATACATTTTTTTGGACCCCTCTGTATAGCAGGTTATAATACGACGAGGATATTGTTATTTAATGATATTCCGCCCACAGTTGATACTGCGCATTGGACAGTAAACGTCGCCGCGGCTTGCACCGACTCACTTGTGACTGGATTTCCCTGGGCTTCAACGCTGCTCGAGGAAAGAGTCCGTGTGACCAGCGCTGGTAAGAGTCGCGCTTGTTGCACGGAACAAGGGCCAGTTGGCTGCCCGAGTAACACGCTTGTGTGCCCTGGCCGTAAGGAACACTAGTGCAAAGGCACAACGTAGGTAGGAGCAGCATCATCTTCATTCTGTATACAGGTTCTCTCTCCTCTGAGTCGTCAGGCACATTTTCACTGGTTTTTCAGCAGATATTTGCAATTTTGTTTTCGCTTTGTGTAGCCGGGAGTCAGCCCAAACAAATAGTACTCATCAGGTCTTTCACGGACGGCCAATTTCGACGGAAGGCGTCGGTTTCTCTCCCGTTATAAATCAAATTATTGTTAAAGCGGAATTTTAAGTGTCCATTCAAAAGAGCGGTCCGAGATTAGTCTAGTGCAATATTTGTTAACAGGAAGAGTAAAACGCGAAGTACAAGCATAAATCCAGCAGCAATTCAGTATCTCTGCATATTTGGCGGTAGCAGTTAGCGAGGACCAGCGTAGTGCTGTCGCAGCAGCAGTACTGGCAATTCTTCGAGTTTTACTGTCCTGTTTATACACGTCGGTATTAAAACAAGTACCGCACTAAACCAGTCTGGGACCGCTCTAGCGAAAGGGCACGTAAAATTTCGATTTAAAAATCATTTTGTTCGTAAAGGGAAACAAATCGACACTTCCCTTAGACACTGGGAGTCGCAATAGCGACGTAAGGAGCACTATTTATTTGGGCTGACTCCAGCTACAGAATACAAAAACTAAATCGTAAATATCTGGTGAAACACCAGAGAAAATGCGCCTGACGACTTATAGGAGAGACAGTCTGTATAAGGAAAGATTACACAGCGGGTTTCTCAGTTAGAAAACGCATTTCAGTGCTCGTTGTTTGCCCTGAGGAGATCGTGTTATGGCTAGTAAAAGACGAAGAGTCATAACTCTGAAGGATCGCGGCTTTTCCAGATGGCGATTTATCTTTTCGTGATATTTCCGATTGCATCGGTAAGGAGCCCACGACTGTCAGGCGAAAACGCATGGGTTCAGGAGGATCGTATTCAACGACATGCAGGATCTCAGCAGCCCACTCGATTAGCGCCCGAGAGGACAACATATTGTTCTTATGGTCGTGCTGCGTCGTACGGCTATGTCGCTTCTAAATACTCACGAAATGGACTTGTTTGCAATAAGACAAGTGGCTACAAAGCGCGTCGACGTCTGGAGCAGCCCAGACTGTCAATATGGCGGCTGCTGTTGTGGTTTCCCTTGTCGAGACGACAGTAAGAGGCGCCCCAAACAACGCTGGCCACAGGAGTGGGGGCACTTCGTCTTCTCAAAGGAGTGGACAGAAAGCTACTGTATACACTATCCGATCGCCTCTCGTCCGCACAGCCGATAGTGTGTAGATCAAGCGTTATGTTTATGATGTGTTACGGCCGGCGGCTGTGTCCTATCTTCGATCTCTCTGTAACCCAAGACCATATGTTGCCATGTTATATATATATATATATATATATAAACTCAACATTGATGCCCAAGAGGGGATTCGAAACCAAACCTCGGAGAGAGCGGCTTCGGGAACTGTGGCATGGCGCCTTTATATATATATATATATATATATAAACTCAACATTGATGCCCAAGAGGGGATTCGAAACCAAACCTCGGAGAGAGCGGCTTCGGGAACTGTGGCATGGCGCCTGCACTACCTGCCGACCGCCCCTGTTGAACAAGGGGAGGGAGGAAGACTAATTTCTTCCTCGCCACTGTGGCAGCACCGCCGGAGGAACAGAGAGGGGGAATCAGTCTGGCGTATTCTTACGAGTGGAGCGCTGCCAGCCTGTTACGCGCCGTGTGTTTACTCACAACTAATTTTGCAGAAGACGAAATCTAAAGCCTGCTGGAGTGGCCGAGCGGTTCTAGGCGCTGCAGTCTGCAGCGCCGCTACGGTCGCAGGTTCGAATCCTGCCTCGGGCATGGATGTATGTGATGTCCTTAGGTTAGTTAGGTTCAAGTAGTTCTAAGTTCTAGGGAACTGATGACCTCAGAAGTTAAGTCCCATAGTGCTCAGAGCCATTTGAACCATTTTTTGAACGAAATCTAATTGGGTTATTCGAATGCAATATTCGATACTGCGATTACATGTTAAGCCTGAAGCAATTTTGCTAAGCCCTTCTATGACAGTTTCCGAGTGATTTATTCTTCCCGCTTTATGGAAAAAAAAATGGTTGAACGTTACTACAGTCAAACATGTCCAACACCTACAACGGCTAGAAGTATTCCGAATGGGTAAATACGCTGCGAGTAATTACAAGGGACAAAGACATTGCTAATAAGCCTGGCATTTTTGCTATCCGTTTCTGAGTGATAGTCGGTTGTTTCGGTTTTTGAGCCATAAAACACCTGTCTCCGCCTAGATGGACAACAATTAAACTCTGACCGGCACTTTTGTTTGCAAAACTAGTCGCACACTATCACTTTGCCAACATTTATTTACTGTATGATGCGTGTGAATCAATGTTTTATCTTAGTGAATTACTGGTCGCTTTGATTATGATGAAAACCTGAGAAAGTATGGTCCTTTAGCAACAATATCCTCTCGTCCGCACAAAACAAAACTTTAATTTTGACACCTTCTAAAACGAAAATTCGTAGACAGAACATTGCTTCTAAAGGTTTCCTTGCAAGCTTTGAAGCTCATTTCTGTTTGACGAAATTTGTGCAGCTTTCGCAAAGTTCGCATTTCTTTCTATTGTTCGTAATTCCATATAAATTGCTGCCTGATAATACATTTATCCATATCATCGGTCACATACTTATTGTGAGCTTATTGCTTCTTCTTCTTGGTCGCTAGTTTAACCATAGCCTTGCTGTACCTCGTCACGTGACCTAGTTCCTGGCGCTGCCGCGTCAACACTTCGCCTTTGCAGGCAATAGGTATTGTTGCGTTCTCTAAAACGAAAACTACAGAATTCGTTTTGGTAGTTGGCCGAGGGAGTCAAGATTTATCAGAAGCACTTTCATTGCGTTTCGTAAGAAAAATTGCGATTGAGTGCTGACATTTCCTACAGATTTGTTTAAATAAAATTCGACAAACGTTTTGTAAAAAAAAAAAAAAGAACCGTGGGGGGGGGGGCGGTGGCAATTTAGCAGCTCGCACCCCAGGACTGAAGGATTAATAGGGTACTATCAACGCTGTTTCTGCAGAAATAGATCCACATCAGGCCATTTATTCACTCTAAAACAAATAACTGAGAAGGCGTAGGAATTCAACGTACACTGTGTGATCAAAAGTATCCGGACACCTGGCTGAAAATGACTTACAAGTTCGTGGCGCCCTCCATCGGTAATGCTGGAATTCAATATGGTGTTGGCCCACCCTTAGCATTGATGACAGCTTCCACTCTCGCAGGCATACCTTCAATCAGGTGCTGGAAGATTTCTTGGGGAATGGCATCCCATTCTTCACGGAGTGCTGCAGTGAGGAGAGGTATCGATGTCGATCGGTGAGGCCTGGCGCGAAGTCGGCGTTCCAAAAGATCCCAAAGGTGTTCTGTAGGATTCAGGTCAGGACTCTGTGCAGGCCAGTCCATTACAGGCATGTTATTGTCGTGTAACCACTCCGCCACAGGCCGTGCATTATGAACAGGTGCTCGACCGTCTTGAAAGATGCAATCGTCATTCCTGAATTGCTCTTCAACAGTGGGAAGCAAGAAGGTGCTTAAAACATCAGTGTAGGCGTGTGCTGTGATAGTGCCACGCAAAACAACAAGGGGTGCAAGCCCCCTTACGAAAAACACGACCACAGCATAACAACACGTCTCCGAATTCTACTGTTGGCACTACACACGTTGTCAGATGACGTTCACCGGGTTTTCGTCATACCCTCACCCTGCCATCGGACCGCCACATTGTGTACCGTGATTCCTCATTCCATACAGCGTTTCTCCACTGTTCAATCGTCCAATATTTACGCTCCTTACAAAATGCGAGGCGTCGTTTGGCATTTACCGGCGTGATGTGTGGCTTATGAGCAGCCGCTCGACCATGAAATCCAAGTTTTCTCACCTCCCGCCCAACTGTCATAGTACATGCAGTGGATCCTGATGCAGTTTGGAATTCCTGTGTGATGGTCTGGATAGATGTCTGCGTATTACATATTACGACCCTCTTCAACTGTCGGCGGTCTGTGTCAGTCAACAGACGAGGTCGGCCTGTACTCTTTTAATCTTCGTACATCCATAGTTGAACGTTCCGCTTTTGTGCTGCACGCGTCCCTTCACGTGACACTTGACTATCACAACGGAAACAGTGGACCTAGGAATGTTTGGGAGTGTGGAAATCTCTCGTACAGACGTACGACACAAGTGACACCCAATCACCTGACCAAGTTCGGAGTCCGTGAGTACCGCGGAGCGCCCCATTCTGCTCTCTCAGGATGTCTAATGACTACTGAGGTCGCTGACATGGCGTACCTGGCAGCAGGTGGCAGCACAATGCACCTAATATGAAAAACGTATGTTTTTGGAGGTGTCCTGATACTTTTGATCACATGTGTAGATGTCCACATATTGTTTCTAGATTTCAGAAACGTCTATGATCGTATAAACTGACAGGTATCCTAAATATAATAAGAGAATAAATTTTAAATACCCTCAAAATTAGTCGGGTTAGTTAAAATGTGTCTAGACGAAACTTTATGCCGTATAAAGACAACTGTAGGATAAACTAAAATTTTAATATGTACATTGGATTGAGACAAGGGGATACCATTTCACCTATTTTATTAAACCTCGTCTTAGTGAAGATTGGTAGAGAATTTATTAAAACCAAAGAGATCCAGCCTTAGAAAGTGAATATTACTGGCCTACGCAGATGAAAATGGCTCAAATGGCTCTGAGCACTATGGGACTTAACATCTGTGGTCATCAATCCCCTAGAACTTAGAACTACTTAAACCTAACTAACCTAAGGACATCACACGCATCCATGCCCGAGGCAGGATTCGAACCTGCGACCGTAGCGGTCGCGCGGTTCCAGACTGAAGCGTCTAGAACCGCACGACCACACCGGCCGGCTACGCAGATGATGCAGCACCGATAATTAGTTTCTAAACACAATTAATCAGAATGATGCAAAAAAGTTCTGTCTGGTGGGCCCCTACCACCACGGCACAGCGCGTCCCCAGGTTGCGGATAGGAGATACGGCCTTCAGATATGAAGGGTAGCTGCGAATACAAAAAATAAGCAGTCGCGGGCAGCCGGTGGGGAGCAGGCGATGGCGTGATGAACCATCCCTGTTTCTTCTTCTCTTACTATCAAATCTATTCATCAAGAATCAGCAGCATTAATGGGCATGGGTCCCTTTGGAGTAAAATATTCCGGAGGTAAACTAGGTTCCCATTCGGATCTCCGGGCGGAACCTACTTCAAAGAGATTCAGGCCGAAAGAAACTTTCAGGTTGGGAACATGGAACGTTAAAAGTTTGAACAGGCCAGGAACGCTCCAGACATTATTAGACGAATTAGATAGATACGATGTAGACATTACAGCCATTCAAGAAATTCGGTGACAGGGGAAGGGTAGCATAAAGAAGGGTAACTATACATTTTTCTATGGACGTGCGGAAGCTCACAGTTTCGGAACAAGTTTCGCAGTACAGAGAAAAGTGCTTCATGCAATCAGAGATATAAGGTTCATTAGTGACCGACCACCAGTTATAGTGTTCTCCGGCAGGTGGAATAGACTAGTAGTAATTAATGTACACGCACCAACTGAGGACACTGAAGAGGTTGTTAAAGACGGCTTTTATGAAGAACTAGATCAACTACATCTACATCTACATCTACATCTACATTTATACTCCGCAAGCCACCCAGCGGTGTGTGGCGGAGGGCACTTTACGTGCCACTGACATTATCTCCCTTTCCTGTTCCAGTCGCGTATGGTTCGCGGGAAAAACGACTGTCTGAAAGCCTCCCTGCGGGCTCTAATCTCTCTAATTTTACATTCGTGATCTCCTCGGGAGGTATAAGTAGGGGGAAGCAATAAATTCGATACCTCATCCAGAAACGCACCCTCTCGAAACCTGGCGAGCAAGCTACATCGCGATGCAGAGCGCCTCTCTTGCAGAGTCTGTCACTTAAGTTTGTTAAACAACTCCGTAACGCTATCACGGTTACCAAATAACCCTGTGACGAAACGCGCCGCTCTTCTTTGGATCTTCTCTATCTCCTCCGTCAACCCGATCTGGTACGGATCCCACACTGATGAGCAATACTCAAGTATAGGTCGAACGAGTGTTTTGTAAGCCACCTCCTTTGTTGATGGACTACATTTTCTAAGGACTCTCCCAATGAATCTCAACCTGGTACCCGCCTTACCAACAATTAATTTTATATGGTCATTCCACTTCAAATCGTTCCGCACGCATACTCCCAGATATTTTACAGAAGTAACTGCTACCAGTGTTTGTTCCGCTAGCATATAATCATACAATAAAGGATCCTTCTTTCTATGTATTCGCAATACATTACATTTGTCTATGTTAAGGGTCAGTTGCCACTCTCTGCACCAAGTGCCTATCCGCTGCAGATCTTCCTGCATTTCGCTACAATTTTCTAATGCTGCAACTTCTCTGTATATTACAGCATCATCCGCGAAAAGCCGCATGGAACTTCCGACACTATCTACTAGGTCATTTATATATATTGTGAAAAGCAATGGTCCCATAACACTCCCCTGTGGCACGCCAGAAGTTACTTTAACGTCTGTAGACGTCTCTCCATTGATAACAACATGCTGTGTTCTGTTTGCTAAAAACTCTTCAATCCAGCCACACAGCTGGTCTGATATTCCGTAGGCTCTTACTTTGTTTATCAGGCGACAGTGCGGAACTGTATCAAACGCCTTCCGGAAGTCAAGAAAAATAGCATCTACCTGTGACACTGTATCTAATATTTTCTGGGTCTCATGAACAAATAAAGCGAGTTGGGTCTCACACGATCGCTGTTTCCGGAATCCATGTTGATTCCTACATAGTGGATTCTGGGTTTCCAAAAACGACATGATACTCGAGCAAAAAACATGTTCTAAAATTCTACAACAGATCGACGTCAGAGATATAGGTCTATAGTTTTGCGCATCTGCTCGACGACCCTTCTTGAAGACTGGGACTACCTGTGCTCTTTTCCAATCATTTGGAACCTTCCGTTCCTCTAGAGACTTGCGGTACACGGCTGTTAGAAGGGGGGCAAGTTCTTTCGCGTACTCTGTGTAGAATCGAATTGGTATCCCGTCAGGTCCAGTGGACTTTCCTCTGTTGAGTGATTCCAGTTGCTTTTCTATTCCTTGGACACTTATTTCGATGTCAGCCATTTTTTCGTTTGTGCGAGGATTTAGAGAAGGAACTGCAGTGCGGTCTTCCTCTGTGAAACAGCTTTGAAAAAAGGTGTTTAGTATTTCAGCTTTACGCGTGTCATCCTCTGTTTCAATGCCTTCATCAGCCCGGAGTGTCTGGATATGCTGTTTCGATCCACTTACTGATTTAACGTAAGACCAGAACTTCCTAGGATTTTCTGTCAAGTCGGTACATAGAATTTTACTTTCGAATTCACTGAACGCTTCACACATAGCCCTCCTTACGCTAACTTTGAAATCGTTTAGCTTCTGTTTGTCTGAGAGGTTTTGGCTGCCTTTAAACTTGCAGTGAAGCTCTCTTTGCTTTCGCAGTAGTTTCCTAACTTTGTTGTTGTACCACGGTGGGTTTTTCCCGTCCCTCACAGTTTTACTCGGCACGTACCTGTCTAAAACGCATTTTACGATTGCCTTGAACTTTTTCCATAAACGCTCAACATTGTCAGTGTCGGAACAGAAATTTTCGTTTTGATCTGTTAGGTAGTCTGAAATCTGCCTTCTATTACCCTTGCTAAACAGATAAACCTTCCTCCCTTTTTTTATATTCCTATTAACTTCCATATTCAGGGATGCTGCAACGGCCTTATGATCACTGATTCCCTGTTCTGCACATACAGAGTCGAAAAGTTCGGGTCTGTTTGTTATCAGTAGGTCCAAGATGTTATCTCCACGAGTCGGTTCTCTGTTTAATTGCTCGAGGTAATTTTCGGATAGTGCACTCAGTATAATGTCACTCGATTGTGGGATGAGTTCTCCTCGTACGATTCTAAATTAATCATAGGTGATTTTAATGCGAAGATAGGGAAGGAGGAAGCATTCCGGCCTACAATTGGGAAAGAAAGTTTGCATATCACTTCGAATGATAATGACACAAGGGTGGTTAATTTTGCTGTTTCAAGAGATATAATTGTTGAGGACAGATATTTCAAAAGGAAGGACATTCATAAAGCAACTTGGGTCTCTCCGGATGGACACACCCGAAACCAAATTGATCATCTTTTTGTAGATCGGAGATGGCACACTAGTATAAAAAAATGTTAGGACTTTCAGGAGAGCAGACTGCGATTGTGATCATTTTCTTGTAGTTGCCAAAGTTCACCAACGGCAATCTACAGCAACATCAAGGTGTCACAATTCAGAACTTGTTAGGTTCGACATTGATAAGCTAAGTGATGAAAACTTTAGAAGAAGGTACATGATAAAAATTTCAAATAGGTTTGATGCTCTCAGGACACACGAAGATCAAGACGAGGATGTAAATAAACAGTGGATCACTGTGGGAAACAATATCAAAGAGGCAGCGAAGGTCACAATCGGTACAATTAAGAAGAACAGGAGGAAACCCTGGTTTGATGAGGAAAGCTAGAAATTGGTAGAAGAAAGGAGAACAGCGCGATTAGATTGGGATAGAATGGGAGACAGAACACGAGAGGAGTTGTTGAACATGAGAAGGGAAGTTGGTCATAGGCTACGGGCAAAGAAGGGGGATTATTTGAACAATCAAATTTTAAAAAATGGAAACAAACAGTAAAACAAAAAACATTAGGGAACTTTACCTAGACATAAATAGGTATAGGAAGGGGTTCAAGGCTAAGACAAATACACTTCGAGGGGATGCCGGGGGAATACTGACAGACCCCAGTGCTATATTAAGTAAATGGAGGGCGCATTTTGAGCATCTATTAATGTACACAAGGAAGCAGGAAATGAGCAGGCGTACGAAATACATACCGCAGAGCTCCAGATACCTGAGCCAACGTTAAAGGAAGTAAAAGATGCAATCAACAAATTGAAAAACCATAAAGCACCAGGATCAGATTGCATAACTGCAGAGTTAGTTAAAATGGGGGACAGAAATTGGTGGAAGTAGTTCACAAAGTGATAACTAAGGTATAGAACTCAGATATGATACCTGAAGAGTGGCAGGAGCCGATTCTGATCCCAATTTTTAAGAAGGACGACGAAATAGATTGTAGTAACTATAAAGGCCTATCGCTATTACCAGTATGATCCAAAATTTTCTCGAATATTCTGTTAAGCAGGCTTACACCACATGCAGATGAAATTGTGGGGGATTACCAAGCTGGCTTTCGGAGGAACAGCTCAGCTATAGACCAAATATTCACCCTGTGTCAAATCTTGGAAAATAAATGGGAATACAATAAACAAGTTCATAATCTTTTCATAGATTTTACAAAAGCATATGATTCAGTATTGCAATCAAAATTGTACAGAATTATTTTGGAACTTGGAATACCAAAGAAGTATGTTAGACTTATAGAAGTGAGTTTGAAAAACACAAAAGGTAGAGTACGCGTGGGGAAATTGGAGTCAGAAGAATTTGTAATAAAGAACGGACTTAAGCAGGGAGATGCCCTGTCTCCGCTACTTTTTAATTTAGTCCTAGAATATATTGTACGAATGGCAGCAGATAATTCAGAGGGTGTGGAGTTAAATGGAAATATTAAGATATTAGGGTACGCAGATGATCTAAACGTCTTTAGCAATAGGAAAGAATCTGTAACAGTAAATGCGAATGCGTTAATCAATGCTAGTAAAGATGTAGGTCTAAGGATAAGTGAAGACAAAACTAAATACCTGGTTACAGAGGTAGATCAGGAAATGTTAAGAGTTGGATACATGCAGTTTGAAAAAGTGAACACATTTAAGTATTTAGGCGTGGACATCACTTCGAGAAATGAGATTGAATCCGAACTGAAGAAGAGATTACGGGCGGGAAATGCGTGCCACTTCTCACTGAATAGATTACTTTCATCATGGATATTGTCTAGGAATTTAAAGATTAGAATCTACAAAACTATTATTCTACCAGTTATGCTGTATGGGTCTGAGACTTGGTCTCTCACTGTGCAAAATGAAAAGCCGTTTCGAGTATTTGAAAACAAAATTTTGAGGAAAATTTTCGGAGCAAAAAGGGATGACATTAGCGGAGAGTGGCGAAAACCGCATAACGAAGAGGTTCACGAACTCTATTCAAGCCTTGACACAATCAGCATTATTAAATCACGTAGGCTACGATGGGCGGGTCACGTAGCTCGAATGGATGAGGGCAGGGCAGCGCGCAGAGTACTGGTAGGGCACCTAGAGGTAAAACGTCCTGTGGGGAGACCGAGGCGTAGATGGGAGGACAATGTGAAGGTTGATTTGAGGAGCCTAGGTATTGAAGGTGAATGGAAGGAAATAGCCCAGGACAGGGACAGATGGCGAAAATACGTTGCTGCGGTAATGGACTCTCGAGTCCAGTATGACCAGTGAGTGAGTGTGATGCAAAATTGTTACAAAATGGCTGAGGAAACAGTCTTAGGTGTTAACGAAGAAAAGACAGAATATCTCGTCATAAGTAAGAAAATCCGAGGAGATGCACATTTGGCTGTAGAAGGAGTCACTTTAAAGACAGCTGACCACTTCAAGTACTTAGGAAGTCTTTGTATAACAACAGCGAAAAAAACACTTTTTAGTTTTATCAGTATCTTAAGGAAAAGATCACTTAGTAGTAACTTGAAAATTGTATCAGTCGACTGTTCCACTGATCAGCCAGAACATCATGAACGGCTACCTAATAGCTGGTATGTCCACATTTGGCACGGATAACAGCGGCGACGTGTCATGGCGTGGAAGCAGTGAGGCCTTGGTAGGTCGCTGGAGGGCGCTGACACATCTACCCACACAAGTCACCTAATTACCGTAAATTCCGAGGAGGGAGGCGATGAGCTCTAACGCCACGTTCAACCACATCCCAGATGTGGTCGATCGGATTCAGTTCTGGCTTGTTGGAGAGCCAGCACATCAACTGGAACTCGCCGCTGTGTTCCCTGAACCATTCCATCATACTCCTAGCCTCGTGACATGGCGTATCAACTGCCGTCGGGATTAACACGATCGTCACGAAAGCGTGTACGTGGCCTCCGAACAGTGTACGATATTCCTTGGCCGTCATGATGCCTTTCAGGAGCTCCACTGGACCCGTGGATGCCCACATGAGTGTTCCCCAGAGCTTAGTGGAGCCGCCGACAGCGTGTCTTTGTCCTACAGTACAGATGTCAAGGAGCTGTTCCCCTGGAAGACGACGGATTCGAGCCGTCCCATCGGCATGAAGAAAAATGTATCGGAATTCACCAGACCGTGTAAGGCTCTGCCACTGCGCCAACTTCCAGTGCCAATGGTCACGCCCATTTCAGTCGTAGTTGCCGCAGTCGTGTTGTTAACATGGGTCGGACGCCCATCGTTAAGAGTGTTCGGTTCATTGTGTGTTCAGACACACTTGTACAGTATTAAAGTCTGATGTTAGTTCCGCCACAGTTCGCCGCCTGCCCCGTTTTGCCCTCTGCCCAACCCACGACGTCCAACATCCGTAACGAGGGGTAGCGGCCCTACAACGTGACGTCTGGACGTGGTTTCACCTTGGTTTTTGCCAAATCTTGAAGACACTCACCACAGCACTACTCGAACAGCCGACCAAGTCGTGCATTTTCCGAAATGCTGCTACCGAGCCTCCGGGCCATCACAATTAGCCCTCGGTCAAACTCAGATTGAATGTGCACCTCCCCATTCTAGACACGGACAACACGCTCACTGATACTAATGCACCGTGCGTGTATCTGACCACTAGTCATTCCTCGCCAGATTACACTGTTGTCGCCTGGAAGGATTTATCTAGGTAGTAGGTCTGTGGTCATAATGTTCTATACGGATGGGAAGCAATAAAGTTTAGAAAGAAAGATGAAAAAGTGTTAACATTTGAAAGAAAAATACAAAGGAAAATTTCTGGACTTATATGTGATGAAATTAACATGGACTGGAGGATAAGGAAAAAGTTAACAATTATGTGAGTTGCACAAACACGGTGACATCGTTGAAGCGCTAAAGGAAAAAAAGTTGAACTGGGCTGACCACGTTTCGAAAATGGCGGAAAATAGATTCTGTGGGGCAATAGATGGGACGAGAGGAAACGGAAGTCCCAGAATTAGGTGGCGAGGTAAGGTCCGGAAGGACACAGGTAAGATGAACATCAGCACCAAGTGAACGAACAGAGCACTCCACAGAAGGAAATGGAAGAGGCTCGTAGAACAGGCGTGTGGTCGATTAGGCCTTTGCCACATGTAAAGTAAAGGGTGCCTCTCTTTAAATGAGTTTCTTGAACCTAAACTTCTGAATTTGTAGCGGCTGATCGTTTGAAAAACTTCATCTGAATCTTTTGTATTTTTGCCCCTGATTGATTTCACAGTTCATAGTGGATGTTCATTTGGAAAATTTCAGGTAAATCCTCTGTATTTTTGCCCTTGATTGTTTTCACAGTTCACTGAGTAGCTTTCCAATCTTTAAAACTTCGTCCAGTGAAGGACTGCTGTGCAGGGCAAAATTCCTCACTGTATCGTGCGGGCTATGCAGTTTAATGACTTCTCGGATCCATCTATCAATACATACAATCTCTGGGCATTATGATCGCAAATCTTTGCAAAACCTATTCTGTAAATGTCTTCCGGCCTGTTCTTTTTTTTTTTTTTCAGCTGCAGTATACATAAGTGGCTACCAGCACAGGAGCCTATGGGTTTTTGCTTTAAAATGAGCCTATAGTTGCTTCAAGCACGTAATATTTTTGCTCACTGACATCCTTTTGTTCAAAGAACTTCGTCGGTAGGTCGAACCTGTCAGTATGACGCATGACTGGAAATACGTCCCTTTTTGGTCGGCAGCTGTTACGACATGTGCTTCGAAACATTGATCTAGGCTGCATCCCATAGTGTCCCATCGATACTTTGTTCTTTATAACGCGGGAAACACTGGTGCATTTGACTTTTGATCGAGTGGTGTTGCGTGGAAATTCTATTACAATTGTAGAAAAGTTGACGTATAACTCAACACAACAGCCAGCGTCTACTCAAACCTTTCCTCATCTCTAGGATTGGCTTTTTTAAACTTGAATATAAACTCGTATAGAGATGATGTTTCAATCAATAAATCCCACAGGCATGGAAACACTGGTGTATTGGTTTGGTAGCTTTCGGTCAAGGTATGGTTGGCAGATGTCTTGGCTGTTCGGGAGAATCCCGGTTTCAGACTAAAGAAATAATTGTCCCGAAGAATACTTTAGGGATGGCAGCTTATCCTGGATTTCGGATTTCAGAGAAATACTCTCATACTATCTATTTCAGAGTACTTCTCTGAAATCCGAAATCTCATAGTATTATTTCCTCCTCCCACGAACCATGGAGCTAGCCGTTGGTGGGGAGGCTTGCGTGCCGCAGCGATACAGATAGCCGTACCATAGGTGCAACCACAACGGAGGGGTATCTGTTGAGAGGCCAGACAAACGTGTGATTCCTGAAAAGGGGCACCAGCCTTTTCAGTAGCTGAAGAAGCAACAGTCTGGACGACTGACTGATCTGGCCTTGTAACATTAACCAAAACGGCCTTACTGTGCTGGTACTGCGAACTGCTGAAAGCAGGGGGAAACTACAGCCGTAATTTTTACCGAGGGCATGCCGCTTTACTGTATGATTAAATGATGATGGCGTCCTCTTGGGTAAAATATTCGGGGGGTAAAATACTCCTGCATTCGGATCTCCGAGCGGGGACTACTCTGGAGGATGTCGTTATCAGGAGAAATAAAACTGGCGTTCTACGGATCGGAGCGTGGAATGTCAGATCCCTTAATCTGGTAGGTAGGTTAGAAAGTTTAAAAAGGGAAATGGATAGGTTAAAGCTAAATATAGTGGAAATTATTGAAGTTCGGTGGCAGGAGGAGGTCAGGCGAGAGTTGGGTTGGGTTGTTTGGGGGAGAAGACCAAACAGCGAGGTCATCGGTCTCATCAGATTAGGTAAGGACGGGAAAGGAAGTCGGTCGTGCCCTTTGAAAGGAACCATCCCGGTATTTGCCTGGAGAGATTTAGGGAAATCACGGAAAACCTAAATCAGGTTGGCCGGATGCAGGATTGAACCGTCGTCCTCCCGAATGCGAGTCCAGTGTGCTAACCACTGCGCCACTTAGCTCGGTCTGGTCAAGTGAATAAAGGGTTATAGATACAAAATCAAATAGGGGTAATGCAGGAGTAGGTTTAGTAATGAATAAGAAAATAGAAGCGACGGTAAGCTACTACAAACGGTATAGTGAAAACATTATTGTAGCAAAGATAGACACGAAGCCCAAGCCTACCACAGTAGTACAAGTTTATATACCAACTAGCTCCGCAGACGAAGAGATTAAAGAAGTGTATGGTGAGATAAAAGAAATTATTGAGACAGTGAAGGGAGACGAAAATGTAATACTCAAAAAAATGTTCAAATGTGTGTGAAATCTGATGGGACTCAACTGCTAAGGTCATCATTCCCTAAGCTTACAAAGCTTACACACTACTTACCCTAAATTATCCTAAGACACACACACACACACACACACACGCGCGCGCGCGCGCGCGCATGCCCGAGGGAGGACTCGAACCTCCGCCGGGACCAGCCGATTTAATACTCATGGGGGACTGAAATTCGATAGTAGGAAAAGGAAGAGAAGGAAATGTAGTAGGTGAATAAGGAATTAAGGTAAGGATTGAAAGAGGAAGCTGCCTGGTAGAATTTTGCACAGACCATAACTTAATCACAGGTAACACTTGGTTTAAGAATCATAAAGGAAGGTTGTATACGTGGAAGAGGCCTGGAGACACTGGAAGTTTTCAGACAGTTTATATAATGGTAGGACAGAGATTTAGGAACCAGGTTTTAAATTGTAAGGCATTTCTAGGGGCATATGTGGACTCTGACCACAGTCTATTGGTTATGGTTAAAACTGAAGAAACTGCAAAAAGGTGGGAATTTAAGGAGACGGGACCTGAATAAACTGAAAGAACCAGAGGTTATACAGAATATCAGAGAGAGCATTAGGGAACGAGTGGCAAGAATGGCGGAAAGAACTGCAATAGAAGAAGAATGAGTAGCTTAGAGAGGTGAAATAGTGAAGGCAGCAGACGATCAAGTAGGTAAAAAGGCGAGGGCTAGTAGAAATCCTTGGGTAACAGAAAAGATATTGAATTTAATTGATGAAAGGTGAAAATATAAAAATGCAGTAAATGAATCAGGATAAAAGGAATACAAAAGTCTCAAAAATTAAATCGACAGAAAGTGCAAAATGGCTAAGCAGCGATGGCTAGAGGACAAATGTAAGGATGTAGAGACATATATCACTAGGGTAAGACAGTTACTGCCTACAGGAAAATTAAAGAGAACTTTGGAGAAAAGAGAAGCAGCTGTATGAATATCAAGAGCTCAGATGGAAACCCAGTTCTAAGCAAAGAAGGGAAAGCAGAAAGGTGGAAGGAGTATATAGAGGGTCTATGCAAAGGCGTTGTACTTGAGGACAATATTATAGAAATGGAAGAGGACGTAAATGAAAATGAAATGCGTGAAGAGTCCGACAGAGCACTGAAAGACCTAAGTCAAAACAAGGCCCCAGGAGTAGACAACATTTCATTAGAACCACTGATAGCCTTGGGAGAGCCGGCCCTGACAAAACTCTACCATCCGGTGAGCAAGATGTATGAGACAGGCGAAATAAGAAGAATATAATAATCACAATCCCAAAGAAAGCAAGTGTTGAAAGTTGTGAAAATTACCGAACTATCAGTTTAATAAGTCACGGCTGCAAAATACTGACACGAATTCTTTGCAGACGAGTGGAAAATCTGGCAGAAGCCCACATCTGGGAAGATCAGTTTGGATTCCATATCAATGTTGGAACACGTGAAGCAGTACTGACCCGACGACTTATCTTAGAAGATACATTAGGGAAAGGCAAACCTACGTTTCTAGCATTTGTAGACTTAGAGAAAGCTTTTGACAATGTTGACCGGAATACTGTCTTTCAAATTCTGAAGGCGGTAGGGATCAAATACAGGGAGCGAAAGGCTATTTACAATTTGTACAGAAACCAGATGGCAGTTATAAGAGTCGAGGGGCACGAAGAGGAAGCACCGATTGAGAACGGGGTGAGACAGGGTTGTAGCCCATTTCCAATGTTATTCAATCTGTATATTAAGCAAGCATTAAAGAAAAGAAAAGAAAAAATTGGAGTAGGAATTAAAATCCGTGGAGAAGTAATAAAAACTTCGAGGTTTGCCGACGGCATTTTAATTCTGTCAGAGACAGCAAAGGAACTGGGAGAGCAGTTGAACGGAATGGACAGTTTCTTTAAAGGAGGATATAGGATGAACGTCGACAAAAGCAAAACGAGGATAATGAAATGTAGTCGAATTAAATCAGGCGATGCTTCGGGAATTACATTTGGAAATGAGACAGAAATTAGTAGATGAGTTTTTTTATTTGGGGAGTAAAATAACTGATGATGGTCGAAGTAGAGAGGATATAAAATAAAGAGTGGCAATGGCAAGAAAAGCTTTTCTGAAGAAGAGAAGTTTCTTAACATCGAGTATAGATTTAAGCATTAGAAAGTCTTTTCTGAAAGTATTTATATGGTGTGTAGCCATGTACGGAAGTGAAGCATGGACGATAAATTGTTTAGGCAAGAAGAGAATAGAAGCTTTCGAAATGTGGTGCTACAGAAGAATGCTGATAATTAGATGGCTAGATCACGTAACTAATGAGAAGGTACTGAATAGAATTGGGGAGAAGAGGACTTTGGGGCACAACTTGACTAGATGAAGGGTTCAGCTGGTAGGACACTGTTGTGAGGCATCAAGGGACCATCAGTTTAGTATTAGAGGGAAGCGCGAAGGGTTAAAAATCGTAAAGGGAGATCAAGGCATGAATACAGTAAACAGATTCAGAAGAATGTAGGTTGCAGTAGTTATTGGGAGGTGAAGAGGTTCGCACAGTATAGAGTAGCAAGGAGAGCTCCATCAAACCACTGAAGACCACAACAACAACAACTATCTATTTTTTCTCTAAGTTCTGGCATAGATCTATATCTCTACTTCCGCAATTAAGCTAAATAACGAAAGTTTTTATTTTCACCGTTGATTGAGTCCCTAAAGGAGCATCATCGCGCGGTGACGCTGCTGAGTTTACATTGTTGTTCCTTATCTCAGTTCATTTTTCTGCAGCAACGTGATCTTCTGTTTCTTTGTCTGAGTCGTATCGCGGTTAATTTTTTTATTTAACTGTTTGAGTGTTTCAAGTGAATTCAAAATGCCACAGATGTAGTGTACACTCCAAGAAAAATATTCAGAAGAATGGTTCTTCATAAGACGAGGGAGAAGTGACTATGAGCTAGAATGTGTAATTCATGTGGTGTTTCCATAGCACAGGGCGAAGGGGCACAGATTAAGGATCATTTAGCATAAATCAAAACATGTACTCTGCAGTCACCTCAAACAACATGGACAGCTATTTTGTTTCAATTTCATTTCGACAGGGCAAATTATTAATAGGAGCGTAATTAGCAATTTATCATCATACTGTTAAACATTAAACGTCTTTGAAATCAGTGGACTATATTTCCATGCAAACATTTTAAGGATTCCGAAGCAGCAAAAAATGAGACGTTGGGAGAACAAAATCAATAGCAATCGTGAAATCAGTGTTAGCACGTAACACTGTCAAATATGCGATGTTCTTTCGAAGGTCCGTCGTTTTGGTATAACTACAGACGGTAATCACAAAGCCGAAAAATATTTCCATGAATGAATTCACTTTTTAACCTTAAGAGAAGTGTTTCGGTTTCTGCTTTCCAAATTACGTCCATTTTTAGTTCGTTTAAGAGAAATGTTCCTGTTTGCCCGACAGAGATTATGGCAACCCTAGGTCAGGGTATTTCTCTTGCATCAGTACAGAAATACAGTCAGTTCGCAACGGTGCGACGTGATTTTGAGCAAGATCTTGCTTTCCGCGCAGTATTTATAGTAGACTTGGCAACTGTTTCTAATGTTTCGATGCAGTGTATCGATACGTGGAACTGTTTCAATGTTTCGGAACAGCTGTGGTTCACTGTTTCGAAACAGTGGTGTTTCATTCCGCCCCTGTCTCGGATAACCGGATCAGATTCAATCTCGAGCCAGACACAGAAACTGCATCGTTGTTTCAAAATAAGGCTGTTTCAGTCCACCTGTGCTTGGAACGGACTAATTGTATGTTTCAATCCGCTCTGTGTCAGACGAGATTCGGGCTCGGCACAGGTACTGAAACACAACATACCACTTCGTGAAACACTTTCAAGAGTGTCGAAATCTTTTTGACAAGCAATAGCATGAAGCTTAAGGTATACGAAAATAAAGCTTCGTTTCTAACTGACTGTCCTATTCCGAAATGGCGTAACATCTGCTTTATAAACATTAAGCAAACAATAAAACAACGCATACTATTCACATTCAAAATAATAAATATGTGATAATCATTCAGTTAAATTACACTTTTTTTATGACATACGCTTCTCTGCTCACGTACAGTAATCATATTAAGAAACGCAAGTAAGCCTACAGCATTTTGAATTTTAAAAAATGGTGTAGTGACAGTTATTAGGCATTTACATAAATTTGATGCAGGTATAATTGCAAGCAATCTGTTTGACATATCACTGATAGTGTAATGGTGAAGGGGAAGGGTTGGGAAGCATGGTGAATTTATAGTAACGGTTCGAAACACCTTGAAAGACAAAATTTTTTTCTGTCATATTTTGCTATTTATTCGAATTATTTGGCATTATTTGTGAGTCTATAGTCACTGTGACTATTATCCACAATGATTCCCTTTGTGTGCATGGAAATTAGCAGGAAGGGTATATTACCCATACTAACGGAATGTGGGAATCCCAGTAGCATATCCGTTGTTTCTGCAGTTTGCTCCCACCACCAGTTCCGTTCGTGGTGGTTCTTCTGTCTTCAGATATGGCTGTCCTCAGCCAATTGAAAAGTATGAAAGTCACACGACACGAAAGCAGCGCATTTGCTGCAGGAAATACGAAACTGCCAAGACGCCTAAGTGATAGTTTCATACTTTCTGCGATATGATTAGCGCTCTCGCACCTTATTTGTGTTTATATGGACATACTTATACAGTAGACATTCAAGATGATAAAATGTGTAGGTTTATTAGATTACAAAACACAAAGTGTTTCACTGTTTCGAAACAGCCTATCGAAACATTACATTGTACTGTTTCATTTGTTTCGAAACAGTTACGTGTTTCAGTTTGCCCACCTCTAATTTATAGTGTTAAAATCTGATACTTTGCCGTGGCGAGCAGTGCCCGTAATCAGGACACAAAATACTCGAGAAAAGCTTTTTTTATTTAGTGCTCAGCTCCCTACCAGTTAAAGGAACAACCAGTGTTTTTAGCGTACTGGACAGAAGAATAAGTTAGACAGAGGGCTTGTTGGGGACAAAGCTGCTGAGCGGACCGGCTAGAGGAGGTGACTTGTGTGCAGGATATCGAGCGCAGCGCCGCGCCACGGAGCGGCCTGCGAAACTCCGTCGCCGGGAGGTGCGCGGCGCGGTTTAAGTGGGCCAGTTGGGTCCCGGCGGCAGGCTACTGGCGCCAGAGCACAGCCGGTTGCATGCTGCGCCCGGGCCGGCCGCACCACGAGTGTGTCTGCTCGCCAGCAGCCTCGCCCGCGCCGCGCCTTGCGTCATCGACCAACGATGCGCAGCGCGCATGCGCAAAACGGTCCACCGCGGCCCGGCCGCGCTATGCCTGCACAGCTGCAGCAACTGGACTAAATAATATGAACACCCATTTGACGTAGTACAACGTCACTTTTGCCCTCCAAAGTCTCCAACTGCTGAAATCACCAGGATCAGATGTGATCAAGGGTTTTTATACGATTTCTTAGGGAGACAATGCCCCAGTAATTTGACAGGTCCAGCGAAGTGTAACGAGATCTTAATATTTTTTATGTAGTATTTTTTTCTCAATAGTGACCAAAATTATTCGTTGTTGTTGTTGTTGTTGTTTTTGTTGTTGTGATCCTCAGTCAAAAGACTGGTTTGATGCAGCTCTTCATGCTACTCTATCCCGTGCAAGCTTCTACATCTCCCAGTACCTACTTCAATCTACATCCTTCTGAATCTGCTTAGTGTATTCATCACTTGGTCTCCCTCTACGATTTTTATCCTCCACGCTGCCCTCCAATATTAAATTGGTGATCCCTTGATGCCTCAGAATATGCCCTACCAACCGATCTCTTCTTCTAGTCAAGTTGCGCCACAAACTCCTCCCCAATTCTATTCAATACCTCCTCATTAGGTATGTGATCTACCCACCTAATCTTCAGCATTCTTCTGTAGCACCACATTTCGAAAGCTTCTATTTTCTTCTAGTCCAAACTATTTATCGTCCATGTTTCACTTCCATACATGGCTACACTCTATACAAATACTTTCAGAAATGACTTCCTGACACTTAAATCTATACTCGATGTTAACAAGTTTCTCTTCTTCAGAAATCCCTTCCCCTGCCATTGCCACTCTACATTTTATATCCTCTGTAGTTCGACCATCTTCAGTTATTTTGCTCCCCAAATAGCAAAACTCATTTACTACACTAAGCTTCTCATTTCCTAATCTAATTCCCGCAGCATCACCCGATTTAATTCGACTACAGTCCATTATCCTCGTTCTGCTTTTGTTG
The DNA here is from genome assembly GCF_023864275.1 of Schistocerca cancellata. Taxonomy (NCBI): domain Eukaryota; kingdom Metazoa; phylum Arthropoda; class Insecta; order Orthoptera; family Acrididae; genus Schistocerca; species Schistocerca cancellata. The sequence continues at coordinate 324,433,115 of NC_064631.1, forward strand.
ATGTTCATCTTATATCCTCCTTTCAAGACACTGTCCACTTCCAGGTCCTTTGCTGTCTCTGACAGAATTACAATGTCATCGGCAAACTTCAAAGTTTTTATTTCTTCTCCATGGATTTTAATACCTACTCCGAAATTTTCTTTTATTTCCTTTACTGCTTGCTCAATATACAGATTGAGTAACATCGGGGATAGGCTACAAACGCTGTCTCACTCCCTTCCCAACCACTGCTTCCCTTTCATGCCCATCGACTCTTGTAACTGCCATCTGTTTTCTGTACAAATTGAAAATAGCCTTCCGCTCCCTGTATTTTACCCCTGCCACCTACAGAATTTGAAAGAGAGTATTCCAGTCAACATTGTCAAAAGCTTTCTCTAAGTGTACAAATTCTAGAAACGTAGGTTTGCCTTTCCTTACTCTATTTTCTAAGATAATTCGTAGGGTCAGTATTGGCTCACGTGTTCCAATATTTCTTCGGAATCCAAACTGATCTTCCCCGAGGTCGGCTTCTACCAGTTTTTACATTCGTCTGTAAAGAATTCGTGTTAGTATTTTGCAGCCGTGACTTATTAAACTGGTGGTTCGGTAATTTCCACATCTGTCAACACCTGCTTTCTTTGGGATTGAAATTATTATATTCTTCTTGAAGCCTGAGGGTATTTCGCCTGTCTCATACATCTTGCTCACCAGATGGTACAGTTTTGTCAGGACTGGCTCTCCCAGGACTTTCAGTATTTCTAATGGAATGTTGTCTACTCCTGGAACCTTGTTTCGACTCAGGTCTTTCAATGCTCTGTCAAACACTTCACGCAGTATCATATCTCCTATTTCATCTTCATCTACATCCTCTTCCATTTCCGTAATATTGTCCTCAATTACATCGCCCTTGTATAGTCCCTCTATATACTCCTTCCACCTTTCTGCTTTCCCTTCTTTGTTTAGAAGTGGGTTTCCATCTGAGCTCTTGATATTTATGCAAGTGGTTCTCTTTTCTCCAAATGATTCAGTAATCAATAAATCCACTAGTCGTGGAGGCCTAGAGCTCACCAGACCAACCATTTACGTTTACAGTCACGTGAACGGAGACACTTTTTATCTTTCCAGATGCAGTCTCCTGGATAGCTGAGTGAATGCGATCACTATCCTCAGCTTGATATAAAGGCACCCCTTGAAGCAAGGACGCCCATACTATAGTTTATAGGTGGAGGGGTCCCAGATCTGGGGTATGGGGTATTTTCAATATTTTGGAAGACGAATGGCGACTTGTAAGTAGCCATTAAGAAAGTTCCAGTCCCGACCATGTTTACAACTTGCGTTATACCGACTTTTAAATCACTGTCTTGAAAGAAAAACACCTGATTACAATGATTTTTTTTTCTTTACCTGTGAGAGCTAGGAAGTGATAGGTGAGCCACCCCTTGCCCCCATGTACGGAAGAGTAGGTGCCCACCTAGGGTGTAAAAATTTTAGGGGCGCCAAAGGGAAGAAAAAACTAATTTCAATTCAAACAGCGAAAAAGCAGCAAATGAGGAGAAAAAATGAAAAAGAGGAGAAATTAAAACATGGAACGTTTTCAAAAGCACATTCATTCTATTTCAGTTATTTTGGGAAATTTCAAAAATTTAAAACAAAAATAAGATTGAGATTTGTTGTCCTTAATCACCTTTAAAGGAATTGAGGACAAAGCACGAAAATTGAGAATTGTCCTCAGAAAATATTGAAGTCTGATCACCTTAGTTTAACGATTGAAAGTATAATAGCAGATTGGCACTGATGTGCCGTTGGATGTTGTTGTTGTTGGTGGTGGTGGTGGTGGTTTTGGAGGTGGAGGAGGGAAAAAGAAGAAGAAGAAAAGAAAGGAAAGGGGGCGGGGGCTGTAGGGGATACTGATGGTAGTAAAAACTAGCAAGCGCAGTTCTTCAATTCTCGCCTAGAGAGGCAAAATACCTGGCAACGGGCCTGGAAATTTGATTACTCTTGTAGTCTACGTACTGAATCCTATTCTGATATCAAAATACCCGTGTCACCCACCATTTTTTTTTACTATTAACACTTACAGTTTTTAAAAAGCTCCTTTCTAGTGATTTTTATGATGAAATGAAATGTGCTTGTGGCTGCTGGTCGCCCGGTGCAGGTCCTTTTAGTTGGCGCCATTTCGGCGACTTGCGTGCCGATGAGGATGAAATGATGATGGAGACAGTACAACTCCTGTCCCAATGAATCCAAAATCTCCACCCAGCTGGGACTCGAGCCCGGGCCCTTTGCATGTCATTCTGCCGCGCTGACCACTCAGCTATAAGCTCCTTTCTTTAACAAAAATTAAAAAAATTGTCAGCTGAAAACCAGCACTACAGTATCACTGTCAATCTTTTTACCTACGGAAGTTTTGAGCTGTTAGCTATTACACGGCTGTTGCTGACATTATTCCCACCTTGCCCCTCCAGGGATGGGACAGGCAAGCGTGCGTAATTGTTATTGCTCCTTCCGCAGGAGTCTTGAACAAAAGTGGAGACACTCACAGAAATATAGTTTTCAACGTGGTGTCATTAAAAAGGTCTGTATTGACTATCCCAGGACGAACGGCGTGCAATTGAACATGAGAATCGCTTTCTCTCAGCAAAGACTCCAGTTTTTTGGTGAACAGAACCCGAGCCAGTTTGCTCTGGGCATCGCTTGCGAGGTACATGTCCTTCCTGTTTAAGTCGTTGAAGCTCATGTTCCCCACCACGAGTGCACCGGCAGAGATGTTTCATGACGCGTGTATTGACGCTTCTCGAGTGCCCACATACCTTCAATGTTTCATGACGCGTGTATTGACGCTTCTCGAATGCCCACGTACCTTCAATGTGGCAACAGCAGGTGAGTCAGCAAGTAGTGGCCGAAGAAATCGACCGAGAAGTGTGGCTCACATCCACTTTCTGTAAGTGAGAACGGCACGAAAATGCCAGCCTTGTTAACACCGTAAGAAGACGTAAAGCTGAATGTTTTGCAGTTACATTTGCGGCAAATTCCTTAAATGGTTGAAAAGAAGCCATGTCCAGTGTAAGACATGATGCAGAACCACCAGAGACACCTAATGAACGGATCCTTTCAGCTGTTTTGTCTCCGGCTTTTGTATTTCTGCACCCAATAATCACATGCATATCACATTTCAGTAAATTCTTCGTGCACCACCAGTAATAACTGCAACATCTCCTGGCCCCTGATTTAGTTTGTTGCGATGAGCCCATTCATAAAATCTTCTACAAATGCCGCCGCTCCGATCATACAGTAATAAATCTCGCAAGAAAACTGCCTTAAAAATTATTTTCCCGTTAATAGCCATGGTTTGTCACTGAATCGATACCGCTCATGCGGTGCTGCCCGCACACAACCGACCCTCCCACACACCTTTCTACTATAACTTTCTCTGTCAGCTCTCTTTACTACTTAATGACAGGTGTCCACGAGTGATACGGAAGCAGACATTTTTATGATATTTCGTACGCTATCAGACTGTACTCGATAATTTCTTATGTATGTGGAATTATACCGGCCTGCAAAAAAATCTTTGACGCGTGGAGAGAAAAAGGCTTTATGTAAGAACCTCGTGGATTCGAAAAAAAAGTTGTTATCACCTCTGTGCATTAAGTGGGCCCTAATGAAACAGTTTCTGAAAGCCTTACCCAAATCGGGAAATGATTTAAGTATCTCTGCGAGAAATCGTGCACTTCACTGATGACTAAACTATCAGTTGGAATCGGTAAACTCATATAAATGCCTGAGTGTAACTGTTTATATGGATATGAAATGGTACGACCGCAAAGTTTTTGACAGTGTTGTCTGGAATACTCTCTTTCAAATTCTGAAGGTGGCAGGGGTAAAATACAGGGAGCGAAAGGCTATTTACAGTTTGTACAGAAAACAGATGGCAGTTATAAGAGTCGATGGGCATGAAAGGGAAGCAGTGGTTGGGAAGGGAGTGAGACAGGGTTGTAGCCTGTATCGATGTTATTGGAAAAGCAGTAAAGGAAACAAAAGAAAAATTCGGAGTAGGGATTAAAAGCCATGGAGAAGAAATAAAAACTTTGAGGTTCGCCGATGACATTGTAATTCTGTCAGAGACAGCAAAGGACTTGGAAGAGCAGTTGAATGGAATGACCAGTGTCTTCAAAGGAGGATATAAGACGAACATCAATAAAAGAAAAACGAGGAAAATGGAATGTAGTCAGTTAAGTCGGGCGATGCTGAGGGAATTAGATTAGGAAATGAGACACTTAAAGTAGCAAAGGAATTTTGCTATTTGGGGACAAAATAACTGATGATGGTCGAAGTAGAGAGGATATAAAATGTAGACTGGCAATGGCAGGGGAAGGGATTTCTGAAGAAGAGAAACTTGTTAACATCGAGTATAGATTTAAGTGTCAGGAAGTCATTTCTGAAAGTATTTGTATAGAGTGTAGCCATGTATGGAAGTGAAACATGGACGATAAATAGTTTGGACAAGAAGAAAATAGAAGCTTTCGAAATGTGGTGCTACAGAAGAATGCTGAAGATTAGGTGGGTAGATCACATAACTAATGAGGAGGTATTGAATAGAGTTGGGGAGAAGAG